>NC_141694.1:1696094771-1696706382 GCF_964263255.1 Lissotriton vulgaris
TTTATAGTCTAACAAATGCCTATTAGAGCCCTATTTGGAGCCCCATCAGCAAATACCTAATGTAAACACAAAACGGACAAGGTAACCATGAACAAAGTGCCAACCTATGCCTGTGATGCTTAGCCCTTCCAAGGAGGTGCAAACCATCAAAAGCATGTGAACATCTATGAACGAAGGGGCTGACTGAATGCTGACTTCCTCTTGTTACTTCTTGTTATACTTTTTGAAGAACTGATTACAAGAGATTCACAAGACACATAAAGTTGTTTGTAGTCAGATAAAAAATGGTGTAAGATTATTGAAATAATAAAAACACTATGATACAGAAAAAAAGGTCTGAGCCTGTCTGGAAAATTGATAGCCCATAAAAGCCTCCCACCCTACTTTAGTCCTAGAGCCATTAGGAGAGGCGGGCTCAGAGAAGAGGTAAGCTCTGGATTGCAAGACCTTTTAACCAAAAGATGCACTCATTTCTCATCACTTTGGCACCAATGTCCTGAAATGCCTACATTTTCTAGAGTAATCAACTTACTAATGGACACTGGCATAAAATCTATATAGAAAATGTTGTTATTCCAGTCTTTAGCAAAGGTCTGATAACACTATACCCTGCCTTTAAAGCATGCATAACTATTAATTCTCACTGCTACACTCTAGCATTTGCTCTCTTCGTAATAGTGTCCACCAATTATAGGTAATGCAAGATCTCTCTGCTCTCAGCCTTGGCTCTCCAGTGGCAATGTATATGTAAACATATATAATATGTATGTTCAAAAACTTACAAGCAATAGTCCAGCATAGCACTCACATGAGGACTAAACAGCACATCAAGGGTTCGTCACGAGAAGATGGGGGCAGTGCGTAGTGAGTAAAGTCAATGGTGTTGGTATAGATATGGGACAATAGATGCTGGAGAGAGATCTGGGTGAGTGAACAAATCAACATTCTCATTCTTGAGGACAATCAGCATTTGGAGAGCTGAGATATGAGTTGGGAGAGAAAGATATCATTGTCACATAAGAAGTATGGGAATCAAAGGAGAGAATCTTGCTGCAGGATGCAGTGCATATAGAGAGAAGACAAAGCTATTGGTGTCGCACAGCCAAAATCTTGTGTTTGACACCAATAGACACAGCTAATTTACCTAGGGTAATGCGTATAAAGGAAATGTGATTGTGATGGGCAGAGACAATGAACTTTGAAACACAGGTGAGTTAAGGTTCAGTGGAGTTATGTGCTTGGAAGCCAGATTGTACAGTATTGGGAGCATTGTGAATGGAGTGGTAGAGGATTCATTTGTTGAAGACAGCAAAATGTGGGACAGCTAAGGTGAGAGGCCGCTCCAGCATGAATTTCTTCCAGATGGTGTCAGGTGTATGCCTGTATCTGTTGATAAGAGACCTTGGACCACATGTATGAAGCTATTTTGCGTTCGTAAGCAGGCTGATTCACAGAATCGGCCCATTTGCGAACACAAAAAAGGCTTTTCCTAAGTGCCTACCTCTATTATTCAATTTGAACCTGTTACCGAATAGTAAAATGGGTTTGTGATTTGGTACTAGGCAGGGACGTGTTTAGGGTGTCCCTTCTTAATACTGAATCGCAGCAATATGTATGAATGTTTTGCAACCAGTTACATAACATTCGCAGTTTACCATCAGATTGAATCTGATGGCAAATGGGGAGGGGTCCACAATGGACGCCTTCCCCATTTTGAATGGTGACGAAATATATTTCAAGGACCACTGCATGCTTTGAAACATGAAAAGAAACTTGTCATTTTTTTCTTTTAAATGCAACCTGTTTTCCTTTCACACATTTCTAAAAAGAATATTGCTTTATTTGAAAGCAATCACAGACATGGTGGTCCCTGTGATTTTAGCTGTTCTGAATGGTTCGCAAATTGTGACCTACCTCATTAATATTAAGGAGGTAGGCCAATTTGCGGCCCCCTAGGAATCGCTAAATGAAACTCATGAAGTTTCATAGATTAGGAATAGCAATTATCTAATTGCGATTCGCAGAAAATCACAATTAGGTAATCGCTATACCTAATATTGATACATGAGGCACCTTGTCAGTAGAGCAGGAAGAGACGGATGATGATGGCCATGTGGACTAAGACAGGATTATCAGGAATAGGGAGTAATGGTAGAAGGAGGGCAAAATAGACGCCTAAACCTACTAGCAAATAGAATCTTAACTTTTCTAGTTTGGTTTCCTAGCATATTTTTCCTCATATTCTCTTTATATTTATATTATTATGTTTTTACTATGCCATTTGTACAGGTCAATGCCAAAATTCAAAACATACAGTTAAAGCTTGACTTATCAAATCGAAATCCAATTAAGTTTCAACGGACAGACAGTTTTCTAATTCTCTTTTCTCTTTTCATTCAGAACAATTCTTCCAGAGGTCAACTCTAATCAACTCTGAAAATGATTCCTTTCGTTGATGGTTCCTTGGAAATCATGGGAAACAGAACTTTCTACCTGTCAGATGCCCCATCTGTACCGCTAACTTTCTAATGTGATGTGGCCACTTCTTTCCATTCCTTTGCTCTGTGGTAGCTGATAAGTTTCAAAATAGGGTTATCACTCTTATTTGCACCCCCTCTTAGGTGATCGACTTTCAGACAGAAGGCACTTAAACCCCTGCCTGGTATTGCAGTAAGCAAAGTGAGCAAGTTCTGCACCACAGTTGGTTTGAGATGTGTGCTCCTGGTCCCAAGCAACCTCGAAAAAGCCGCATTGTTCATTTATGATTGTATACGCTTTTCTGACACAATTTAAAATTTACCAAAAATGGACTAAGGTAAATGATTTACTGGTAGTCCTGAGGATGCATCAAGGCTCCTCCACAGGAGATCTAGGGGGTTCTCTCTAATCCCAGACAAGACCATAAGAAAAATGTAGTGATACAAATATTGCTTCCCCACAATTTTCCTAGGAATTTGGTAAAACTCATAGATTTGATATAGTTGAAATAATCTGGATAGACGATTTGACGTGGCCTCCAAGCACATTCCAAAATGCATGAAGCATTTACTTTTATGTCCACCTCTGACTTTCCATATTCCATTCATTATATGCAGATGTTCAATAAAAAAGTAACTGATTCTGTCCCTCCCACATTCTCCTTCATGTCAAACTTCATAACCTTTTTTTGCAAATCAGGGCAAATCAATTAAATCAGGTGGGGTGAAAGTGAGTGCAGATTACACCTTTATAGGTGGTAAGAGGTAGGGGAACTGGTCAAACAAATGATGAAAGTAAGAGATTTAATCTGAACTAAAGAATAGGGTAAAATGAGTGATACTTTGGGCTATGTAGGATCAACAGACCATGCAGCTGCATTCTCAACAGTGTGGTTGAACTTTGTGTAGGACACACAGTTATATCAAAACGATGTCATGTTTTGTTATGCCGGAGTGAGGCTAAAGTTACCTAGATGCAAGCAGAGTATACGAATGCCAATACGTTTATAGTGTATACATTCCTTAGTAAGGGACTTTTGCACGAAGTAGAGTCTGCTAGGAATTTCAACTTTATTCAACTAAACAACTTACCAATGTGCTCAAAAGTCTAGATCCAATTAAATATTGGTCAACAAAGGATTCAGTTATTGTTTAAAAAAACTACTAGGTCTCTAAGCCTCCCACCCCCGTCACCCCCTCCGAAAAACATTGCTGAAAAGCATACAAAAAAATCCCCTTTTTATCATCATCATGCATAACTATGACTCTCTTAAAAGGTTTGTGTACCTTCATTTTAAAGCGCAGCTCATACTTTGTCAATGGAAACTCATCCTAGTCATTGCAAGGGGACTGGCTTCTTTCTGGCAGCTTCCTCCCCGGCTGTTTTAAGAATGTAGCACTTTTACAAAATAAATATGACATTCTGAAAGGTTTAGTGTAAACCTACCGCATCCAGAAACCCCAAATCACTTCAGAAAGAGAACGGAGAATGAGACACTTTAATTAGTAGTTCTGAAAGTAAAATGCTCGATCATTTCAAGCCTGAAATCTGCCTACTAAATGTTAATTTGATTGCAAGTCTGTCACAATACTTCAGTTTAAATCCAAATTGAAAATCAATTCACTCCCTCACTTATTTATATTTCAAACCTCTGATTCTGTCCAAAAATTATTATAATAATTTTTTCATGTTTTAAGTTCTTCAGCACCCTCATTTGTGTTTTGTTTTAGAATGTGCCTTGTAACAAAACGAGGCATTGCAAGAATACATTTCTATACACAACATTGCCCACTCACTAAAAGCGAGGGACACTTGTTTCTCCTTAAAGGATTTCACCCAGAGAGACTTTGCTAAATACAATTCACACAGCGAAATGACCTCATGCCCATCACATTTCTCAGTCAAATCCTGCTCCTCCTATTGGATCAACTTGATTAATATCTCTCTGAGGACCAGTCTCAGAATGTTCAGAATAAGGCCAGGTCATGCCTTCGATTAAAAAAATCACTTTCCCAATCTCAAATTTTCGCTTGCTGACTAAAGCCCCAAATGTTTGTGCTGAGTTTTAGCTGAAATGCTTCCGCTATGAGAACATACTACTAGTTCGACGAGCTCCAATCAGGTATCAGGTTAAGATACATCACTGAGATTCCAACCTTGAAAGTAGTTCATAATGCTCTCCGCGTCCCAGACAGGTATGGGTATAGCTACTTGGGTACTGGCAGGGGTAGATGTATTAGGGTATCGGTTAGATAAGTATCAGAGTAGAGCCGTAGATGGGTAGAGCTACATGGCTATAGACAGGGGAAGAGGAACTATGGTTTAAATCAGGATTCTACAAAGTCAGTCCTGGATGATCGGATCCATGCCAGATTTTTATGATAACTACATTTATCTAAATGGGGATATCCTAAAATTCCGGCATGGATCTGGCCCTTCAGGACCCTCTTTAGAGACCCCAGGATTAAATATAGAGTAAAGGTACCAGGACATAGCAAAGATAGGGGTATGAACCGGTGGTCCAACCTCAAGAGCACCAAATACAACCTCACCTTACTGAAAGTGGCTCCAGCTGTGTGCAGTAGTGGCACTCTTAGAGCACATAGGTCCCTGGCACATCAGTGAATTGGTGGAAAGGTCATAGCTTCCTGTTACTGCCTGTGACAGGACCTGGACATTTTTTTCAAAAAGGTTTGCCTTAGTATCTACCACGTTAACTCCTTATCCAGTGTCACAACTCTAATTCCTACATCACTAAAAATGAAAAACGAATACATTAGTTGTATATATAATTATTGATGCCAGCAAAAAAGAGATATCAAATGTCACACATTTCTAACTTCGAAATATACAGAGGCTAGTCACCAAACTGAATCTAACAAACATGTCTGCCTTAAATAAGTTCAAGCTAAAGTTCAGACGGACTGGCTAAGATGTAATGATATGTTATGACACACCAGACATGCTACTGACTAGGCGGCAGCCTTGTTTGCTGTGGGTTACCTTGGACTGAAGTCTGGACATCCGAGTCTGAAGGCCTGGAGTGACTGACTGTAGCACAAGCAAAACAACTTTCAAAGAAGCTACTCCATATTACATAGCTTTCACTACAGGGACAAAAAATCTGTTATTTGAATAGTACAAAGGAATATGTCCTAATTGTGTAAATTGTTCGAAAAATACAGTTCACATAAAAAAACTCAAATTATTTTTAATCATTACAGACCAAATTAACAAAATTGTTTAATGAACTTTATATTCAAACTAATGTCACAGCTCTGTAATAGAAAACACAAACAGGCTGGTGGTTATACAAACAGTGATATTTAAGCATGAACTGTAAATAGTTTATATTTTGAGGAAGGCGGCAGATAAGCAGCAAGCTGACTTAAATACTAATATTCATGTTAGGTATTACTGCATTGATGTAGCTCTACACACTATAAGACTGTCTCTATCCTAGGGCCAGGAGAGCATTGGCAGAGTCTGTGCCACATTATGGTGCCCTTCGCATTTGACTGATTCTTCTTCAACTACAACCTTCAAAATAAGTAAAGAATTTGAAAATTTTCTTAATTTCTTTATTAAATATTACTGAAGTCATGTCAGCTTTTGAGGGAAAAGATACAATTATTTCAAGTGCTATTTAGGTCATTCTAAGAAATGGGATTATTGGATGTGCAGGATATGAGGCCTGAGGAAGTAATAGGTCCGCAATTTCCCCTTACTTGTAACCAAGCAACCCATTGTAGCACTTGACTCTCTCTGGGAGGCAAAGCAAAGCCATCCGATGCCTACTCAGGGGAAGTGGTGTCAGCAGTAATCACCATTTGCTGGCATGCAATAATAACATTTAATAAATGATTGTCCAGTGAGAACTAAGGCAGATAAAATACTCTGGTGACACTATGAAATCACCTTTCACCCCTAGAAGGTCATAACCCCCCAAATTACCTACCTATCTATAGCAGAAAGAACATCACAACATAGGGGGGTATTTCTTCAAATAAAACAGGCCTATTAGCTGTGTCACAAGTTACCATATCAATATATAATGGAAACCTATTTGCTTTGTCAAGCGGTCAATACATCAATATATAAGGTAAGCCTATTGGCTTTGTCAGAAGGTCAGAACATCATTCCTTGAAACCAATAACCAAGTGTTAGTGCAATTATAAAAAAATGCTAAAGCATTTCAACATTGTTAATAAATCACTGTTAACATTATCAATAAAGCATTTAAAATGAACATCACTTGTGTCTGTTTCCTTTTTATACACTTTACTGCCACATGAATTGCTGCCATAGAACCAACACCATAGAGGGCACTTTACTCTCTCCTGACGAACAAAAGCTCTAGCCTCAGGAAAGTCCTGGGAGGTCATCATTTCTTTGACCCCACAAACATAGAGTTCATTTTCAAAACCTAAGGAAAGGTGGGCTTCTGCGCTCATGCAGCCCCCAAGTAAATTTTTGCTGCTGTTGGTGGTGTCCCTTTTCCCCTGGGGTCAATCAAGAAGGAAAATATATGCAAATAGCAAAGCCCCCAGGGCATTATGGGGCGTTCCATTGAGGAGCAGTGAATATTTTAGCAGTGGGTCTCTGTAGGAAGCTGGCTCTGTATATACTATACCTAAGTAAGGTATAGCGTGCACATAAGTCAGTGGATCTCCAGAGGCTTACAAAGGCTCAAGTAGATAATACTAAGAGCTCTATTTGTGGTAGTGTGGTCGAGCAGTTAGGCTTATCAGAGGGCTGTGTAGTATTTATTGTACACACTCAGGCAAGAAATGATTGCACATTCTCAAAGACTGAATCCAAAACAATTGTGTTGCATAAAAAGTGATTACTTTAATATTTTATTCTTAGAACCAAGAGGTGCTCAGTTGCAAGTAAGTAACAGTTTAAAAGTTGCAATACCTTTCAAATGCATTTTGGAATTTTTTTTCGCAAGGCAGTAAAGGATGTTTCACAGTGATATGAATACTTTAGTGATACTGGTTTAAAACAGCTAACTTTGCAATAGCAATAGATAGACATTGGTATTGTTAGAAATGGGGTTTCTAGTTGGCTAGGGTATGCACCTAAGCCAGGCAGAACCCACCACTCTAGTTAGTCAGTGTAAGGGAGCTACAAACCCAAGATAACCCCTTCTCCCCATTGATAGATTGGCAGAGCAGTCAGGCTTATCCCAGAGTCACATTGTAAAGCATTTTCGCAACACACAAGCACATCAGTGACACACTAAGCACACCACAAAAAGAGACACCACACAAGGTTATATAAAAATATCCTTTGTATTGTACATAAACACTTTAGACCACAATCACATAAATCACTTCGTCAACCAGGCGATTGTCATGACACAGCTTTGATCATAAATCACTTTGCCATAAGCCAATAGTCGAAACAGTGTAGGTAGTGGACATAAGTAAATACTGGTGAGTTGCACCCTTCATGAAAACATTAGGACAACATTATCACTGTGCATATCATCCCAAAATACCCCCTTTACCACAGGGCACAAATGTGAAGCAATTTTTATAATGTACTCAAAGCATAGAAATCACCATATCAATACCGTCCTAAACACATTGGGTACATTTCCTACAACTGCAGAAAACTCATAGAGACAGCACATCTGCCCGTCCATTACATGCTTTGCAGTGCAGATTCCATGTGTGATACAGAAGCCTCTGTGCTCCTTATATCGGTATTTCAGTGGTTGGTAGCCTCCACATGCTCGAATCTTCATCATGGGTCTACCCCGTCCTGCTACCTCCCTGGCATTTAGCCCCCCCAAGGTATACACCAACATGGGGGGGGTTCCCACACACCTGCGTCTGCAGGGAGACCTTACTGGCTGTCCCGCATATGCTTTGTATCAGTCCGCGAGCTTGCAGAGCAACTGCAGGGTCAGGCAGCCTTGCAGTAAGGTTATAGCTTATCCAGAGCCCTCCTGGGTCTCTCTGACTGCTATGGAGAAATGAAAAATGCTGCCAATGGAATTCCTCAAAGGGGAAGTGGGCAGGCGGACTCATGCGGCCTGCTTCTATGGTCCCGGGGCTGGCACACATCCTGCTCCGCCTTGGCTGGGCACTCCTCTTCGGCGGAGCTAGCTGGCTGGGCAGCCTTGGATGGTGCTGTGTCCTCATCAGCATCCTGGGGTGTTGCTGAGTGATGCTCGGAACTCTGTTTCAGAAAAGGGGGGTGGTGATGGACAGAGTATCTGAATTAAACAGAACACTCGTACCCAGTCAACAGATCAGGGCTTGATCCATCACCGTTTTTTAGCTCACTGCACCATCGCAGCTCAGAACCTGGCTACATGCAAATTAGTCTAGCCCTGGCCCAGTGCATCATGGGAACAGGGCAGACCAAACTACCAAGCAAATTCTTTTACTGGAAAGGAAACAAGCTTCCGGGGACCGGTTTCTGGCATTACAGCCGTCTTCGGCCCGGCTTGCTTGAATCCTGATGGTGCAGTGAGCAAGGGACTCACATCTGAGCATACCCTTCCACGCTTGTGGTGGACAAAACGATTCAGAAAAGGGGGTGGTGATGGACAGAGTATCTGAATTAAGCAGAACACTCATACCCAGTCAACAGATCAGGGCTTGATCCATCACCGTTTTTTAGCTCACTGCACCATCCCAGCTCAGAACCTGGCTACATGCAAATTAGTCTGTCCCTGGCCCAGTGCATCATGGGCACAGGGCAGACCAAACTACCAAGCCAATTCTTTTACTGGAAAGGAAACAAGCTTCCGGGGACCGGTTTCTGGCATTACAGCCAGAAACCGGAATTTTGTTTCTTTGTTTCTTTGTCAAACTTCCCGCATTAGCTGATACGCTCTGATGTCAATCGACACTTACTGATTGACCAGGATGAGCCAATCAGAAAATAGGTGGGCGGAGCCTATAAGAGCCTATTAAATCTAATAGCCCTCATAGGAGGGGAGCAGCATGGTCGCAGTTGTAACTGCAACCCACGCTGCACTTTCTAATTGCTTTTATATTCTTTTACTGAGTGATTCTTTTTAAAAGCACTAGGCACTTTTGTTTACTGACCGATTGATTTTAGAGGCACTAAGCCCTTTTTTGGGAATTTAGTTTCTTTGTTCCCTTGTCAAATTTGCCGCATTAGCTTCTACTTCTTTTCCTGGTGCCGATACACGCTGCCTGATTGGCCAGGGGGAGTCAATCAGAAAATAGGTGGGCGGGGCCTGTTAAGGCTCATAGTCCTCATATGTGGGTAGCAGCGCAGTCACGCAGCGGATGCATGAAGCGGGTGCGCACCATAGGCAGGATCACAGCCAGCGTAAGACCCCTTGCCGGTGGCACCTCAGGTAATGCCTATTCACTTTCCTAAGCTTTCTTGAATTATCTTAAGAACTTTACTCCTCACTGTGGCCACGTTTGGGACCCATCTTGCATTTAGTGTCCATTCTCTTGTATCATGTGGAAAGGCGAGTTTGTTCTGTTCATAGACATGTTTTTTACCACTACTTAGTCCCATAGCCTTAATACCAAGTCGTTACTGGGCAGGCTCATTAACGCCCGGTCTCTTAGCAAACATGGACAGAAGGCCCACGAATTGATTGAGGGCCTCCATTTAGATTTTCGTTTTATTCCTAAATCATCACTTAAAAATGGTGCATCCTGGATATTGCCTTAACTCTCCCCCCAAGATACTCTAATCCTAGGTGTGACAGAGATTAGCTTCAAAGAGGTGGTTTTGCCATCATTTTTGTGGCTCACTCCAATGCTGCACTTTTGAGTTAAATCCTTTGAAAGGAGCAGAAAGCTTAAGCTTGCAGTTGCCCTAATATACCATCCACCAGGATTCATGTTGTTTGGCTTCCTTGGGTTAAGCTCTGGCACCCTTTCTACTTCAATATTCTAATTTTACTATTTTTAGAGACTAATTATCATCTGGAGATCAGTAATAATCCTGATGCATCCAATTTTCATGATACTCTAAGTTTCATTGGTCTCAATCAGCTTGTAACATCCCCTAAGCATTTTGCAGGACATAACCTGGATGGGGTTTGTTCTAATAGCCCCAATCTGGTACTTGAAGGGCCTATTCACCATGCTTGGTCAAACCACAATTTAATTCCCCATAGAATCTTGGACAACTCAGATGGCCCTCCCACATCAATCATGACTTGGGACCCTCACAACCTACGTAAAATGTAGTAAGAAGTTGACTGACCCCAACTTAACTTCACATTATTTTCCTCCGCTCCAACCCTCACAGGAATCTTAGCGGAATACCTTATTTCATGAAATACCTGGATTACTAATACAGCTAAAGAGATGGCCCCAGTAATATATTTTAAGAAGTGCAGCTCCACCCTACAGTCCCATGATTCTTTTTGACCGTAGCAGAGCAGCCGCTGCTCTGCAAACAATTAGAATGCAAATGGCGGCAGGCATATAATCTCTAGGACCCGTAGAACTTCAAAACGGCATAGAAAGAGTGTTATGGCCAGATTAAAGCATCAAAAAAAGCATTTTTTACTGCCCAGATTGAAAAGGACCAGCTTGACCCTAAAGTTATTTGTAACATCTTCAAATCCTTTCTTCACCTCAGGGCACTCGCTAGGGACATTCCCCCTCACAAACCTTATGTGACCTGGGGGCAGATGTATCAAGCTATATTTTAGTTGCAAAAGCTGCGATTCGCTAAAAGACAGTGTTTGCAACTAAAAAATAGTAAAATGGTATGTATGAAGAAAAATGCCTCACAATATTAAGGAATCGCAAAATTAGCGATTCCTTAATATTGCGGAAGCATTTAAGAAATCGCAAATTGCGATTTCTTAAATGCAATGTATCAACCATTTAAGAATTGCGAATTTAGGCTAGGAAATCGTAAATTACCACCAACTTGTAGTTGGTGGTAATTAGTGATTTCTTTTACAAATGCACTTTATGCAATTTGTAAAGGTGGCATGTGACGCTCATACATGCCCTTAGGGCATGTATGTGCCCCATATGCGCACACATGTCATTTTCAGGGGTGCAGCAGGATGTTCTTGTGACACCCCTGCACCCTTGAAATTATTTTCAATTTACGATTTGCAAATTGCGAATCGCAAATTGAGAATAATTTCACATTCATTCCTATGGGCCTCCTGGCCCATAAAAATGAATGGTAAATGACTCCTTAATAGCGATTAGCAATTTGCTAATCGCAATTAAGGAATGTTAAGAAATAGCAAAAAATTAGGGAATTTCTACATACAAACAATTTTGCGATTTCTAAATAGCGATTCCTTAAAAATCGCTATTTAGAAATCGCAAAAAGGTATGTTGATACATCTGGCCCCAGATCTCTTCAGTTTTTAAAGATAAACACACTTGCCATTCAAAAGGGCTTCCCAATCATCACTCATCTTTCTGACTGCGGTCTACTAGATGTCCCCTCAAAGGTAGAGAACACAACATTGTCAATGCATTTGCCAATACAATTCTCAATACATCACTATCAACGGCTGCTTCCGGTGCTAACCAAAGAGCTAGAAAAATGTGCCCATGGCCAACTAACTTCCTTTCTGCAAAATTTTAATGTACTTCATCCCCAGCAATCTAGTTTTCGCCCCAAACATTTCTACAGAATCTGATCTGTTGGAAGTTTCTAACACTATAAAACGGACCCTGGGCGCGGTAAACAATGCGGTGTTGATCCTTTTCGATCTCTCCGCCACGTTTGGTATCATCTCATACTACGTACTCCCTCAACTAATCAAGGACTGTGGCATTTCCCATCAAGCCCTGTCCTGTTATAAATCCTTTGCAACAGGTAGGAGACAAGTAGTAACATTATGACCTGCGCACAATGGTAGTCTCACATGCATAGCCCACATTCGTGTGCACAGGTAAGGGCCCCTTACCCCAGCTGCGTCACAGAGCAGAAACTGTACTCACTCCTGTTGTTGCAAGGGCACACCACCACGTAGAATGTGGTTGCATATGCCCTTCTAACAAAAGTGTAAAAAACGGTATGAATGTAAGAAGGGCACAACCACCATTTGTCCAAATATTCTATATTTATTTAAGCATACCTGTGATTGAGAAGCAAATATTTCTTGCAGCCAAGTGGTAAATTTACACTCACAAATCCCAGCTATAGCAAATCAGGGGTGGGTAGGACTTGTAGAACAGGATGTGCTGCCATATGCCAACCATGCCCTCGTGACCCCATTATACCTGCGGCCTCCCACAGTGCGGGGTTGATTTGTCACGCATAATGTGGCTCCCAGTCCAGTCCTGGCTGTAACGGAAACATTTTTATTATGCCTCGAAATCCCCAAATTTCATCATACTTAGAATTTTGCAAATTGTTAGAGTATGAAATTCACACAGTTTTATTTGTGTGGTTGACTGGTTCCACTTTAAAAAGTCGTGGGAGAGAGGGGTTCAAGCAGAAAATGCCTGGCAAACAACTTCTCTTCCAAAAAGTCCTCTTATCAGTATCTTGCATGATTTTGAATGTGAGGAAAACCGTCACTTTCATTTTTCATGCCATATTCTAAAGAGTGAATTTCACAAAATGTTTACACTTTTTAATGGAATTTCACACAAAAATCGTACACCACTAGGGACAATCACAGCATGGCAATGCACTGGGTTGCACACCTCTGACCACACACAGCCACACTACCTTTCCCAAACCTCAGCCAAAGTTACTGTCTGTGGATTTGCTGTAAAACTCCCTGAAAAGGGGACTTTTATAGACAAAGGGAAGGGGAAGAGAGATTCAGGAGACTCAATAAAGATGATATGTCTGTGACTTAATCTACTGCAAACTCTATAGAGATATTGCCTCACACAGAACTCCCTCAACAATGACATGGAGAAACGTGACAAACTATTGGGAATAGCATGTACCTTGCAAGCCAGCAGAGATAAACTGTTGAATGACTATCATGCTGTGAATGTATACCTCCTACGGAGACACACCATGTATATTACACAATCATGTGCATTCTAGGCAGTGCGGCAATTCACAGATCAAGTTAAGTCCAATTAGCACACAATATCGATTTTTAAGACACGCCACAGCACATCACAGAAGTCCAGGGAGATATTTACAACATAGGTAGTTTCACTCATGCCATAGACCTAGTGACTGCACAAACCTCGTCATCAAGAAGTCTTGCATACATACTTTTGTATTTTACTACCTCAGGAGACTATCCTGGACATCCAGTTGGTATGCAATGCCAAGCAATGTTTGAGGTCTGTGCAAAATCATGGTCAAGGGATCCCAGGGCAATCTCAATCAGCCAGTTGTGACAAACAGGGTATTTTATTTTATTGTTCTGCCCGCGCTTTTTCTTTAAAAAGGGAAATGTATACCCTTTCACAAAATTACAAATATATGCATCATGACGGCTGGAAAAACTAAAGGGAACACCCTCTACAGGGCATTACAAAGTACAGTGGGTGATGATTAAAGAACGGTCATGGTACTCAAATAACATTATAAATAAGGACTAGACCCCATACCAATGAGGCACCTTTAACAGTTTGCCTGCTAAAAGACCACTAGGCTTGCTGGCTTTGTCACAGGGTATCTCCACACATTCAGCAACAGAATACAAGTATGTCATCGTTATTAAATATTTCGGGTTATTGACACAAATATGTACATATTTGGATCCTACATATTAAAACTCAAAACCTGGAAGCTTTTTTACACTTCTAATAGCACAGAGTACAAGACAAGGAATATTTCAATAAATGTCTCATTTCTGTTATTGAACCAGATTAACAAGCGCCCACTAAGGATCCAGAAACGCAAAAAGTCCCTGCTCTCCTAGAGCACACTGTAGGTAGGCCCCAAGCAGCCCTTAACCAAAAAAGAAAGACTTCTCCCAGGGTCATAATTTCCAGCCTCAGGGCACCTCCACTGCTGCTTCTTCTCATTGCATGCGGGGGACCTGGGAGACATGCTGCAACTCTAGGCAGACCAAAGAAATCAGGTATATCCTCTCCAGGATTAAACAAAGAACCACAAGGAACAGTTTTATAAGCGCCCAAGGCCTTATGGGGCGTTCTCTACCAAGAGGTGTTCTCAGGTTTTTTTTGCAGGGCAGGGTCGTAGCGTTTTCCTTTTGGGTCTCAAACTGTATCATCAACCGACTCTCTTCTTTTCAGAATGTATGATGCACCTACTGGTGTAGATGTGCTTTCAGTGGACGCCCCCAGCAATCGCATGGTAACCTGCTACTACTTCTCCAAACTGCACAGCTGGCTATGCAGTCTAGCTGCCTCTACTCCCTCATGACAGCTGGTGAAGTAACCTGCTCTTCACTCCCCTCACCCCACAAACACGGGCAAGGGGAGCAGGAAAGTGTGCCGGTGTGCACTCTCAGTGGCAGTGCCCTCGAGGAGAGCCTCACCTGGATAGGCTACATGTCTTAGGCTCAGGGGCTCACCTGGGGCTGGTGACCTGCACCTTTTGTCTTCAACAACTATTTTGACTGCTTTGCAGACATCCCCACCTCTAATATGGTATTAGATTGAAACAGCAGAATGGCGCACCTGATCCTCTCTGGGGACAACATGCACAGGGGCTCCTGGGAGGTGAGTTTGTGTGGGTGCTCACTGCTGCGCCAGAAACGAGCACCAGAAACCCCCTGAACAGCGCTTCTCGCTGCAACATCACCTGCCTGCCGCCATTGACGGTCTCGAGGCCACGCCTACCTTAGGCCACGCCCACCGCCCTGCCGAGTACATAACTCCGCTCGCAGCGCCACTACAATCAGATCCTGACTACTCCTGAGGCGGAAGCCGGGAGTCCACCATTTTTAAAAAATCTGTATTTTCTGTGTCACCTTATTTCGCTGAATAATTGTTTTTAACCTCTTTCACTCACCTGGCTTGCCAGAAACGAGCACCAGAAACCCCCTGAACAGCGCTTCTCGCTGCAACATCACCTGCCTGCCGCCATTGACGGTCTCGAGGCCACGCCTACCTTAGGCCACGCCCACCCATTTCCTTGATATGTGCCTGTATAGGAAGCGCAGCGGACGAGCGCAGCGGGAGCGCTGTTTGCGCGCCGAAGGCGCGCATAAGGCAAGCCCGTCTGCGCCCGTCATCGCCAAGACATCGCCTCTCGCCAGTCCCCCTGTACAAAATCCCTCACCTCGAGTCAGCTATGACAGAAATCATCTCCACGCACTAAACGCCAAAACTTTATGCAACAAGCTCAAAGGCCACCTCGGACAAACTGCACTCCAGTGTGAATCTTGCAACTTTGCAACGCCCCCACCCAGCCTGGTAAGTGCTACAGCAGCGAAACCCAAACTACCCTCCCTCCGGGTTTTGCAATTGAATGTCAGATCTCTTGTAAAACACCATGCAGAAGTCAACACCCTCATTATGGACGAAAATCCAGATATTCTGTTCATATGTGAAACCTGGCTCCATAACGATCAAACCAGTATTTCAAATCTCACGCTGCCTAACGGCTTCTCCATGAAACTGGTTAACAGAGACTCTAGAGGTGGAGGAATAGCCGTTGTGTACAAAACCATATACAACTGCTCCTTCACCAAAGAAGAAATCTGGGGCTGCGAATGCGCACGCTTCAAGATTGCCACCTGCCCGCAATTCACTCTCTCTGGCCTTTACGTTTATCGGCCTCCAGGGCCCTCCACCAGGTTCATTGAGGAACTCTTGGAACTTGCACACACCTTGGCAGTCTCCTCCCCCAACTTTACCATCCTGGGTGACCTCAATCTTCACTTTGACTCCTCCACTGATCCCACTATCAAAAACCTGCTAGCCGACATCACGGCTTTGCAGCTAAACCCCTTGGTTCACTCCCCTACCCACACCGCTGGGCACATACTGGATCCCGTGTTCTCGAACCTATCGGAAGTCACGGCGGACCCCCCTGAACCCATGGGCTGGACTGATCACTTTCTTGTCAAACTTACCATCATGGGGAAAAAACCACCCCCCAAAAGCACGGCCAACTCCTGCCACAAACGACCATGGCATAAACTCATCTCCGGAGACCTCATCAACCATCTAGGTGAATTCCACCTCCCCGAAGAGAATAGGGATATTAATACAGTCTACGCCGCCTTCCGCGATTGGATAGTCACAGGGCTCGATGCCTTAATTCCGCCCAAATTGACCAAAGCACGCAGCTCCCCCTCTAACCCATGGTACAACGATGCACTTAAAATGCTACGGAAAGAGTGCAAAAAAGCCGAACGCGAATGGAGGAAAGAATACTTAGATACTAACAAAACCCTCTATCTATCTAAACTTCGCATCTACCACAAGGCGATTCGCACTACTCGAGCCTCTTTTTACGCAAAGGAAATCGAAAGTAGTTCCAACCCTACCAAAACCATCTTCAACCTAGTTCAAAACCTCCAGAATATCCCCAATCCAGGCTCCTGCATCACCTCCCTGAAACAATGCGAGGACCTTGCCACCTTTTTCACAGAAAAAGTAAGGAAGATCTATGCGTCCTTTCCACAGGACGATGCTGCACACCACAGCATCTCCCATTCAACGGCAGAGACTTCTAAACTGCTAAGAATACCTGATATATCCCTGGACGACCTCGCTAAACTATGTAGACAGGTCAAGTCTGGTTCCCCAGCAGACCCCATGCGTCCGTCCAAATTCTTGGAATCACTTGACTTCTTTCTCCCCCCGCTTGCCAAAATACTCAATCTTTCCTTTTCTTCAGCGGTGGTCCCCACTTGCTGGAAATCTGCCTGGGTCTCACCCATCATAAAAAAACCCGGATTGGATCCCAATAAACCTGAAAATTTCCGACCTATTTCCCTGCTCCCCTGGACGTCGAAATTAGCTGAGGCTCACGTCAACAAAATATTATCCCTCCACATGCAGCAAAACCATGTCCTGGACCCCTCCCAAAACGGCTTCAGACCAGGTCACAGCACTGAGTCGGCCCTGCTAACCACCACGGAGCACCTTCGAGGAATCCTAGACGCCGGTCAGAGTGCCGCGCTCATCCTGCTGGACCTCAGCGCGGCCTTTGACACGGTCTCACACAACATCTTGCTGAAACGTCTTGAGGCCATTGGGATTGGCGAGTTAGCCCTTGATTGGTTCCAGTCCTTCCTTAAGGACAGATCCTTCCAAGTCTCCGTACCTCCCTACATCTCTCAACCCCACTCCATCGGGCAAGGAGTCCCCCAGGGGTCGGCGCTTAGCCCATCCTTATTCAACCTATACGTTCAGCCTCTCGCAGTGGTGGCAAAAGAGTGGGACCTTACGCTGGTGTCGTACGCTGACGACACCCAGCTGGTCATCACACTCTCTGAAGGTCCCTCACCTTCGGCAACCAAATTTAGAGATGGCCTCGCGGCAGTCGCACAGTGGATGACACTCAACTGCCTGCAGCTGAATGCAGGGAAAACGGAGGTCCTCCTCCTGGGAAAAAACCCTAAACTTTGGAACAATCATTGGTGGCCCTCTGTGCTTGGCCCCACTCCCGTGCCAAAAGAAGTTGTCAAAAACCTAGGAGTCTGGCTCGACCCCGCCCTAAACTTTCAGTCCCACACAAAGAAAGTGGCAGCCACATGTGTGGGTCTCATGAGGAGCCTCCACCCCATACTCGGATTCTTCAACTCCAAAACCCGTCAACTCATCATGCAAGCCATGATTCTTGCCCGGCTAGATTACGCCAATGTTTTGCTCTTAGGAGCAAACAAAGCTGAACTTGCAAGACTGCAGCGTATCCAGAACTCGGCCGCCAGAGCTGTGGTTGGTCTCCCACGCAGGTGCTCTGCCAGAACCACCATTCGCAATTTGCACTGGCTGCCTGTGGAATCTCGGATCCATTTTAAAGCCCTGACCACGGCTTTTAAGATTCTCAAAGCCGACTGCCCTGAACTCCTACGCCCACTTCTGACACCATACACGCCCCAGCGCAACTTGCGTTCTTTGGGACAACACCTCGTGATGATCCCTCGAACTAAGCTCTGTAGACAGGGTGGACGTTCCTTCAAAGTCCTAGGAGCTAAGCTATGGAACTCACTGCCTCCACACATCCGTGCCCAAACCAATCTGATCGCTTTCCGGAAAGCACTTAAGACCCACCTCTTCTCTGCCATTTAATTCCTTTGGTTCCCCCTCTCCCCTCTGGTATTGGTTAGGTCAGCGCCGGGACGCTCCGTTGCTGGGGCAGCTGTTTGCGCTTAACAAATTATATAACATAACATAACATCAAGCTGCCAGAGGGCATTGGGTCCTTCTGGCACTAATAGGCTTCATGAGAAGCAGTCTGGTGCATTTTGCTTCAGTTAGCACTCTCCAGTTAACAGAAGGGTTCTTGTGTGACCTTCTGCCTCACCTTGTTTAACACTTTTTAATGATGGCTCCTCACAGGTCTCCTGGCACTGCTGCCTTCTATTCAGCAGCATCAGTCTGTAAGAGCCTTGACCCGCTCTCCTTTCCAGGCATTAATAGGTATCTGACCTGGGGTCTAACTCTAGAAGCCCCCTATGTTCCTTAAAGTAGACCCTTGTCTCTGGTTTTGCACTCCAAGCATCCGAGCCCTTCCAGCACTTGTAAGGTGCCTGTGGTCCAGCCGGAGTCTGGGGTACAATCTCCTGTTGCACACACAAACAGGGCCAGTCCACAGAGGTCCAAGGGACCCCCTTTGTTCAGGGTCCATAGAGAGTCACCCTTCCAATGGCCTAGAAACAGAGCCAGGGAACTCATGTCACTAGCTCTGGAGACAAAGACCAACAAAAGTCCAAGTATACAAGTTATTCCACTACAAGGGTACAACCACCATGTTTTCATAATTCTTCTTCAGCTTTTACTCTTCTTCTAAACTGTCATTCACTGTGCAGAGGTTTAAAAGTGACGATGGACAGTTGTAGAAGCTGGGTGTTTCTATCCAATCCAAGGATACCACAACTAGGCCCAGCAGGGTAGCTAACATTTTTCTTTTCACCAATACAAGTGGGAAATATGTCCAGCTTTCAACGCACATATACGAAAAAAAGAGAGTAAAGCTGAAGTTGGATATGTGTTTGTGAGCCAGGCACTGGTAGGAAAGGACGTCATTTGCCTTCCTACCCCATGCCCATAAAACTTATGATTTAGGCATATGTCACCCAAAGTGTAAAACAATTCAGCCAAAAAGAAAGGGAACACTTCGTATGGATTCCAAATTGAATCATAAGGCATTTACAGGCCATAACCAAATCTGGGTCCCATGTGCCACAGTACTCCCTATGCACAGATGCTAGGCTCAGATTGACCACAGTCATACTTGCTCAGTAGGTCACAATTCACATCCTTTTGAAAAAGAAGCTGGCAATGAGTGAGACTTCATCACTGTAACTCACCCACAGCAGACGTCAGCATCTGGATCGCTGCAAGGAAGGCATGCTTTCCAACCAGTAGAGTTTGCTGGTGAATGTTGGTAATGTCTGTCCACCAAATATATTTATAATGATGACCTATAACAATCTAGCCAGCATCAAACAGACTATACATGGAGGCACTCTTCTGTTCATGAAGCACATGTAATGAAGCAAAATTAAGAGAGCCAGTGGTGGACGCAAGCAACACAGCTCTCCCGGTTCCTCCATCACGAGATCTGCAGGAGTCAAGTGCATTCGCCAAAAAGGCAAAGAATTTGCTGCTAGTCTGTCTCATGTTCCCTTTCGCTGCCATCTGCAAGTATTTTAGACTCCTGAATGACATGAGTAAAATCCTATCAGATAAATCACCACAGCTACTCTAGCAAATGCTACAAACCCTGCGTCCTCGAAGTGCCAGTTACATGGGAAGAGTGGCAAATGTCTTTGTGACGTATCACTGATGCAGCAACAGATGGGGAGTTCTGATGCCCTCACAGGGAGTGCAGAGAGACATGGGAGGCCTATGAAGGATTCTGTTTACTGCCTCATGGTGCACAGCAGTGACACTAAAATGTATCAACTCATACCGACAGCAACCTGAATAGGTACCAAAAGGATGAGGTGTACTAGAAACAGACCTGTCCCCATCACCAGGGACAGCCGCTTTTGGCATCTACATGCGTGAGGGGAAGCATAGGTATCAGCCTGCAATGGGTGTACATCCTTTCTTCTATTGTTGCCCAGCTGAATAGCCCTGACATGAGACACAAGCAGGGACAAGATAGAACACTATCATAATTACATGTACTATGTCATCACTAGATTTGTTCAGGACTGTTGGACTTGGCCCTCTCTGCAGGGTCATCCCTGAACTTTTTGTCTTCCTCCAATATTCTCTCTGACCGTTTTTGTTGGTTTAATGACTCTGGGCACTTTACCACTGCTGACCAGTGCTAAAGTGCAAATGCTCTCCCTACTGAAAATTGTATATGTGATTGGTTGCCATGATTGCCTTATTTGGTTTACTATCAGTCCCTAGTACAATGTACCAGGAGTGCCAGGGCTTGTAAACACAAATGCTGCTGGTGGGCTTGCAGCACTGGTTATGCCACCCACAGAAGCGGCCTAGTAAAATGAGTCTAAGGTCTGCCATTGCAGAACCTGCATGCAGTCTGGTACTGTCATGCTGACTGCGCAAGTGCACCTACTTGCCAGTCCCTAAACCTTCCCTTAACTTCATATTAGTCACCCCTCTGGTAGGCCCAAGGGCAGGGTGCATTGTAAGCACAAGGTAGGACAAGCCCTGATGTGTGTGGCATGTCCTAATAGTGAATTACAGCCATTTTCGTTTTTCACTATGGTAAGGCTACCTGCTCTCCATAGGCCAGAATGGGCTGCTGGAATTATTACACTATATAATCCTAACAGACTCAGAGAGCATGGTAGAAAGTCAAGTTTAGTATGCCTGAACTCAGAATAATAAAACACTTCTTTTAGTAAAGTTTATTTTAATATCCTGTGTTTGCAAACGCTACTTTTAGAAAGTTAGCCTTTGCTTGCCTAACTATTTCAGCGCGCCTCTGCTAGGATGTGTATCTGCTGTCTGGTTTCTGTGAGTGACAGGGCTGGGGAATACCAGGAGACAGTCTGGGCTGTCAGGTGGTGAATAGAGAGATTACACAAGGATGGGTAGGAGGAGTGCACCTGGACTCTGAATAGAGCTGTGCTCGGCCACCACAATGCTGGCTCCACCTCCTGCGGAGCGTCTGATGTCTCTGCCATGCACCCTGAAAGAAGCAGCAAGAGTCTCCAAAACAAAGTGCTCCAAACCTGGGTTGAACCAGGCTCAGGCCCCCTGGCCTGCAAGAACAAAGGATTTTGCCTATAAAAGTAGGAGCCCTGCTCCTAAACACTAGATCCTGTCTTCGCCAAGAAGAAACTCTGCCCGAAGAGGAGGACCAAGGACAAACTACATGGAGGACTACTGTCTCTAGCCTGAGAGACTGGCCTGTAGTGGGTGCCTTGCTGCAAGAAGGAGAGAAGACCAAGACTACAGAAAGGCTCTTTATTTCAACTTGTGCAGAACTCTGAAATCGATCTCCAAGGGCTTGGACCTGAGCTTGCCCCCTGACCTGAGCCCCGGGATCATTGGGCTCATCCTGCCTTTTCCCGTCTGCTGCTGAGTTATTGTGTTTTCCTCCCTCGCCGGAGCCGTGATCTCTGGTGGCCTCGCCCCCTCCTAGGGGCCGTGACACCCCGGAGCCTGGCCGCCCCTGCTCGCTGAGAGCCCCGCTCGAGTTTGAGCCGCTCTCTCTACGCTGTGCCGGGCCGCCCGCTCCCCTGTCACCTCGCCTGCAACTGGAGCGCGCTGTGTGCACCCCACCCCTCCCGCCGCAATTGGATCGGAGCACATTCAAAAGCTCCGGACGGCCCGTACATTTAAAATGCACTCGGCCACCCCGCTCTGCCCTCCTGCAACCTAAAGGGCCGCGCCGCACCCTGCTGAGTCTCTCTAATGATCCGTACTAAGAGGCCCCGTGCGGTGCCTGCCTGCCCGGAAAACACTACGCCGATCCAAAGGTACGTTTTCACCCCCAACGCATACTGAAGAAGTGCGAGTCATCCACCACAGGAGTACGCCTCGAACCTGCATGGTTTGCAGCGTCTAAGCACTAAACAAAGGTACTGAACCATTTGAACTCAAGCAGGAGTTCGTATCGAACTCGGGGTCCGCAACGTTTGTTTTCCCCGCATTGTTAAAGTACAAATTGCTGAGAACGAGTCGCACTGCAACGTTGCGACTCGTACCACCTGCTAAACGTAACCACCTCCTTGTGCGCATTGTGCTGTGCGTCACGCCCCGGATGGCAGATTCCGCGAGGCGCATAGCCTTTTGAGAGCCTTTGTTCGTTCACAGAGTACGAGTCGCACAGGTGTGGTACTACTCGTACCCCTGGGTAAAACCGGCCGCGCCGAACTCACCGTACTGCGAGGCGCATGAGCATCGGGGGGGTCTGTTCATTTTCAACCGCACGAAGCACATGAGGCGTATAGCAGCGCTACTAAGCGCACCACAGTGAAAAACATTGCCAAGCAGAACTGAGCCTTGCCTTAAAGATTGTGGAATATTTTTAAAATCTACTTGAACTGTTTTAAAAGCTAATTGAACTTGCGAGTGAAACCTTCCTGAATAACTTTAAAGAATCCTTTTGATACCAAGTACTGTGGCCCCATTTAACATTATATTGGGCATGTATTAAGCCTGCAATTATCTACTGCCATATTTTTATAAAGAAGACGTATTTTTACATAACTACGCCTGGTGTCCATTTTTGGTGGGTCTGTATATTGTTGTGTGTGGTCATAAATGCTTACCTAAATGACGCCCTGGGATTAGCCTTGTCTGCTTGCACCACACTACCTAGAGGGTGAGCAGGGGTTATTCTAGAGGGTGATCCCCTTATCCTGACTAGAGGAGAGGGTCCCTGCTTGTCACAAGTTCTTACCTGTGCCAACCAGAGACCCCCAAATCTAACAAGGACGTATCCTGCTATGTTCTATGCTCTGCTTACTCATGGTGGAAATAATAGACACACTGCCAATGTCTAACTTAGGAATGTCCTGCATCAGATTGCAGGTTATCCATATCAGACAAATGCACACTTAGGGGTCGATTCCGATTCGGGAAAAATCGCTCCGAATAGCCGTTAGGAGCATTTTTGCCATACGAATTGTACCTTGCAATGTCCCCCGTACGTACGACGAAGTACGATTCGTACCAGGAGCTGGACTCCGTACGAATCATACAGAGACCGTACGAATAAAATCCCCGTATGATTCTCCCTCGGAACCCGCTGTACGCGACATCCGTATGGTTCGCGGCTGGTTTTTCCGACCCAGCAAGTACGATTCGTGTCGGGTACGCACTGTACGACCCTTTTCCTACGAGAGCCGAAAACAGCCGTAAAATAAGAGTTTGCCTCGAAATAGGTACGGAACATATCCCCCATGATCCCAGGGGTACGGTGCGTACCCCTGCGATCATGGGGTGTACGCACCATACCCCGCGATCATGGGTTGTACGGACCGTACCCCATGTTCGCACCATACCCAGCGATCATGGGTTGTACGGACCGTACCCCATGTTCACCGTACCGTACCATACTGCATGATCGCAGGGGTACGCACCGTACCCCGCGATCATGGGGGGCACGGACCATACGGTGTGTATGTGATTGTGTGCTTTTCCGTACGAATCGCCCTTACCTGACGTGGGCCGTACGAATCCCGTCCTCAAACCCTGTTCCGGATCATACTCGTCGGGTCATACGGCATGTGTACGAGTCGTACGGTTCACGGTTTCAGCCCTGCAATACGTACGGACCGCAACGATTCGGACGGATTCACGAAATACGAATCGTACTACGCGACTCAGACGGATGGGTACGATTCGTACGGAGATGGCTCCGGATACGAATCGTACGGATGTCTTTTTACCAGGATCGGAATAGACCCCATAATGTGTCTAAAAGGAGTTTATTTACATAGTAAATCGTTATCCTGAACATCTGGCATGGATCCAACCCATGTGTACTTACTCTGGATACCCGACATCTACATGCATTCACCACTCTCTCTTTGACATCACGGTTGATTTATGACCATGACTGCTTCTCCTCCTCTCTGGTGTGTTTGCTACCATCAGTGAGTGGGCCCTTTTCTTGGTCCTGTCATCCCTAGATGTCTATTTTAGGTGGAAATGTCCTTGTAGAAGCCCTACATCAATTACTCAGTGGTGTCTGTCTTGTGCATCCATAGTTCCTAGCTGGAGCTGATCCTTGATGGAAAATAATCCACATTTCCTGTATGTAACGGTTCTGTTAATATAAGAAAGACTGCACTCATATTTATACATTCCTAATCCACTCAAATTCCTTCATCCAATCTGTTAGTAAAAGTACCAATGAAGCTATAAGGCCACTGTAGGCATTCAGTGTTATCAAAGTTACATTTTTTGGTTGGCCCATGTAAATCCTTGATCTTGAACGGGGAGACAGAGAAGCATGATCATAATTCCATAGCAGCGGAGGAGGTGGAGAAGGATGTGAATGTTACAATTACCTCTAATGGGATACAGAGGAGCTACTCCCACCCAAACAAAATCTGCCCTGGGGTGGTGGCAACAAGTTAGCAGATCCTGGGATAGCACATCTGCCCCCATTCTTCAAAGAGAAAATGCAGACGCTGCAAGTACTGGCCTTGTGGGGGATGTTGGTCAGCTGGATCCCACATGACCGTACTGAGGGATTGGAGAAATGTTTCTCCCTGAACAATGACTCTGATTCTTCAGTACAGGATTTATATTTCTCCACCTCAACTCCTACAATATCTACTTCGTCAGACAGTAGCTCAATGGATGAATCTATTGTATTGTCAAACTTGAAAAAAAGATCAGGAGGCTAAAAAAAAAAGAAAAAGTCTACAAGCTCAAAGAGGAAGTAGGTGGACAGTAACAAGAAAGTGAACAGAAGTTTGGAAGATAATCCAAAGAAGGAAACATCTGAGCTTAATTGAGATTACTCCGCTATTCAGCTCCTTGATAGCCAAGAACGACATTTGGGAGAAGCTCTCCCCTCAACAGATTTGGAGCCCCCAGCATACCAGCAAAGTTAAAGTTGATGGTTAACTCATGTCAACACAGTAACATGATCAGGGAGACACACAGACATCTTCATGACCCCATAGTAAATAGCTGGGAGATGGACAGAGATATGGGTGGTGACAGATTAGAAATGTAGTTCCTCAATAGCCAAGGTAACTGCTCACTGATACATGATGGAGGTAGAGCAATGTTGTGCTGTAGACATGCCTACAAATCTCCAACAGTGATAAAGCGGACAATTTTGCAGTGCATCAGCACATTCTGAAGTCAACACAGGAGAGCCCATTGCATATGCATGGCATGTACATTGACATGCATGATGTAGACCATTACTCACATCAACCGGTCTTGTCTTCCAGCAGCTTCATTGTGTTTTGAAGTTGGGGCCACAGGTCTGTTCATGTTGCTGGATATATGTCTGCAATTAAAAGTAACAATGTGTCAGTGCATGAAACATTTTCTTGCTAGAAGCTCATGTCATTCAGCACAAGCACTATTAAAGTGCTGCTGACCAGCCCTGAATGTACATGCTGAATGTGCTTTAGAACAATGATTCCAATATAGTCACACTCATACACCAAATTTTTGCCGCCATGTGACCTCATGCTTAGGCGATTCCCCCTTTTAGATAAAGAAATTTGATCCGGCCTGTGCCCGCCATGTACAGAGAAGGTGGCAGCAGTTTGTTGAGCAGAATACTCTGGCACCCTCCACTGATGGACCTTGCTTACATGTCTTGGTATTTGGTAGCTCTGCCCTATATCAAAGTTGTGGACAGTGTGAGTCTCTTACTGTCTACTCACAACCCTGTGTCACATCTCCTACTTGCTATTGAAATGAACACATACATATCGCCTGTGTTTCCGCTGCTCTTCTGTGTCATCACTGTTTGTGAAACAGGACGACAGAGGTCTTCCTTTTCTGACACAAAAATTTAAGATACAGTCTCATTTGCCAAAACATTTAACTCTACTTCATGCCACTTGGCCAGCTATCATGTCTTGTGGGATATACGTTTTAACTTTATGAGTGAGTTTTGCTTGTGCATGGAATGACTCACAGATGGCCTCTCCTTGGGACTGTTGCAGGACTCTCTGGGTTTTTCTGGAATGGTACAGCGATTCAAGATTTCTTGCATGCACTGTATACCACAACACATGTGTTAACATCAGGCATTTTGTCTCCTTTTATATAGCCATTCGTGCTCCTTCTCAAAGACTGTTGGACATGGGTGCCAGAAACTAGCGATTGCGTCACTGGTCGTGTTTACTGCGGTACTGCCTTGTGTCTTCGTTGAAACATGTGGCATCTTCTTATGTAGTGATGCGGGTCCACATTGGAAAATCTTCATTGTGATTTTCTGAGAATGTCTAAGGAGGCTGGATCAAATGATATATATGGCTGCCATGGGCTATCAGTATCATTACCCACTTTGTTCTGCCAGCTCTTCTTTTTCTTCTACTTTTTAAATTTGGTCACGCATGTGTTAGGTATCATGTGGTACTTTCATAGGTCGAAAAGCATACATCCAGCATAAGCTGACTGTGCACTGTTTCAAATGTGTCGTGAGGTGCAACAGGTTGGCAGTGGACATGGAAGGGAGGTGCATTTGTCAGTAGTTGGTGTGATGTTATTAGCTACATGTGTCGCTCACTTACATGATGTGTTTTATTATAATTCTCTATCCCGTTTCCCCTGGCTAGGAAAGGGAGTTAGCTTGGAAATAGCATGCATGACAATGAGTTCTGACTGACATATGTATTTGAACTGGACTAGGCTCATTCTATGGAGTTATGATCTGCATTTGGCTCTTAGCAATGTCTATTGCAATTAATTCATTATGGTTCAACTGCAATTGTGAAGGTTCCTTTGGCACCCAACTCATGGCATTGGTATAATTTGTGACCTGGTGGAGTGCTGTTAGTATACGAAGGTGTCACTCCTTGAGCTTAGGGAGAATATGTGGATTGGATGGTATATGACTGCTGTAATGACGTAAATAATTAATTTACTCTCTTAATTTCTATGCAGGTAAGTACTTAATCAATAATAACTCAATCAGAAGGAAAGAAAACAGAGTCCGTGGTGTTAGAGTTTCTAAGGGTTTTATTCCTCATAAAGGAATCAGGATATCATGTTCTGACCACCACAGGGGTGTCAGAAGGGATAGATGAGCGCGCTCACGTTTATTGACATTACATAGCTTATATACTTGATTTACATCATAAGTTTCAGTGTGAGAGGCGTAACAGCTGAGAGAAGACAAGATAACAGTGTACACGTGGTACCAATACATCATCAAGAGGCGTAAACTAGGCGTGAACTAGAGGTGTGTGCTAGAAACGTCACTGATAGGTGACGAAAGTGGGTGGCACCAAGGGGTGGCGCTAACAGAATGTTGCAATGTCAGCAGAAATCGGAAGCTTGGATGCGCGCGCAGCTGCATGACGTGTGATTGACGGGGTGCAGTGGTCTTGACATTTACACTGACAGGAAAGAGACAGAAGTCTGGCATGTCAGATCAACTTGTACTTCTATCATATCTGATATCTGATGTTTAGGAACTATACTATCTGGGCGGAAAGGTCTCTAGGGTAGAGGCTATTCTATGCTAACTGTGGATGCGTGTATGAGCGCCTGAGTGTCTACATGTGGAGCGTGGGGGCACGGGGCCTTCCATGGAAGCATGGCAACGGAGGCTATGAATTACTTGCATTAAGACAGGTCGGCCTTTTGGCTCTGCAGCTGGAGAGGATGTTTACAGGATCTAGTAGGCAGGAATGTATTCTCGGGGAACGGAACAGATAACTCGAAGGTTATAGTCAGTCTTGGCAGAAAGCAGGCTTGAGCTGAGCGCGAGGGGCCGCGCTGAATGTAGGACAGAGTTCACGAGTAGAGAGGTAGCCTGGGCAGAGTCAGGAGCCACAAAAGAGGTT
The DNA here is from genome assembly GCF_964263255.1 of Lissotriton vulgaris. NCBI lineage: Eukaryota > Metazoa > Chordata > Amphibia > Caudata > Salamandridae > Lissotriton > Lissotriton vulgaris. The sequence goes on from NC_141694.1 coordinate 1,696,123,231, forward strand.
CAGATGGCAGGAATTCAGGGCCTACTCTGGCTAGAGCAGGAAAAAGTGAAAAGTGTACTACAAAAAGACGTTGGCATAGCATACTTAGGAACGGACCATATAATCCATTCATGGTGCATCTGAAAGAGGACAAGTTAACGGTGGACGCAAATGTATTTGCGTCTTCATAGCTGGCACAGGAGGGAAGTTACATGCACTTTAAGCTGGTACATGGAGTCGGTGGGGTACGCGCTAGGGAACACAACATGGCCAAAATTTAATTTTCCTCATTCCCTCCTTGTTCCCTACGGACCCTTCATGAAATATCGATCCTCATGAATCGATCAGTCTGTTCTTGTAACATCATTTGTTCTTCTTTCTTTCGGTTACGTTTTGAGTGAAAACTGGAATGTTCAATACAAGAAGTGGCACACAGTCCACAGATCGCTGGCCCACACTGCAGGCACAGGCAGCAACTGAATACTAGGACTAGGCCAATGCCTAGGAAGGATAGGATCTTCCATCCCCAAGCTGTTAACGTTGTCCAGAACCAACCGGACCAAGTCCAGGTGCCTGGATTCTGATGTATCTGATTTGCAATTTTATGAAGACGGGTGAACGGATACGGAAAGAGAGGCAGGGCTCCCTTGTAATTCTGGTAGGGAGGGAGTCGGCCACATATCCAGCAGTTTGTAGCATTGTTAGTTTGATGAGAATGATGTAACATACTAATGAATGTATTGTTGCGCAGCGCAAGTCTGTAGGGAAGCTCATGAGGAGGTAATTCACTAAAAGTGTGTTCAGCAGAGACATTGTAAGCAGATTGTTCACGCTTGAAGATAGGAAAGTATATCGGTAATAAGATGCTAGCAACAATTATTAATATACTTAGAATAAACATAATTATTAGTGTCACTATGCAGTGACTACGAAGTGATTTGCAATATGTTCTTTTCTTTTCCTCTCTCTCTCTAACTCGATCTAGGGGATACATGTCAGAAACTATTTAACCGATTCACCTAGGGGAGGACTTAAACAATTAAACTGTCTGACTTGCTAGATCGCAATTTCATACGATATTGTTCTTGAGGAGTTTTTTCTCGTTTGGTTTCGGAAAAGTCTTTGATATCAGAGTCTTTGGTGGGGGTGGGTGTGTCTTGTTCCGGTTTCAGTCCTGGGAATGTTTTGATATGGCTTAGGTGGACCCACCCCTTTCTTCCTTCCAACTTGACGGCGGTCCTTGTTGTTAGTAGAACGGTTTTCGGAGACTTCCAGCGGGGCTCCAACGGACTTTTCCTGTCGAAGTTACGGACTAAAACAACGTCACCGGGGCGGACATCATGCTCCTTCACATCGGTGTTGTCAGGGAAGGCAGCGGCAACCTGTGAACGACATGATTGGAGTGCAGACATCAAGGAGGCAAGGTAATCTGTCAACATATTAGAATCAACATCGGTTATCTTTTTAGGAATGGGCGTCCCCCACATATTCGGTGGTCTGCCAAAGACCACTTCGTACGGAGATAGCCCTGATCTCGAATGGGCGACCATTCTCATATAGAATAGTGCCACCGGCAGAGCGACTATCCAGTCGACCCCTTTGTCCTGACATATTTTGGCAAGGCGAATCTTTAATGTCTGATTATGCCTTTCTACAAGGCCTGCTGCTTCTGGATGTCGGACACAATGGAACTTCCACTGGTATCCCAATAACAAGGAAACTTCTTTCATTAGGGCAGATGAGAATGGCTGACCGTTATCTGAGTACACGACACGAGGCAAGCCGTACCGTGGGAAGAATTCACGAACCAACTGTTTGGCAGTGGTCGGAGCAGTGTAATCGGGGACTGGGTATGCTTCGGTCCAGCGGGACAGAGCACAGACAACTACGAGAACATATTTGAATCCTCGACAACGGTCCATCTGGATATAATCCATCTGGAGGACTTCAAAAGGGTGATCGGGAGGATGAAATCCACCTTGTTCTACAGGGACGCTTTTACCTGGATTGAACTGACAACAGATCATGCAAGTACGCACTTTCTGTTTTGCGGCTGCTCGTAAGTGTTTATTGTACCAGAGATTTTGCAAACTGTCTAACATGGCTTTCTCTCCCAGGTGGGCAGGACTATGTGCTGTATTTATTATGACTTGAACCATAGAGTCAGGGAGAAACCATGTAGATTTTCCCTTCGTCATCCAACCTTGATCTGTCTGGATCCCTCCTAGTTCGGTCCATTTCTTTATTTCGTCTGTAGTAGCATGTGTCTGAATGTCAATAACATCTAGTGTGGGATCCCTGACTGTCATGCAGTTTGTCGGATCTGTTATCTTTGTCGTGTCAGTTGTCTGAGTGTGAGTCAGTGCTGTATGTTTTGCAGTTTGATCTGCCAGGTCGTTACCCTGGGAAACAGAATCTGTGGCTTTAGTATGTGCTTTACACTTCATGACTGAAATGGCTGAAGGCAGATGTATTGCTTCTAACAGTGCTTGAATGAGAGGACCATGCTGAATTTTGGTACCATGAGAGGTCAGGAAACCTCGTTCCTGCCAGAGCATGCCGAAGTCGTGTACGACTCCAAACGCATAACGGGAATCTGTGTATATGTTAACATTTCTGTTCTTTGCTAGAATACAGGCTTGGGTCAGAGCGATGAGCTCTGCCGCTTGAGCAGACAGTGTATCAATACGATGTGTTTCTTTAACTTCAGTTTCAGTGGTCACGGCATATGCGGCCACTAACTCTCCTGTACTTGTTCTCATGCATGAACCATCCACATAAAGTGTCAGGTCTGGATTTGTCAGTGGAACATCTGTTAAATCTCGTCTGGGCTTTGTTACTGCATTAATAATCTCTATACAATCATGTGGAGCTGGATCTGTCTTAACTGTAGGTAACAATGTTGCTGGATTCAAGATACTGCAGCGTCTGATTTCTATGTGTGGCTGGAATAATGTCAATTCGTAACCTGTCAGTCGTGCTATAGTTAAGTGTTGAGTCTGGGTTCTGTTTAACAGGACCTCTACAGAATGTGGAACTTGTACTGTTAACTGATGACCTAAAACAATTGAATCGCTTTGTCTTATTGCTAACGCTGTTGCTGCTACTGACTTTAAGCATGCAGGGAGTGCCTGTGCTACTGAATCCAATGTGCTTGAAAAATAAGCGCAAGGCTTATGTGAACCTGCTTGATCTTGAGTGAGGACAGACAATGCTGTACCGTCACGTTCTGTAACAAAAAGTGTAAACGGTTTGCTGTAACATGGTGTCGCTAAAACTGGTGCTTGGCATAAAGCTTTCTTTAATTCCTCAAAGGCTTGTGTGTGTTCCTGAGTCCAAGGGAGGACAGTCGAAGTTGCTGCCTCCTGTGTCGTTAACTGGATGAGTGGTTTAGCTAGAAATGCATATTGAGGAATCCATTGTCTGCAGTACGAGGTGAGGCCTATGAAGGCCCGCACTTCTTTTTGTGTCTGGGGTCGGGGCATGTTTACAATTAACTGAATGCGATCGGGAGTGAGCTGTCTCCCCACTTTGGACAGCAAGTGACCCAAGTACACAACTTGCTGAACACAGAATTGTAGCTTCGAAGGAGACACCTTGTGTCCCTTGTCGGCCAGAAAATGCAAAACTATCAGAGATGCTTGTTCACATTCGGGCTCACTTCGTGCGGTGATCAGTAGATCATCGACGTACTGTAGTAAAGCGGTATTAACTGGCATTTGAATACAATCTAGTTGTCTTTTCAGTGCTTGACTATAGATGCTGGGGCTTTCTGTAAATCCTTGAGGTGCGCGTGAAAATTTGAAACTTCGTCCATTTAAACTGAATCCGAAGAGATATTGGCTCTCCGGGTCAATGGGTACACTGAAGAAAGCGTTCTTGAGATCGATTACAGTAAAGAACGTTGCTTCTGAATCAATGGCAGTCAACAGGGAGGAGATATCGGGGACCACAGGATACTGTGGTACAATGCATTTGTTCAGTTCTCGAAGATCAATCACCAGCCGGTATACTGGCGGTGCATTGCGGTCTGTACGTTTAAGAATTGGAATGATAGGCGAATTACAGATATTGGAGTCGGTCTCTACGACCACTCCTTGGGCAATAAGCTCTTCAATGATTTTCAGTAAAGCCACTACAGCATCGGGTGGTAACTTGTATTGTCTGATTCTGGGTAGAACAACTCCTGTCTTGAGTGTAACACGGTATGGTGTGATATGCATACAACCTACATCAGCTGGGCCTTTTGCCCATAAGTGATCTGGTACATTTCTCAATCTGACATCAAAGTCACGTAGAACATAATGACCCTTGAAATCCCGTAGGAAGAGTCTGACTCCCTCCGGGGAACAGCAAATTATAGCTCCTAGAGCCTTCAGTGTTTTAATTCCTAACAGATTTTCGGGACATGATTTTGTAAGTAACAAGTCTGTAACTCGAGATAATGGACCCACAGCTAGTGGTACTGGTTCTGATACTTCATTTACAATAGGCTGTCCTGAAAAACCAAGGGAAACATTCTGTGAGCCTGAGAGGGGTGCCCCTGGAACTTCATTATGACTTATAGTAGTGCGACTTGCCCCTGTGTCAATTAAAAACTTTCTGTCTTTTCCTAATACGTGACTATGTACATAAGGACCTTCTTGATCTACCGGAATTTCAATAAGAGGCAAATCACTTTCCCTCCCTAGGCTGTTTCATGTATAACGCTGATAATCTGGATATGCCGACTGGGCATACTGGTACATCTGTTGTGATACTTGTCGTGTTGCGGCAGCGGGCTGTGTCTGAGCATGCTGTGGCTGCGGTACTGCTACTGTCTGTACTGTATGGGACTGATCATGCATAGGCTGTGTATTCTGCATTGGCTGTTCGTTCTGTGAGGTCTGTTGTTGACCCTGTTCATGTCTAGGCGGACGCGGTCTTTCTTTAGTTTTACCTGTCTCGATGTTATGTTTCAGGACTGGACATTCATGTACGTAGTGACCTGGCTGCTTGCAATAATTACATGTCCCTTTAACGGGAGCGGCAGAATGATTTGTCTGGGCCCCACTTTTTCTATGACCCTCGGCTGGAATTGTCTGAGCCACTAACATTTTCATTTTCGTGTCTTTCATACGTTTCTGTTCCTGCTCTTGTTCTTCCCTAATTCTATTCTGGTGATATTGTAACATTTGTAACATCTGTGATGGCGTATTTGCCTGCCAAGTACTTTCAACCTTGTACACTCTATTTTTAACTAGTGGTAGGGCGTTCTCTACTAATTTCGTTACAAAAAGGTGTGGATATGACTCGCTACTTGTTTTTAGACCACTATTGATAATGAAACATTTCTCGAATCTTGAATAAAAGTCACTAGTATCTTCATCTTGTTTCTGTTTGCAGGACGATATTGCGTCCCAATCTTCCTTTCTAGTTGTCAATAATCTTGGCAGAACCTGTACTATTAAACCTGGTAATGCTTTAGTCAGATCCCCAAGGCCTAACCCTGGGACTCGTTTCTTTTCTTCGTCTTCTATCTCCGCCCATGCTATCTTTGACTCTCCCACTTCCCAATCCTTCTCCTTTAATTTCTCGTAAATGCCCGTGGGCAACAGTACTTTTAACATTTTCATAATATCATCATACGTGTAATCTCCCATCAGTAACATGTCTTTAAGCTCTCTGTGAAAACCTGCAGGGTCTTTATCATGGCACGGAACTAATTTCTTCATTTCTAACAGTTCTAACTTAGTCAGTGGTGTGTGAACATACACACGTTTCAGAGTACGATCCTCACCCATAACTGGATGTACTTCTCGTAAGGGATTCTGACTTTCAATGCCACTACCGCATTGCATGTGGTACATTTTTCTTTCTGGAGGTGGGGCGGGGACATATTCAGAGCTCAGGAAAGTGTTATACTTACGTCGTTGTTCTAGAATTATTTGTATTAATTTGGTACTAAAACCTCTCCATCTATCCATAATTAGTGCTTCTAATGTTTCGTGTAAGGGACCTGGATCAGAATGATGGTTTCTGAACTTGATGAGGAGGTGCTGAATCATGTATACACCTGCTATTTTCTGCTCTTCCGGGGAAAGGTTCAAGAATGTCTGCACTAACGTGTCATCATTATATATGTCTGCGTTTTCGGCCCACAACACGGCGGACCGGGCTAGTTCCTGTTCATCCATAGAATTGAGTATATGGTACCCTACTCGATCTCGAAGCCTTTTATCAGTTTCCTGGAACTGATGTTCTGAAGAATTCGGATTTGTTAAAGCGGAGAAAAGAACTCTCTTGCTCTCCGGACGGATGCCTTTCCTAAGGTAGTTTCCCCTACCTACATACGCTATCATATCTGTAGATTTTTCTGATGTTTCATCTTCATCTTCCTCCCCAGAGGAGGTTTTATCTGTTTCTTCCTGATGTGCAGTTAATACTGCCTTTCTAATTTTCTGGGACATAGTGGCTATACATGATAGCTTGTCATGTTTTGCGTCTGCTATATTTTGGCCCCACTTGTTTAATGCGTCTAACTCACTCTGATCTGTCCCGGGCCTGTCTCGTTCTCTTATCACACAATTTATGAAGAATCTTAAAATCTGTTTTTGAACGTCAACTTTCTGTTTATACATGGCAGCGTTAACACTGTCGGGGTCTTTCCCCGTCTGTATGAATTTGTATAGTCTGTCGAGAGCTTCCTGCATTCCTACATAACATAGCAAGCTATCGGTGGCAGATCTTAAGCGTAGTGATGCTAAGACCATTAGATCGTCTGTTCCGGGTACTGGATCATATCTGCAGAATGACATCCTATCTTTGAATGCGTCTAGCCGGGCTGAATAGGGTGACTGGGAAGGATTCTGTGTGTCCTTTAAATGTAATCTGTGTGTCGGTGGCGGGGTCTGTAGACCCGCTGTCGCACCTCCTGAGGCGGATGCTTGGGCATTATCTCTCCGCGGAGTCTGTATCTGGACTTGAGTCTGTCTTTTAGTAAGATCGGGTAGTGCTGGTTTCGGTAGATCCGTCTTGAGTGGAGGAAGTGGCGGAGGTGGCGGAACAGGGGAGGTCTGTCGCGGTACCGGCGGAACATTATCTGGGGGCGCAGTGCCACCCCCATCCCTGTCAGTAGGCAGGGCACGAACAGGCAGATTGGTGTAAGCTGGTGCTACATCCTCTAGATACGAATTCAGGAATATGTCTTTAGTAGTTTTGTGCATTACTTTAGTGGGAACTAATGGTGTCGGTAAGTTTTTCGGTATCTCTGATTCAGTTTCGGACGGGCCATCTGCTACGAGATACATACCGTTTACAAGATTATTTCGGACACGGTCTATTTGTTCTGTTTTTACTCGGATCCCTTCGGTAACTAATTCGTTTTCTCGTTCTTTATCTGATTCTTTAAGTCTGTCTTCTCTACGGAGTGCTTTGTCAGCACGCTTACGTGATTCCTTACGCCAAAATTCTATGGCGTCCTTCTGAGATTGTCTAGCTTTCTTTTTCCATAATGCTTCTTCTACCCTCATGATGCACTCAGCATCCCACGTTCCGGTAACAGGCCATCTGTGTCTTTCGTCTAGGTGCTTGGTGTAATCGGCCCATAAATCTAGATATAATATGGCATCTATGCCATGCTTTTGATACATAAAATTTCCTGGAGTGTCCCTAGGGGGGATAGGAATTTCTTCCTCTAGTAACCCTTTCCTAGTTCCGATCTGTTTTAACTTGCTGAGGAACGGCATCCTGCTTATTTATTACTTGAACGCTAGTCTTTATTCCTTGATACGAGTTGCTAGTTGATACAAGAAATACAATAATACACAATAAAACAGTCACATTCATACCACGACATTAATCACATGAAAACATTGAAGACATAGCTAACTACCCCCTACACTGAATGTACCGCTCAACGGTACGGATACACTGGTGTAACAGTGCAAAAATTCGGAATACTTTATATACTGCTAAACAGTACAGATACACTGCCTAAAAACAGTGCAGACCGGACTTGCGTACCCAAACCCGTCTAGATACGACCCAGCAATGGTACTCACCGGGAAGCACGGAAACAGAAGGCCTCGGAAAACTCGACTGGACTCGACTCGGAACTTCGGAAAACTTCGGAAAACTTCGGAAAACTTCGGAAAACTTCGGAAAACTGGTGGGCCTCTTCACACCTCGGACCTTGCTTCTTTCGGCTGGGCTCTGGTCGGGATCCTCCGCACTCCTCACCGCCTCGTCTGGGCACTGATCGCAGTCTTCGTCACCTCCGTGGGTCAGAGGGGGATGCAGGAAATCCTGCCAGTACACGTGTAGTCCGTCTAACTGATGGCAGGGGACACGGATTGCAACGCACCTTCCGGCGCGTGAGGTGGGGGAGGGGTCCCTATTCGGGCGCCAAAATGACGTAAATAATTAATTTACTCTCTTAATTTCTATGCAGGTAAGTACTTAATCAATAATAACTCAATCAGAAGGAAAGAAAACAGAGTCCGTGGTGTTAGAGTTTCTAAGGGTTTTATTCCTCATAAAGGAATCAGGATATCATGTTCTGACCACCACAGGGGTGTCAGAAGGGATAGATGAGCGCGCTCACGTTTATTGACATTACATAGCTTATATACTTGATTTACATCATAAGTTTCAGTGTGAGAGGCGTAACAGCTGAGAGAAGACAAGATAACAGTGTACACGTGGTACCAATACATCATCAAGAGGCGTAAACTAGGCGTGAACTAGAGGTGTGTGCTAGAAACGTCACTGATAGGTGACGAAAGTGGGTGGCACCAAGGGGTGGCGCTAACAGAATGTTGCAATGTCAGCAGAAATCGGAAGCTTGGATGCGCGCGCAGCTGCATGACGTGTGATTGACGGGGTGCAGTGGTCTTGACATTTACACTGACAGGAAAGAGACAGAAGTCTGGCATGTCAGATCAACTTGTACTTCTATCATATCTGATATCTGATGTTTAGGAACTATACTATCTGGGCGGAAAGGTCTCTAGGGTAGAGGCTATTCTATGCTAACTGTGGATGCGTGTATGAGCGCCTGAGTGTCTACATGTGGAGCGTGGGGGCACGGGGCCTTCCATGGAAGCATGGCAACGGAGGCTATGAATTACTTGCATTAAGACAGGTCGGCCTTTTGGCTCTGCAGCTGGAGAGGATGTTTACAGGATCTAGTAGGCAGGAATGTATTCTCGGGGAACGGAACAGATAACTCGAAGGTTATAGTCAGTCTTGGCAGAAAGCAGGCTTGAGCTGAGCGCGAGGGGCCGCGCTGAATGTAGGACAGAGTTCACGAGTAGAGAGGTAGCCTGGGCAGAGTCAGGAGCCACAAAAGAGGTTCAGATGGCAGGAATTCAGGGCCTACTCTGGCTAGAGCAGGAAAAAGTGAAAAGTGTACTACAAAAAGACGTTGGCATAGCATACTTAGGAACGGACCATATAATCCATTCATGGTGCATCTGAAAGAGGACAAGTTAACGGTGGACGCAAATGTATTTGCGTCTTCATAGCTGGCACAGGAGGGAAGTTACATGCACTTTAAGCTGGTACATGGAGTCGGTGGGGTACGCGCTAGGGAACACAACATGGCCAAAATTTAATTTTCCTCAGTAAGACACTCAATTTTTCTTGTGGTCAATGACATGGTGTTTACCTGAAATGTTGTGAACTTTTTGGTAAAGTGCATCTGGAAACTTGGTTAATTGTACCCTGTGGTTGGATTTTTCCTTCAATTTTGGACTCTTTGTGAGTGCTCCTAATGCTTTTTTTTTGGTTCATTTGCCTTTGTTTTTTTATTTATACCTGACAAGTAGTACCCTATTGTGGTATTCTCATGTACTTTGACAAAGTTTTTTCTCTCTCTCTCTCTCTCTCTCTCTCTCTCTCTCTCTCTCTATTCTCTCTCTATCGATCTGCTTGTGTGTATGTGTAAGAGTTATACTTTTTACAGTTCTCACCAATTAGATTCGAGTGGCCGGCATATGTGCATTACCCAAGTCCATGACTGGGGTGTTGTATGCATGTAATCTTTGTGCCCCTATTGTCTACTATGGCATGTATGCTGCACAGCATGGAGGAAAAGGAGAAGAAGGACGGACTGAGAAGACAGCTGGAGTTTGTAGCATTCCTCCAGCTCACCATGTACCTCGGCATATCTGTATCTGGGGAAGAATCCTATCCTCGTCGCCAATAATAATGTAGTTCTTATCATCAGCAAAATAGAGATTGGTTTCAGCCTTAGTGTTTCCAGAAGTTTATTCACGACGGAATTGCCAAAAAACAGCCTCACTTTATCTTGGACAGGTCACAACCCCCACGACTTAAATCCCAGCATTCCCTCAGACTCTCAGTATTCTATAGAACCCTCGAGCAGTGTTCCAATGAACATTACACACGCAGTTCTACAGAAGGCCTCACAAGGGGAATTGCAATCAGAAGGATGGTACAGGTTTTATAACATTCTTATTAAACATTACTTAACTAGATAATTTGTATCGGCTCTGTATATAGATGCAAAGACAGGTATTATGACACATGTATATCTACTTTTTATGTTACTACGCATTGTAAATATGTGATTGTTCTATTCTATTCTTATGCCTGTTTATTTACTATTTATTGTAATCAAATGATTAAGGCAATAAAGTATTTTTACTACTACAGAAGGCCTCAAGTGAGCTGTGTTGGCAATGAATATTAAGGGGGCCTGGGTGTACACTGTAGTTTTTTTTTTAAATAAAACAGTCTACATTATAATTGTTTCATGAAACACAAAATGAAATTAAGTTGAAAGGTCATTTCTATGCTAGTGAACGGATGTCACTTGCATTATCTTTTACCCTTCAGCTGCTGTCCATGCTTAGCGCATGTCTGTACAACAAATCACATGTCTAGGTGTTACATAAATATACAATGGGAATACGGAGTTATAGAATGGCTTTATCTGGACAAACATTAGCAATACCTGAACATGTAGGGCCCAGCCTCAAAAAGGAATAGTACAGGTAGAGATTTACACCTCCACTTTTCTGGTTCATTTTTTGATTTATAAAACATTACTCAAAGTATTCCTGGAAAGATGTGTCAGGCGCAGGTTTCCAGGCTTACTTTTGGGAATGGCATATCACTTTTTCTGGAGGTGCCTACTTTCCCTGCGTGGAGATCTCAACTGCTGAGACCTCTGCCCAGGTAAAACGCAGCCCCCTGAGAAAAGACACACTTGTTTCCTCTGTGGAAACAAAAGATTTTCATGTGGAGCAAGTCTTTCCCCTTCACCCCTCCAAATCTAGGGGTGATCTTTTCCTCTACCAATCTGGAAAGGGAATTACTCTGGTCCTTAGATGGAGTAAATTTCTCACCATTTCCAGGGTGCAAATGGATTAGAAAGGAGATCAGGAATGCAGACAAATGTACAAGTTTTGAGGTGTCCCCAAAATTCCAATGTAGTAAATGGATATACTCCTGTCGGGAATGCTTTTGTTAATTCCATGTAGGCGGGAAAAATGTCAATTAGATCATAAATTCACGTTTATGACCAAACCTACCTTTGGTAATAGGGCACAGAATGTTTGTACATGGGCATACGTTGGACGTTCTTGTGTTTTTTATGGAGGTATTTGGAGATACTATGACATCACAAGTGCATAGGATGGCATCAGCAGGGCATAGGTTCTCCATGTCTGGGCTTATTATGGCAATATATAACTATAGGATGGGCCTCCACAGGCCGTTAGCATGTGAACTGTGAATGGGTTTTTAATGCTGTATCTGTGTAGATTATGGCATTTTCACATGGGTTTTCATCCTTCCGTATGTGCATAAACATGTTGATGTTTGAGGAAAAATACAAGAAATATTAATGGCAGTATCTCGAAGTTTGGAAATGGTTTCAGCCGATCACTATATCACTTTGCAAAATGTAGGTATTTTTACCCTTGGTGGGAGACATGTTGAGCACGCCTCAACCCCGCGATACCGACCGTACAGCAGTCACTTGCACAGTGAGAACTTGGAAGCGTATAGCCATGCACTTGCGCGTTCCTATGATATACTCACCTATACTTCCCCTAGCATATCACCCCAAGATGCCAGTATTACAAGAAGGTGTTTTTAAACATACCAAAACTAAATTTGGCATACACACCTGGGGAGACTAATATTTGAACTGAAAGTTCCGCACATTGCAGCAGATATCCGCTACAGCCGCACCATCTTCCATGGACATTTTCTTATACGTCAGATTGCGGCAAGGCATTAAAGAACACATACCGTCATATCCACAAGAACCATAAACGCTAGCTTCACTACAAATGCTGTTACTCAATGAGACAGCTTCACATGTGGTGTCCACACTATACCATAACATATACTCCGACCAAACCCTGGTACTATGTGATGCACAGGAGAATTGGGAAATAGACTTGGGGCAGACAGTAACGGAGAAACAATGGCTCTACTGCTGTAAACAGGCAGAGCTAGTGTCATCAGGTAGTCGCTTACTCAATATACGTTCTTGCACCCCATATATCATACACCTGTTAAGATGCATAGGCACAGATTGTGGGATAACGACCGCTGTAACAGATGTGGGTCAGAAACGGTAGGCTTTCTACACCTCGCTTGGAATTGCCCCAACATCACAGAATATTGGAAACAAGTGTTTAAAGCATTGCATCAGATGACTTCACCCCTGATTCAGATTTTGCCACTAACCGCTCTTCTGAGCTACACAGAGACTATAGAGGTGGGATGCCGGCAATTTATTTCCTTAGGGCTGCTACTGGCTAAGCAAAGAATAGCATGTAGATGGGGACGGGGTAGAGCGCCAAAATTTAAGGACTGGGTTAAAGACATGCTATTCTGGCAGGAGCACATGACTACCTATGCGGAACTACTACATTTGGCCTCAAGACCCAGGGACATATGGGATCCCCTCAAAAGATATCCCTTTGCATACCCAATTGACACATGATACGTAGATATGCTGCTGTAAGTTCTTTGAACATGGCCCGCGCACGAATGCAGATCCGGGACCATGGTGAGAACGCTTGTGTGGTCCTGACTGTCACATTCCTATTCCACGTTTTATATTCCAGTATTCCAGGCAACCATTGTGTATAACTTGTGCATTACAGGTCTCCTGCAAGGTGTTAATACTAAGACTATAAATTATATCATTTTCTTTCTGTCATTGTTAACATCTACAATGTATAGATTCACAACTGTCTGTGTAATTCATATATTGTGAATATTTTATGGTTTAAAACTAATTTTTTTAAAAGTAAGTATTTTTGACTCCAAGTTTTATCACGGTGTCGACTGATTTACAAACACTTTCTGGAGATCAGTAATTTACTAATCTGTTTCCTCCGTACTCGCATATATGTTCAACTTTAAATAGATTAAAAAAATGCATAGAAATCTACACAAATTAAACTCTACACTGAGTACAACACATTTCAAATTCATAAAATACCTTCAGTTGAGGTGAAATTATTTTTATAATCCTAAACCACAAATGGCATCTTCATGTTTTCTTATCAATTTCATCACATACACACTATGACCATTCTAACTTTAGCAAAAAGGCACTCCTTTTGCACTGGTGACGTTTATAAAACTGTCTGGTCAGGCCACTTTCTTTATAGAGTTTTCGTTTTACAATGTTTCCTGCACAGACCCTTAGTTTAAATTTTATTAATTTATATATTTAGTTAAACTTATAAGGCGCACAGCTACCCGCAATGGGTTTCCCGGCGCCAAGGGATAGACTAGAGAAGAAAGAACTACAAAGCTTTAAAGAATGGGACAGCTAGAAAGAGACTGTTCTGAAAATTATTGCTGAAAAAGCCAAGTTTTTAATCCCTTGCGAAACCTGATAAGATCAGTTTCCAACTTCAGCCTAACAGGCAAAGCATTCCAAGTTTTGGTGCCCAGATGCGAAAATGAGAGGCCGCCCATCTTCACCAGCATAAATCTAGGAACGACAAAATCTCCTTTACCTTTAATGGAGCAGTTGATGGTGCGGCGAAGTTCGGGGGCGAGGGTGGCGCCTGCTCTGTGGAAGATGTTGTACAGGCTGGGATCCGTCTGGGCTAAGGGTACAGCTACGAGTATAGGCATGAATAAGACTTTGAAGGTACCTGCGGGCAGAGCCCTGTTTTATCTTAAAGGTATAACATAGAGAATTTTATACACATTTCTATCACAACTTGTTTCATAATCGGCACTGCTTAGTTTCCCAGGACATGATGCATACTTATTCAAGATGTTTAAACTCTTTCCAGCTCATGTGAGGAAAAAATTAAATTCATTAATCAATCAATCAGGGGTTTGTAAAGCGCAGGTACTCACCCTTGAGGGTCTCAAGATGCTGGGTGAGGGGGCTGCTTGTCGGACTGGGTGGAGGATCATTCAAAGAGCCAGGTCTTAAGGTCCTTCATGAATTGGGTCAGCTATGCTGAAAGCCTGAGGTGGAGGTCTTGGCAGCGAGGTAGAGGAACGACTTTCCTCCAGTTCTGGTCTAGTGCCTTTTGAAGCAGGCGGAGTGTGTAGAAGCAGGCTGAGTAAACTGTGTTGATTTGGCAGTTCATGATGAGCGATGAGTCCAGTATGATGCTGAGGTTGCATGAGTGGTCCTTTGGGGTGGGGGAGACCCTAGAGTAGCTGTCCACCAGAAGTCATCCCGAACTGAAGGGGTGGGTCCGAGGATGAGTATTTTGGTCTTGTCGGAGTTGAACTTGAGGCAGCTGTTTTTCATCCAGGTAGCAACGGCCTTCATTCCACTGTGAAAGTTGGTTCTGGCGGGTGTGGGTTCAGTGGTGAGGAATAGGATCAGCTGGGTGTCGTCAGCGTATGAGACAATGTTGAGTCTGTGGCTTCTGTTGATGGCTGCGAGGGGGACCATGTAGACGTTGAAGAGAGTGGCGCTCAGGGAAGAACCCTGGGGCACTCCACAGCTAATCTCTGAGGGTTCTGAGAGGAATGGTGGTAGTCTGACTCGCTGGGTCTGGCCTGTGAGGAAGGAGTGGATCCAGTCCAGGGCCTTGTCTCATACGCCAGTGTTGTGGAGTTTTGTGATTAGGCTGCGGTGGGAGATGGTGTCAAAGGCAGCCAACAGGTCTATAGGATGAGCGCTGTGGTCTCACTCTGGTCGAGGAGGGAGCGAATGCCATTGGTGGCGGCAAGGAGTGCTATCTCTGTGCTATGGTTGCATTGGAAGCCAGATTGTTAGGAGTCTAGGACGTGGTTTACTTTGATGAACTAGGAAAGTTGGGCATTGATGGCCTTCTCGATGACCGTGGCCGGGGAGGAAATAAGGGAGATTGGTCTGAAGATCTTGAGGTCTATTGGGTCCAAGGACGGCTTCTTCAGCAGGGGGTTGATCTCAGTGTGTCTCCAGTCATCGGGTAAGGTGGCGGTTTTAATGGAGCAGTTGATGGTGCGGCGAAGTTCGGGGGCGAGGGTGGCGCCTGCTCTGTGGAAGATGTTGTACAGGCTGGGATCCGTCTGGGCTCCTGAGTGGATGCTTTTTATGATCTTAAGAATGTCCTCTGTTGTGAGAGGGGTCCAGCAGAGCACGGTTGGTTGGGATGCAGCTTTGCTTGTGTACGATGGTGGGGGGAGTAGTGGCCAGGACAAGGAAATCAAAACTGTCATAGATCTTCCTGATCATGTGGTAGAAGACGGTGCACAGTTTGTTTCAGAGGTCTTGGGAGGGGGAACGTCTGCGGTCTTGCTTTTGGGCCTGGCAAACTTCTTGGTGATAGCAAAGAGTTCCTTGCTGTTGAGTGCGTTGGCATTGATTCTGTCTTGGAAGACCATTTTCTTTGTGGTTTTCAGGCAGAGGTGGTGTGCGTTGATGGCAGATTTGAAGATTGCGTGGGTTTCTGGGGTTTTGTTGTTCCTCCATCTCTTCTCGAGTCGTCTGCAGGTGTTTCTGGACTCATGGAGGGTGGGAGTGAACCAGCTGGTCTTCTTGCAGTGTTGTTGCCTGCTATTTTCTTGAGGGGTGCCAGGGTGTCAGGGCAGTTAGAGATCCAACAGTGGAGGTTGCGTGCTGCAGAGTTAGCGTTCGTGTGTGTTGGCAGAGTGGTTGTGCTGAGGGAGTTGGTGAGAAGTTCTTTGGTGGTCTTGATCCAGCTGTGGCTGGTGGGGGACGATGATGATGGTGGTGTACGGTGGGCATGGCGAAGGTGAGATGCACACACTGATGGTCGGTCCAGGAGAGTTTGGTGGTGTGGCTGTAGCTGATGTTCCCGCTGGCGGAAAAGACAGGGTCAAGCGTGTGTCCTACTGGGTGGGTCAGTGCAGTGACTAGCTGCTTGAGACTGATGTTGTTGAAGTTCTCCAGATGGGAAGTGGTGTTCTGGTCACTGAGGTTGTCCATGTGGAAGTTGAGGTTTCTGAGTAGAATGTAGTAAGAGGACGCGAGCGCCTGGGGTGCGATGAGGTCTACGATGGCATCGGTGAAGGGGGGTCAGGGGCAGCGGGGCCTGTAGACATTGGTGTCATGGAGGGTGGTGTTGGGGTTGGTCAGATATTCAGTAGCACTACTGACACATGCTTAATCTTTGTGTCATAAATACACATCTATTAGTGCCTAAGTAGAGATACATTTCTCGCAGCTCAACATTTTCTTCACCCATGTGGGTTGTAAGTACTATAAGTAATAGCTGGTCACTAGTCAATTATCACCTAAAACATTTTTTTTCCATTTTTAAAATAATTTTTTTTCCATTTACAGTGTATTGACTAATGTCTTTTTCTTCTGGCTTCATATAGCGCCAATTAGTCAACAATTGACAAGGTGGAGATACATAGAAATATTTTTGTGGGAAATAACGATAAGGAAAATGAAATTTGCTGCACATTTTGGTGCTCATTAATATTATATGCTATTGTTAAATGAGGGTCTATCTTTTTTTTCTGGGCATCCAAATAGAAAAAAAAACAGATACAGTTCGCTAAGGTGTGGATTGGGAGCAAAGGGAAAAACTGCAATTTACCGATTTGGGAACAAGTTAAGAACAGCCAACGAGGTATTGTTAATCGTTTTCCCAACCATTAATTCAAAGAACCTGTGTAGCAGTAGCAGTTGTGGGCAGCAAAGGTTAATAGCACATCATAGTTTATATCAGTAATGATGAGCATTGCCACATGCTGATACGTTATCAGGTTTACACTACTTGCCTATTGCAGTGGGACTATATTGTGATAAGCGCTTCCTTGTCGGTATCTGTTGCAGCTAATGAAATCAGCAAAAGTCTACATCCTGGATTGCACTTCATTCTATTGTGTTAGCGAATATGATTAAATGAGACAATATTTCTCCTGCTGTGATCTTGTTGTGGTGAGAGCTTCCATTCCTGTCTAAGATCCAGCCCAGCTATCAGTCGCATTGCTATTGATTAGCCCTTGAAGCAATTCAATTGTTGATCTCTATCGATATGCTTGCATAAATGGGATGTAAATATTATTCTTCCCATTCACTGTGCAAAGTGTGTTTAGCTGCGGTTGGGGACCCGTGCCTGATTTTCTTTTCAAACGCACATCGTATTGCACTGTATTGCAACATTGCTACAGACCTTACTTCATGGTGAGGTCTCAAAGTGAACTGCGGTCGGTAGAATTCACTGGTGTGTGGTGGATGTATGACGTTACAACGCATACTTTCACAACGCATACCATTACAACGAAACTTTTACAACGCAGGATCCATTACAACGCATGCCATTACAACGCATGCCATTACAACGCATATGCTATTACAACGCATGTTATTACAACGTAAGTATGGGTAAGTATTTTTTTTTACATTTTAATTAATGGGAATGTATTAGTAGTGTAAATGTTGGATAGTGTAGGGGCTAAAATTACTATTCTAACTCCAAGGGGGTGTAACAGTAGGGTAAGTGTTGGATAGTGTAGGGGTTAAAATTACTATTCTAACTCCAGGGGGTGTAATGGTAGGGTAAGTGTTGGATAGTGTAGGGGTTAAAATTAAATTAAATACTTAACCATACGTACGTTGTAATGGCATGCGTTGTAATAGCATCTGCGTTGTAATGGCATGCGTTGTAATGGATCCTGCGTTGTAAAAGTTTTGTTGTAATGGTAGTGCGTTGTGAACATTGCTTTGTAATGGCTGTTTCCCATGTGTGGTTGTAGGAAGGTGTTAGCAGCGGCGTCCCAGATTTGTGTGGAGTTTTCATGTCATGCGTGATGCTCAGAGAGCGTGTTCCAAACTTAGTGCAGCGCATGTGAAACAATTTATTTGTGTAGCAAGACATTGTGAGGATAGATATGAGTAGAATACACATACCTGTAAAAGGTATGAAATAGATGTCCGCTGTCTTAGTCAAAGAAACAACCACATTGTTATGGTTCGTCTGAATACCAGGTGGCTATAAATTTGATTATTAAAGTGATTTTCTTACTGAGTTTATTCCACAATTTGCTTTTAATAGGGGAATATGGTCTCACCTGTTCACAATAAGGACGTTTCTTGCTACACTGTTTTGAACCCTTTGTTGTTTAGCAGTAGATTTTCTAGGGAGGCCAATGTACAGTCTATTTGTGTAATCCGATTTTGGTGTTACTATAACCAATTGTTTTCTATGTGAGAGCACTAGTTAAAGGAAAAAGCATCATAACTTTTCGAGGTACAGAATTAGGGGCATATTTACAAGCCCCTATTGCCGCAGGAACGTCATTTTTTCGATGTTCCTGTGGCGATACCGGGTTCTCCGTATTTACAAGGCAGCATTAAGCCACTTAACGTGGCTTAACACTGCCTTGTGTAAATAAGGCATCCTTTCACGCTATACTTAGCTTGAAAGGGTTGGGCAATGGGTATTGCGGTGAGCCTTCTGCTGCACTACCCATTGACTTTGATGCTACCCCATATTTACAACAGTGGCGTAAATATGGGGCAGCACCAAAATGAAGTTAAAAAAAACCTGGTCTTAACATGGCACAACAAGGACAAATGCTTTATTTCTCTGTGTTTTTGCACAATGCAGCACACATAAAAACAGAAAAACGCCATGCACAATTGTTTATGTGCAGAAAGGTGTCCCTTCCTGCACTTAACCACTCATTTAAAAAATGACGAGTTGTAACTTCTATGTGCGCTGCACAAAGCAGCACACATAGAAGTTACAAATCGCCATTTAAGAATGTCCATGTGCAGCAAGGGACATCCTCCAGCACATAGACAATCATTCCCACAACGTAGGCACCCTTGCAGCATGGTGCAAGGGTGCCGATGTTGTTGCTCAGCAGCTCAAATAAGCGCCAGCTCAGGGGAAAACGCAGGGTTGAACTGAATTGTTGTAAATGTGGTGCAGCCGTGCGTTTTCAAAAATGACAGAGCACTGCATTAAGCCAAGAAAGCTAATGCCACGCTCGGCCACTTTTCTTGTAAATATGCCCCTTAGTCTTTCATCACTTTCTTCACTTGGGCTTGGAGATACAGGTTGGATTCTGTAATCACTCTGAGGTTTTCACTTTAGGCAAAGTGGTAGATGGTTGATCCATTTCATGGGTCCACGTGCATATCTGGTTGTAATTTTACCTTGATCCATATGTGAGTATTTCTCTTTTTTTAAAGTTTAGTTTAAGGTAATTCTCTATCATCCATTGCCAAAGCCACAAAGCCATAAAGCATTGGCTGAATCTTGCAGTTTCATTCTGGGAAGGTATTATAGTTTTAACATGACTTGAGTGTTGGCAGCATAGTTCTAGCAGGTGAGGTTGAACTAAATCGGCACATGAGGAAGAGGGGCAAGGTAAATAAGATTCTTTGGTTTATTGTTCTAGGGAATATAGAAGGTAGATTACCGAAGGTTCGCAATATCGTGACCAGAATATCAAGAGACAAAATATCAAAAAGTGAGGGGGACAGAATGGTATGCAGACAGAATATTGAGTAAAAAATATCGAGTTGCACAAATATTGAGTCATAAATATCATGGCTCAGAAATATCGACAGCAAGAATATTGTGGTCAAGAATATCAACTTAAGGTGAGTACATTTTAAAGATATCGAAGTGTTTAATATCGTTTGCAAAAATATAGCTGTTAAAAATATCGTATTTTAATTAATGTTATGTATTTTAGTATATATTTTAAATGTATGTGATGTATGTTTTTTGTATATGAATTGTTTGTATTTTTAATATATGTGTAAAATGTTTAGTGCTTATAAAAAAAATGTATTTGGATTTTGCGTTTTTAGTACCATAGCGGGTTATGGGTTTACAGGGGAATAGGGTGGGAAGTAACTTAATTATACTAAATTAATTGATTATTTTTTGTTTATGAAAATGTGTTTCATTGCGTTGTTATCGTGTTAAATGTGTAAATTAATGTATTATTAATTAATTATTAATTGGTTGTTAATTAATAATAATTCATTAATTGGTAATTAATTATGCTAATTGTGTAATGAATTATACGTTTTTGTTGTGGTGTTTATAGGTGTAAAGGTTCGCAATATCGTGACCAGAATATCAAGAGACAAAATATCAAAAAGTGAGGGGGACAGAAGGGTATGCAGACAGAATATTGAGTAAAAAATATCGAGTTGCACAAATATTGAGTCATAAATATCATGGCTCAGAAATATCGATAGCAAGAATATTGTGGTCAAGAATATCAACTTAAGGTGAGTACATTTTAAAGATATCGAAGTGTTTAATATCGTTTGCAAAAATATAGATGTTAAAAATATCGTATTTTAATTAATGTTATGTATTTTAGTATATATTTTAAATGTATGTGATGTATGTTTTTTGTATATGAATTGTTTGTATTTTTAATATATGTGTTAAATGTTTAGTGCTTATAAAAAAAATGTATTTGGATTTTGCGTTTTTAGTACCATAGCGGGTTATGGGTTTACAGGGGAATAGGGTGGGAAGTAACTTAATTATACTAAATTAATTGATTATTTTTTGTCTATGAAAATGTGTTTCATTGCGTTGTTATCATGTTAAATGTGTAAATTAATGTATTATTAATTAATTTTTAATTGGTTGCTAATTATTAATAATTAATTAATTGGTAATTAATTATGGTAATTGTGTAATGAATTATACGTTTTTGTTGTGGTGTTTATAGGTGTAAAGGGTGAGAAGTAATTTATTTTTAATTTATGAATTAATAATTGGATGTTAATAATTTTTAATTCATTATTTGGTAATTAATTACGGTAATTGTGTAATTAATTTTAGGTTTGTGTTTTGGGGTTTATAGCGGTAAAGGGTGTTAAGTAGTTTATTTTTTATTAATAATTATTTGTTAATTGATATTAATTAAATTAATAAAACATATATTATGGTAATTGTTTAATTAATTTTAAGTGTGTTTTTGGTGTTTCTAGGGATGAAGGGTGGGAAGTAATTTGTGTTTAATTACTTAATATATAGTTGTTAATAATGTTAATCATTTTATGTTTATTTTGGGTAATTATTTATTTTTGTGTGTGTTGTTTTTACTTTTAAAGGTGCAAAGGGTGGATATTAAATACATTTTAATTACTTCATAATTAATTGTTAATAGTAATAGTTTTTAATTTAAGAAAACATTTGAATTGTGTTTTATTATTTTATAGTTTAATTTATGTGCGTGTTGTGGATATTATAGTTTTAAAGTGTGTGTAGTTAATTCATGTTTATCCGTTGTTTATTAATAATACTTTTAATTGATTATTAATTATGTTAAATATAGAAGTACATTAATGTAAACTCTTTAAGTGTTTTGTTATTGGTATGGTGTTATTTGGTAGGAAATAAAATTAATAAATTGATGTATTAATTTATGTTTATGTTTGTAAATATTTTCCAGTTGAAAAGAATAAAAAACAAATTATTTAATATTATTTAATATATAATATGTGTAGATTTTTGTTATATGTAATATGTTTTCTTTCTATGTATTTGATAAAAAAATACATATTATGTATTTATTTTCATATTCCTTTTAAATGTTAATATATATATATTTTTAACTGTTTGAGTATGAATAGTAATTTTTGACTCTCCGCTATCCAATACTTTCCCTACTGTTGAACACACTGGAGTGGGAATAGCACATTTTACCCCTCCACTATCCAACACTTTCCCTACTGTTTCACTCACCTGAGTGGGAATATAAAATGTTACTCCTCCGTTATCCAACACTTTCCCTACTGTTGTACTCACTGGAGTGGGAATAGTAAATTGTACTCCTCCGCTATCCCATTGTTTTGCTACTGTTGCCCTCACTGGAATAGTAATCTTTAGCCCACCGCTATCCAACACTTATCCTACTGTTGCACTAACTGTATTGTGAAATTTAAGTTTTTATATTTTTTAATAGTTTAATGTTTTAATTTATTATAGATTTTTGTCTTTTTATATTTTAAATCATTAATATATAGGTTTATACTTTATAGAATTTTAAACTTTTAACCTAAATTAAAAACAATAGTTTATCAATTGTTTTACAGTAAATACATGTATCAATAATTTTGTTTAGGTGTTTATCTTTTTTTATTACTTTTATTTTTTATAACATTTATTAAAATGCCCATTGAATTTATTTTGTTTAAATTACATTAAATATTTACTATTTTTAATATATATTATTTTATTTTATATTTATTTAAGTCAATATTTCATACATCTATATTTTTTACATCTATATTTTTAGTCAATATTTTTGTACTTACCTGTTTAAGTATAGGAGTCGATATTTTTGTTGTCTGTATTTTTTACTCAATATTTTTTTAAATCAATGTTGTGTCAGTGAACCCATGAAGGGATGTGTAGATTTACTATTCTTAATTCCGCATCTACAAGCCTTGATGTAGGGTACATATATTTGGAATTAGATATAGAAAATCTAAACAAACTTACCTTTGATATTTTGTTCCACAATATTCCAGTCACAATACTCAAATCCTTTGATATTCTGCATTTGATATTCCAACCCACACTGAAAGAGCAAAGATTTTATCCGATTGAGATTTGTGCCCTGAATCCCAAAGTTCATAAGACTATGGGATAATAGTTGGTGGTGCACTGTTTCAAATGCAGATGATAGTTCTTTTAGGGGAAGGGAAGCTAGCCCATTGTTGTCAACTGAGTTCTTAATTCATTATCTCCTTAATCCTTCCTTGTCTGCTAACTAATATCAGGATTACCAGCAGGGGATTTTGTTTCCTATAGCAACCTAAATGTTGTGGTAACTATAAATTTGGGTGCAAACAGTGTCTGCACCCTTTGTTGAAATCATGCATTAAGTTCCTAAATTTGTGAATCGGGGTCAAGCTCGGGCGGAGACCTCCGCTCCGCCCGCGGAGTGTGTTGGGGATTTGCGTCCTCTACGTTCCGCAGAGAACACGGAGAAGGCAAATCTCTGCACACTATGCAGCGGAGTTCAGTTGGCAAGCCCCCGCCTCCACCCCCCCCTATATTAACAAGTAATTCTACATTCTGCTTTGGCCTCAGTAGGCGCTCCAGGACCTCTGGCTTGCTGGCTACTCTACACTGGCTTCCTATCCGCAAGAGGATTGCCTTTAAGGCGCTTACCTTGACCTACAAAGCTCTCCACAAGGAGGGTGCCAAGTACCTCCAAAAGAGACTGGTCTTTTACCACCCGACCAGGTCTCTGAGGTCGGAAGCCCTGCACTTTGCTGTTGTCCCCCGGGTCAAGAAAGCGCGCCTCGGTGGCCGCTCTTTTGGACTGCTGGCTTCTCAGCTGTGGAACTCTTTACCTCTGACCCTGCGGGGAGCCACCAGCCTACTGGCTTTTAGGAAAGGCCTTAAAACTTGGCTGTTTACTCAGTAGCCTGTCTTCCGTGAATCTCTGGTCCACTCTTCCGTTAGCTTTTTTATCTGGTGTTATGTTTCTTATGTTGCAGCATTGTCTCTTTCTCCTTTAAAGCGCCGGGACACTCTTTTTGAGTAGCCGCGCGCTATAGAAATAATTAAATAACATAACATAACATAACATTACTTAAAGTAAATTAAAACCACTTACCTGCACTGCGGTGTCCCCGGGCTGCCCTCTTCTTCTTCTTCACCGTTTGGATAAACCTTGAAAAAACTGCACATGCGCGGTCACACGCATGTGCAGTTTTCTCAAGGTTTATCCAGACGTCGAGGAAGAGGGCATCCCGGGAACGCCGCAGTGCAGGTAAGTGGTTTTACTTTACTTTAAGTAATGTAGAATTACTTGGTAATATAGGGGGGTGGAGGCGGATGGCGGAGCGGAGTTTGTTCGCAACTCTGTGGACCTCCGCATAGCCCTGCTAAGCCCTCTATGCCCAGGGTTAATCAGGGCCTGCTATTTTTTAAGCACAGATGACACTCTGAGTTCATTTAAATTTGGTGGACCTGTGAAAAAATATTTTGTATGTGACCCTCTATTAAAAAAAAAATTATATGTATTTGATTTGTGGCTGCTAAGATTTATTTACTCACATTCTGAGAAAGCCAGTATGTACCCTGCTGGATTAAAGACAGCTATCATTCAGAGGAAAGGTTGCACTGTGAGTGGTGTATATTGTGATGGGTGACAGTGGTCTGTTTCTGTGTCCTGTGAGAACCACAACCACTGTACTTTGCTATCATATATACATTAAGGCAGTCCTGCTGATCAATCCAGCAGAGAACTTTCTAAGGAGGAAAGAGTTGAAGACACACCTCTTTAAGAATATCACTTCATGTTACAGGAACAGTCCACTTGCACCAGATACTCCTCCAACCACAAGTCAAATGTGTCTTTATCACATACATAAATACATACATACCACCTACACAGCATATAAATTGGATTTCACAGCTACTGCCGGCCGTCAGTGAAATGAGGGTTTTGGTTAGGATTTAATCTTGTAATATTTGATAAAATATACTTTAGGGAAAAACATGAAAAAGAACAATATTGGTTTAGATGTGTAATACTTATATCTCTCACACTTCACAATTGCCAAAATATGGAGCTCTCATCTAAGAGCTCCTAAAAAACAGTAGGCATCAATTTTGTGAATAATACATTTAGCCTGCATCACCGGTGCTAGTGGAAAATATTTCTCTGTGAAAGTGCACACAGATTACTAACTTTGCCTGTGGTAAAGGATGGCATCTTCTCATGTCATTTCATGTAGCCTGAAGTTCTGTAGTATCCAGATGCAATAAGAATAGGAAAACGGAATGGGCCTGATTCACAAAGGTAAGTTGCACATTTAAGTAAATTTACACTTAGTGCAAAGTTTACTACTTTTGGTATTCACAACCTCTGCGTGTAGCCACCGCCGGCCTGGCGGGGGCAATCTGCCCGCCATCCTCAGCTAAATGACCCCCTGCCATATTAGTATGGCGGGGGTGACCGCGGCGGGGGGAAAGATCGTCCACCGCTTTTCCGCCCCAGTCGCAAGGCGACCGGGGCGGAAAAGGTCTAACATGGTGGCGGTGTCTATTTGACACCGCCAACCATATTAGGACGACCCAGGGTAGATGCCTTTCCGTGGCATCAGGCATGCGGTCTTCACTTCGGGGGCTCCCTGCGTAACCCCGGAGTGAAGGAGAGGTGGCGGGTGCACAGGGGGGTACCTGTGGTACCCCCTGCATTTGCATTAACAAAGCGGCAGGCACCGCGCAGTGCCTGCCGCTTTGTTAATGCAAATGCATTTGTGCATGTTTAGCATTGTGGCGGGCGGTGCTGAGAGCCCCGCCCGCCACAATGCTAAACATGCAAGATGCGCCCGCCACAGTGGCGGGTGCATGCTAATGCCCCTCACAGATACCCCGCCCTTATGGCGGGCGGTCCCAAAGACCGATAGGATGGTGGCCGGACTAAGTCCGCCCACCACACTAATGACCACCTAAGTGTAGTTTTTAAACTAAGCTCTACAGCAGAACTTTCCAAAGTGTGTGTCGCGACACTGTACTGTGTCGCCTCCCACCTGTGGGTGTGTCGCGCGTCAATGACGTCTGAGGCCAGATTAGGACGAATGCTCTTGCATTCAGTGACGCAGTATGGCGTAGGCGGAGGAAAGAAAAGCGTGCAGTGACCACGGAGAAGCCTCTGCTCCCCAGTTAAATTGTCAAACTTTTAAAACTCTGTTTAGGCACCAGGCAATCGTTCTTGTATAATTCCAATATTATATGCATTTTGGGAGTTTGAGTTGTAGGACGCAGGTTGGGGGTGTCTGGTGCTGTTAACATGCTCTGTAGCGCATCCCTCCACTCTGGGCCCTGCAGGCACCAGTCTCGCATGCCAAGCGCCAGCCTCAGCCAGCCGGGGGTGCCGGCTGCTGCGAACAGGGATCCTGCTCCTTGTCAGACACCTGGCAGTGGCAGCTTCCGTGCAGTTTCCGAAGGAGTCTCTGCTTGGCGCACTGATTCAAGGCGCTGCATCTTATTACTTAAAAAACTCGGGGACTCTGTCCAGCCTCAGGTCCATGGGCTTTTTATTTTATGACCTCCGCATTTATTTACAAAACGTTACATATAATTGTATTTCTTTCTATCTATAGAATTTATTTCTCAGTACTTGCACTTCACAACTATATCATAACCAACGGCTCCTTTTAACGCACAAACAGCTGAGGCAGTACTTTTCCAGGGGCGCCTCTCACAAGAAGTTCCTGAGAGAAGAGTAACGACGAAAGGGTGCCACAGAGATATTGGGGGGTGAGAGATAGAGGGAGAGATAGAGAGGGAGAGAGCGAGCGAGCGAGATGGGAGAGACAGAGAGCAAGAGAGAGAGAGAATGAGAGGGAGATACTGAAGGATAGAGAGAAGGGGGAGAGAGATACAGAGGGAGAGAAACACCGAGAGAGAGAGAGAGAGAGATTAAAGGATGGAGCGAGAGAGATAGAGCGAGATAGAGAGAGGGGAGGAGGAGGGATAGAGAGGAGGGATAGAGAGTGGGAGAGAATGAGAGAGATTGAAGGATGGAGACAGAGGGAGATAGGAAGAGAGAGAGAGGAAGAGAGAAGGAGAGAGGGAGATACTGAAGGATGGAGAGAGAGGGTGAGAGAGATACTGAGGGAGAGAGCCAGAGAGAGAGAGGAAGAGATAGAGACTGAAGGATGGAGAGAGAGACCAAGAACGAGAGAGAGGAGCGATAGAGAGCGGAGAGAGGGAGCGAGACTGAAGATGGAGAGAGAGACAGAAAGATGGAGAGAGAGGAGAGAGGGAGAGAGACAGAGATGGATAGTAAGGCACAGTGAAGTAAGGATGAAGTGCCTTTTGGTGTGGGGGAGGGGGTTGTGAGGGTGAGGGTGTGTGAGGGGGAGGAGATGTGAGGGTGGGTGAGAGGGGGTGTGTGGGTGTGAGTGGGTGTGGGTGTGGGTGTGAGGGTGGGTGAGGGTGTGAGGATGGGTGTGGGTGTGTGAGGGTGAGGGAGGGTGAGTGAGGGTGTGTGAGAGTGAGGTGGGTGAGGTAGTGAGGGTGTGTGAGGGTGAGTGGGGGTGTGGGTGTGAGGGTGGGGGGGTGAGGGGGATGAGGGTGTGGGTGTGTGAGGGTGAGTGTGGGTGTGGGTGTGTGAGGGTGAGTGAGGGTGTGAGAGGGTGAGGGTGTGTGAGGGGTGTGAGGGTGAGGGAGGGTGAGAGGGTTGTGAGGGTGAGGGGGTGAGGATGAGTGAAGGTGAGGGTGCGTGAGGGGTGTGAGGGTGAGAGGGTTGTGAGGGTGAGGGGGGTGAGGGTGAGTGAGGGGGTGTGTGGGTGAGGGTGTGTGGGGGGGTGAGGGGTGTGCGGGTGAGGGTGGGTGAGAGGGTGTGTGAGGGGTTGTGTGTGTGAGGGGTTGTGTGTGTGTGTGGGGTTGTGTGTGTGAGTGGGTGTGTGTGGGGGGTTGTGTGTGTGGGGGGGTTGTGTGTGGGGGGGGTTGTGTGTGTGTGGGGTTGTGGGTGGTTCGGGCTAGCTTGCTGCGCTTGCTCATGTTACTGTGTCCCTGAACATTTTTTCACAAAAAGGTGTGTCACCAACATGAAAAGTTTGGAAAGCTGTGCTCTACAGCCACCATCCTTCAAGCAAAGCACTTTCCTTTGCCACTGGAGCTGCCCTTCCTTGGTACTTCTAGCATGAGAATAGTAGAGTTGATACTAAATTGGGTACTGGTAAGCTGCAACTGGTTATGCGCAACAGACAAAACATTTATGTTAAATGCCTGGCCCTGTTTGCCGCTTTTATAGTAAGAACAACTTTACTAACTTCTTCCTTCTCAAAGCTGTCAAACAGTTTAAGAAAACACACAAATTGTAAAGAGCTAAGTTTTGAATATTTGCAAATACCCAATACATTTTCAATTTATTTGTAAGATTAAGGGCCCGATTCTGATGTAGTTTGGAAGGCCTCCGAATCGGATTTGGCTTAGCCAGATCCAGTTCGTAGCCCTTATTTCCAACCGAATCGTGCACAGGTCCGAACGACCAACTACGACACAAAGATCATGTAAGCGCCGACCGAATCATTTCCGGACCCGAACCACTCCGTACGCCTCATTCGTAGCCAAATCGTGCCGCGCAATGGAGCCAATTTCCGACCGAGCAAGTACGATCCACGATTCGGACAGCTGCGTCACCTCGGTCCCAGCGAGATGAAATGGCTGTCGGAAACGTACTTCGGGGCACCATAGCAGACCCCCCTTCACCCGGGGCCCTCCGAATCTGTCATAGGGGTGTGCCCATGGGTACCCCCATAGAGGCATGCACAGTGTGGTGGGCACCATGGGGTGCCCGCGACAGAGTGTACGCTTTTCACCACCCACCCCTTTTCTGCTATGGGAGCCTATGTACGCGTCTGCACACCAGCCAAGTCCGTAAGCCTACGGCAGCATCGTACTCACTCATCCGGACTCCCGGAGCACATTTCGCTTGTATCCGAGTCATACAATGGGCTTTCCTAGCGAGATCGGAATTGGGCCCTAAATCGTGAACCTGTTTACAGCATTCGTCATTCGAACTGCCTATGATGCCCAACTAACTAATATGCTCCAATCCACTTATTGTTACAGGTTGAAGAACCTGCATGGTGTAGGAACTGCAGCTTCGTTTTGATTTTTAATTGAGACTCACTAGCTAAACTAAAAAAAAAGAAACATCTCTAACAATTGCATTTTTAAATTTTTTATAAAAAGTGCAAACTCGACCTAAAGGAATTGAAGCACTTTACATGAGCACCAGTTACGTCACCAATGACACATTCATTATTTGGTAGGCTCCGGGAGATTACGTGATTTGCCCAGAATCACAGGATGTTGAGCCACGCCGAAGCTCAAACCTGGTTCCCCAACTCCAAGGTCGGCAGCTCTAGCCTTAAGGATACAACCTCTCCCCTCAACTAAAGAAAGGATTATTCGGTTCCCTGTTGGAAGTGCTCTATCAATGAGCTTGAGTGGTTATCTTATAATAGTGCTTCATTTTGACTTGTTTGGGACCCTGATGGATGTCCGAGACATAAAGAGGGGTGGCAAGAGAGCAGAAAGGGTAAAGTAGCAAGAAAAGGCTTAATACATAGGCACAATATTTGGATTGAGAATCGGGATTAGGGTCTAAATTAGCTTTAACTATGAAAAATATTTAGCAGAAAGAGAAAAGCTGGAACTGCTTCACCACTGGTGTACAAGAAAGCCCAGTCACACATTTTAAACAGCAGAGCTAAAAATCAATTTTGTGGCCAGACAGTGGTACAGTCAGAAATGTTACCAATGGTGTGCATTTTACCTAAAAATGTCTAAACCCCCTATGCTTCTCTCTGTAGGCACATTTGCAGAGACAAAATCTTCCTGTGCTCAGTCCCCCTCTCCTCTTCTTAGGGCAGGAGTAGAGTGTGGTAAAAGTTGGAAAATATATAAAACTGAGAGGTGAGTTCACCAAGAGGAAACTGTCATCGTTACATTCAATAAATATAATGAAAGGAGGTGTTTCTTTACGTTAGACATTAAGATAAATATTTCTAAAACCAAGCAATTCTTTATCTACCATGACAGGTTTATACTGTTTATTTTAAAATGAAAATAAGTTACTTATAAGAGTGGCTAGATGGCCTTGTGCTGCCTCATACTCAGCCCTGCCAAGACCCACACAATGTATTCCAGCTCCTACATTGCTGCCAACACTATTCCTTCTCCCATCAATTTGAATATAATTTTCTTCACTGCTTCATAACCTCAGAGTGTATTTGACAGTACAGGGAATGGATTCATTCTGCATTCCTTATCTCACATCAAAGGCCACCTCTATCATGCACAACCATAGTGACTCTTGAAAAATCTACCTTTGACGCACACTATTAACACTAGTCCCAAGCAAATTAATCAAATGCAATAGGGTTCTGCAGGACATACTCAGTTCAAACTCTTACCAAAGTCCTCCTACACTGTGCCAACCTTTCCAAGTTTGACCAGTGCTCAGTTTCTATAGGTGATTACAGGTGGTGGACACCAGCACTCTGTTTGTGACCAAGACTTATTTTCTTCATCGCCCTTAAACTCAGAGCAAAAGACACAATGGCTGAAAGCAGAGAAAGAAGGATGAAGAGAACAAAAGGAAAGCATTGACAATGAAAGAAAGTAGAGATGAAAAAGAAACTGCAAGAGTGAAATAAAGAGACAGGAAGAGTAGGGTGATGGAAGAAAGTGGCCTGAGGTGGAATCAAGACAAGGCAGCTTTGGTACTTGGCAATCCCGGCATTTAGCAGCACCGGCTATGTACTCTTAAGAAAAACATTTGGCCCTTATTTTAAGTTAAAAAAAGCAGTACATACAACTCTTCACCCACTGCGTACATGATCTATTTGTTATGTGTCTTCTAATATGTAAAACTGAGTTGGTTTCAAGCCTTTGTATTCAGAAACTCTTTTGATAGCACCAGTGGTTGGCTGCTAAGAAAATCTTTGGGTCCCTGTACTTACTTCTTTCACAAAGGAGGTGCTGGTTTTAACATTTTCATACTTGCTTACCCCTAAAGATTCCTAGTAGAATGTTGCTGCTGTACATCAGTCACCAGCATGTGGAACTCACTTTAGAATTCATATTAACCCTATATAGGCACTCTCACCCTCTGCATACTATCTCACTCTGTGAGCCCAGCCCTTCTTTCTACATACTACATATTACCATGGAACACTCTATTCACTAACTCGTAATTCAGATCGTTTTTCTTCCTGGCACCCACAACTAGAACTATCTTTATCTTTACTGGAAATCGCTCTGAGGTTTTCCTTCTATTTTATCACCTTCAAAACACCTGTCTCCAAATTGAGGGGTCTCCAGTTATCTTACTCCAATTACTAAGGTCACTTGGATAGTGCAAATCATGGTAATGCCAACAACGACTGCATAACTGATATAAAGCATCATTGTCTCACTGTCCACAACGGAGACCACTTCAATGATCTAGCCACTGTTTTTTGTTGCAACCCTTACAGAAATCTACCCAAGGACATACATAACGCATATGTAAGCTAACACTCTGGTAGCTTGTGTTTTTATAAAGCACGAACTAGACCTGAAGATATCGGTTATCAGAACGCTTTACATGAGCAACAGTTTCGTTACACAAGGACACATTCATTTTTTTTGTTAAACACGGGGAGATTAAGTGATATGCCCAGAATCGCAGGATGTTGAGCGTGGTTGCCGAGACTCGAATCCCGGTTCCCCAGCTTCGAGGTCAACCTCGCTACATCCTCTCCCCTAATTGTTACATTGAGGCAAGTCAGAATACAGTGACATTTTTCACAACACATTTGGCTTTTTCCTGATTAGGGTTCTAGTTAGAATATGCACGTTTTTTTTACCCACATGCCCAAATCTCATATTCTTGAAATAAGAGTTAGATTTTGCGAACGTTTCGGCAGATTTCAGCTAACATCAAATTGCTGTTTCCCAGAAGTTGACATAAACGTATTATGCGTGAACCACAACCTGGAGGGGAACCACAATGCATACTGTATTGAACACTAAACAGAGTGCAGAGAGCTACAATTACCATAAAGTGGTTCAACCCCAGCATGTAACAAAATTGTATTTGATATCCCTTGGCTTTGGCTCAGCTAACCTTTTCTTGTCAGATTTTGTAACAGAAAAATGCAAGCTAATCCCCTCAAAATGAGTATATTTTCATTTGGAAGTTCAGGAAATCTTCAGAACTTGCATCCGTTGATCTTCATATCAGAAATTAGTTTTGACAGCACTTTAATCATTTCCTGTTGCTACACAGCAACGTAAATTACCAGCATAGTTCTGCCATCACTTGACTGAAGGAGCAATACTTCCAAACCCTGGAGCTTTTATTTTAATTGTGTGACAAAGCCTGGAATTTTAACTTGAATGGGATATATGTACAGACAGCGCTGTGGTTATCTGGGAATTGCACAGTTTCATTCTAATTTCAAACGTAACTACCTGGAATCTGTTTAAAACCATGAAGAAAATAACTACTATTGCCTCTTGGCATGATCAAAATAACATGTTTGCATGACACATGGAAGA
This sequence comes from Lissotriton vulgaris, assembly GCF_964263255.1. Taxonomy (NCBI): domain Eukaryota; kingdom Metazoa; phylum Chordata; class Amphibia; order Caudata; family Salamandridae; genus Lissotriton; species Lissotriton vulgaris. The sequence goes on from NC_141694.1 coordinate 1,696,155,690, forward strand.
TGCTATTGTGATCCCATTTATATTACTGATGCCCTTGTTTAATTACAATTAGGTGCCTGATCGAGAGTTTGACAACAAGCTACTCTGGCACTAATAAGGATGTTGGTCGGAGAGCCTCCGATGGCAGGTCGGAGGCTTTCCAACCGACATCCTTGGTTTGAATTCCGACCGCCGTATTACAATTAAGGCAGAGGTAATTCAAACTGGCTAGTCATTCCGGCTGGCTTCCGATGGGCCTTTCCAGCCGTCGGGATTATGATGTTGGTTTCCGACAGGCTTTCCATGTCGGCCTTTCTGATATGGAAAGTTTGTCAGAAAACGACCTTTGGGGCCCCTAGCATGGCCATCTTTCTACAATGGCCTCCGGTTGGGGGCCAAGGGGGGGCACCATAAACCCCTGCACTGTGTGGCAGGCACCTTAGGATACCTGCCACACAGTGCAGGGATTAACAGTGACTCCCATTTCTCTATAGGAGCTTGTGCTGTGTTGGTTTCCGACCACCGCTCAAGCTCCCATAGGAAAATAGAAGCCTGTGACTGCACCCCGTGTCGTCGCATAGTAATTGCGGTTTGGGATTGCCGACCTGAGGTCGATCGGTCTCGAAACTGCAGGGGTATTGCTCAGAGGAAACTCCAACCAACATCCTAATCCACCCTTCTGCCTCAAACAGTGACAAAGTACCCTGTCTGGTAAACCCTCGGCCTGTTTGCCCTATTTAGAGTCAGGTGGACCATCAGCCATCTCAGAACTTTCCATCTTTGGTTCCTCCATTGGCTGCTTCAATGGTGAGCTTATTCCAATGGCCTGACGGAGTGCAGGCTGAGGCAGCAAGGGCATCAGTCTGTCCTTCCTATTTAAATGGTCTGATGTCATTTTTGTGTTTATCACTGCCAGGGGGAACCTGTTTTTGACAAACAGAAAAATAAAAACAGTAAGAACTCCATTGATGTTGGGATCACTAGTTATTTGTTTTTCAAAAACAAACTCACACTTTTGCAGTTTGTTTTAGAAAAACCTAACAATTTTTGGACATCCATCAAAACCAATTGCAGTCGGTCACCAAACAATTATGGTACCTTCGAGGAACAACTATGTCACAATGGTCCATCTGAAATCACCGCTGTCCTGGTGGAGATCTCTAAATAGGGTGGTCTTCTGTCTGTCAGGGTGATAGATGTAATGTCCTCCGTTACTGTGCCAAACAAAGTAAAAGCTGTGCTAGACCCGGCCGGTTTGACATCTTTATCCCCAAACTTTTTCCCTTTTCCTCCTAGTTTTCTCCCCCTGTTTTCGTTAGCTATAGGATTCGTGGCACTTTACCACTGCTGATCACTGCTAAAGTCCATATGCTCTCTGTATACATTGTTGTTGTATGTGAAAGGTAGGACTTGTACGAAGTGTGTGTGACATGTCCTGATAGTGAAATACTGTGTAATTCATTTTTCACTGTTGAAAGGTTATCTGTCCCACAGGCTTATCATTGGAGTTGCACTGTAACATGTAGCAGGTGTAACTTGCAATAGGGACAAGATAGAAAAATGAAGTTTAGGCTCTCTGAGCTCAGAATTTATTAACGCACTTTTTGGTGAAGGTGGTTTTTAAATCCTGTGTTTGAAAATGCCACTTTTAGAAAGTGGATATTTTCTAACTTCACCATTCTTTGTGCCTCTGGTTGTATGTGAATTTAGCATCTGATGTGTGAGTGACAGGAGCTGAGATGTGCATTCCCTCTAGTCAGTCACTGAGGGGGGTGAGGTGTGCCCTGCCTTTCCTGGGTGACTCATTCCAGGCCTGAATAGACCTGGTCTGCATTTAGATTGGTGGGAGGAGTTTTGCTGAGTACCATAATATGGTATAATGTATAATATAAAACAGCTATAAATAAAAATTTAGCTTGGATGATGAATTTAAGAGTAGGGTCAAACAAATTGATAAGCATACATTTCTATCACTACAGCAAAGGCTTTTCACAGCTAGAAGTGGTACTATAATTGTACGCTTTTCATATCTTTTTCTTTTGTCAAAGTTCCATAGGACAAAATTGTTCTATGTCTTGCACCATTGAGTTCCACACAATTGGTACACTTCTTGACAAGATACATACTAATTTAAAGATTCTCTTTGCTTCAATGGAGAACTAATTCAGAGAGGTCAGAATAGGTGAGTTTTGAATAGCATGTGTGGCCAGTCTGCCAGCTGCATGGTGGACTCCTTTACATGAGCTAGATGAAATTTGGAAATTCCGCTGAGTAGGAAGTTGCCATAGTCCAATCTCACAGAGGAGTCAGGCTCAAAGTATGTCCCCTTGCCAATGCATTACTGTGTGATTTATCATTAAAGGTTTGGTCTAAAATGAAGCCAAGGGTTTTATTGCTTTCCATGATTGAAGGGTTGCAGTTTGCCAGAGTAATGTGTGCCATTTTTTAATCAAGATAGGGCAGTAAGTTCATGGTAACTGGTCAACCACTGTTTTAAATTGTTTAATCCTTGTTTGCAAGTTTTTATCTCTGCAAGAAATATGATTGTCTATTGGGAAACAATGTCTCAGGTACAGTTGGGTGCCATCTACATGAAGGTAATGTGAGGTGTTTAAAAATGGAGGTTAGAAGCTTCATGTAAATATTGAAGAGGGTTAGAGAGAGAATAGATCCCTGGATAGCCGCTTGTTGAGAATTTCAGGGTTGGAGACATTGTCTAATTTTATGGATTGAAAATGTTTTTCGAAGTACAATAAGAAACAACAGAGGCCTTCTCTATTTATTCCCATTTTATCTTTGATGATTTCAGGAGGGTCGCATGAATAACAATGTGGAAGAAAGTTGATAAATCAAGGAGGAGAAGTGTGCAAGAATCATCCTTTTTTGGGATGCGAAGAATGTCATTGACTAAGTTTCAGTCTCAGTGCTGTATCCAGCCCTGAAGCCTGACTGGATCTAATCTACTATGTAATTTTCCTCAATGATACCTTTGAGCTGGCCTCCATGATCCTTTCTAGGATGGAAGACTAGGTAATAGACAAAAAATATTAAGATCTATGAGAACGATCAGATTCTTTATTTGTAACAGCATGCCATATTTTATGAATCCTGGAACTGCTCCTTGGGGTAAAAGGGTATTCATAAGGTTGATACAGTAGGGACTAACATTGGTGCCCCTTTCCTTGAGGTCTGCAGCAGGAAAGCAACACGAATTTGTAGCTTTGGTGATAATATTGAGAAAATATATCTGGTTGACTACTCTGTAGGAGGGCCAAGGGACCATAACTTAGTGTAAAGTAACACTGTAGTTGTGGGATTTCATGTTGTGTTAGGGGCAAAGGTATGTTGTTTAGGTTTTTTTTCCAATTCAAATTTGAAACAATTTCTCTTTACAAAGTGGTTTTAATGTCAAATTTGTTCAGATGATCTGAGAGTATTCCAAATTACATTAAATTTGTAACAGTGCCAATATTTGTACCTTTGTCTTTTGTTGTAAAAGTAAATGTACTTGTTTAGGCAAACTACATAATATTGTTGAATGTTTTTCATATTACAGTCATCAACCGATTACTTAAAATGTAATCAAAACCACAGAATGTTGTCATATAGTGGCTGAAATTGATGCGGCCCATTTAGGCTCCGACTAACAATCAGAGCCTTCCTGGCTAAATCATAATTGGCCTCTTGGTTTACTTTCCGGCTGCCGCATTTCAATGCTGGTGGTCGGAACATTGGCTTACGATGGGCTCATGGAGCCCGTCGGCCACTCGGAGCCGGCTCGTAATCCCAAAGGGTAGGCCTTTATGCCCTTGGGATTACAATGTACGGTTTCTGACATGGTTTCAATGCCGGCCTGTGTGACATGGAAACCATGGCCCTTATTTATGAGGCCTTGCGTCAGTTTTGCGCCGCCTGTGCGCCACTTTTTGTGACGCACCAGCGGCGTACAAAATGCGCCTTGTTGCGCCATATTTAAAAAGTGACGCATCTAGGTAGATGCGTCACTTTTAAAACCCCTGCGCCACATTATACCTGCGTCAGGTATAATGTATGCAGAGGGGGTGTTCCCCCGCAAAAAGCCTCGTAATAGTGACGCAGTGAAATCTATGAGATTTCACTGCGTTAATTTTAGGATGCTGTTGCGTCAAAATCTTGCGCCTGCCTCACAGCAGGCGTAAGACTGACGCAAGTCCTTTCACATGGGGCTTTCCCCATGTGAAAGGACGCATTGCTGGAGTTGCGTCACTTTTGTGACACACTCCAGCAATGCGTCACTTTTGCGCTTACAGATGCGTCAGAAATACTGACGTATCTGTAAGTCTTTGCGACATGATGCGTCATACATTAAATATGCCGCATCATTATTGTCGCAAGGAGTGCGCAGTGAAAAGTGACGCATCGCTGTTTTCACGCAGCGATGCGTCACTTTTCATAAATGAGGCCCCATATCAGAAAGTGTGTTTGGGGGCTCCCAGCAGGTCCCTCTTGTGCATGCAACCTCCAGTTAGGGGATGAGGGGGCACCATAGGTGCCCTGCATGTTGTGGCAGGCACTTTAGGTGTCTGCCACAGGTGCAGGGATGAACAACACCTCCCATTTCTCAATGGGAGCTTGTGTTGCAGACGGTTTGCTGTCGTAACATGTGCTCCCATTGAGAAATAGGAGTTTGCGACCGAACAGTGTTCGGTTGAATTGTAATTATCTGGTTTGGACTGCCGACAGGAGGACAGTCAGTCCCAGGACCGAGACAGTGTCTGGCAGACACAAGTCCATCCGATATCGTAATCAGGCCCTTAATCTTGAAGGTAGCTTTCTTTAGAAACAATGTACAATACCTGTGCTATACAGTGTTGCTGGTTATATCACTTCTTATTGTGTTTCAGCTTTTTGAAACTATACGGTTTCACTCCACCATGAAAAGGTTATTGCAAGTTAGATGACAAAGCCAATAGTTTAAAAATACCAATATAAATAATTTAATGTAATGTTATAAAATAAAAAATAAAACATTTTAAATATTAAAATATCAGATTGAGGAAACTGACCCTCTCATGCAGGATCACTTCACACTTGGAAGAAGGTTCAGTTAAATCAAATTCATATGCGAGGAAGATATACTATAAAAAGCTTAAAAGAACACAAGCGTTGTTACACATATCCTATGTACATATGTTTGCTAGAAAGTCTAATGCAAAAACATTGAGGACTGTGAAAAGTGTGATGTTAATTGTATCACTGGTAACAAACATTGATAAATGCATTAGGTTTTGCCTACATGATTAATAATAAGCTGATTTTTGTTGTAAGTTGTAGCTTGCTGAGTAACTGTACAATATAAGTTACAGAAAGTCTGTTAAAGTGTTAAGACTTGTTAATGTACAAAAGGCAATATATTGTGCTGCTACTAGTGGAATAGTGTGGGTAATTAATGGCAATTTTTTTAATGAATTGAAAGAGGGAAATAATAGAATTGATTGATCTGTCAGCAATATTATATGTTTAGAGGAGTTTCTGACAACTTTTGGGCCCGATGCCACTACATGTGCTGTACCATTCAAATGCCCCTTGTGCCTGCAGGATAACTGCATTAGTGTCTATAAAATATTGCAATATTTGGCATTTAGAGAGGTTCTTGGAGCTTTGGGCCTGGAGTCACTGCACCTGCTGCAGCATTGAAATCATGACCCTAGTGCCTACAAGGTAACTACACTAGTGTCTGTTTATTTAGTAGTTAAATATAGCAATGTTTGGTGGTTAGAGGAGGTCTGACAACTTTTGGCCCCGGTGCCACTGCACCTGCAGCACCATTGAAAACATGGCCCTAGTGCCTGCTAGAAAACTGCACTGGTGCCTGCCTGGTTAGCAGTAAAGTTTAGCAATAGTCTCCGTTCAGAGGGGTCCCTAGAGCTTTTGGCCCCAGTGCCACTGCACCTGCTGCACCATTCAAATCAAGTCCCTTTTAACTGCAAGGTAAATGCAATTGTGAATGCCTGTTTAGGGGTGATATCTAGCAATATTATGTGTTTAGAGGAGTTCTGACAACTTTTGGGCCTGGTGCTACTACACCTGTTGCACCATTCAAATCATAATCCTGTTGTATGCAAGGTAACTGAACTTGTGGTTGCCTGTTTAGGAATAAAAGTTAGCAATTTCAGGTATTTAGTAGGGTGCCTTGAGTTTGTGGTCCCAGTGCTGCTGCACTTCTAAAATCATGACCCTAGTGCGTGCTAGATAATTGTTCTTATGATTGCTTATTTAGTTGTAAAATAAAGCAATATTAGGTGTTTTGAGAAGTTATGACAACTATTGGGCCCGGTGCCACTGCACCTGCTGCACCATTCAAATCATGACCCTAGTGGCTGAAAGATAACTGCACTTGTGACTGCCTCTTTAGTTGTAAAATATAGCACTAATCGGTGTTTAGTGGGGTGCCTGGAGGTTTTGATTCTAGTGCCACTGCACCTGCTGCACTATAGAAATCATTAACTTAGCGCTTGCTAGATAACGGCACATATGACTGCCTGTTTAGTCGTAAAATATAGCAATATTAGGTGTCTACAGGAGTTCTGACAACATCTGGGCCCATGTGCCACTGCACCTGCTGCACAATTTAAATCAAGCTTCTTTCAACTTCATGTTAATTGCAATTATAACTGCCTGTGTAGTAGTAAAATATAGCAATATTAGGGGGCACATTTACAAGGAACTGACGCATCTGCGTAGATGCGTCAGTTTCCTTGCATCATGGCCGAATATCCTTACGCCACTATGGATGTGCTGTATTTACAATACAGTGCTCCATGGCGCAAGGATTAACAGATGCGTCAGAAATTCTGACGCATCTTTTGGCACAAAAGTGACGCATTGCTGGAGTTGCTCTTGAAAGTGACGCAACTCCAGCAATGCGCCACAATAGATGTGAGAGTCCCCTTCAAAAAGCCCTGCGTCATTCCTTATGCCTGGTCTGAGCAGGCGTAGGGATTTTGACGCAGTGACAGTGTAGAGTGACGCAGTGAAATCTTGTAGATTTCAATTCGTCAGTTCCACATGGCTTTTTGAAATGGGAACGCCCACCTTGCATACATTATACCTTATGCAGGTATAATGTAACGCAGGGCTTTACAACGTGACGCTTCTCCCTAGATACGTCACGTTGTAAATGGGCTGCAACATTTACGCTGCAGCTGCGTCACAAAAGTGATGCAACTGCGGTGCAAAAGTCACTCAAGGGGCTTGTAAATCTGCCCCTAGGTATTTACAGGTATTCTGACAACTTCTAGGCTCAATGACACTGCACCTGCTGCATCATTGAAATCATGACCCTGTTGTCTGCAAGATAACTGCACTTGTGACTGCATGTTTAGATTTAGATTTTAGCAATAATCTGGGTTTAGTTGGGTCCCTGGAGCTTTAGGCCATGGTGCCACTTTACCTGCTGCACCATTCAGATCACGTCCCTTTTAACTGCAAGGTAACTGCAATTGTGACTGACTGTTTAGTAGTAAAATATAGCAATTTTTGGTGTTTAATGAGGTGCCTGGAGCTTTTGGTCCTGGTGTCACTGCACCTGCTGCATCACTGAAACCATGACTCTGTTGTCTGCAAGGTAACTGCACTTGTTTCTGCATGTTTAGTTTTACATTTTAGAAATAATCTGGGTTTAGTGGGGTCCCCCAGGCTTTTGGCCATGGTGCCACTGCACCTACTGCACCATTCAAATCGAGACACTTTTAATTGCAAGGTAACTGAAATTGTAACTGCCTGTTTAGTAGTCAAATATAGTAAAATTATGGGTTTAGAAGAATTCTGACACCTTTTGGGCCTGGTGCTACTGCACCTGCTGCACCATTGAAATCATGACCCTGGTGTCTACAAGGTAACTGCAGTTGTGGCTGCCTGTTTAGAAGAAAAATATAGCATAGTGCTTGTATATGAACTTTATTTTTAATGTGCAATGTTTATTACAACATTTAAAATCTGATCATAATGACCAAATATACTAAGTTGAAAAAAATCAATCTAATAATGCCTACAAAGTGCAAAGAATGGTACTGAGGCATGAATAGGAAATGCCACAAACGTTCCAAGGCTAAAGAATCTGCTTTACACAACTAAGTAATAGAAAGCAAGCATTCCAGCATACTGTTAGAAGCTGTCTGCCTTTTCCATGGGAAGAGATCTTATCTTGACAGTGAATGGGGCTTGAACAGGGTGAACAGCTTTAGTAGAAATATTGTAAATGTGTGCAGCCAAGGGAAGTTTAAAAAACAAAAGTTCCACACAAAAGCGAATGAACACAGTAATTCAGCTACGGGAACAGATAAGAGCCCTGTAGTAAGATATGTTTAATACAAGAGATTTCACAATCATAAGTAACCGTAAAAAGGAACTTACTTGTAAGCATGGGCGAATTTTGCGAATCTGGCGTTCGCAAATTTGCGTATTTGCGAACTCGTTATCCACAAAATCCGCGAATTCTCGCGATTTTTTTTGTTTTTTTTGTGATCGCAAGGGTTTCTGCCAGTTCGTGAGGGTTTTGTACCAGTTCGCAATTGCGAACTTACTTGTCGGCACGCGACGGTCGCGACTATGTTGTTTCTACGTCTGGTTCATCATCACAGGTTCACAGCACCCTCTGTTTCAACACTGCCACCCTCTGTTTCTCACATGCCACCCTCTGGTACATCAATGCCACCCTCTGGTTCATCATCATCACTGTAGATTATGGGGGGGAAAAGCAAGCACACCTGCCCTGCTTCAACTGACATGAATTAATTTGGGGTTGATTTATTAATGTGTCACTGTTTTAAAATTCCAGTCTGGCACCTGCTTCCTTATCTGTAATTTGCTTTTTGTTGCAGTGCAATTTTTTTTTCCAGGACCTTTGTGGCCTACTTGTAGCTATTCTATGAGCCTGCTGTGAGGGTCAGAGCAGGGTCATACAATTGTTGCAACTAGCAATGAACTCTGGAGGGGCCCCAGTCAGTAAGCACTGCAGGGAATGGTTACTAATGATGAGTTTGAACTTTTGCACCTGTTGAGTGCTTTCAGTTTTGCAAAACTCGTTTTTCTGCAATTTTGCGGGATTCGCGGGGCGCGAACGCGCGCGAGGTCGAATTCGGAAGCCGCAAATTCGTGCGAATATGCGATCTTTTTTTTTGCGGCGTGTTAGTTCGCAAGGTTTTGTGCGTTTTAGCGAGCCGCTTGTAGCGCAACGGCGCGAAGTTACCCTCACGGTCGTTCACGGGCGCGGCAATCTTGTTTGCATGACGTATTTCCGTTTCCGGGCGCGATGTGTAATCTCGCAAAGTGTGCGGCTCGCTAGTACAATTTTGCGTGTGTTCGCGAGGAAAATCTTGCTCGAACTTACCCACGCGGTCGTGAATGGGCGCGGCCATCTTGTTTCTCATTCATTGCTATAGTTCTGGGCATGCTTTTTGTATCGTCTCTGAATCTCTGCCATCCTTTGCTTGTTTGAAGTTTTTTTTGATCTATTTTACTTATTATCTATCCCTCTATTTTTCTAGCTCTATATTTTTGTGTTTTCTGCTACTTTTGTTTAATTTTAAACTACGTTTTTTAAACTCTTTTCTTTTCTTCTTCCCTATTCTATTTTCTTTATTATTTAGCTTCCTTTCAGCCCAGACCATGGTAAAGGGAGCCAGGAAGCATCCCGAGAAGGGGAAGGGTCCCGCACCCCGTGCCCGGCTCCCGTGCGGGCGTTTGAGGGGGGAGCAGGTCGTACCCCGGGAGAACCTCAGCCCGGAGGAGGTGGCCGCACGAATTTTTTATGTTCAGCGCCGCCTCCCCAGGACCATCATGGCAGGCGGCAAGATCGCTCGCGGGTACGGGATCCAGGAGCGCCGGAAGCGGTGGGAGAAGGTGTGCCGGGCCATGTACCAACACTCTCGGGTCTGGCGCAGCTACAACCAGGCCACCCACCGTTGGACGGATCTCCTGGACCGGGAACACGATCTGCTCGACCTGCTCGGCCTTGAGATCCCCGGGCTTGGTGAGTAGTAGTAGCTATTTCTTTACTACTCTGTTTTCTCCTGCTCTGTGTGTTATTATATTGCAAATTTTTGTTTTTTACCAAGAGCATTAATGCTGCTGATTACATTGTAGGTAAATTATATTTCAAAATCTTCTGTGCATTTCAGGTGCACTGCTCTCCTTCTCAGTAGTGTTACTACTATGCTTATTTGTTTCCGATTTTGTGTTCATTTCATTGGCCTGTGAAATTATGTATGAGTGTAGTTTAAAGAACTGCGTAATGCTAGACACTAAGGGTCAGATTTTTAATTACCGGCGCATCCCTGCAAAGTAGCAGGGATGCGCCAGTAATTGTGCGCCACGCCACCACCACCCATGGTGCGCCGTATTTACAATGCGGCGCACCATGGGCCCAAAACGTCACCAAAGCGTTACGCATCTGTGCCATAAAGGCGGCGCATTGCTGGAGTTGCGTCACAATGATGGCGCAGCTCCAGCAATGCTCTGGGCTGCCCTATCTCCCCAATGCTGCGTCAAGCCGTACGTCTGCTTCAAGCAGGCGCAGGGTTTGAGTCACGCATAATTGTCCTCAAAGTGACTGATTGAAATCTTGTAGATTTCCCTCAGCCACTTTTAGGATGCGTTCCTGCGCAGGAACGCCCTCCCTTGCGCTGGAACGCCCCCTGATGGCGCAGGGCTTTACAACGTGATGCATCTCCCATATGCGTCACGTTGTTAATATACGCCGCACCATGGCGCCTCTTTTGTTCTGCCGCTGCGTCACAAAAGTCACGCAACAATGGAGCAAAAGAGCTGCAAGGGGCTTCTAAATCAGCCCCTACAGACTCAAGTCCAGTCCTTCCTTTGTACACATGGCGATAAGAAGAAATAGTGGTGGTGGATTGATAGTTTGAGTATTTTAATGACTGGTTAATGTAGTAGGAAACTTTTTAGTGTTGTCGCTGATCTGCAATCACGATGGACTTTGTCTGTCACTTCGCGTGCAAATCAAGCAATACTAATAACGTAGTAGACCACATGAGATCGGTCAATATATCCCGTGGAATAGTTGTCTATTTGCTATTTCGCCAAAATATTTTGTTATTGTTCTTTTGAAATGTTTGATTTGGTTGACAAATATCATCCATGTTTTCTGGTCTTTCTTTCTTTCATGTTGTACATCAGCTCCCCCCAGGGGCAAGAGGACACAGGAGGAGGAGGCTGCTGTTCAACAGGATGCAGGCCAGAATCGGGCAGGCGAGTGCTCCTTTGCTGGCCCCGGTAAGTTTTAATTTTAATATAGAGTACCTATTTTTTCCTAGCGTTCCTCATTCGATTTTTTCTAAATCGTCTTTGATCTTCTTGTAGACTGTATCTAAATTCTTATCCTGCCTCGACTATGACTCCCTGTGGTATTACTAGATTATTCTTATTAGTCTGTCTGTGTAGCTAACTAAGATTACACATTTGGCAATTCCAGTGGACTCCCATTCTAGTCAGCAATAGCTCTATGCACTGAGTGCAGTCCTCTGGGATTGTCCATAATGTCTTTTCAAGTCTTCTAAATGTTTATGCTTTGACAATTGCCAACAATAAAAAGGTGAATGACCACCAAGAAAGAATAAGATACTACTTTACTTTTGGTTTGGATAGGAGGACAATCCATTCTACTACTGTTGCAGGGACAAATCTGCACAAACAGAACTATGGACACTAAATAATGCATTGCTTAGCTTATCAATTATAATAGGCGCTGTTAGACTTTCCACATACCTCAGTGATAACAGACTTTGTAGTTGAACCCCCAATCTCCTTACTGACTAGATAGTGTGGCAGAGTCATTTAGCTCCCAAAGTCACCGATGATTGATCCCCAATGATGATTATTATCCAACGCAGGACAAGAGTACGGAGTCAGAGTCAAGAAGTGTCAGAGGCACGGACTCATGCTTGCAAAAATTGCAAAACCTTTAGCTCAGCCACTCTAGTCTGGAGGACCAAAAACCACATTGTCTATTTAAGTTTAAAAGCCCTCCATGATGTTTAAATTCAAGACACCCCACAGAAAGACTAGGCCCATGCACCACTCACTACCACTGGTCAAAAGGCCACAACAACAGCCCAAAAAAACACGAAAAACACAGAAAAATCAGCACAATCCCATTCCATCCATGCCCTCCATGATGTTTAAATTCAAGACACCCCACAGAAAGACTAGGCCCATGCACCACTCACTACCCCTGGGCATAATGGTTGAAACCTAGGCAAAATGGTTGCAGACCTAAGAACACTGCCTGCATTCAAAATGGCCCCCTGCCTCCCAGCACATGGCCTGCCTGTACCAGCACTCAAAATGGCCCCCACCCACATGGCCTGTCCCCATGAACACCCCAAAAAATCGAAAAACACAGAAAAATCAGCACAATCCCATGCCATCCATGCCCTCCATGATGTTTAAATTCAAGACACCCCACAGAAAGACTAGGCCCATGCACCACTCACTACCCCTGGCCAAAAGGCCACAACAACAGCCCAAAAAAACGAAAAACACAGAAAAATCAGCACAATCCCATTCCATCCATGCCCTCCATGATGTTTAAATTCAAGACACCCCACAGAAAGACTAGGCCAATGCACCACTCACTACCCCTGGGCATAATGGTTGAAACCTAGGCAAAATGGTTGCAGACCTAAGAACACTGCCTGCATTCAAAATGGCCCCCTGCCTCCCAGCACATGGCCTGCCTGTACCAGCACTCAAAATGGCCCCCACCCACATGGCCTGCCCCCATGAACACCCCAGAAAATCGAAAAACACAGAAAAAACAGAACAATCCCATGCCATTCATGCCCTCCATGATGTTTAAATTCAAGACACCCCACAGAAAGACTAGGCCCATGCACCACTCACTACCCCTGGTCAAAAGGCCACAACAACAGCCCAACAAAACGAAAAACACAGAAAAATCAGCACAATCCCATTCCATCCATGCACTCCATGATGTTTAAATTCAAGACACCCCACAGAAAGACTAGGCCCAAGCACCACTCACTACCCTTGGTCAAAAGGCCACAACAACAGCCCAAAAAATCGAAAAACACAGAAAAATCACCACAATCCCATGCCATCCATGCCCTCCATAATGTTTAAATTCAAGACACCCCACAGAAAGACTAGGCCCATGCACCACTCACTTCCCCTGGTCAAAAGGCCACAACAACAGCCCAAAAATCGAAAATTCCAAAATTGTAGTTGCAGCAACTGTAATGCCCCAAACAAACTTACTTGTGAAATTTCTAATCCAAAAGTGATCCAAAGAAAGTCAAAAAGGCCTCAAATCCAAATATCCAGCAGCATCCACAAAAAGTATCCTTCCAGGTCAAGAATCCGAATGAAAGTGACCAGCACATGACGAAAGCACTGGGAGGAGCCTGCTGGACAGGAACAGGAAGTTGGAGACTGCGGGGCACTTCCTTCCTCCCACCCCATCTCCCCCAAAAAATTGACTCCTTGCAAAAAAAAGTGCAGGCAAATGTCAACCTGAGGAGTTATTCTGATAAAAATCATCATTTTCAGAAGGTTTATGCTGCTTGCTGGTGGATTTCTTGTGCAGAATTTCAAATTTTGAAATTTCGCGCGCGCGAGATTGTTGCTACTCGCCGCATCTACGTGTTCGCAATTGCGAACTCTCGCGATGCGTGCTGTGCAAGGTGGCAAGCTGTGATGACGTAATCGCGGTGGCCAAACTCCCGCGGGATCCCGCAGCAAGATCCAAAATGGCGCAGCACTCGCAAAATATCGAGAAAAACAACTCGGCAAACGTTGAATGACAGTAAGTGAACGCTGCACGCCGCAAAATTGTATCACCAAGAAAAAAAAATCCGCTGCGTGCGAATTTTCTGTAAATTCGCGAGCGTTCGCGGATTGCGAATTTACCGAAAATCCGCAAAATCCACGAGCGGAATGGATTTTCCGCCCATGCTTACTTACTTGTACAATCAAGGTGGTGTAAGGGTTCACAGTACCTATGTCATTGGAAGCAGAATTCCATGCCAGATTAGGTGTACATTTCCGTCTTGAGAAAAAGGGCTAGAACAATGAAAAACATTATTGTCTCATGGTGATGTGTTCTTGGCAGCTACCGAAAAAATAATAAGTAGAATGTAGCACACATAGAATCAAACTGCAAAGGTGGTATCCAATATTGGCTGATGGAACATAGCTCATCTATGCTAGACATGCTACACTGGCTTCACCTAGATAAAGCCATAATAATAGGGATACCACAGCATCATGTCCTTTGGCTGCACCTCTTTCAGTGAAGAATTTTGCTCCAGCCAGGTTGAGCAGGAAAACTATTTTAAGCCCCAACTGTCACCTGGCTTGGCCTGCAAGTGTCTGTCTGTGCCAAGGCTGAAGACTCATGCATTTCTGTCTGCATAATGTTCCCCTTTTCCACGAGGTTTGGTGACATATAAAGGAACATAGGGGCACCAATAACTCCCTCAAGGACTAACACTTGCTACCGCCATGGAGGAGAGTAGAAGGCAGGAGCCAGAATAGCGATGTACCTACCACGGTGTGCAAGGTTTACGTGTATGTCTAAAGGCGGATAGGAAGACTGGTTGTTCATATGTATATAGTTAGTTGCACTTAAGCATTTGTCTATGTATGTGCGTGGTATTACTAGAATGCAAACCTAGCCAAAAGGCAGCAGGGAGAAGTGTAGGGTCAACGACGAGCTTAAAATCACTGAGTAATAGTAGAGGTAGCCGGTTTTAGGACTGTTAATGCATTGTGAGGTAGTGTTGGCATATGACCAAAATATGGCTTAAAAATCTTGACTTTTTTTAGATATATAATATATATTTGTTTAATATTATTGGAAATAGTATTGTTTACTTGGATAGAATTGTATTAAATATTGATTTAATAATGCAATGTACATTTTATATTTAATTGGTCATTTATTATTTAATACATGGCTGTTGGGCTTGAAGGGGAATAGGGTAGGAATATATTTAAATTATTGTTTTAATTATAAAATAGTTTGTTATGTAATTTGTAATTCAATATGTACATTGTTTCATTAATTAATTGTTGTATTAGTTATTTAAGTGTATTTTGTGATTTATATTGGACAATTTAGTTTTTCAGTTTAATTACAAACATAATTTTGTAGTGGGTTGTTTGGTTTATAGGGGAATAGGGTGGGAAATTATTTATATTATAAATTGTTTTTTATTATTCTTTATGTTCATATTTAATTATTATTTAATGATGCAAATTATCAAATTGGTAAATTTAACAATAAAAATGATTTTATATTTATTGTTTATTTTTATTTTTTACTTCATTACTATTTTAATGTTATTAATGTTTTTTATTTAATTAATTATTTGTTGGTGTTTTTATTGGTTCCCGGGCGGTTGTTGCGTGACTGTGGTGGTCCAACTGCCCGATTTGTGATGAAGCGGTCAGGAGACCGTTACCACCATGCCCCCACGAGTCTGGCGGTCCGTGGTTGCCAGACTCATAATCGGGCCCATAGAGCCTGATTTAGATGTTGGTGGATGGGATATTCCATCAAACGGTGAGGGATATCCTGTCTGCTGAAATATAAATCCCATTATAGCCTATGGTATTTATATTTCGTCAGGCATTATATCCGTCAACCTTGTGACGGAGTAACCTATCCTCCAACATTGAGATCAAGCCCTTAGTCACCTTTTTGGAGCTATTTTTTCTGGTGGTTGAGCGGTAGGGTAATTGGATCCAGAGTTTGTGCCGACTACGTTGGCCTGCTGCATCGCAATGCTCACTGAGCCCTGGAGGACTTTGTTTACATCGTTGACAGCGAGGAGCTCCAGAGCTTTCAGTGGGACATACATGTGCGATCAGGCCGAGTCGCAGTTTAACGTCACCAGCTTGACCCCTGTCATCGGTGGCGGTCTTCTTCTGGAGCTTTTGCACAAAACTTACCAAAAAGTTCCAAAACTTTCAGATCTTCTTTTGAAAGGCTCCTTGAAGGTCAGGAAGGGTCCAACTGCACTGTTCTGAATCTCTAATTTGCCTCTTGGTGTCTGGGACTTCATCTGCCACAATGCACCTTGTCAGTCCAGGAAAATCCAGGTGAAGGGGGTCAGCTGGAGTTGTCCTTTCAACTGTTGTTGCAGGTGACTTTTTCCGGCACTTTTCTTCCTGCTGCTGCTCAAGGAGTCCACTCCTTATCCTTTAAGACTGGCACATACCGTCTTGTGTGGAGCCTATAGAGTGCAGCAGTAGCAGTCCTTCTGGGTGCAGACCTCTGCGTGCAGTCCAAGGGTCCAGCATGGCTGTCCTTCTTCACCAGATTTTTCAGGCAGGGATCTGAGGGGCTCCTGCAGATCTCCCATACTTTTTTTTCATTCTGGGCTAGCAAGATGGGGGATGCCCCAACCATCGGGGTTCTAGTTGCTAACCTCTGTCAATGACAGTTTCCTGGGATGTATGTCATAATTTTGTCCCAAGACGCAGATTTCTTTAAAAATCTAAATGGAGACATTCTCTACTTGGAGTACAGGTCTGACTAACCCAACCCACAGGTGTAGCTAACTTTTCCATGCACTCCCCTTCCAGCCCCTCTCCTAATCTAATTAGGGGGGTCCTATCTGGCTTAGGTTCAAGGGGCTGGCCTGGGTCCTGTGACATTTATCCAGTTTATCTCCCCAGCCACTTCCGTCCCTGGCATTACAAGGAAGCAAATCTCCTTGCACCAATTGGCTGTATTGTTTCAGCCCCAGGCCTCTTTACACATAATCAGGGAGCAGCTTGGCTCAGTCTGTCAGAGGCTGCCAATCATAAGAGGCTGCTACAGGGCTGGTTTAGGTAGCTTCAGGTTAGTAAGGTATAAAACTATATTGATGTAATAATTAGAATAACACCATGTTGTTGGATTTATTGTAACTATTAGTTTGATAATTTGAATTATGTTGCTAGCTAATTCCAATACAAAGTTAGACGCTATTAAAGTTTAATAAAGCCTTCCAATGTTAGCCTATGAAATTAGCAGCACTACACTGGGGGGGAAACAATTTTGGCTGCTTTCCCCGCCAGGGCAAATAAAACATATCTCATAATGTCCCTGCTTTTTATAACAAGGCACCCTACCCGTGGGGCACCTAGGGCAGACCTTGAAGTGACTTACATGTAAGAAAAGAGTATTTTTGGTCTTTGGAAGTACTTACAATTCCAAAGTCAGATTTAGACACAGTTTTATTTTAAAACCAGCCTGCAAGGCAGGGATGACTTAAAAATGACACCAGACACTTGAGCAGTGTATTCTTAAGAGCATTAAGTCCACTGGGGTCTCTAAACCTGCATGCCCTACCATCTACTAGGGACTTACAAGTAGGTTGTCTTAGCCATTGTAACTACACCAATTACTATAAACCTTTTTAGGACAGAGCACTAGCCTTGGGTCTGGTTCGCAGAGCCCAGGGCACTTTCAGAGTCAGTAACCACCAGTATCAGTCAAAAAATGGGGGTGATAAGGTCAAAAAGAATGACTTTCCTGCACTATCTGTTCCTTTTTTTTGGCCTAGTAGGAGCGTGGGTCTGCCCGTCTTGGACCCCTCAGTCCAAATTTGAATTCTCTTCCTCCAGTGGATCATGTGCCATGATACACACAACTTTCAGACCGTTGAGTCACCATTTACTCAATTATCCATATTCTTATGTGAAAGTCTTCTATTTAATATTCAAAATATTACTAAAAAACGTGTTAATTTTGTTTTTTCTATTTTCTTGATAAGAACTCACATTTCATGTTTCACCTAGTCCTTCAGTAGTGTTTATTTTATTGTACTCTTTTTGGTGTGCCCCAATACATTTGGAGCTCTGGGTCCTTCTTCAGGGATATACTTAAATACTTAATCTTTGCATTGGAACTCTACACGTAAACAGAAACACAATCAAAAAACTACAGTACCCTTCAAAGAAGCAATCTGATGAATGTACGAACTACTTGAGTTGTGAAAAGAATTACATCAATTGGTGATGTGGTTAGTGGCCATTGTCAACATTAATGAACACCAAGTTGCTATTGATATAAACGCAAACTTTTCTGTCAATGTGTCTGTCTTTCATTTTCTTTTGCCATGCAGGCTGAACAGCTGACTCTAAAATGTTCATGCACTCTAAGAGAGTCTCAAAGTTCTCAAATAATATCTTAAATATCTCAGTCTAGCAAATATTTGGTCTATAATGCAGACACAATGTAGGATATAATCATAGATTCATTTTCTATTTATATTTCAATGCTTTATTTAATCATAGTCATGTTAGAAATTAAAGTGCTGGCCATCTTTGACTGACTTCCAGCAATTCATTGTCGGTGAAGAATTGAATGAACCTGTAAACAGCTCTCTGGGTAGGAGTAGGGATTAGCTTCAACATCCTCAACACTGGCTAAGCTCAGGTCGTGAAGAATTGCAAATGATAAGAAATGGATTTCTATGTCAATACCCTCAAGGCAACAATACTAGTGATCACCAAAAAGCAAGATGATCCGGAAATCATTCTTTCTTACTTGGTAAGAGTAATCAGATGGTAGGGTTAAATCATTCAGGTGCTAACTGCTGTGATTTCTTCCTGCTGAGATGGAGCTTCTCTTGTCACTGCCATCAGTCAACCTACTCTGCCAGGGTGTGGAGGTAGTAGCACCATGTGGGATCTAACTTCAGCTCCAACCTCCTTTTCTTTGGGTTTGGCCCCACCTGAGAAGGTTTCAGGCTTGTCTTCATAGCTTTCAGTCATTCATTGAATGCAATTTATATTTTTGTAGCTAAATCCCAACAATGTTTAACTAATCATGCCAAAGTAACATGTGTATTATCACATCTATGCCAAGATGGATTCGCCTGGGTTACTCAGAAGATTTTAAGTGAGTCCCTGGCTTCTCATTACATCTCTTTTACACAACAGTCCACAGCTATATTTGGTAAGAACGGGCTGGATCAGCATGTCATTTTTGAATACTTACCTTACATCAAGAAAGTAAGGATTTAATTACGTGCATCAGTCATTATCAACAGTAGGTGTCAGAAGCCCCTTGGACCAAGGAAGCAGCTGCAGTGGCATTTTACCGTGGCCTCAGGTAAGAGTTGAAGGTGGCCCTATCTCTAGTGCTTCGTAGACCTGCCATATCCACTGTACTTATAGATTTAGCCTTTCAAGTCAATGCCCAGCAAAAATCAGGAGGGTTAAGAAAGGAGAGGGTACCTTAAATGAACTCCCACAAGGATGGTGACTGAATCAGTCAAGTAAAAATGAGTCCATATGAAAAACCACTGCAGATAGGTGAACTTAGGACATCTTTAACTGCCTTAGAAATTAATCAAAGAAGAATAGATGGCTTGTGCCTTTATTGTGAGAAGGCACTAAACATTTTCTAAGAGGTTCTTTACACTTGGTGGGAAACTCTTGGACTTGGATGTAAAGGATAAAGCACAGTTTAGTTCCCTTCCAATCTAGAGGATCAGCCCAACCTACGAAGTTTGATGCTTTCTTTCCCTCACACTCACTGCAATACACACACCTTCACCTCCAGGTGTGTGTCACTCAGTTACATTGTCAGCTTTCACTGACTATTACTATCACAAGTTGCACAAACTCGCTCCCCTGTTGAGGCCCTGTAATGATCCCAACGCACGAATTCCAGGAAAATTCACACAACATCCATCTATGTCCCTGGCATTCTGCCACTGCAAAGTAAACATGAAACAATACTGGAGTACATTTTAGAGCAATGTGCAAGAAACATATCCAGTGGCAATTCACAAAGGTATTGTGGAATATGTAAAGTATTACTCCTGTAGTACTCTTTTCACATACCTTTGCGACTGATCCCTCAACCACCTAAAATGGGGATAAACTGTAATTTTTCAAAGAATATTCATATACAATCAGTAGAATCAGAAAGGGCTGTGCCCTCTTTCCTCCTTTACTAATAGAGAGTTGGACGAGAATCAAAAAGGCACATACAGTACGTAAAAGAGTATTCCTGTAGTACTAGTTCCAATAAACATAGTTTTTTTTTTTAGAATGGTCCCTGTGTGAACTAATCATTTCATAATCCTCTTTGAAAAACGTCATAATGCTGAGCTAGGGTCCTCGGTGACCTCACACAGGCAGAAAACATCACAGACCCCTTCTTTGGTGCAATGATTTAACTATGGTCACGTGCAGTGCAGGGGGCGGAGCCGAGGAGGTACCATCAACCCTGCTGCTCAGTGGCCCAGCACTGCTCTCGGTGCCTTGCACACTCGGCGAGCCGCAGCACCTGCAGAACCCGCCTGAGTTAACCTGCTCCGCCTCGGGCTGGTTAGGCGTGGGCTTCCCGGCGCCCTGACTGAACGCCGAGTGATTAAAAAGAGACAGTGTTTGGCAACAAGCACAGCGGGCAGTTCAGTGTGTGTTGGTATACACGAGCACTCTGTGTTCTCCATAACATCACAGGGGGGCTGCTGATCGCCCGTCAGTGCTGCTGGGGAGCTCGGCTGCCTCTCTGGTTGTCAGCTGTTAATAGCAGCTGTTTATTGCAATTCCACGTCATCTGCTTGAATGAAGTTGTCATTCTTCCGTTTTGCTTCACGCCAGACAGTAATACACTTTAACAATAAGCAAACTTCTCTCTTATTTTCAGTCGTGGAACTAATATATGCTGTTTGTTCCGGAAGGACATATTTACCCCAAAAACGGAAATGGAAACACGGTTATAAATATTATGCTCTAACCTGGATTTTTTTTTCTTTCTACACACGCGTACCTTGTTTTAATAATCGGAAAGGACGACAATACTTCTAAAATAAAGGACTCGCGGTCCTTGCCATTACTACTATTTTTATTTTGCTAACTGTTACGGCAGCGGGAAACGGAACTTTAAAGGTGTATGCTGTTTTTTTTTACTTATGAATATCGTATTTTTGAAGCTGCTCCTAACTGCGAGCGAGCACAGGGCTTCAGAAACAGCTGCAGTTCCCCTCTGAACAATAGAGGGCGCTGATGCTTCTGGTCTGGCAGCCGCATCAACAACATCATTTGGCCGTGTGCTGGAAATATAACTGGCAAATTAGGGTTTCACAAACAATTATAACAGGCTTCCCTTGCCTGTCTTCTGGCTTTATGTTATTTCTCTCTGTGGTAGTTGAGGCTGTTCCTATATAACCTATCGGTGTCAGGCCAATAGAGTGCTTGCTGGCGCGCGCACAGTAGTTCCTGGCACTGGGAGAGCCTGAAAGTTTGTGAAGGCGCTTTGGAGTTAATGAAGACGACCTGATTGCTCTTTTACGCCGCTGTTCTGACACCTGACATTTTAATTTAAAGGCCAGGGAATAATAAAGGTATCTATGCCATACCACTAGCAGAACGAAGCAGACCAGAGCGAGGCTGCGTGCCAAATAATTGCTAAATATTGTTCACATGCCAGTTCCGTCATGGGTGAATTAAGCGCTTGATAATATTCCAGGCTGAGTGTTACATCCTACCTAAGTACTGAAAATGGAAAAATTCACTCCGCGAAGGAAACATTTGGGGCGGAAGCCAGCAGTGAATGAGGGCGCGCGTCATTAGGGGGAGAGCCGATCATTGGCTGCCTCGGGTCGGTTAGTACTCGTGCATTGACTCGGGCCCCAAAGAAATTGACAACAAAGATTCACCTGATAATAAAACAGTTTTGGCTTAATTCACCTGTCAGAAATAGACATCTTTGTAGGTGTCTCGGGGTGGAAAACAATTTGCCGCGAAATTTAGCTGTATCAGCACAGTCAATGGGTAAAACATCGGAGAATGTAGCTCAGGGAGTTAATGCACTTGCTGCATGGAGCTGCTGGTAACCTGCAGGTTACTAGTTCGCATTTCTATACCATAATGTACAACGATAATATACGTATGGTAAACTTGCATATCACAGGCTTGTAAGTTACTAGTGCAGCGCAGCGGGTTAATAAATTAGGCGCAGAGATTCTTGTGTCACAAGTTCAAACCCTAGTAACATATTCAGTGACTTCGGCGCCCTCTGCTAAATTTGCATATAATGTGCAAAGCAAAAGTTTGAATCGCTGCTGATTTTAATTCAAACATTCCTGCTCTAAGTGTAACAAAAATGAGCATTATTAATTTGTAGCAATTATATTCAAGTTCCGAGACAATTCAGCTTGTGTTGTGCGCTATCTAAATTATAATCGTTATTGTAATTCTACAAGCAGAATAACATTATTTACATACAAACATAGCTCCAGAAAGTGAAACAGTTTGAATTCGGTTAATCTGGTGCCCAATTTATGAAATGGCAAGTATGGTCTGTCTCTCTATCCACTAATGAGTTTCGAGTCTAGCCAGAGTGTCATGGGGTCTAGAGCAAGGAAGAAAAATGGCCCCTGGCTGCTGTTTGAACTGCAAACTGCATCAATAAGCAGGTTTCTGTGGGCCCCTCAAACCTCTGGGTCCCGGTGCCACTGCACCTGCTGCACCAATGGAAGCTGCGCCGCTGGAGTCAGTGACTAGCTGTGCTGCCACTGACTTTTAAAACTTGTTGCCAATCAGGGCACATCTTAACCAAGAGGAATCTTACTATTTGTGGTATCCGTGCCTTGCATTTGAAATAGAAAATTACTAATTCACTGTGGAGTGAGGCTTTATTTTGAACAGATTTACAGTGTTAAACAGTTGATGATTTATTCAAAAACCCAATAAAAATGATTTGAAATCTTTGAAGTCAGGCATTTGGTGGTGGGAGCTCGTGCCTCCAGTCTCCAGGGCAGGCTGCTCGAGGCCGGGCAACATGGAACAGCCCACACGAATGGTCCCACTAACAAGCATACCCAGAAACGCACTCCTGTACGTTTCTTTCTCCATTTACTGCACATTTCAGATGTTTGAGGGATTTCACCAGTTTCCAAAATTATGCCTAGAAGCTGAGAAGGTCACATATTCCTAGGTGTACTCCTAGAAAGTTTTAAAGAAGTCCCACAAGCGCCATGTGCAAATTTGAGCACAGTGTACAATTATCCACACACAAAGATCTCACAAGAATGCAATTGCAGCTTTACTCTTAACCTGCCTGGAGTCAATTGCTGACCATTTCCAGGGTGGGACTGCACAACTAAACGCTTTGTGAAAAACCACAAATAGCTACATTAGTGTGAGTTTGCAAATTTGTAGGGAACTCCGGCCTTGAAATGCCTGCTCCGTGCCTCTGGTAGAAAATCTACTCCTACAAAAATATGTGCGAGTTAGTATATTTATGAGGCAAAGGCATGGTTATGAATCGCAAAAATGACTCCCAACTCTAGTTACGAATGTTAGTTGAATTTTTGTGAGCAAATCTAGCCCCTCAGCATCCTGGTGCAGGGACACTGACAGGGCACTGCACCAGTCTTGTGAAAGCTCATTTGTTCTTAAATTGAGGGGTAGCATGCATCATTTTGGAGGGATATCTAATGCCTATATATTTGGCTAGAGCTGTTTACAAATAAAGACAGATGCTGGAGTATAATGCACCAAGAACACACAGCTTTTGTTATGTTTTGATGATTTAAAAATGTTAATTTGTGCCTGAAGTGCATTGCACATGGAGCAAAATGTGCATAGATACGTGTGCGGGTATGGAGGGGAAGATGGCGAAGATCAGGACCACTTCTCACACTCGGCCTATGGAGATTCTTTAAACACACTCATGCTTAAACTGGATTTATGTATTATGTCAACTGGTGTAGACAGTGAGGGTAACCCGATACCTACCTTTATAGGCAGGAACCACGCGACAGTTATTGATTACCTCATTGTCTCCTCCAGTATTCTGGTTTTGTGTACCACTCCTGTAATTGTAGACTTATCCCTCAGTGATCATAATTGCCTAACCATGTATCTCGCTTTGTGGGGGGTTAAGCCTAAGGTGTCACATGGTATAGTGACAGACGTAGTCCCACACAGACCAAATGGCCCGAGAATTAAATGGGGCAGGCATAATGAGGAACGCCTATTAAACACCATAGTGTCTGCCTGTTTAGCTGAGGTAGAATGTTGTCTTGAACCCGACCAAGGAAGCGCCGATATATTAGCCAGTTTTGACACCATCAATAAAAACATTGCTAAAATTCTAACCGGTACAAAACCTAGAGGCACTAGGACCACCAGTGGATGGTTCAATAAGGAATGCACCAAATCCCTACGTAAATTGAAAGCAGCTCTTAACTACAAACCGAGGGATAGGGAAGCCGTAAGGGCCCTGAGGAGGGAATATACAACTCATCTGAAGGCGAGAAAACAGGAATTGAGGGAAGAAGCATGGAACAATCTGACTTTGGCCGTTGACCTTAAGGATACTAAGTTATTCTGGTCAACGGTCAATAGCCCTTTCCTACAAAAGGATGAAGCCCCGGTATTGTCCGCTCAGGTGAGCGAAGAACAGTGGGTTGCCCATTTTTCTAGCATTTTTAACCCTGATGGTTTAGAGGCGGGGGTTGATAAGGAGGCTGTGGTCACCCCCCTACCCCTTAACATTACAGTGACCGAGGTGGATACTGCTATCCAGTGTAGCAAGGGGGGGAAGGCACCTGGTCCCGATGGGGTACCCGTTGATCTTTATAAAGCAGAGGTAGCCCTTTGGAGCCCACTGTTAACCAAGGTTTTTAATGCAGCAGCAATGACTATGGCTCCACAGGTCTGGGGGGAGTCTATTATTATCCCTATTTACAAAAAAGGTGCGAGAGAAGAGGCAAAAAACTATCGCCCGATCTCACTACTTACCGCCTCCCTAAAAATTATGAGCAGGGTTCTATTGAGTCGCCTGGAAGACTGGGCCAAAGATAAAGGTGTCCTTGCGGACTCCCAGTTCGGATTCCGTAAGGGGTTAGGCACGATAGAACAGTGTATAAATTTGGACCTTATCATAGGCAAATATACTCGTGCCAAGCAAGGCTCACTGTTTCTTTGCTTTGCCGACCTTTCCAGTGCCTTTGACCTGGTTAACCATGGTCTGTTGTGGTCAACTTTACTGGATATGGGAGCCCCACGGGAAATCATTTACTTCCTGGCCGAATTGTATAGGAACCTATCGGCAAAGATACGCTATGGGCAATTAGGTGAGTGTTCCCCGAATATCCCGGTAGGCTGCGGTATTAGGCAGGGATGTGTCCTTGCCCCCCTCCTTTTCTCCCTTTTTATTAACGCTATTGAGTTTGAACTACGTGCAGTCAATGCCGACGCACCAACCGCAGATGGTATGCCCATTCCAATACTGCTTTACGCGGATGACGCGGTCCTACTTTCGAGAACCCCCCTTGGGCTGCAGAAACTCATGGACAAATTTGTGGATTTTATTAAAGGGAGAAAATTAAAAATTAATAATTCAAAAACTTTTATTTTGGCCTGCGGCAAGAAAGTTAAAAATCTAAGACCTTTTACAGTTATGGATCATACAATACAAGTGGTTGATAAATTTTGCTACTTAGGTATCACTTTTAATAGCGGAGGGATGTGGGCCTCTGAAATGATTAATGTAAGAGCTAAAATGGGCAAGTGTTCTTTTGGTATATTCAAGTTTGCATCAAAGTTAGGCTCCAGGCGGATACCCGATATGTTGTACCTATATCGCCATAAATGTGTTGCCCTGGCCCTTTACGGTTCAGGTGTTTGGGGCCATTGTAATCATAATGTGCTCCAGGTGGAGGAAAATAAATTTCTTAAAAAGCTTTTGTGTCTACCATCCTCTGCATCAACTAATCTGATCCATCGGGAGGTTGGTCTGGATCATCTTTCCGACCTAATCAGTCTAAGACCTCTTCTAGTGTGGAGATCTATCTGGATCAAGGAGCAGACAGGGTTCACAAAAAAGATCATTTTAGACTGTCTCCACTTGGACAACTGTTCCCGTATCCCCTGGCTCAATTATATCATTCATGTATTTAAAGATGTTTTTAACTTAAGTGTGCGTGAAAACCCACCCTGTGTTATAGACATCCCCAAGAAAGAGCTTAAATATGTATTCTTAAGGGCCAGTGCTGTGAAGCGTAAGGCTGCTACTTCCCAGTATTCTACACATGTTTTTTATGTTAGATATAATATGGTAGATCCGGGATTCGCAGGATACCTTAAATTGGTTACCATTCGTTCTCATCAATATGTATTGACAAGATTGCGGATGGGGACCATTCATTTGCTTGTTGCGTATCCATATATTAAGACTCACACTATTGCCCCCTGTCCATGTGATGGGATCACAAAGCAAAGCTCGGAGCACTTTTTATTGTTATGCCCCTTTTATCTTCATCTGCGTAAAACCTATTTGAAACCACTTTTTAAAAAATATAATGTATCCACTATTGAATCTGCCATGAGGCTTTTATTTGGTCTTGATTCGCATGATATTTGCTTTTTTACTGCTGTATATATTTTAAAATCGGTACACCTGAGAAATAATATGTCCTTTGACCCATGAATATGTCCTAAATAAGCTGTATTTTTGTGTATTTTATGCTGTATGTATGTACTTTTATGATTATTATCAACTAATGATCGAATAAAGTTTTTGAATTTGAATTTGCATAGATACGTTTGTAAATCACACAAATCCTGTGCATTGTGCCACAAGCTAAGGATGTAAGTAGAGGCCATGAAACTATGCCACCGCAGAAAAGTTTAAGATATCACCACTACCACTGTAGTGCACAAAAACAGCAGCTTTCAGTGGTCCCCGAGAGTAAAGATTGGGATTAAAATAAAATAACATTTTACTACATATAGGCTTTTAAGAAATTCCTGGCTTGCAACGAGGTTTACAAAAGGGCAAATGTGAAGCAAGATAAATATGAGCAAATCATTTGCTCTTTTTGGGTACTTACCTATCCTGTATCACTTTTTCTTGCTCACTCCTACATCGTTCCCATTTTGCATTTTCAAATGCCATTGTTTTTCTTTACCTGTCCATTTTAGGCCCTTTATTTGTAGCAGCATACATTTTCTTCATACGTCATTTGCACACATGTAGCCTCAATAAAAAGTGTCCACATGTAGTGCATATTCTGTCATGTGTGCTTTTCCGCATGTGCAGATTATGAATGTTATGAACATGTCAATTCCCGAGTTTTGTATTTTATTGTATAAATATTTGGTTTTTTTAAAGAGCACAATTTCCCAGGGCCAGGATGTCCTAGTGCTGGCATATGAGAAGGCAGTTATCAGCCACAAAGAACCAGTTTCAAGGAGATGAGGTTAGTTTTCAGTGAAATACAAAATTTGAGAATATCTATCCGTCTTAAGCTTGGGAGGAAGGCTGTTCCAGGCTTTTGAATGGATCACTGTGTTGGCGCGACCTTCTCGGTGCACCTTCTTATATTTGGGAATGGATCCCAGATGAGAAGAGCTAGAACGAAGAATTCTAGCTGGAGCATAAGCTGATAAAAGTGCAGACATAATTGTGAAGGCTGTAAAGCGCTTTGGAGCAGAAGCAAAAGGTCTTGAACAGATAGGATCCTTGAATAAGTTGTCAGCAGTGGGTGATAGAGCTTGGAGAAATATGAGTAGGTTTACTGAGGCAGAGGATCAGACGTGCTGCTCAGTTTTGGATCAACTGGAGCCCTTTATCTAGTCCCAAGGCAGTCTTTCAAAAAAGAGAGTGACGGTAGTCTAGTCTGGATCTGATGAGTGCTTGAATCAAGATTTCTCTTGTCACATTTAGTAGCAAAGTCAGAATTGTCCTGATCATCTTCACCATCAGGAAACAAGGGAAGATTCATTTGCTGATATGTACTCAAAGGCTAGAAGTTGATCAAAAGTGATTCCTGTGGTTCTTGGATGTAACTGGAAAGTAGACAATTGCCAAAGATTTCAGTGATTTTGACAAACAGAGGCAGAGAAAGGGAGAATGGGGATATAATGTGCCATAACAGACAGGGTGACATTTAGCACTTTTAGAAGAGGGACTAAAGGGGCTTTTCCCCTGATTCAGAGACTACACCTGCACTAAGGGAAGAATGACAGAGTGCTGTAAGGAAAGTATGATAAAGAATAATTGTGTCTGACGCAGGTATTGGGGCCAAAATATTGCTCCTATGGGTGTAGATTTCCTATTATTAACTTAAATATGACAATATTTCTGTACATGATATCTATAACACAATGTTTTGTCTCAGATGATATTTAAACCATGGTACTCTGGTGTCATAACTCAATGGAATATACAAGATGATGGACGGAATGTTGCACAATGGCAAAACATTCACCCCCAGTCACAGATCTGGGTTTAATCCATCGTTATTTTGCTCACCAAGCCACCCCAGTTCAGACATGGCCATGTGCAAATCAGTCTTGGCCCTGTGCCTCATGGGAACAGTCCAGCCCGAACTGCCAAGCCATGTCTTCCCTGGACCAGAATCAAGCATCCTAGGACCGGTTTCTGGCTATCAGCCGTCTTCAGCCAGGATAGCTTGACTCCAGTGGCTTAGTGAGCAAGGGACCCACGTCTGGGCATACCCTTCCCATAAAGAGTGAACAGCAAAATACACAAGAAGATGGACGGAATGTTGCACAATGGCAAAACATTCACCACTAGTCACAGATCTGGGTTTAATCCATCGTTATTTTGCTCACCAAG
This sequence comes from Lissotriton vulgaris, assembly GCF_964263255.1. Classification (NCBI taxonomy): domain Eukaryota; kingdom Metazoa; phylum Chordata; class Amphibia; order Caudata; family Salamandridae; genus Lissotriton; species Lissotriton vulgaris. The sequence goes on from NC_141694.1 coordinate 1,696,184,293, forward strand.
CCACCCCTGAAGACGGTTGTAATGCCAGAAACCGGTCCTAGGAAGCTTGTTTCCGGTCCAGGGAAGGCATAGCTTGGCAGTTCGGGCGGGACTGTTCCCATGAGGCACAGGGTCAGACTCAGTGGCGGTTCCTCCATGGGGGCGTTTGGGCGCCGCCCCCCCTGCTTTCTCTTTGTGCGAGAAGGCAGAAACAAATGGTAGTTAATTATTGTCGTAATAATATAACTACCATTTGTTTCTGCCTTCTCGCACGGCGAGAAAGAAGAACTTCCTGGTTTTGGTTTACAGTGGGCGGTGTTACTCAAGGGCAGGGGGGGAGTGGCTTGGGGGAGTGGCTTGCCCACTGTTGTTAATACTAACTGTTTGGGCAGTCTGAGGCAGCCCAAACAGACAGTATTAACAACAGTGGGAAAGCCACTTCCCCTGCCCTTGAGTAACAACACCCACTCACTCTCCCTAGAGAAAATGACGTAGCCTGGGGCAGCCGACCGCACCAATCGAAATCGCAGCGGTGGAGGGGAGGGAGGCTGCCTGCTGCGTCGCCTTCCTGATGATGTGCTGCAGGACTTGAATCAGGACGGCGGGAGTTGGGACGGAGTCTCCGGACAGTAAGTTTATTTATGTTTTTTTTGGGGGGGAGGAGGGGTAGTGCATATGGTGGGGTCCAAACTTGAATGGCGTGGTGAGCTAAACAAACAATGGATTTAGGCCTCGAAAATGTGCGTGCTTCACAGCGAGGGTTCGCTTCCTGCTCTCACGTTTAGGGGGAGATTACAAGAGTGGGTTCCTGCCTTCTGCGCCTGCGAGTGAAGTATGAGGCGACATGTGCACAAATGTAGTAAAGGTCTCTTTCCAGGTACACAAGTTCACACATTCGCCCCTCCACTTTCAAATGTCATCAGCCGTGACTGGTCAGACTGATTTGCATATGGCCATGTCTGAACTGGAGTGGCAGAGTGGGCTAAAGAACGGTGATGAATTAAACCCAGATCTGTTAACTGGGTGTGAGTGTTTGATTGGTTCAGATGCTCCGTCCATCACCACCCCCTTTTGTACCCCATAACTCAATGGAGGCGCTCTTCGAACCAGAGAAAAAAAGTTCCTGCATTTTTGAATAGTCAATGTTCTTGCGAAATATCCCACATTTATGGCAATCACTCGTACTTAAAGCTACGTGTCAATATTGCCTGTAATCCAAAAAGGATAAATGCTTACAATTTTCAGACCAGCCAACAAATATTTTACAAAAGTATTTGCTTCTTCAGGGGTGCAAAGAGTGTTATGAAACAATATTAACTTAAATAATGACACAAAAGAATTTGACTGCTCAATTTTGTTTTACAAAAACAACTCTGCTGATACTGGCAATTCTACTGACACTAGAAAATAAATCTGCTCAATATAATTCTCATTTATAAAACACAAGTGCTAAGCTCATGATTATCCATAAACCACACATGAACTACTTTATGTTGTTATGCACAATCACTGGGGAGGAAATCCTAGCACTGAGCAGGTGTGAGCACAGGCGCACCTAGGGCCTAGTGGGAACACTAGAAAAAAGCCTGTTCTTCAGCCTCTTGTGGAATTCATGAAGTGAGGAGGTGGCTCTTATGTGTAGTGGTAGGTCGTCCCATGTGTTAGGAGTGATGTACAAGAAGGCGGATATGGTTTTCCATGTGCATGGGATTTGTGCAAGCAGGAGTCCGGACGAGTGGAGATGTCCGTAAGGTTAGTAAAGCAGATGTGGTTGTTGAGGTATGCTAGGCCAGTGTTATGTAGTGCCTTGAAAGTGTGGGTGATGAGTTTGAATTGTGCTCGGTTCTGAATGGTGAGTCAGTGGAGCTCCTTCAGGTGTGGTATGATGTGATTGCATCATTGGAGGTTCAGAGTGATTCTGACCACTGCACCTTCTGGTACGTTTTTTGTTGATCCCAGCATAGAGGATGGTCCCGTAATCCAGCTTGCTTGTGACTAGGGTGTACATGATGGTTTTCTGGGTGCTGATTGGGAGCTGTGTGAAAATGTTCTGCAGAATCTTCAGGGTATGGAAGCATGAGGCGGTGTTGGCGTTGACTGGGAGGTCATGTGAAGTCTGCTGTTGATCCCAAGGTTTTTGGCATAGGTGGCCAGAGTGGTTGTTGGTACTAGCTCTCTTGACCACCAAGTGGAGTCTTACAGTGATGTGCTCTTCCGGGAGATCATGATTTTGGTCTTGTCGGTGGTCAGCTTTAAACAGTTGAATTGATTAATGCAGGCTTTGAACTTGATCTTGGTACTGGGCATCTTGTCCATAAGGAGAGAATGAATTGTGAGATATTGGCATAGGAGAGGACATTGATATCATGTGATTGTATTATGCCAGCTAGAGTGATCATGAATGCGCTGAAGAAGGTCAGGTTCAGGCAGGGCGGCCCCTCCATATGGGTGGAGCAGCATCGCCCCACTGCTTTCTCGCAGTGCGAGAAGCAGAAACATAAAATGGTATTCTAGCGCGAAAAAGCAAAAGGGTTTAGTTGGGGGCGGGAGGGTGGCCGGTCCTGCTCCAAGGCTGGAGAGGAGTGGGTTGTCCACTGTTTTGGGTGCTAACTGTTTGGTCTGCCCCAGGGCCGACCAAACCAGTCATACGTACTCTCCGTTTTCTCCATGAAGGCTGCATGCAGCCTACGTGGAGAAAATGGCTTCCACATAGATGTCTGTGTTGACGGCGCCATTGTAGTGTTGTAAATGGCTTTGGGGAGGGGAGGAAGGCTTTCAGACATTAACTCGGAGCTAAGAGGGATAAGGAAAGGGTCGCCCTCCACTCTAAACCTGTAATTCAATAACAGACCCAATCCAACGGCGTCAAGGTATATCAGTGACTCTGAAAGAGGGCAGTCAAAATATACTGCTCCCAGGCACTCTCTTATATACGTTATAAGGAGTTGATGCACTGTACTCCGCCCATGTTTAAAGACACTCCTGTTCTCACCGACAGTTCTACAGAACCACATAAATTGTGACCCAAAAAAGTTGGTCGCAAGAGTCCACACAAAGTGTTGGACTAAGATCTTACTAGAAAAAAATGTGCGAGAAGCAAGAGACGCCTAACGGAAACACCACCATCGGGGTAACTGGTATGTAATTTCCAGACAAGCCCCTGTCTCATCATCGGTAGTCACTTGCTTCTCAAAAGAAATAAGAAGAAAGAAAAGAGGTGTCCAAAACAAACAACAAAAATTGTGACAAACAGTGGAGAGCAGACAAATCTGCTCGTGACAAACACACACATAAACGAGTGCCTAAAAACACAGCACACAAGTCCCTTAACCAACTTTATTCATAGGGAGGTGATAATGTGCTGTTTATATTAAAAAGGCTGGTAGCTATTCATGCATACCATTACCTAATGCCAGTGCCGACATGTTTCACTGCTATAATGCTTTCAGCAGTTTTTCAGGGCTGCACTCATATGCTGCCACTCCACTTTTGGACACTAGTTCTGTTATGTACAGGAGTCAGCCAAGTTAGTCATACCCGCCGCTCCAGTATCACAAAGGTAACAGGGTACTCCCATCGTAAGTTTTCCCTTTTTCTTAGTCTTAAGTTTTCGTCCCGACACAGGAAGACGCCTTTCCTCTGCCGTTCCTCACGGCGGAGGAAAGGCGTCTTCCTGTGTCGGGACGAAAACTTAAGACTAAGAAAAAGGGAAAACTTACGATTCGAGTACCCTGTTACCTTTGTGATACTGGAGCGGCGGGTATGACTAACTTGGCTGACTCCTGTACATAACAGAACTAGTGTTCTAAAGTGAAGTGGCAGCATATGAGTGCAGCTCTGATGAAACTGCTGAAAGCATTATAGCAGTGAAACATGTCGGCACTGGCATTAGGTAATGGTATGCATGAATAGCTACCAGCCTTTTTAATATAAACAGCACATTATCACCTCCCTATGAATAAAGTTGGTTAAGGGACTTGTGTGCTGTGTTTTTAGGCACTCGTTTATGTGTGTGTTTGTCACGAGCAGATTTGTCTGCTCTCCACTGTTTGTCACAATTTTTGTTGTTTGTTTTGGACACCTCCTTTCTTTCTTCTTATTTATTTTGAGAAGCAAGTGACTACCAATGATGAGACAGGGGCTTGTCTGGAAATTACATACCAGTTACCCCGATGGTGGTGTTTCCGTGAGGCGTCTCTTGCTTCTCGCACATTTTGTCTAGTAAGATCTTAGTCCAACACTTTGTGTGGACTCTTGCGACCAAATTTTTTGGGTCACAATTTATGAGGTTCTGTAGTACTGTTGGTGAGAACAGGTGTGTCTTTTAACGTGGGCGGAGTACAGTGCATCACCTCCTTATAACATATATAAGAGAGTGCCTGGGAGCAGTATATTTTGACTGCCCTCTTTCAGAGTCACTGATATACCTTGACGCCGTTGGATTGGGTCTGTTGTTGAATTAGAGGGGAGGAAGGCTGCCAGTTAAAAAATAATTAAATTAACCCCCGCCCAACTGCCTGTCCCTCCACCTGCGAGTCTTTCCGGCCACAACTGGGTTCAGGAGGATCCTTGTGGAACTACGCAGTAAAGGTCGTGGGCATCTGAGGTGTACCATGCCAGGCTGACTGGCTGGGATCTCCGAGTCAGGAAGGAGAACATACAATGAGTGCATGTCCTTGGATTCCAATGTCATGTAGGCCTTGGCCTGGAATGAAATCAGGGAGGTCAATTTGCAGGTGGTGAGTGTTGAAGGGTCAGTAGAGGGTGTCTTCAGCAAAGGGAGGACAGTTGCATTTTACAAGCATTTGGGAAGGTTGTGGAAGAAGAGGAGGCATTCAGAATGGATGTGAACATGGTGTTGATGAGTTGCAGTCCTCTGGAGTAGGCGTGGTGGGGCAGGGGTTTGATGGAGCCCCTGAGTGCGTGGACTTTATGATGGTGGTGGTTTCTTCTGTGGTGATGACAGGCCATGTGGTTAGAATTGGTTATTTGGATAAGATCAGGAGGCATTTGGCGAGGTCTGTTGGGTCCGGTTGCAAGCTGAAGTTGCGGCTGAAGGGTAAAAATAAGGTCACAGGAAATAATATTGTTTTCATTTATATAACAATAATTCAGTTCAAGGATTTGAATTGAATTGATATAGCAAACACAACAAGTTAATGGGCGGAGTGCTGAAACCTTTTAGCCACTCACGCCAGTCAAGAGATCTAGGTTGAATCCATTGTTCTTTTGCTCACTATGCCACCCCAGTTTGGACCCAGCCATATGCAAATCAGCCTTGACCCTGCTCCTCATGGGAACAGTCCAGCCCAAACTGGGGTGACGTGACGAGCAAAAATAACAATGGATTAAACCCAGATCTGTGACTAGGGGTGAGTGTTTGACAAGTTACAACATTCTTTCCATCATTGTATTTTGTAAAATTGCTGTATGCATCCTGAGTGGCTAAGGGTATGCCCAGACGTGGGTCTCTTGCTCTCTGTGTCACTGGATTCAGGCTTGCTTGGCTGTTGTGGGGTGATACCCTGAAACCGGTCCTAGGATGCTTGTTTCTGCCCAAGGTGAACCTTGCTTGGCAGTTCGGGCTGAACTGTTCGCATGGGGTGCAGGGTCAAGACTGATTTGCATATGGCTGAGTCCAGACTGGGGTGACGTGGCGAGCAAAAAAACGATGGATTAAACTCAGATCTGTCACTGGGGGTGAGCGTTTGAAAAGTTTCAACACTTCACTCATCATTTTATTTTGTGATTTTGAAGTGAATATAACAATAAAGGTGCTGGGTGCTTCAAGTTAGATATCACTTGAGATTGTAATTTTTCTTTTTAACCTTATCTTCCTTTAGTCTCACTTTGAAACAAAATACTGGTTCATTTCTACTTAGGGCCTGATTATGAGTTGTACGGTTTTGACTGGGTAGTCAATCTGCGTGCACGATTTATATAACTGTGCAGAACACCATGCCAGTAAAGTGAAATTATGAGTTGAACAGCATGGGATGTGGAATTACCATATGGACCAGATTTACTGACCAATAACCACACAGACTTGTCAGTTCTATGTGGTTTAACACATACATTTATCAGCGGCTCTGAGCAGGTGGTAAATGTCTGCGGTGGCCTCTGAGAAGGGTGGGAGGTGGGGAGGGGTTGTGGAGAGTAGGGTAAGATGTGCAGATAAGGTTTGGATGAAGGAAGCATTGAATGCTCTCCCCTGCCTGAAATAAATCATAGGGCAATGCTGGGCTGCTGCTCCATGCAGAGCCTCATGTGATTTTACCAGGCAGAATTGCCACATGAGAAATTGGGTTTGGAGTTCCAACGCCTGGAAAAATTGGATGAGGGATCAATATTCCACTCGTGATTAGTGAAATTCCATTCAGTAATTCCACTCTGCCTGACTCAAAATCAGGGTCTTAGTATAAAGGAAATCACACAAGTTTTATTTCAATTTGGAGTACTTTTGATATTACAAAGTAGCAGCAAATATTTGCTCACGTAGCTGAAATAACTCACCCCAATTAAAATCTGATGCAACAAAACAGATTCAGCTTTGGGTATTCAACTAACAATCATTTGTAATAGCTATGATAAATAGATCTAAAAGACATACAAATGTGGGTTTCCTGATAATCTAACCACAAAATTACCCTTTATCATAAGTGTAAGCATAGTGGTGAGGAGCTGTTGTGCAGGGTACTATATGTCATAAGGCAGTCTTTCTTTAGCAACCCATTTGCTTTGCATTTACATACAAATGCCAGAACTGAATACAAACTCCATTTCCATATTAAGGGCCTGATTTAAGCTTTGGCGGATGGAGTACAGCGTATTAGGGTAGTGGAGGACATTACCTCTGCCAAACTGCAAGACAACTGTCTGGCAAATTTAGACCTGGCCACCAGCCCGGCGGTCATCTCTGTACGTTGAAAGGAACAGTCATCAGGGCAGTTCCCTCGAAGGTTCAAAAAGGTTAGTGGACATCTGCCATCAGTTTTAAAAGTCATCCACCAAACTCAATCCCTGGGACCTTTCTCCCAAGATTTGGGGATCATCATTTTTTTCTGTCCCTCGCTTCCATGTTTTTCGTGGCGGTGATGGACAGAAACAAAGGACACCTTGCTGTCCACCCTAAATAGGATGGATGGTGTAATGTCCTTCCTGCATTAGCCCTTACTCTGGTAGGTGGTCAGATGATGCTTCCTGTCAATAGAGGCAATGGGGACTCAGTTGATTGAAATCTTATGGTCCTTCCATCTGTAAATGAGAAGGATGGGCCAAGAGTTGTGCAGAGAAATACAACAGTCTACCCTGTCCACCAAACCATAAATCAGCCCCCAAGATGAAAATGGAGACAACACTAAAATGTAATTATTGCAGCTACTGCAGAGTGTCAATTTATACTATTTGTTATCATATGTTCACACATAGGCAGCACTGTTAAATTATTCATTCATTTTAAAGTAACATTGTTGTAAATTTGCCCTTTTTTTAGGGTAACAATAGATGTTTTCAATTCTTTTTTGCTGAACCATATTTTTGCTGGCTAGAGTACTCTATGTAATTTTCCCCTGCTAATCAGTGGTGGGGTGCTTGTGCACATCTTCTAAATGTGGTAAGCCAGGTAGGAACCTGATTGGTTTATTTAATTTACCTATAAGTATCTTGTATATAGGTACCAAGTGAAACCAGGGTGTGTAAATTAAATGCAGCACTGTAGCACTGTAAAGCATGTATCCATGCCTATCATTGCAGCTGGCTGTGCAGTTCTAAATTGAAAATGCAACCTGTCGAAATAACCCTTTTTGACAGGCTTAAAACGTCCTTTAAAATATTTATAGGTCACCGTTAAGCAGGCTTTGTTGCACATAAGGGAGGGCTCATGGTATTTAAAAGTGTTACGTAACTGTTTAATCTTAAACATGTCCCAATAGTGAGAAGGCAATTTTCACTTCAGCAGGTTTGGCTGCCCCATAAGAAAGAATTGGGAATGGGATACAATAATACGTTTAATAAATGTTACCCCCGGTGAAGAAACACAAATTTAATTTTTGGGCATTTTGAAATATTTATTAGAAGCCCAATTCACAGGTGAAGTCAGATTTTAAATTTTTTGCAAGGGGGTCTTTTAGTTAGTTAACTTCTGCCCTGCCTGAAGACCCTGGAAGTTAAATCTGTATTTTGCTCTCCCACATCAGCCAACCCTAGTATTACTATTCACTCCTGACTCACAGCCTCAGCCATCAGAGCCCAAGTTTAGTATGGCCAAAGACTATCTTAAAAATTCCCCAAAACGGCACTGTTAGCTACAGGAACCATTGCCCCATTGCTTATTGCAACCTTAGGGGTCATTACCACACACTTGTCATCCCGGGTATAAATGAGGCATCTCCAGGCACCCACTTCAGAACACTATTGGACCTAAAGAAGGGCAGAAGAGGACTGAAACTGCGGTCTGCAATATGAGAAGAGCCTTGGAGGCCTGGACGTGCTCTCTCTCTTGTACCCAGGACAAAGACGTGCACTCCAAGGAGAATAAGGCTGACCACCTCTTAAAAGTAGAGGGATACATCAAGCTTGTAGAGGCCTTTCCTCCTACTGCCTAACTGATCAGTGGTAAGTGGACCTGGACTGGACTCTCCCTGAGACTCTGTGAGAAAGTGCTTCCCAAGAGGACCTGTGGGCTTTAGAAATGTACTCCTGTGGTGGACTAGGATTTCAAGGACTATAGCCAGAAGGTAAAGTCTTTTGCCCGGGATGAACTTGGCTGGTGTTTCAGACCTGAACTCCATCGCAGTCAGCCTCAAATTGTGATTGGGTCCTGTTCTTCTACGACCACTGACTATCATTGGCATTTTGTGCTTATAGGAGCTATTTCCGCCTAAGAGTTTAAATATCAATATCTCTTAGTTCCCTTATTGGTTGTTTGTCATTTTGGTGTAATTTTGTTTATTTAATGCACTCTATTTTCTAATCTGTTTTGGGAATTTTATTGTTTTACATTTTGACTTTATTACTCTCTTGGTACTACATAAATATTTTACACATTGCCCCAGGTTAAGCATGTCTGCGTTGTGCCAAAGCTACCAGAGGGATGAGCTCAGGTTAATTTAGTTACTTTGACCGTTCACCCTGACAAGGATTGTGATTATTACTTGAGGTGGGTATTTATCCCTCTCAACTAATAACCTAATTTCTTGCAAACATGCTAAATAGATTATTATAACAATATATTATTTCTCTAATTCAAAAGCATATGTCACAATTCAAATCAGCGTCTCAGGGATTGTAAGATATCATTTAAGATGTCATCAGTGATATCGCTGGCCATATCATCAGTGATATCACTGGCCATGTCATCATTGATTTAATATGTGAGGTCATAAACAGTGGATTGCAGGGGGGTGAATTATAATTACCTCATCAACTATAACGGCTGAATTTCTCTGAGGTTTTCTGAGTGACATAACATCAACAACGAGAGAGAAGCTTGAGTTGTCTATGATTTCACTCAGCACCCTGCGATGAAAAACACCCCAGTCATCCACTTTTTATACAGCTATAATTTTATGTCATGTATGGCCCTCAAATCATCTTTCCCTGTTTGTCCTCTGCTACACAGGGGTAGAGAAGTAATGGGGAGCCATACGTAACACAGCCTCTACTCCCTGTCCCAAATAAATAAAAAAATCCTTACCTGCAATCCCTAACCAACCCAACCTTCTTCCCTTTTTTTTTTCTCCCTCCAGAATGTATTATGAATTAGAAATTATTTTGGAAGTTTAAATTAGAATATAAATTCCGAAAGAAGGTAAATAATTACATTTTTATTTTGCATTAATAGCTATTAAAAGTAATGTAGCAAATTAATTAAACATATTTTAATTTCTTTTTTTAAACATGTTTTTTAATTGAGATTTTATACACGGTTATACAAGCATAGTGCTTAACAAGGATGTACATCTGCATCAAAACAATGTAAACTATATGCTCATGTGCAAGCGTGTTAGACCTGGTAACATTGGCGTGGGTTTCCCCTGTATTTTTGCCTCTTGTTATTTTGCTGTGTGTTGGACTTTGTTTTCGCTGGTCTAGATGCCTTGGGCACTTTGCCACTGCTGTTCAGTGCCAAAGTGCAAGTGCTCCCTGTAAATTGTTGTTATGGATTGGTGATTCAATGATTGGCATATTTGATTTACTCGTCAATCCCTACTGTGCACTGTGTGTGCCCAGGGCCTGGAAATCAAATGCTTCTAGAGGGACTGCAGCACTGATTGTGCCACCCACATAAGCAGCCTTTAATGTAACTCAGACGTGCTACTGCAGTGTCTCTGCTACGTTTTGTACTGCCATGTCAACCTGACTAGTGCACCCACTTCACAGTCCCTAACCCTCCTTTTTCTTACATGTTAGTCACCCCTAAGGTAGGCCCAAGGTACCCCTGTGGGCAGGGTGTAGTGTATGGGAAGGGTGGGACATGCCCTGATGTGTGTGGCATGACCTGATAGGGAAATACTGGCAATTTCGTTTTTCACTATTGTAAGGCTCTCTGTCCCTATAGGATAGAATGGGGAGTTTGTTTATAACATCTTATGAGCATTACTGCCCAAGGGAACAAGATAGGAAGATAACGTTTGATATGCCTGAACTCAGAATGTTAAGACGCACCTTTTAGTGAGACTGATTTTTACCTTCTGGGTTTTGAAAATACCACTTTTAGTATGTAGGTATTTTCTTGCCTATCCATCCAGTGTGCCTCTGCTAGGTAGTGTATTGACTGTCTGGCTTTGGCGTGGCAGGGGCTGGGGATGTGCATTCTGTTCAGACAGCTACTTGGGGGGCTGAGGTGTGTCCTGCCTTTTCAGGGTGAGTCAGGGCTGGGCTGAATAGGCCTAGGCTGCATTCAGAGTAGAGGGAGGGGATTGCTTTTACACCTGAATGGGCCTGGTCTGCCAAGGACAATGTCGTCTCCACCACCTGCCAGGAAGCTGCACCAGATAGGACAGAACTGGTTTGTGCTGGGCAAAGAGCTTCTCTGGATTTTGTATTATATAGAAAGGGACCCAGACCACAGACTTTTACATTATTTCTGGAATTTAAGAGGAACCTTTGCCAAGAAGAAGAGCTGGAGAAACTGAGAAGTACTGCCGCTTTGCTGTGTGCTGGCCTACAGTGGCTGTTTCTGCCAAGGAAAGGAGAAAGGACTTTGGTATGTGCTGTGTTCCCTGCTTGAAGATCTCCAAGGGCTTGAAAGAAGAGCTTGCCGCCTGTTCTGAAGTCTCAGGGACATAAAGACTTGACCACCAGCTCCCCTGAACTTCCTTTCTGGGAGCTGGAAAAGTAACACAACTTTGAGAAGCGTGACGCATCTGCACCTGTTTCCGATGTATTGCAGACAACATTGTTGCAGCGCCTGCTGCGACTCAAGAAATTGCTGCACACTGAATCCCATGCACCGATCTCAGAAGTCCAAGATCACCCCACCGATTCCGATGCAGTCCCTGCTGTGCGGCCACAAGAACCAAAGCATCATGGTACAATGGCTGGCGAGAGCCACGTATTGCCGGCGCCGCACAGAGAACGGATGCATCCCTCATCCTCACGCATCGCATCTGGGCACCATGCTGGCAAGAACACTGGGGTTGCAGTAAGAAACTGGTGCATCACCTCCCTGCACAGTAAGAAACTGATGCATCCCCTCCCCTTCAGTAAGGAACTAACGCATCACCGCCCCTGAAGCAAGGAACTAACGCTTCATCTTCCCTGGGCGTAAGGAACCGAAACATCACCTTCCCTGCAACAGTTTTTGTTTATGTGCAACCACGCCTCCAAGGTACTTTGTGTGAAAAGTGTTGCATCTGCAATTTGCTTTGAACAGCACTATTTTAGATTACTTATTTTTTTAAACTGGTGTGGTGTATATTTGTAGTGGTTTCACTGTATTACTGTATGGGTTCACAAATGCTTTTCACACTGCCTCTGAGATAACCCTGTCTGCTTGTGCCAAGCTACCAAGGGGGTGAGCATCCATTATTTTAGGAGAGTATATCCCTTACCCTGACTAGGAAGAAGGGTCCCTACTTGGACAAAGGTGCAAACCCTTGCCAACTAGAGACTCTCATTTCTAACAAAGCGCATAAGGAGAGAGTGTGCTATTTGGTGTTGAGCTGAACCCATGTAGGTGGGCAAAGGTAGGAGGGACAGTGGGTGAGAAGGGGGAGAAGGGGGCATAGAGTGCTTGAACTGGTGGAACCACATTTTCTTTGAAAGTTGAGCATGAACCCCTCCTCCCCCAGAATGTGAATGTGTGGCCCACTTGCTGAAAAAGGTGCTCATGGCATATGCCGGTGTTAATGGGTCAGTGGACTCAGTGTCTGAGGAGGAACTCCGGAGCGGGTCAATCAGTTTAGAGAGCAGCTCTTCCCTCCCTGGAACCAATGGGTGAAGGCGCACTCCCACCAGCATTCTCACGGCTAGGGCAGTCACCTCAGCTTTAGCCAAACAGGTGAGCAGCGAATACCAGTAGTCTGGCCTCAGAGGGAGCACTGACTGCAAGCACAATTTAAAAGTTTTCTTCGCTAAGATCCGGGCAAGATCTATGAATCAAGCTGGAACTTTATACTTGCGTGGCCTGGCATATATTCCCAGGGCCCCCACCTCCCAGGAGGAGCTATTGGGAATCCCTGTAATATATTCCAACTGAGTCAAGACTATTACCCAATACAATCTCTGCTGGGCAATACCACAGGATGTGCTGCAGATCCGCACCTGATGCGTTGCATCTGGCACAAATATTGGAAGCACCTAGGAAAATGGGGGACTGGCAGGCCAGGTAGAGGATATAAAATTGAATCAGCTTCAGCCTGGAATTGTGTGAAACTCACTGTGGGAAAGTTCCATTCCTACTCCTTGTCATTGAGAAGTCTGCAGAATTCTGCCTCCCATATTTCCCTTAGAGGCTGGAGTTTGTGGATGAGCGAGGAGGGCCCTAGTGAGCCATGCAATAAGTCTGCGGCCGGAGCCCATGGTATGCAGTGTTTGAAGTAGTTGAGGGGCAACTAACACCTCCCCATGTGTTGCCCAGGTATCATCTATTGCCCTTCGAAGAGAGGCATAGAGAAGGAACAGGCCTTTGGGGAGTGTGTGCTGTTCAGTCAATACTTTGAATGTCAGTAAATAGCCATCCCTGTAGATGTTGCCACAGTACTAAGGCCAGCCTCTTCCCGCACCTGGAGCCAGCGACTGGAAAGGTGGCCCTTTCATTTTGGGAATCCCAAACAGGGGTTTGCTAGGGCGTACAGGGGTGTGTCATGTGTGGTGCCGCACCTGTGTTAAGCTGAGGACCGCCCGGTAGAGAAGGGATAAGTCTCAGGGGAGGCCAGTCATAGCATGCATAGGACAAGGAGGATCGATGGACCCTGTTTCTTACATACATCAGCCCACCATGCAACAGGCCAACCATTGAAGTTGGGCTACCAGGTAGTAATGTTTGAAGTTGGGCACCCGAAGGCCCCCACGTTTGTCAGGTAATTGAAGCTTGGCTAGGTCTACCCACCTATGCACATTGTGCCAGCAAATGTCCCCCAGGAGGACATGAAGCTCCCAGAAGAATGATCTGGGTAGTAGGATCAGGAAGTTTGAGAACTAGACCAGAAGCCATGAAAAGACCCCCATCCTGGAGTGTGCCACTCTACCCATCAATGATAAAGGAAGTTTAGTCCAGAATAGGATCTGGGATAATACGGAGACCTCCGCTGCCGATAGATTCCCATTATGCAGGTCTAGGGAGGCATGGAAAATTTGAACCCCCCCCGCCAGGGTGCGGACTATGGTGGGTTCCCACTGAATGGGGTCCTCTCCCAGTTCCATGGTGCTAGGTGTGGCTGTTAATACAAAAGGGAACAGGCAGGACTTATTCCAGTTGATTTTCAGGCCTGACACCTGGCTAAACTCTACAAGGAGCAAAGCAACTGAGGAGAGATAATCTGTGACATCCCTAAGGCAAAGCAGGACATCATCGGCATACAGCAAGATGACATGTTTGACATCGGACAATAGGATGTCCCACGCAATGTCATCCAGTCTTGCCCTTATAGACAAGGAGTCTATAGTGAACAGGCGAGGTGAGTGGGGGCAGCCCTGACTGGGACTGCAGCAGATCATAATGGGTTCAGAGATGGACCCACCAAAGCATGTCCACGCAAAAGGTGAGGTTTCCATAAGCTGATAAATTTTGTTATATAGGAGCCAAGGCCCCTCTGCAGAACCTCAAAAAGGTAGTTCCAGCTAAGGGAATTGAACGCCCTGTGGATATCCAAGATTAGGGCAGTGGCTCTATGCCATTACCCCGGTACCTCTTCCATGGCTTGAAACAGCCATCGGCCACAGAGCAAGGTGTTTCTACCAAGGATAAATCCATTTTGGTCCCTTTGGATCAGTCATGGGAAGAGCTGTCGGGACCGGTTCCAGGAGGTCCTTGTCCGGCATCAACAATGTCAATGTCAATGGTACTTATAAAGCGCAAACAATCATCCTAAATAGGATATCACGGCGCTATCATGACAGTAGTGAGTGGTTGACTGATAACAGGGTCATAATTATAATTTAATCAGATTTAGGGAAAAGAAATGTTTTTAATTGCTTCCTAAAGGACAAATAACAGTCTGTTAATCTAAGTTTCATAGGCAACTCATTCCAGCTGTTTGCCGCCAGGTGGGAGAACGCCCGTCCACCCATCCTAGCTGTTTTCACACAAGTATTTCTTGCTCTAGCTACCATACGGGAGCGCAAGTTCCTGGAAGGAGCATAAAATCTGATTTTGTTTTTTAGGATACGAGGGCTCGTATTGTGCAGTGCTCTATGCGTTATGCACAGTAGCTTAAAAGTGGCTCTCTGCCTCATTGGTAGCCAATGAAGCTCTCGCAGGCAGCTTTTGGCTGGGTCATACTTTTAATTATTACAGATTGCCTTCGCCGCAGCGTTCTGTACGACTAATAGTTTGGAAAAAAGATAGTCATCCATTCCCACGAACAGAGAGTTTCCATAATCCAGCCTGCTCATTAATAAGGATTGGACCAGTATTGTTCTACACTCAATAGGGATCCATGGGAAAACTCGCCGGAGCATCTTAAGTAGCGCAAAGCCTTTGCCACAGATTGTTGATACATGAATTTTCATGCTCAAGGTGTTATCTAAAGTCACGCCGTTGTTGCTGGACTGGGAGCGGTGCCCAGAGTTGTGGGCCACCAGCTGCTGTCCCATAGCTGTGTATGTCTACCAAACAACAGTACTTCAGATTTATCTGCGTTTAGCTTAAGGCAATGGTTGTGCATCCAGTTGGCTAGTTCAGTTAAACAGTTCAATAACCTGTTCTTAGGGTCATCTTCTTCATCCAATGTAATCATCAGGTGGGTGTCATCTGCATAAGAACAGATCTCGACACCCCACTTTCTCCCTATTTCGGCTAGTGATGAGACAAACCCATTAAATAGGGTTGGACTCAATGAGGCCCCTTGTGGGACCCCATACTTGATATTCCAGGGGGGGGACAAAATCACCCATCCGTACTGACTGTGTTCTATCTTGCAGAAAGGACTGCAGCCACCCTAATGCATTTTCTCGGATACCCTTGGCTGCAAGGATTTCCAGGAGTCGGTAGTGTGGAACGGTTTCAAATGCCGCCGAGAGGTCCAATAAAATTAGGGCAACTGTTTTTCCCTGATATACCTTGGTTCTAATGTTGTCCATCACTGCCAAGAGTGTTGTCTCGGTACAGTTATTAGCCCGGAACCCTGTTTGGGAAGTATCCAATAAATCGTTGGTTTCTAAGAAATTGGATAGCTGCCTGTTGACTAATTTCTCCATCACTTTAGACAAATATGGTAATTGAGAAATAGGCCGATAGTTTGCCGGATTGTTAATATCAGACCCTGTTTTTTTTAGTTAGGGAGTGACTATGGAGCGTTTCCAAGTCTTCGGGAATTCAGCAGAATTCAGCGAGAGATTAAAAACTTTGGTTATAGCCGGGCAAATTATTGGTGTTAACTGTGAGAAAATATGGTGCGGGCATGGGTCCAAAGGAGAGCCTGATTTTACTTCCAACATAGCATTGCCCACCTCCTCCTCTGAGAATGGGCCGAATCTAGGACAGCTAGCCTGAGCTAGGGATGATACACGGGGTTGCAGTTGTTTCAATTCAGTGTTGGAAAAGGAGGCATAGATCATATCTATTTTTTCGCAGAAGTATTCATTAATTTTGTTACAGCCTTCTTGCAAGGGAATAAGATCCAGTGAGAGATGGCAGGGCTACATCAATCAATCAATCATGACACTTATAGAGCGCGCTACATACCCGTAGGGTCTCAAGGCGCTGGGGGAGGGGGGTGCCGCTACTGCTCGAACAGCCAGGTCTTCAGCTTCTTCCTGAAGGAGAGGTGGTCTTGGGTCAGGCGCAGGTCGGTCGGGAGGGAGTTCCAGGTCTTGGCGGCCAGGTAGGAGAAGGACCTTCCTCCTGTAGTCGCTCTTCGGATGCGGGGGACGGCGGCGAGGGCGTGGTTGGCTGATCGGAGGTGGCGTTTGGGAGCGTAGAAGTTGATCCGGCTGTTGAGGTAGCTCGGGCCTTGGTCGTGTAGGGCTTTGTGTGCGTGGGTGAGGAGGCGGAAGGTGATTCTTTTGTTGACGGGGAGCCAGTGAAGGTCTCTCAGATGTCCGGAGATGTGGCTGGTTCGTGGGATGTCGAGGATGAGTCTGGCTGAGGCGTTCTGGATCCGCTGGAGTCTCTTCTGGAGCTTGGCGGTGGTACCGGCGTAGAGGGCGTTGCCGTAGTCCAATCGGATAGTGACGAGGGCCTGGGTGACGGTCTTCCTGGTCTCGGTGGGGATCCACCAGAAGATCTTCCGTAACATGCGTAGGATGTTGAAGCATGCCGAGGAGACGTTGTTGACTTGCCTGGTCATGGAGAGGGAGGAGTCCAGGATGAAGCCCAGGTTGCGTGCATGGTCTGTTGGTTTGGGTGCGGTGCCCAGGGCAGGAGGCCACCAGGAGTCGTCCCAGGCGGAGGGTGAAGAGCCCAGGATGAGGACCTCCGTCTTGTCAGAGTTCAGTTTCAGGCGGCTGGTCGTCATCCACTCGGCTACCTCCTTCATCCCTTCGTGCAGGTTGGCTCTGGCGGTGGCGGGGTCGTTGGTCAGGAAGAGGATCAGCTGGGTGTCGTCGGCGTAGGAGATTATGCTGAGGTTGTGTTGGCGTGCGATGGCCGCGAGGGGGCTCATGTAGACGTTGAAGAGGGTGGGGCTCAGAGAGGATCCTTGAGGGACGCCGCAGATGACTTCGGAGGCCTCTGACTTGTACGGTGGTAGGCGGACTCTCTGTGTTCTTCCATCGAGGAAGGAGATGATCCATTCCAGCGCCTTGTCCTGGATTCCGACGTTGCTGAGGCGCTGTACTAGGGTGCGGTGGCAGACAGTGTCGAATGCCGTGGAGAGGTCTAGGAGGATGAGGGCCGCTGTTTCTCCGTTGTCCATCAGGGCTCGGATGTTATCGGTGGCGGCGATGAGGGCGGTCTCGGTGCTGTGATTGGCTCGGAAGCCGGACTGTGAGGGGTCGAGGGATCCATTCGTCTCGAGGAAGGCGGCCATCTGCTTGTTGACGGTCTTCTCGATGACTTTGGCTGGAAACGGGAGGAGCAAGATGGGGCGGTAGTTCTTGAGGTCGGTGGGGTCCGCTGTTGGTTTCTTGAGTAGAGCGCTGAGTTCGGCGTGCTTCCAGCTCTCAGGGAAGGTGGCGGTGTCGAAGGATGTGTTGATGATGTCTCGCAGGTGGGGTGCGATGACAGCGTCGGCCTTGTTGAAGACGTGGTGAGGGCAGGGGTCGGTCGGTGATCCGGAGTGAATGGAGTTCATCGTGCGGATGGTGTCTACGGTGCTGATCTGGGTCCAGGCGTGGAGGGTGGTGGTGGGGGGTGGTTGTTCGGTCATGGTGTGCGTTGGTTGGTTGTTGAAGCTGTTGTGTATGTCCGCGATCTTGTTGTGGAAGTATGAAGCGAGGGAGTTGCAGAGGTCTTGCGATGGGGTGATGTCGTTGTTTCCTACATAGTTCTTTGACTATTTTAAATAGTCTTTCGATTCGTTTTTGCTTTCTGTTATCCTCCGTGAGAAATATTCTTTCTTTGCTTTCCTGATAGCTTTATTGTAAAGCGCAAGTTCTCTTTTGTATATGGCTCTCGTTTCTTGGGTTTTATTAAGTCTCCATTTATGTTCACAAGATGTACATTTCCTTTTTAAAGATTTTAATTCAGGTCCATACCATTTCTCTGAGACTGTGCTTCTACGTTTGTGTTTAGAATGTGGGGCTGAGCAATGTTCCAGTGCGCTCCTGATGTTATTCTGGAGCTGTTCTATTTCATCATTAATGTTAGTTTTTCCTGTGGGTACATAAGTAAAATATTGCTGGAATTTTTCTACAGAAAATTCTTTCCAGCTCCTTGTTGATGCTGCTGCTAAAGCCAAAGGTTTGGAATGTTTAGTAAGTACATTGATAGTAAACACGATCATAGAATGGTCAGTCCATATCATTGGTTTAATCTCATTAATGTCAATGGTTCCTATATTAGAAAACAAGAGATCTAAAATGTGTCCTGCCCTATGTGTTGGCTGATTAATTCTCTGTGTCAGCTGTAGAATTTCCATGTCCTCCACTAGCTGTTTAGTTAAAGGGTTGTTACTACTATCAAAATGTACATTGAAGTCCCCTATCAGCAAAATATTCTTGTTTTTAAGACAGACCGGCAAAATTTGAGAAAAGAGTTGGGCGCTAAAGTCTAATGTGCTGGCTGGAGGGTTATAAACTATCACTCCACCAAATAGAATGTTGGTGTTTATGGATACTGAGAACGCCATTGCTTCATGGCTGTTGGCCTGTGTGATCGCTTCTTGTCTACAGGTGAGGGATTCCCTAAATAGCAAAGCTACCCCTCCGCCTCTTTTCTTCACTCTATTCAAGTTAAGTATTTTATAATCCGCTGGAAGGGCTGTCGAGATATCTGGGGTACTGTGGGTATCAAGCCAGGTCTCAGTTATAAAAGCCAAATCAGGTTTGAAGTCGGTCAATATGTCCCATAGCTCCGTCGCGTGTTTGGATAGGGATCTAGCATTGAGGTAAATGCATTTAAGGGCCAGGTTTGGGGTATCTATCAGACTGACTTCTGTCCCTGTGTCACTTCCCCATCGGCAGTTCCGACAACAGAAAGCTATGATGCTATGGATGCCATTCAGAGGGTGCTGGGAAGGGTGTCAGCTGACAACACTGCTTCATAAAGGTGAAGGAGTCCGCCATCGAATGTGCCTTGAACCATTTTAT
Source organism: Lissotriton vulgaris (assembly GCF_964263255.1). Lineage (NCBI taxonomy): Eukaryota > Metazoa > Chordata > Amphibia > Caudata > Salamandridae > Lissotriton > Lissotriton vulgaris. The sequence goes on from NC_141694.1 coordinate 1,696,203,625, forward strand.
AAGACTCAGCGGGAGACCATTGGTCTCAGACGATTTACTGGAGGCTAATGTTGTAACTGTCATCTTCGCCTATTGCACAGTAAGTGGGGCCACCAGGCCCGTCCCCTTTCTTCCCAAGTGAGTTTGGGAAGGTGAGCTCTCTGGTCGAATGCTCGGAGAGTAGAGGGGAGGCCTCTGGCATGGTGCACTAAAGATTCAGGTAGCAGGCAGTAAAGACATCATGAATCTCCTATTGTGTGTACAGTAAGTGCCCGTATGGTGCACTTAGTATTGTGGTGGAGGGCTTCCTTGTGTCCCTACTGGCCAGCCATGCAGTAGTCTCCCTGACTTAGCAGCCTCCGAGTGCGCCCTGGCAGTGCACTTAGTATAGTCTAGGCATCGGAGGTGCTCCAAGAGCCTCCTTCTACCAAAGGGGAGCCAGGGAGGACAAGAGATGAGTGTCAGATGTTGCCCACTGTTCAGTGTCTATGTATTCTCTCTCAGCAGCCTCCAGGTCATAAAGAAAAGTCAGGTAAATCCCCATTAGCGTTTGCAGGCATTCACCTCTAACTACCACCTTAAAGGACTACCATTCAACTGCTGGGGTAGAGGCCGTGGCCATGTCCTGGTTAGTGGCGTAGCTAGACCTACTGCCAACTGTTGAGGCCCCTAAGTTTGCCGCCCGGTGAGGGAAAAGCAGGGGTGGGGGTGTGTGGCTGCCGACTTGTTTGGGGGGTGTCGGCTGATGGACGACTTGTTCGTGGGCAATGTGGTAGCTGACAAACACAACTTGCTCACCTCCGCCACCCCAAAACAGTGCTGGGGCAAACCGCCCACCCCAGCTAAGTCACTGATCCTGGTAAAAATAGTCCTGAATATTTTCAGCCAGGGTCGCAGGGAACCAGGGGATTCTTCAAGGGTGGAGGGCTGGAGTTTTCAAGTGGTCATTGGGGAGAGTGTTCTTCCCCAGCGAAGGCCCAATAGTAAAGGGTTGTGATCCAAAAGTTCCCTGCCTAAGAGGCCAGGCGATACAATGGAAAGGCATATGGATTCAGAGCAGATAATGCAGAGTAACTCCACACCTTGTGGACTGGGGAGAAAAAGGAGTACATTTGAATGCCCGGATCATAGTGTTGCCAGGCATCCACTAATGCCCACTGACTCAACCAAGCCGACAGGGTCTTAGCGTTAGTGAATGTTGGTATGTTACGAAGTGGTGGGTGAGAGTGGCCCATGATGGGGTTCAGAACCATTTTAAATACCCCCCTGAGGTGCTACAGAATGTGTGTCTACTTGGCCAGTGTGAGGGAGAGGTGCTGGAACGAGCTGGGTTGGCCAGTAGTAGGAGCATAAATGCACCCTAAGAGTACATGATTGCCATTAGAGAGCACTTCCAGAAGGACTATCAGCCCTCTACATCCACCTCTTTATGTAGTACCTCGAAGAGAGTGCCAGCCCTCGCCCAGATTAATATACCCTTGCATGTGCTGAAAAAGTGATAGTGAAAACCTGCCCTCTCCATCTCCTTTGTATTATGATCCCTTCTGTTTTAGTGATGTGTGATTCCTGTATGAGGGCAATGCGAATGTCCTTGCTTTTGAGGAAAGTGTGGACTCTCTAATGCTTGGATGGGTTATGGATGCCCCAAATATTTCATGACATCACAATACATGTCTGAGGTGGCATGGGAGTGAAGTGTCATGCTCCCATTTCGCCCACTGGAAGTTATTTGGGGGATGGATCACGGGGGTTGGGAAGGTGTATGAAAGGAGCATATTATCAAGAGGGCAGTATGGTAGTGAATTCTCGATTTTCCAAGCATAATGCAATAACAGAACTAAGTGTAACAAACAATAATAATACTGCCGGCAGCTTGGCAATGGCCTTCTGTCCATATAAAGAATCCAAGTCACTGTAGTTCAGGAGTGAGACAGGAGAGCGGTTGTGCAGCAATTTCGGCCACTGATCCGGTCCTCTGGGAACCTAACGGATAATGAGAAGAGGAGGTTGGATGATGCCAGCCCAGTACAGGAACCATGATGCCCCCAATTGGAGGGAGTGGTACATTCGGGTCAACAGGCTTGAGGGGAGAAGGGGAGGATGTGAGGTACATTGGGGGGTGTGCCAGGTTTGATGATGTCATCCGCTGTTTGAGGAGTCACTTGCGGGAGGCATCCTGTGTCTGAGGCGGAGGGCACACAGGAGCTTCAGCCCTCCCGAGCTGACTGAGGACCACTAAGATATGGCCACCTGGGGCTCCTGAAATGCAGTCGGCACCTCTAGAGCAGACAAGTGGCCATCGTGAGCCTGTGCCGGAGAAGGTGTGCTTGCCACAGGCGGGCGACTGGGCTGGCAGTGCCAAGGACAGTGATGGTGCTGACTCCGCAGGCAACCTCTCTTTGTCCTTTGGGTTTGTTGAATTCATGAATGTGGCCTCCAGCCAGGCCAAGGCTTCTGAGGATTCTCAGAAGATTTGGGATTTATTTTCGTAGATTACTTTCAGCTTGGAGGGAAAGAGGAGGGCATATTTCAAGCCTAAGTCTCTCAGTTTATGTTTGAACCCCAGAAAGAAGGCAAATTGTTCCTGGACCATCAAAGTTAAATCCAGGAAGAAGAGGATGAGATGATCATGTTTTGCAAATCCGATCCAGAGCCCTTGTTTCAGACCGACTCGTTTCCAGTTCCGAATGACCAAGTACGATGCCTGGAAACAATTAGCGCTGACTGAATCGGTTCCGGAAGGCATTTGGACGGGAGGATCTATTCGGATCTGAATCGTGCAACTCTATCGACTTGGTTTCCGAACGAGCACGTACAATGAACGATTCGGACAGACTTTTCGATTCGGTTTGAACAGAACGTTTTGGCTGTCAGAATCGATCTTTGAGGGCCCAAACCAGGCCCCCCTTCACCGGGGACCCTCCGAATCGGGTCCGTGGGGGTACACATGAGTCCCCTTTTCCCACCCATGCACAGTGTAGCAGGCACCATGGGGTGACCGCCACAGGGTGCATGTTTATCCCCAACTTCCCCTTTTTTCAATAGGAACCTATGTTTGCATTCAGAACACAGTCTCCCATTGAAGTCCATGGGAGCTCGACCGAACCATATCTGGAAGCATCTGGATGCATCGTAGTTTCTCGGTCGGACTCTTCTGATCCGAGTCATCGGGAAAGCATCCCGGAACCGATTCGGTCACAATGTTTTCCGAACGAGACCGGAATCGGGCCCTCAGTAGTAAACTTACATATGTGAGCATCTCCCCTTGAAAAAAATAAAAGAGGTAGAAATGGCGATTTACACTCCTAGGTTTGTGAAGAGCATGTGTTAGTACTACTACACATATTACAAAATCCAGTTTGTGTATAGGCCCTACTAACTTGAGAGAATGACTACTTTGTGTGTGTTGGAAATGGCCATTTTTACAGGGTTATCCCCAAACTTTTAGCTTCTTCCTCCTTTATTTTTCCTGAACTGTGGTTGTTGGCAATAGGACTCTGGGCACTTTACCACTGCTGTTCAGGGCTAAAGTTCATATGCTCTCTGTATACATTGTTATTATGATTGGTTATCCATGATTGGCATATTTGTTTTACCAGTAGGTCCCTAGTAAAGTGCACTGAGTGTACCAGGGCTGGTGATTTAAATGCTCCTATTGGGCCTGCAGCACTGATTGTGCCACCCACATGAGCAGCCCTAAAATGGTGTCTCATGCCTGCCTGTGTGCAGTTACTAACTGCCATGCTGACCTAACCAGTGTCCACTCTGGCCAGGTCTAACCCTTCCCTTTCTGTACAAATTGGACACCCCTATGGAAGGCCCAAGGTACCCCCCTGGGCAGGGTGCAGTATATGTGAAAGGTAGAGCATGTACTAGTGTGAGTGACATGCTCTGGTAGTAAATTATAGCCATTTTCGTTTTTCACTATTGAAAGGCTATCTTGCCCATAGGCTATAATGGGGAATGCTGTGTATAATAGTGAAGGAGATGTGACTCATCAGGGCTGAAAGGCTACGGTAGTAACGGGATCATGGAGGCACGGAAAGGTGGAATGCCAGCCACGTCTGTGTGGACTGTGAATAAAGTATCGCCAGAGAGCGCACCCGATACGTGCGTCTGTAGGTCGTGCGAGGTCCGGATAATGGTCCATTATCCGGACCTCACACGACCTGCAGACGCACGTATCGGGTGCGCTCCCTTTTGCCACAGGCACCGCATTGAAGCTCGGGATGCAACCGTCCTAGCCTTCTACGCCTGCTAGCTTAGCAGCTCTCTGGCGATACTTTATTCACAGTCCACACGGACGTGGCTGGCATTCCACCGTTCCGTGCCTTCACGATCCCCTTACTACCGTAGCCTTTCAGCCCTGATGAGTCACATCTCCTTCACGGTGTGACGAAACACGTGTCGGCTGGCTGCTATTTTCTGTACTGACCAATATTTGACTCATAAACAACTTTCACTCACATGAACCTTTGTATCTGGTGTTTTTGAACTTTGAAGCATTAATTTTCTCTCAGCAGATTTACTAGTCCTCACACTAGGACTACGCACTACACTTGCGTGTGCACAGGATTTGTTCTTCCCTTTGGTTTAGGCCTCCCTACACCATCTCAGGTGTTGTTTTTCCTTTTGGGTTTGTGTTCCCCTGTCCTGTTCTGCACCGCGTGCCTACCGCACAACCATCTCAGCAGCGAGATCACACTGCTCTGAGCGCCACTGCTTCCTGCTCTCTCAACGCAAACCCATTCTCTCTCAAAAACAATGCTGTGTATTATGTTTACCTGCATATCTTCCCATAGGAGCAAGATAGAAAATTGAAGTCTGGTATCCCTGAACTCAGAATTTATTAACACATCTTTTAGGAAGGATGGGTTTTACATCCTGTGTTTGAAAGCGGCACTTTTTGAAAGTGGCTGCTTTCTTGTCTGACCTTTCTGTGTGCCTTTGGGTGTTTGTGACTTGACTGTCTGGTTTGTGAGTGACAGGGCTGGGGGATTCCAGGAGACAGATGAGTCCGCCCAGTGGTGAATAGAGAGATCTGCATCTAGATGGGAGGGAGGAGTTGCACCTGGGACCGGAATAGGGCTGTGCCTGCCCTCCGCAGTGCTGGCTCCACCCCCTGTGGTGCATCTGATGTCTCTGCCCTGCACTGTGAAAGGAGAGAAGGAATTATGTCAACAAAGTGCTCCATGGCTGTGCTTTCCTTCCACAATGCTGGCTCCACCTCCTGTGGGTTTCTGATGTTTCTGCTCTGCACAGTGAAAGGAAAGAAGGAGTCATGTAAACAGAGTGCTCCAGAACTGGTTTGGACCGGGCTCAGAGACCTCCTGCACAAAGGGAACACAGACTTTTTGGGGTATAAGTACAGGACCCCAGACAACTGAACTTTAGATCATCCTGGAATCAAGAAGGAACCTCTGCCAAGGAGAAAGCTGGAACACTGAAGAAGAAGGACTGTCCTGCTATAAGGCTGAGCTGCAGTTGCTTTGCTGCCAAGGAGAGGGAAAGGACTTTGCTGTTGCTTTGTCCCCTTGCTTGAATAGATCTCCAAGGGCCTGAGGAGAGCTGGCCTCCTGTTAAGAAGTCCCAGGAACAAAAGGACTTCACCCACAGCTTCCCCCTGAACTCTGCTGAGTGATTCTGCCCTTTCTAGAGTGCTTGATCCAATTGTGGGGCCTCTGGAAGTTGTTGCCTGCTGTTTGGGGAGCTGGACAAGAAGAAAAGAAGACAATCTGCAATTTTCACACATCGCTCGCTTGCGGAGCGCATTGTCGACAGTGCGAGGAAATTCCTGTTGCCGCGAAGATCGAGGTTGTCGCAGCGCCTGTTGCGCTGCGAGAACTGATGCATCGTTCGCTTACGGAATGCATTGCCCCGGTGCGGGAAGATTCCTGTTGCTGCGAGTATCGTCTCAGAGCCTGTTGTCGCTGGGTGAGATTGCCGCACCGCTTCCTTGCCGACCGCATCATGTCACTGCGAACATCGTCGCAGTGCCATCACATCAAGGGGCCACGAGAGGAGAAGATCACCGCAGCACCGCGCATCACCGCCGCACTTGAGATCATCGCCGTCCTGAAGATCATCGCATTGTGCCTGTGCAAGACGCTTCCTCTTGCACCTGCGCACCGGAATCCATACAAGGTATCGCATCCCTCCCCATACGGACCGGATTCGTCACAAAACTCCCGCTGCGTCCAGAGGGGCTGTCGCATCACCTCCCCAGGGTCTCAGGAGTGACACATCGCTTGTTTTTCAACGCTGCAGCTTCCATTTGAAACTTTTGTCGCATCTACAGGTACTTTGAGCTAAATGTGATTCAACTGTGGATTATTTCGACGCAAACCCTAGAACTCTTTTAAAATCATATTCTTGAACTGTGTATGTTGGATTTTTGTCGTTTTGGTCTTGTGTAGTTTAGATAAAGAAACTTTATTTTTCTAAACTGGTGTGGAGTCCATTTGTGGTGTTTTCACTGTGTTACTGTGAGTGTTGGTACAAATACTTTACACATTGCCTTTGATAAGCCTGTCTGTTCGTGCCACACTACCAAGGGGGTGAGCAGGGGTTATCTAAAGAGTGTATCCCCATTACCCTGACTAGAAGCAAGGGTCCCTATTTGGACATTGGTACCTACCTCTGCCAACTTGGGACCCCCAGATCTAACAGTGTTTTTTGGAACTTTTACTCTTTTATGTTTACGATTAAATGTAATGATGATCAGAAATAAAGAAGATTATCTGCGCAGAAACCTGTGATCTAAATGTAATGGAGCATACTAAGTACAGGGTCCATTAATCCAGAAATCAGGAGCAAAAAAATGCATTATTCTCGCTGGTATATGCACAAGAAGACTTTACTCTTTCCCTGATGTGATAATTATCAGGTTTTTTTAAAAAATAAAACTCTCTCATTTCAGTTTTGTGTGCATTGAATAACAGCTGGTATTTTTACGCCTTTCAGTGGTGTGCTTTTATTGACCTCAGTTCTTTGCAGCAGATGCAGAACCAATGAACTGTATTGTGTTAAACACCAGCTTTGTTTTGCTGCAGATACTAGAGAAGGCAGAGTTCACAAAGCAAGAGACTAAGGAAGGTGTAATGCAGTACACGGAGACACACGTAAGCCATAGTTGTGCAACAAGTGGCAACTTACAAAACTTGTAATTGTGAGTGTATGTGTATGAATTAATTAACAAGCAATGAAAAGCATAGTATAACAGAGCCACTAAGATAAGAAATCTAGAGCACTGTGAGTTCTTGAGACATGCAGATCTATCCTAGGACACGATCCTAACTCTCCACGGACAACACCAATGAAACCATCAAACACCTCAATTTTCTCCTCAGTAAGTCACACCAAGCAGCCAAAGACTTATAAAAGCAATGGCAACCAGTGCATTCTTCCAAAGTCATTCAGATGAGCCACATCAAGAACTATTTTAGAAAAAAAAATGAATAGCATTGCCACCATGCGATGATTCGTCGATGCAACACGCCACACCTCTCATACACATCTATAACAGTCTTCTTACTATTACACCTGTCATTTTTGTTGTACATTCGACTATCACTGAGCATTTATCTGACTCCTGTATATTACTTTTTAAGCTGTTTCTCTCCCAACACACTTTACAACACATTATTTTCAACAATTCAATCACTCTTGTAACTGCTGATTTATACAATTCAGGTGTTTATTTTTCTATACACCCCTTTCCATCATGCTTCAGTACAATCCTACTCCGTCTAATGAAGCTCTATCATACATCAGTCTGTCATCCTCCAAAGGATTAGGAACACTTTAGTAGAAACTACTAACCAAATAAATGAATGTTTGTGACACACAACCAGACCACGTGTCAGGGCCTTATGTATTTAACCAACTTCGCCAACATAAGACATATTACAGCCACACATTTCTCCAACCAAACGTGCAGATCTACTGCAATCTGTCAATGAAGTGTCAGATTTTTGACGTCACACTAGTGGCACTTTCCCACTAGACAAATGCAAGATTACAGAACATAACACCACTTGCAGTATGAAACCATGAATTAAGAAATGTATGTAATTTCACCAAAAAACTCAAAAAGTTGCATGGTATAAATAGCTGTGATTGCACAATAGTCCTGCAGTCATTGATCATTTGTTCCCACCTATATCCGTATACATGTTGGGCAGATTTACAAGCCCCTTGCGCCACTTTTACGCCGCCGTTGCGTCACTTTTGTGACTCAGAGGCGGCGTAAACCATGCGCCACGTTGCAACTTATTTACAACGTGACGCATATAGGCAGATGTGTCACGTTGTAAAGCCCTGCGCCACATGAAACCTGCGTTAGGTTTCATGTGGGCGTTCTGTCGCAGGGTAGGCGTTCCCTCGCAGGGAAGCCACGTAAAACTGACGCAGTGAAATCTACAAGATTTCACCGAGTCAGTTTTACGACGCTGCTGCGTCAAATCCTTACCCCTGCTTGAAGCAGGCGTAAGGAGTGAGGCACCATGTTGAGTATGGGCGACCCCTGTGCATTGCAGGAGTTGCGTTGGGCTTGCGACGCGACTCCTTAAATGCGCTGCCGGTACGCCATAAGATGCGTCACGCATCTGCCCCTCCTTGCACCATGGTGCGCCGCATTGTAAATGCGACGCATCTGTGGTGGCGCAAGGGGGGGATTACGTGACGCATCTGTTCAGGCGCATCCCTGCTGATTTGCAGAGATGCGGCAGAAGACGTAAATATGCCCCCAAGTACCTAAAATATGAGACATCGCTCTGCACACCACAAGCCTACATCACCACACAATAAACAACACGCAGTGTTTTTCGCGCTTAGTAAATGTGTCTTGGCGCTGGGGGCTATGGTAACAGTTCACAAATCCGTTAAGGCGTATCAAAGGAAAACCGCTCCGATAGTTCAGCATCGTGGCCTATTTTGATCTCGGGACAGGATCAAAGTGCGCAGAAATGCGTTTCCTGGCCCGCTTCCCCGAATCAATGCCCCTGCAGGAACAGTCAGTGTGCTTGTAACATTTCAAAGATGAGCACACTCACATGTCAGAGGCGGAAGAGCAACTGCTAATGGCAAAAATAGAACGGGGGGAGCTGCCAAAACATTGTTCGTTGCCGAGAGGGCTCGGAACTCCCCGAAAGAGGGCTATTTAAACTTTATGTTAAAATGCTGCGCCAGCGTGATCCGGTCATTCCGACTGGGCATCGCCGCCTTCCGAAACAGCAATGGCGCCTGCTTGGCAGAGGAAGGGATGATTTGTTTGTGTGCCACGGGTTATTTATAAGCCATATCCTCGAGATTAGTCCCGCATGAGTGACATCATAAATGGCCGCGTCCCCCTGCAGAAGTCGGCTTCAGACGGGGGGTCTGACAACCCCCACTTAGAGTGTCTCTCAGAGCACGCGCTACACGGTGAAGTGTAAAACTGCTGTGAAAGGCGAGTGTTTCAAAACAAACCAGCCAGCACTTAAACCAACTTCCATTACCATCTGGACTTTGTGTAAAATAATGGCCTAATGTCACACAGCAGAGACTCTGACATGGGTTTTTTGTTTAAAATAATCATTTTTCCTGTCCCCACACCCCCCTCTGGCGAGCCAGCGCAAATGTGTGACGCAGAATGCATAACAATCTGCGGGTTTCAACTGGAAACCTCAAATTAATCAGAGACCAGAGTGGAAATCCTAAATTGGTAAATATTGAATCAAGCCGCGGCTATATCTCAGGTATTAGCAAATAGCTTTGGTGTGCGGGGAGACAGGCCCTTATAATCCTTATCTGAATTTGCAATTAGGACATCAGAGCTACAGATATCTGTATTACGCCAGAACTCTGCTCTCTTATTTCTAAACGATTGGACCCGTATCAAACCGGGCTTGAAATACTTTGGAAAGCAAATGTCTGATGTCTAATTGAACTAACAGATAAGGCTCTTTTCAGTACTGTTAGCGCGTGCTGCAGACTCCAGGCGGCCAGAAAGGGGCCAGGGAGAGACGCATCCCAACCGCACAGAAAGCAAGCTTTCACGCAGACACACAGAAATGAAATGCAAGCAAGAGGGACGAGAAGGCGTCTAGTCTGCTTCCCTGCAACCCCTCACACCTGACTCAGGTCTTTCTTTCCTGTTGCAGAAATACCGCACCCCGAAACACCCAAACCACAGGCTGCGCTAATTCCAGGGTGCGGTAATTCCACGCGTATTGTTTTTACCCGGAAAATACTAAGGGGCATATTATCAAGGGGGTTCATCTCCGCTTTTTTGGCTTTAAAAGCCGAGAAAGCGGAGATAAAATGATCTCCCTATTACCTAGCTGTCGCTAACACCAGTTAGCAACAGCTAGTAGGAGATAGCGACCATCTTGGGCCCCACTTTGCATGTCAGTGATATTTATCACTAATGACACGCAAAGTGGGCGTGCCAAGATGTTAGCGACTGGAAACAGTCGCTAACATCGCTATCTCCTATTACCAACTTATGGAGATATTCGCGCTAAGCGCGAATATCTCCAAAAGCTAATACCTGCCCTGAGCAGTTCTTAGCCATGTTATCCAATGGGAGGTGGATAACATGGCTAAGAGCATTAGCTCAGTAATGCATGAATATCGCGGACTTTTCAGCGATATTCATGCATTGCGGCCGATTTTTATCGCATTTGCGATAAACCTTGGTAATACGAAGGTTTATCTGCGATAAAAATTGCCGCAGCTCAGCGGTAAATTTTTGTCTCCAACCAAGCAATAGCGATAATTATCGCTATTGCTTGGTAATATGCCCCTAAATTCCTGCAGGAATTTATATGCGGGTACCTTTTAACACGTTTTCTCGCATTTTGTTCCTTTTTCAAACAGTTTCTGCCAAGTGTTCATTGACAAAATGTGTCAGTGGAAACCGCTGAGTGTGCGCTGTACCGCCCCATTCATAGGAATACTGATGGAAATTCCTGTTTCTGCTCAAATTGGAATTACTCTGCGCAGCCATGCCACTGGGTTCACATAACTATTCCAATGAAAATTCCACTTGACCAGTCACAAATTATTTGTGTTGAATTCAGCTCCAAGATATGGAGGCCACCAATGGATTTCCAATATCTTAAACATATCTCTCTTATCTTTTTCCTCTGCATAACACAATAGCTTTATATGTAGAGTATGCTGAAACAAAGGTGCTCTTAACAAACATATTAGGTGTTGAAAAAGAAATAGCCTCTGCGGCCTCAGGGAAATTATGAATTATGTATGTAATTAGAGGCAATCCAGCGTGCTTGTAGGATAGCTCAGCATACTAATGTATCCTATAGATCTCCACATAATCTCCAGGTAACTGACTTGACACCCAGTGGGTCTACGCAGTCTTTCATACTTCTGAGGTTGATAGTGGGTGTATCATTTGGAAGAGTATCCTTAAAACACCGTAGGCCAGATCTCCAGAGCCATATGTGCACCCAAGTTTAACTCAGTTGTGCACATGCCGTGTTTTATGATAGTGTATACAGGTTTTGCATGCACACGATCTGAATTTACACCTAAAAAGTGATTTATTCACATGTAAAGTTATATTAGTATCCTCACAGGGGTGCAACATGACTTTACAGGGAGGAGGATACCCTGGAATGTAGGTGAACAAGCACCAAGGTGGATTTGTGCTATACTCTAAGGATCTAAAGGCACAAAATGCGAGAAAACGTGTTAAAAGGTACCCACATATAAATTCCTGCAGGAATATAGTATTTCCCGGGTAAAAACAATACGCGTATAAATAATACAGCACTTTGGAATTACCGCACCCTGGAATTACCGCAGCATTCCTACAGTGGATCCAGCTGGACGAATACCAAGGCTCCCGTTGAAAGGAAGCTGGGGCACAGAGATGAGAAGCAGAGGTTAGTGAAGTTTTATTTTCTCGCATGTAGCCTGCATAGTATCCAAGACAAGAGCAGGCTCTCTGCAATGATGATTGTCTGTCTGAAAATTGGGCCTCTAGCAAAGAATTTAATGGCAGAGCCACATTCTCAGCATTTCCCCATGAGTGCAAGGATGAATGACTTTGCCTCGTGCTTGTCTATAGTCTAATTTCTGTACGTTGCACGGTGAGCATTGCTATCACAGCTCGTGCAGCATACAGTTTCTGCGAGACATTTCTGCTTAAAGACATTCTCCAATCAAAGAAAGCTGCACAGTCAGTGTAGGTTTTTGGATAACAGGAACAACACAAGTTTCAAGATTACACAAGATTATGTGAGCTTTTGCTTGAATAATAAAAATAATTTTACAGGAGTAATGACAGAGAACGAATTGAAATAATAATAAATAAAAGAAACAAAGTGCTTCATTTAGGGTATGATAGGTGTCCTGCCACCAATCAGGGTGGGGGAGGTCATTTCTTCCACCACCCTGACAGACAATTGCTCATCATATTTTGAGGTCTCCTGTGGAAGCCTTTGTGCCTTCAGAGGAGCTGATGAAGGCACTGAAAATTTGCTGAGTGGTTGCCATGTTTAAGGTGGCCACCTAGCAACTGTTTTGGTTTTCAAAAACAAACTTCAAAAGCGGGTCAGGCAGTGTCAGGGAGATGGAATAGGGTTTCCAAAGGTGGAGCCGGCAGGGGCACCGCCGTCGGAAGCATGACTCAAAATAGAGATGGCGCACCATTAGTTTAGTGGACCCTGTTCACAAATCCCTTAATGAAGACCTAAATGTTCACTGTTGTCCTTCCGCGAGTTTTCAGGTACATCAAATATTTATGTGTGGATGCACAGAAACTACCACTGTGTAGGATTAATATACTGTGATTGGTTTCCTGGACTCTAATGCTGTTACATTAAGCATGCACATGGGAAAATATTTATATATCATCCCCTTTATTTTACATATTTGTTTTATAGAATCACAAGCCTGTCGCCCTGTGGCTATACCTTAGCACATTCTACTGCAAACTTCTTTCAATGCATATAATTAAACATTGAAATGTATAGGTGCAGGTACAGATTTAAGAGGACTCTGGCGTCTCACATTAAGAGCAGAGGTGGGGTAGACAGCATTTTAAATTCCTTCCATAGGATGTATTCCATTTAACATGGAATGTGTCCAGTATCCAAAAGGCTGTTATTAGAAATGGAAAGTCCGACCACATCATTGAAGGGGTGGTCCAATATAGTTAGCTAGACGCCATAAGCTTGCATTATGCATACCAAGAGGCGCAAACCTCTCACAAAGAATTAATAAAAAGCGTTCATTGAATTTTCAACACAACTATATTGTCTGGAACAAGGTAGACATCTAGACTTGTGTAGGGTAGAGGAGTCTAGAGTCCTGTATGGAAGCATTCCATTGACACTATGGCTGGGTAAGACTAAGACCACCCAACCATACAATCAAGGCATTCAGAAATATTTCTTGAGAAAGCTTCATAGAAACAATTGACATTTGTTATTAGGAGATCTATCATATCCATTCACCCAGATTATTTTTCTCTGCTTTTCCACTTTGGATCTCAGACCTCTTGACCCCTGCTTTGGGCCTGAACCTCAAGAATAGGTCTCAAATATATGGCCTTTGCTTAAACATTGTGGGGCATATTTATTAACATTTTATGCAACACAGTACAGTAAGTGAAGTTGCTGGGTTGTGTGAAAGGGAGAGACCAGAACTGTGCCATATTTTCAAAGATATTGCACAGCTCTGCTATCTCCTTGCTCTGGTACAATTTTGGCTGCCTAGCTCCAATGCAGGCCCCACTGTGTTAAATCACAAGGGTGCCTGCGTTGTGGTTAGAATAGTTTTTGTGTAGGAAGGAATGCCTTCATGCACAAAAAACAATCATTTGAGGTTGTTTCATCTTTCGATGGGTGCTGCTAAATGCAGCACACAAGCAAAGAGACACAATGTGGAGAAATAAAGGTTTTTCTCCATGTTACCCCAGCGCATCATTTTGGCGCAAACCCATGTTTGCAAGTCTTTGTAAACATGAGTTTGTGTCAACATACATGGGTGGATTACTGAGAACACTCATGTAACACCTACCTGATGCAAGGTAAAAGGCAACTCCTAACTTGTAAATCCACAAACAGATTTGTGAAAAAAAGATCGCAACCCTAATGGAAAATCATAGTAAATCTGGACCTGAGTCTTTATTCTGTCAATGCAGGTCCTGCTGCTTTGCGACTCTCTCGGGGACTTGGGCTGACACTCATGAATTTGAAAATATAAAACAGTAACCCACTGTAAAGCAACAGGAAAAGTGCAGGTCATCTGCTTTTAAATCTTGATCAGTAACATAATCATAGAGCCAGGGGCGGCTCTAGGCTCATGGCGGCCCTAGGCAGGGAGCGTAGGTAGGGGGCCCCGGAAGAGGGTGTCCAGGCGGGGCGGAGCGAGGAGGCCAGTGAAGAGGGGGAGGGGGGGTCAGGGTGTTTGGAAGCGGAACAGAGCCGGAGGCCGCCAAATCCCTGCCAGGGGCCGCCACGCAAATATGTATCCATCCTCAGAGGATTATTATATTAAGGATATATATTGGCCTGGTGGCCCCTGTGGTTTGGTGGCCCTGTGCAGGTGCACAGCTTGCACATGCCTAAGGCCGCCCCTGCATAGAGCAGAACATGTTTCCCACAATTTAAAATGCGTTACATCCTTGATCCGGGACCATTGTATCCTAATGATAAATAAAATAAAAATAATACCTAATTTTAATGTCAGAAATTGTGCTACTGTTTGTGAATACATTAAAATCCTATAGGCACTTTGTCTGAAAAGAACAAATCTGTTATAATTTCATGCTACTTATTTTAGTTTTGATACTTTTATGCAAAGGTGTGTGTTGAGTCTTGGTATGTGAATTAATCAGGTATCCACATGTCACTAGAGAACTTTACACTACTGAATGACTGACTGATCCATCTGCCAATATAGAGCTTCGGCAGAACACACACACAATGTCAAGAAAGGAGGGGATGCGATGACATGGGCATGCTGCTTTGACATGTACTAGTGAATAGCTCTATCATTGCGTCGTTCTTCAGAAGAATATGCTCACTCAAGATTCTCTCAAGGTCATTAGACCCTGGCTGCCTGACACATCAGCATAGGCCACGTCAGCTTAGCACCCTTGGCAGAGGACCACTAACCAAATTCAGAGATCCCTGCCAGGGAAAAAGGATCTCTGTGCCTGCAGTGGAGTCACCACACCCCTCCACTGAAGGCACTGAACATAGCCAAGTGGGCTCCAAGTTGTTTTAATGAAAACAAACAAGTAGTGGAGCAGAAGAAGAGGGAGGATTATCCATCCACAGCATGGCCATTGTGTGGTTTTGCTGTGTCGTCCTGCCATGCTTTGTAATAACATGGGGCTAATGAGAAATGGAGACCATGTGATCGATGGGTTGCCTGCTCAAAGATTTAACTAGGGAAAGCCTACTGAAGCTCCACAGTCGTTAAGTATGTGCTTTCCTGAACATAAATACAGATAGGCAAACACAACTTTGGTGGGGCAGGTGTATGGATAGTACTGATCAAATTTCACAAAACTCTAAATAACCCTCTTGACCTCCTCATCTTTGAGCAACCCATCTCCTCTTTTCAGGTGAACATGGCCAGGAAGTACCAAAAGAAGTTGCTATAATTAATTTTAAAAATAGTTGGCTGAAATGTTTTTCAGCAAGTGAAGCTGGAGGTGAGAAGTGAGGTACTCAGCCAAAGGGTTGCCCTTTGAATCTGAATCTTTATTATACAGTTAATAAAAACCGTAATGTACAAACATAGCAATGCATGTTGAAATAAAATTTTAAAATGTATAAAATCATGATCAGATTCTTAATGCTAAATGTTTATGCAGTGCGGTTAAAATAATATTAACAAACTTCCCAGCTCTTGCTAGGGCCTGGGCTGAATGTTTTCTAAAACACAAAGTCGATGCTTCCCTACAGTGTCTCAGTGATTGTTCCCGAAAGACAGGGATCAGTAGGATGCGTCGATCCGTAGTAAAGAATGGGCAGCAGCAAAGCAGGTGGAACCAGGACTCATGTATGTAATTGCAAAACCTGCAAATGAGCTGCTCATTCCACCAAGCCCACTGCGGGTTAAAGTCAAAGATTGGTAGGGCTAGCAGCCTCATGTGTAATATTTTGTTGCGAGTCTGGGGTTGAGGGAGTAGTTAAAGTATAGTTGAGGTTTCCCCTTGATATATGATTCATTCAAGGCGGTAAAAAGTTCATTTTTAGATAGCCCGGCAACGTCAGTCTGAAATGAAACTAAAATGGGTTGCCCTTTGCCTTGGAGAATTTGAGCCAGCAAAGTGATCTGGGTAGACGTTGATGTCATTCTGCTCTTCTCAGAATGGAGAGTCTGTCATAATTTGGTACAGATGAGATTGCAGCTTTTCATTAACTGGCTTAGCATCTTCATCTAATGAATTGGTTTTGAAAACCCACATTTAGCTTAAGAATCTATATTCTTAAGAGGAGAAGGAACATAGCTTCCCTCTCTGTTGAGCTGAAAGAATCTTCCCTGCGTGCCTGTCAGAAGAACGTTGCACACGTTGATCCTCTCTCTACCTAAAAGTTGCTCTCTAGAACATGATTCCAAGTACTGGGTAAACTGTTTCCTGACCTGCATCACAGGGTAATTTAAACCAGCCCTTCCATGTTCCGCTACCTACCTTCAGGGAAAGTCTGCCAGTGAAGATAGTAGGAGAACTGGGAGACCAGCACTAGTTGCTTGATATCCCTTACAATCGAGTTGAAGGAGGAAATCTTTGTATTAACTCACTCTATTCATAGAGAAGTGACTACACCAGACTGCACACCTGGAGGCTAACAATATTTATATAGGAGAGGCAGGCTGCTGGCCCTGGAAACTGGTTTTTGCCCAGCCGAGGGAATATGAATACCACTAGGTTAAGGTATGGTGGTGAGTAGTATAAAGCATTGCTCCCCACTACGTAGCTCTTTTAGATTCCTGCTTTTGAAACGAGCACTATTGTACATTTTTGATAACCTTTTAACCCTATTTCAGGTTTATGTCATTTTTAATTTATCTTTGTTTCTATTTGCACTTAAACTTGGTGTAAACCCTTATGTTTACATTTCTGTAACAGTGTTGCTGCTTGTTAGTTATGATATCTCGCTGATTATCTGTAAGGATTGTCTTGCGTCATAGCCCAAGCTTTCCAAGTCAAGCAAAGGGTCCCCCCTATTGAAACTTGTGTCAGTGAATCTTTCATTTGAGCAGAGTAGAACTTAACCATAGCTTTCATGAGGAATACAGCCTCTCACACAGCCTGTTGCTGTACTTGGATAGAGAGTTGGGTGACTCTTTAGCTTAATAGACATATATGTTCTCGTATTACAAAATCCCAATAGAAAAAACTTCAAACATAGTTGAAGAGACCCCTGGTTGACTTTCCTCAGATATGCAACCTTAGCTAACATGTTTTAGACCCTTCACTTTGTTTCACTTAATCAGCTTGCCTGTAAGGAAATGCCTCTTTTTGCATGATTACCGCCCAAGTTTCAGATTGACATTGCTGGTTTTTGACTCTGAGAGTGCACTGAGGCTTGCTAATCAGACCTCAATGCCAGTGCTTTGACCCTTAAAAGTATATGCTAGATAGGCTTACACCAAAGTGTACTTAACTTAATTAAAGGGCCCAAAGTTGCCACCCTGTTGCTCAGGTTTTCCAGTGGTCATTTGCAGATACTGGCCTCAAGACAGCTTTCTGCCCTCCTGGTGACAAGTGTGAAAGACTCCCAAGAAAGCTAACAATAGAGGCTTGTTGCGGGATGAGGTGTCAACTCTCCTTTGCAGGTAGCCATGCAGGGAGTGAGCTCAAAAGGTGAGCTTCAAAGGGGAAGCCACCTTTGAAAGGCAAATGGTAGACAAACATGAGAGGGGCTGCTCTTTTGTTCGGGTAGACAGGGTTGCTTGAAGGACAGAGAGGGGAAAACAGTTGTCAAACTAGTTTCCTTAAGGGCATGTAGCCCTCAGATAGCCACACCTCTAGGGTGGTCTAATAAGCTCCACATCAAGACAGGGGTTCAGCTATCTTGGGAGTGGGTAGAATAGGGCACTCTGGGATAGTTAGTTGACACACACTGTAGGAAGTTGTCATCAGGCAGCAGGGGATCTGGTAGCCCATTGGCTAGTAACCACCACATCCCCCAACAGCACATTATGGCCATAAGTATGGCACCCCTGGGCCCCAGACCTTAGATCACATCTGGACTGATGAAGAAATGCCCTGCTATTCCCTTGACCTGGCAAGAGAGACGGCACCATGAACTCAACTGCACATGCTAATCTTTGGGCTAGCAAAGATAGGACTGTGCCTGTGGTACCCAGCTCAGGGAAAAGTCACTTCAGAGTCTTAGACAGTCAGTTGGCTGACTTCCTGCTCCAGCTCCAGCTCCAGGGTCACAAAAGCTGAAGAAGCCCGACTTGGCTAGTCAGAAGCCACAAACACTTGATCACCACTGACGGCTGAAATGCAGCCAGAGAGACTGAGTCCTGATGCTCAAAGGCTGACCCAAGTCTTGCAGACCCGGGAGAGTTTTCAGAGTGCAGCTTGGTCACCCAAAGAGAACACCAGCCTTCTTCATAGGGAACCTCTGCTTTTCATTGTGACCGGGGATCAGTAGTCCAGTGGTAACTTGACTTTTACTGGAGCCACAAGATCTTTGAGGGACACTGACCCCTATTGCCAAAGTCGACCCACCAAGACCATGGATCGAGGAGTAGCCCCAGGAAGTCCCCGATTGACCACACAGAATCCTCAGCATGTTATAGAATTTACAGCATCCTGTACCCCTTGCACCAGGATGTCTCCATCGATGTCGATGGCGGCTCATCCAGTAAGCCTGGAACTGGACTTGAGACTGCTTAGGTGATGAGGTAACTGTCCTACAAATGATTACTGACCACCTTGGCCTGCTGACTGCCAGATTGGGTCAACCAAAGTGGGCCAGAGTACCCAAAAACAACTTTCTAAAAGTTTTACAAAGTTTCCAAAGCTTCCAAAGTTTCTGCTAACCGTAATTGTTACCAATGCTTGTCTACATTTTGAATGAAAAGCAGTGACTTAAGTTTTACTTAGAAATCCATATCCTTGGAACTGTCCAGTGGATTGTGTTCATTCTGGTGTCTAAAAATTCAATAAAATAGGATCTATTTTGATAAATTGATGTGAGAGTTCTGTATTGTTGTCTGACTTTCTTATTTCATTGTTTTGGCACTTCTAAATGCTTTGCACTTGTCCCTTTGTTTACGCTTCACTGCTCGAAGCCACAGCTACCTATGGTTGGGCTAAAGCTTTTACAAATTAGTCTGACTGAACACAAGATGATACTATGAGTGTATCACATTGTCACGTCCCACAACCACACTGTATAATACACCACTTTCTTCACATTATACATCTTAATGACTCCATCTGTTAGTGCCACAATAAACGAAGCAGAAGTATTTCCACCATATAGATTGGACCTCAACTGGCCATTTGGCAACCTCCAGTAATGATGATTTTTTCCTGCAACCTTATCTCCCTTGAAAGCATTATGGGAGGTGTTTTATAGGCCTGTTTATGGCAAATCATTCAATCTCCAATGGAATGAAACACAAGTTTTGAAGCTATATAAAGACATGACAGCTGTGAAAACCCTCTAACCAGGGCTGGACTGAAACCAGACCAACATTGCAGGAGACATAACCCCTTTAACTATGATGGGGCTATGAGGGCATGGTTTGGCCATGACAGCCCATTCTTCTAAAAAAGCAGCCCCGTAGCATGATTTCTACTTAGCAACACTGAGAGACATAATGGAAACATTTGTCCTGTGTCTTCCAAACATTTCTGTTCTCTATGCTCTGTCTTTTTCACTGCCTCTTTTCTTGTTATCCAAGTTCAAAGGCTGTACAAATGATGTCCAAATTTATGACAGAACAGAGTGGCATTACCACGCATGCCTAAACCATGCTGTTTTTACAACGCACTAACTATTAAAACGCACATTTTCATCATGAAACACACTACTGATCATATACATAGGGTATTTTTAAAAGTGTCATTACCACGCATAGCAGTACCATCGGGCACATCAGCACGTATACCATTACAACATGCCGTTGCAACATATACAAAAAAGCACTTTAATTCACAAAATATTAAAAATGGAAAGAAATTCTAAAAATAACAAAAATATACAAACAAATATCTTCCAAAACACATTCTACAAGTAAACATAAGACAATACAACTAATATTGAAAAAAATGCCCTCCCAAATTCTACGTTTGCAACATAGTCCTACCTTTATTTTAACCCCTTACTTTCACCTTTCCCAAATGAAAATGACTCTTGTTTTAAAACAGGAAGTGAAATAAATGTTTTCATTTTACAAATAAAATAATAAACAACACATATATAAAACTCAGTGAAAAACGGACATTCCAATACATATCTTTGTTTACATATTCATCTACCACACCAAACATGTATAAAAAGGACCACCCACCATTTCACATCCACTACTATAGTGATTACATTTGTGACCACACAGAAAATATTACAGAATCAAGACTTGACTGCCACAAACTACACCATCTACCCAACAAAGTAAGTATAACTTTCACAATGAAATGCTTATAGTTACACTGCCTACTTATATTACACAACTCTTAATCTTTTTGCTAAATGTACAGATTTCAACCATGCTAAATGTACAGATTTCAACCATTAATTTTTCAAAAGATGACCCACCAAAAACATTCTGGATTTGTATATTTAAATTTATTTTACATACAATAATTTTCAGCTTAATAAAATATCGTCTTTCTAACTCAACTAAATACTAAACTCAGGGCACATGGTGGACAGAAAATAAAGGGGCAAAATTAAAAGTTTAACTCCACCAAGTACTTACCTCAAATGAGGTGCTGGACAGCGACTAAAGACCGAAAATATTATTCCAATGCCACCAAGTAATTAGCTCAGGGCAGGTGCCGGATATTAACTAGGGTAAAAATTACTATTCTAACTCCACCAAGTACTTACCTCAGGGCAGGTGCTGGTTGGCGACAGGGACAAAATTACTATTCCAACTCCACCAAGTAATTATCCCAGTGCAGGTGCTGGACAATAACTATGGGAACATTACTATTCAAACTCCACCAAGTACTTGTCTCTGGGCTTGTGCTGGATAGTGAATAAACACCAAAATTACTATTCTAATTCCACCGGGTAATTACCTCAGGACAAGTGCTGGACACTGACTAGGGAAAAATTACAATTTTAACTCCATCAAGTACTTATCTCAGAGCAGTTGCTAGACAATGATTAAAAGCCAACATTACTATATAACTTGACTGTGTAATTGATCAGGGCAAGTGTTGGACAGTGACTAAGGGCCATAATTACTATTCTAACATCACCAAGTACCTACCTCAAGACAGGTTCTGGAAGGTGACTTGAGAGCAAAACTACTAATAAAACTTCATCAAGCGCTTAAAACTACTAATAAAACTTCATCAAGCTCTTATCCCAGAACTGCTGCTAGACAGTGACTAAAGTGCAAATGTAATAGTTTAAAAGCACCAAATATTAAACAAAAACAAATTATTCAAATTTATAAATTCATATTTTTCTAACATTTATAACGTATTTTTTTCTTTATTCAAACAGATAGATCTATCTACTAAACAACTAAAAATAAATCTGACTACATGACCTATCCTAAACAATAAAAACCTAAATATTTGCATAGGTATTGGAAATATCAACAGTATATATTAGGAAAAACACACTACATACAAAAGTTTATGAAAAAATAATAAATACATTTTTTCTTTTAACAATAGATACCAACAAAATTGACAAACGAAAAATTAACCTACACAATACTTCAAAAAAGATACAACTACCAATAACATACCTCAGAAACAAACAACTCACCAAGTTCAAGGTAAATAAATAATAATTTTTGAACAATAACAATATTTTTTTTCCATAGGTGAAAACTAGTTACTACCAATAAATATTTTATTTTCAACAAAAAATATAACCATTATTTTCTTCTCCACAGAAATAAATCACAGAATCAGCAAAACTGTTTTCAGCAAATAAACAAAAGCAAAAATATAATACAATAGCAAAAACATAAACATACACTTTTTTCTAGTTCTCTTTAATAATAGAACCAACAACAATTGCATTTCCAGCTAATGAAGCTAACTATGTCAAATCCTGAAAAGACTACTCAAGTATGCTGGTTACCTTTATTGTAAGGACAGATTCAGTGAGCCCAGGTGTCATTGAAGGTGTCTTCAGCACCTCTCATCCCATTGTACCGGCAGAGCGGTTACTCTGGCAGACAGGGCAATTGAACGTAACCACTATGTCTCTGCAATGGAGCTAGAATTACGTGAAAACATGTATATAAAAAAAACTTTGCATACACCTCCAATGATCCCTGCGGCTCAATTTTAAGACAGGTATCAGAAAACATTCCCAAGCAAAGAGCCACTAGTATGTCCAAAATATGAGGAGAATCGTAACAAGACAAAACCAGGCAAGTAATCCCCAATGAATAACACCCCAAACTTATCCTAACATTGAACCCCCCTGAATTAGCAATCACTTTCTCCAAAGACCCTTTTCTACTGCACAATAATAAAAACCATCCAAAAAGAATAATATAATTTAGCACAAACCATAACCTTTTAACACTTGGAAATAGTGAAATTTGGATGATGGATGGTACTTTTATATCAACATGCTAACATAAATTTGACAACTGTACCATTGGTATATAGTTTTCTCCTTGGTAAGCAATCCTTGACATACACTGTATTATTAACAGTTATAATTTCCAAAACAATAAACAAAAGTCCTAGAAAAGTAATATTTAACTTTGAATCATCAATGATTACCTCAATTAAAAAAATATATTCTACTACTCAAATTGAAGGATGTTTATTGTCTACTTTTCCCAGGCATATTGGTGTAAAATCCAAAAATCATCCTTGGTTGAGGATTACTTATCAGACAGTAAACTTCATTTTGAATTTTTATAAAACCTACCTGCATTATGCTTTATACCGCCTGACAGTGTAGATGAGTACTACACAGCAATTTCTGAATCACAATCTTTTTACCCAAAATAAAGATAAATGTTCACCACTAGCACATTTTTTGAAGAGACATGTGTTGGCTAGCTAAGCAGGTCGGGTCACAGGAGGAGGCAAAGATTTTCTGTTGAACAGTGGATGTGTTTCACGACCTGCTTAGAGAGAGGTGCAAAGACTAACAATTCCATTGAGGGATGGCACAACTCCTTCAGCAAATTAATTGGCAAACTTCACCCAAACCTATATAATGTTTTAGAAATTTTGAAGAATCAATCAGTCAATCAGGAGTTTGTTAAAGCGCGACTACTCACCCGTAAGGGTCTCAAGGCGCTAGGGGTGGGGGGGTGGAGGGGGTGCAGGTTCCATTCCATCAAGGAGGGGGTCTGTCGAAGAGCCAGGTTTTGAGATTTCTTGCGAAGATGGGGAGCGATGTTGTCTGTCTAAGGTGGAGCGGAAGGGCGTTCCATGCTTTGGCCGCGAGGAAGGAGAAGGAGCGGCCTCCCGATCTGGTCTTTCTGGTGCGGGGGACCACGGCGTAGGAAAGCTGGGCTGATCGTAGGGTCCTTTGGGGTGCGTGGAATTTGAGTCGGCTGTTCAGGTATGCTGGTCCGGTGCCGTGGAGGGCCTTGTGTGCGTGGGTGAGCATCTTAAAGGAGATTCTCGCCTCGACAGGGAGCCAGTGGAGTGTGCGCAGGTGCTGGGAGATGTGGCAGTGTTTTGGCAGGTTGAGGACCAGTCTTGCGGCGGCGTTCTGGATGTTCTGTAGCTTGCGGATGAGGTTTTTGTTTATTCCGGCGTAGAGTGCGTTGCCGTAGTCGAGTCTGCTGGTGACCAGGGCGTGAGTGACTGTCTTTCGGTGTTCGATGGGGATCCATTTGAAGGTCTTACGAAGGAGGCGGAGGGTGTGGAAGCAGGAAGATGAGACAGAGTTGATCTGGCGGTCCATTTTGAGCTCGGAGTCCAGGATGATTCCCAGGTTGCGTGCGTGGTCTGTGGGGGTTGGCGGGTTTCCGAGGGCGGTGGGCCACCAGGTGTCGCTCCAGGCATCGGGGTTTGGGCCCATGATGAGTACTTCTGTTTTGTTGGTGTTTAGTTGTAGGCAGCTGTTATTCATCCATTTGGCGACGGCTTCCATGCCTTCTCGAAAGTTGCGTCTGGCGGTGTTGGGCTCGTTGGATAGGGAGAGGATGAGCTGGGTGTCGTCTGCGTATGACACAATGTTGAGTCCGTAGGTTCTGACGATGGGGGCAAGTGGAGCCATGTAGACGTTGAAGACCGTCGGGCTGAGGGAGGAGCCCTGGGGGACTCCGCAGGTGGTAGGTGTGGGGTCCGAGAGGAAAGGGGGGAGTCTGACCCGCTGCGTCCTGCCGGAGAGGAAGGAGCAGATCCAGTCGAGGGCCTTGTCCTGGATTCCTGCATCGTAGAGTCTGCGTATTAGGGTGCGGTGGGAGACTGTGTCGAACGCCGCTGATAGGTCGAGGAGGATGAGGGCTACTGTTTCTCCTTTGTCCAGTAAGGTGCGGATGTCGTCTGTTGCGGCGAGGAGGGCGGTTTCCGTACTGTGTTTTTTTCTGAAGCCGGATTGGGAGGAGTCGAGGATGTTGTGTTCTTCAATGAATGTGGCGAGTTGGCTGTTGATGGCTTTCTCGATGACTTTCGCTGGGAACGGGAGCAGGGAGATGGGTCTGTAGTTTTTGAGGTCGGTGGGGTCCGCTGAGGGTTTCTTTAGGAGGGGGTTGACCTCGGCATGTTTCCAGTCGTCGGGGAACGAGGCGGTCGCCAGGGAGCGGTTGATGGTTTGGCGGAGCATGGGTGCGATGGTGTTGGTGGCTCTGTTGAAGATGTGGTGGGGGCAGGGGTCCGTGGGGGCCCCTGAGTGGATTGACTTCATTGTCTTCAGTGTGTCTTCGGTGGTGAGGGCTGTCCAGTCATCAATCGCTGGTTTCCGGGTGTCGGGGGTGGTTGGTGAGGGTTCAGTGTGTTGGTTGTCTTCGTCAAAGTTGTCGTAGATGCTCTTGAGTTTGTAGTGGAAAAAGATGCTGAGATTGTCGCAGAGGTCTTGTGAGGGAGGGATGTCGGTAGACTCGCTGGTGGGTTGGGCGAACTCCTTGATGATGCTGAAGAGTTCCTTGCTGTTGTGTGCGTGGGTGGAGATTCTGTCTTCAATCGCTTTTTTCCTCGTTTCTCTGATGAGTTGATGGTGGGCGTTGGTGGCGGCTCTGAAGTTGTTGTGGGCTTCTGTGGATTTGGTGTTTCTCCAGGCCTTTTCGAGGCGGCAGCATGTGCGCCTGGACTCTCGAAGTTCGGTGGTAAACCATCTGGCTTTCTTGGCACGGGTATTGTTGTTTTTCTTGAGGGGGGCTATGGTGTTGGTGCTGTCCGAGATCCATCTATGCAGGGTTCGGGCTGCGGTGTTGGGGTCGTCGTTTTCCGCGATGGTTGGGGTGGAGTTGTTGAGTGAGGAGGTGAGCTGGTCATCAGTGATTTTGGTCCAGTTTCTTTGTGGAAGCAGGTGCTGGTGTCTGTGGATGGTGGGTGTTCTGAAGGTGAAGTGGACGCAAAGATGGTCGGTCCATGGGAGTTCGGTGGTGTGGCTGAAGGTGATGGAGTTTCCTGTAGTGAAGAGGGGGTCGAGGGTGTGTCCTGCTGAGTGCGTGGGCTCAGTCACGATCTGGCAGAGTCCAATGTTGTGGAGGTTGTCCAGGAGGCATGTGGTGTTGGGTTCCAGTTGATTGTTGAGGTGGAAGTTGAGGTCTCCCAGCAGGGTGTAGTTGGTGGATGCGATGGCCTGCAGGGAGATAATGTCCTTGATGGAGTTGGCGAAGGGTCTGCAGGGACCAGGGGGTCGGTAGATGAGGGTTCCTAGGAGGGCGGCGGTGGGGCTGGCCAGTATCTTGAAGTAAAGGTGTTCCATCAGTTTTGTGGACTCGTCAGGGAGTGTGCTCAGGCGGAGGCTGGATTTGTGGACGATGGTGATTTCTCCTCCTGGGTGGGTGGGGCGGTCCTTCCTTGAGATCTTGTATCCCTGGGGGATGGCGATGGCGATGTCCGGTCCCGAGGTGGTGTTGGTCCAGGTTTCGGTGAAGAATGCTACGTCGGGGGTGGTGCTGTCGAGGAGGTTCCAGATTTCTGTGGCGTGTTTGTGGAGGGATCGGACGTTGAGGAAGATGCATTGCAGGGTCTTCGGTTCGGTTGTGTTCTTGTGGGCGGGTAGTGCTGGATCCGTGTTCTTGGCGGTGCTGCAGGTGTGCCGGCAGCGGTGACAGCTGAAGGGTCCATGGGTGTCGGCTGGTGATGCTAGCTTGCAGTTGTTGTTGCAGCCTGGGTTGAGTGCGTGGAGTGCTGCTGGGTCGTAGCGTTGGCGGGGCGGAGGTCCAGGGTTCCTGGTGCTGGTCGCGGATGGATCGCAGACGGGCGCAGACGTGCTTGCCTTTGACGCGCCTTCGGTGCACCAGCGGCGCGCCCGCAGCCTGCGGCCGCGCAGTGGCCACCATTAAGTAGGGGTCGGGGAGGGCTGGACAGCTGGGAGACGGGAGCGGGGAGGGTAGCTGGATTGGGCCGGTCGCGCTGGGGGGGGAGAGGGGCCGCGGGGGCAGCAGCGGTGGGGAAAGGTAAAGGGAGGAAAGAAGGGATAAAGAAAATAGGGAAAATAAGCAGAAATAAGCCACAAAAGAGCAGAGATGCAGAAAAGAGCAGAAAGGTGAAAGATAGAAAGGGTAGAAAAACGAGTGAAAACGAGTGAAGGAGCAGAGGGAGAGAAAGGGAAAATGGGCAGAAATAAGGCACAAAAGAGCAGAGGTGCAGAAAGGTGAAAGATAGAAAGGGGAGAAACATGAGTGAAAACGAGTGAAGGAGCAGAGGGAGAGAAAGGGAAAATGGGCAGAAATAAGGCGCAAAAAAGCAGAGGTGCAGAAAGGTGAAAGATAGAAAGGGGAGAAAAACGAGTGAAGGAGCAGAAAGAAAGAAAGGAGACAGAGGTCCACTGGACCACTAGGGATGAGGCGCAGGGAAACCTGCGGGTGGAGGAGGGCCTCGATCACCAACACTCAAGAGGGCAGGGGCACCTCACTTAATGGTGGAGCTGCGAGGGTGGGAGAGTAATTTCACTGACAATGAGTCAGTGGTCTTGCTCGACTGTCCCTGCAGTGGCCGCCATTGAGTAGGGGTCGGGGAGGGCTGGACAGCTGGGAGGCGGGAGCGGGGAAGGGAGCTGGATTGGGCCGGTCGCGCTGGGGGGAGAGGGGCCGCGGGGGCAGCAGCGGCGAGGAAAGGTAAAGGGAGGAAAGAAGGGATAAAAAAAAGGGAAAATAAGCAGAAATAAGGCACAAAAGAGCAGAGATGCAGAAAAGAGAAGAAAGGTGAAAGATAGAAAGGGTAGAAAAACGAGTGAAAACGAGTGAAGGAGCAGAGAGAGAGAAAGGGAAAATGGGCAGAAATAAGGCACAAAAGAGCAGAGGTGCAGAAAGGTGAAAGATAGAAAGGGGAGAAAAACGAGTGAAAACGAGTGAAGGAGCAGAGGGAGAGAAAGGGAAAATGGGCAGAAATAAGGCGCAAAAGAGCAGAGGTGCAGAAAGGTGAAAGATAGAAAGGGGAGAAAAACGAGTGAAGGAGCAGAAAGAAAGAAAGGAGACAGAGGTCCACTGGACCACCAGGAATGAGGCGCAGGGAAACCTGCGGGTGGAGGAGGGCCTCGATCACCAACACTCAAGAGTGCCGGGGCAGGGGCACCTCACTTGATGGTGGAGCTGCGAGGGTGGGAGAGCAATTTCACTGACAATGAGTCAGGACAATGAGAAGGAACAACGGGGCATATTATCAAGGGGGTTTTTCTCCGCTTTTTTGGCTTTAAAAGCCAAGGAAGCGGAGATAAAATTATCTCCCTATTACCTAGCTGTCGCTAACACCAGTTAGCGACAGCTAGTAGGAGATAGCGACCATCTTGGGCCCCACTTTGCATGTCAGTGATATTTATCACTAATGACATGCAAAGTGGGCGTGCCAAGAAGTTAGCAACTGGAAACAGTCGCTAACATCGCTATCTCCTATTACCAACTTTTGGAGATATTCGCGCTAAGCGCGAATATCTCCAAAAGCTAACACCTGCCCTGAGCAGTTCTTATCCATGTTATCCAATGGGAGGTGGATAACATGGCTAAGAGCATTAGCTCGGTAATGCATGAATATCGTTGACTTTTCAGCGATATTCATGCATTGCGGCGATTTTTATCGCATTTGCGATAAACCTTGGTAATACCAAGGTTTATTTGCGGTAATAATCGCCGCAGCTCAGCGGTAATTTTTTGTCTCTAACCAAGCAATAGCGATAATTATCGCTATTGCTTGGTAATATGCCCCAACGTTTCCAAGAAATTTGACTTGCACAATCACTATCAGGTAGTCTGAGCCCACGTACATCCAAAAAGAGTAAATAAATATCTGAAAGACTATTGGATCAAATTCAACAACTTTCTTTGATGGTGGCTTCAGACTACCTGGACAGCATTGCATACATAATACATTACTAATGCTAACTAATATTTCTCAAAATTACTTGCCTGTTTTATTAATTCTATATCATTAAATTGGCATTTTTTGCATTTGTTTACCAAATTATCAAAATGTTTTATTCTTACCCGTAGCTGTCTTCTTTTTTCAACTCTTGGTGACTTTTTAAACAACGTGTCACCAAAAGTCACCTGTAATCCAATAATCCATATATGTACAAATTAGCATCTGCAGAAAAAAAAAAACCCCAAC
Source organism: Lissotriton vulgaris (assembly GCF_964263255.1). Taxonomy (NCBI): domain Eukaryota; kingdom Metazoa; phylum Chordata; class Amphibia; order Caudata; family Salamandridae; genus Lissotriton; species Lissotriton vulgaris. Next base: position 1,696,232,480 of record NC_141694.1, read on the forward strand.
AAGTATGGTTGTAAAAGGAAAACCGTCACCTGCAACTCAAATATTACAAATATATTAGTTGTGAGTCGAAAAAGCTCACCATAATAAAGGAGTTTTTTTTGACAATTTATTCTCTGTTACAGTAGTTTGGAAAAAGTCCATTCTCCAAAAACAAAATGATTTCCCAAAAAAGGCAGTAGTAAAGAACAACCCTGTTAATAAAAACATCACCTTAAAAGCAGACACTGTTTCCAAATTGTAATATCCCACAGATAACGCTGCAGTACTGTATTCAGTACATCCATCTTCATCCTGAAATCACATGATCTTTGTTCCAAGAGAAGTACAAACAGTATGCAAAAAAAGTAGCTTAAAAAAGTTTTACTTACTTATTTTATAACTTTTCTAATCTGACTATAAAACAGAAAAACAACTGTTCCGACGTGAGCATATGAACACAAACTGCATTGGAATAGAAATAGAATAAAATAACATACAAAAAAGCCAGATATTACTATCCAACATCTAACTACCTTCCCCCTCAACCTTACAATAAACGTAATCACCTATATACTTAATAATGTAAAGTAAATTGCTATCATCTGACTGCAGCTCTTCCTTGCTTCCGATCTTGACTGCGATGCTCCACTGACAGTAGAAATATGCATCAAGCTGAAAAATAAATCCTGAAAAGGGACAATATTCGCCAGTGAACTTAATGGTAAACCGTGGGAAAATAACTTAGAAAATGCTTAAAAGATATGTTACATATTACAATAAATCTGTTTACATTTTTCTAAAATATGTTATATTATTTAATATTTTTCTACTTTATTTAAAATGTGTATACTGTTTGAATAAATAATATAAATATTAAATCTTTGTTTTACATTTACATTTTTTCAAATGTGTTAAAATGTCATTTTGACAAATAAATGTTTGTAAATTAATAAATAATTAATTTCTAAGGGCCTTATTACGAGTACAGTGGTCCTAGGACTCACAGTGGCGGTCCAACCGCTAACACCCCGGTGGTCTGACCTCCATATTATAATGGTGCTGTGACTGCCACAAGACCTTCGCTTCACCTTAATCCAGGATCCCATTGCAGTGGTAGTGTGAAATGGGGAAGGGAATTGTGGCAGTGCCAATGTCGGCACCACCAAGCAGATTATGAATTGCATTTCATGGCAGGAACCCCACCATGAGAAGGATGGCGGGAATGCAGGTTATGGGCCCTTACAGAGCCCGTGTGAATCTACACATGGGGGTGCGTGTGGGGTCACATATTGTGCCCCCTAGAATTGCACCTTTGTGCGTGCACTGTGTGGAATGCACAACATGGTGCATGCCTCACCATGCACAAATGTGCTGAAGGCGCTATCACAGTGGCGGTATGTTATGAGCCGAACACATCACTGCTGCACCATTCGTCCGCCTTGGATTCAACTCGTAATCCAGCAGTTGGGTTCACCATGGGGTTGACGGTCTTCATGGGATCGCTGCGGTGGCGGTACTACAGGAAGACTGCCAAACTCTAATATGGTCCAACGTATTTATACATCTCCCCAACAAATACCCCTGTGTGCCTTTCTTCCTATCCCTAAATACAAATTTTACATTTTTTTATTTTTAAAGTTACAATATTAATATTATTTGATATTACATATTCATATTAAAGTAGTAACATTAATACCTGAGAATTAATACACTACCACACCCTAAACCCCTATATCCATTGAATCCCATTAATTAAAAGTATTTTTACAATTACAATTAACAAATATCAATACTGCAGTATTAAGATTAATATCTAAGTATTAATACAATACCCCATCCTATACCCCTATATCCCTTATATCCCATCCATAAATACACATTTTGAAATATGATTAAATATGTTATTAATTACAATTATCATTAATTTAAAACAATTCAAATTCATAAATATTAATATAAACATACACACCCAGTACCCCAATATCCCTAGCTTCCCATCCCTAAATACTTATTTTGCCTTTTCATTAAATATTTTAAACATTTAAATTTTCATTAAACTAACCAATGCCCCTATATCTCCTGCAACCTGTCCCTTAATTTTATTATCATTAAAAATATATATATTTATAAAATGTATATTTATAAAATACCTATCACGTGTACTTACTTATATTCTTACCCATATACTTACATATTTGTGGTAATGATACTAGTGATAAAACACATAAGTACTAACAACACCAGTAGTAAAAAAATGTGTGGTAATGATACTAGATGTAAAACACATAAGTAGTAATAACACTAGCGGTAAAAAATGTGCAGTAATGACATGCATGATAAATATCTTACTCCAAAAATCTTTGTTAAGTAATGCGTGGTAATGACATTAGTGTTAACCGCATACGCGCTACGGGTTTTCCCGCTGTGCGCTGAAATTTGAAAATCGCGCGGTTTGTGACAAAGCCAGCTCGTCATCCGCGTAGCGCAGGTAACGCCCATGACGAGCTGGCTTTGTCATCCGCAGCGAAGGGGTTAAAGACATAGCAGTTGTTAAAACCTGCTCTGTAAAGACTGAAGCATGGCTAAGACTACGTTATAAAGGTACATACATTGTAAATGCTGTTTCCCATGATGGCCCACCTCTTAAAATTATTTGTGCATGTGAACTGAACGTTGTTTAGACGATATATCGGAAAAAAATATTGTGTGGACAAAAGAATGTGTCACGCATATCGGGGACAAAAATATCATGAAGGTAGGTTTCTATGGATAAGCACAGTTTTACTTTATATAACTCCACAGATATGAACCTTGAGGGTATATATCGTCAGGGTAAGTAGATGTGGAGGTAAGAATAGTAAACCTATAATTACCTATTTGCACTTAGCTTCTCGATGTGTTGGTCCTCGATATCTTTGGCATAATATTCTGTTCACACAATATTTTTGTTACTGATATTCTGTCAGTGATCCTAAACTGACCTTTACACTATGGGGCATATTGACACAGAAGTGGCACAATTCAGCACAGCTAGCAAAGTTGCTGCACTGCATTCTGTCACCTTGAGATAGCGGAATTGTGCCATATCTTCAAAGAAATGGAGCAGTTCTGCTCGGGGAACATCCCTTACGACGCAACTATTACCCCGCACTACCATTACAACACGGGGATTACAACGAAAGGGCGCTGTTGGATAGGGAATAGTTTAATTTTCTATCCAACACCTTCCCTACTATCCACGGGGACTGGAGTTGGAATAGAAAATTTAATTATTCCACTATCCAGCGCCCCCCAACGCAAGTCGTTGTAACGACTTGCGTTGTAATCCCCGTGTTGTAATGGCATGCGGGGTAAAAGCATGCGTTGTACTGACATACAACCGTTCTGCTCTCTTCGTTCGCTGGCACACTTTGGACAGCCTAGAGCCAAAATATGTACCTTTGAGCCAAAGTGCAAAGGTAACAGTGTTGAGGTCAGGATAGTTTTTGTGCAGGAATGGTAACTAACTTTCCAGCAGAAAAAATATCCTTTAAAGGCTATTAAATCTTTGAATGTGTGTTTAAGAATGTAATGAGGAAGTAATGAGGAGGAAAAAATATACTTCTCCTTTGTACGCCATCCTCAGGCAAACGCAACATTTTTGCTCTCTCCTTGTCTAAATCTGTTTGTAAATAGGGGGCAGCATCAAAATCCATGGGTGGAAGCGGGGGTCCGCCCAGGCACCACCCATGGAATGCATACCTGACGCAAAGCAATGCAAGGCAGGGCAATGAGCAGTGTTGTCTTTTTCTTACAAAGCCACTAAAATCGACATTTGCGTGACTTTATAAATACTAAAAATAATTTTTGCGGTGGGGCTGCGTCAAAAGAGTGATGCAACCCTGATGCTAAATCTTTTTAAATTTGGGACTGAATGAGTAATGCAATGCCTGACATTCAGAAAACATAAACTAACACCTATAAATAAGGTTTAATCATGGGTTGTTTGGTTGAAAGAATCTAAACCCACTGGCACTGAGTTGGCTTTTTGAAATACTGATCAAAACAAACGCGCTTCTTTATGCATATTCACAAACCTTTCCACTGCCAACTCCTACTCGGGAAAAGGTTAGTGATCTACACCTAACAAGGCGTAAATATGTTTCTAGGTTGCAAATCGGACGGGAACACTACCATAGATGGTGGAGATGTAGAAGAAAGAACTTCAACAAGGTGTGCAACATTTTCCCCGTACCTTGTGGCAGAAAAAGAAAATCTGCACTTGCACTAATGTGATACATCTTGAAGTGCATAATTGTATGCTGGATACCTTTATGCACGCAGAAGCAACTTAGTATACTATTAAATAGGAATGTATTAAACTTTTCCAGCAGTAACCCTGGAAACCTATGACTGTTGCAGCTTCACACAGGAACTTCTGGAAGCCTTTGTTATTTAAAAAAAAAAGTCAAAATTTCCTCCAAACGTTAGAAGAAATCTATGGGATTGAATTTCTGACTTTTTTGTGTGAATTGGGCTCGAAGTGCATGTGTTTTTCTGGTGCCAATGATCATTCGGCTGTGAAACTGGGACCAAGCCCTCCCAGTCCAGGCTTTTCAGAAAAGTCCACGTTTTTTTCCTCTCACTGGATTGGTCTGATTCTTTGTAATTTATATGCTGTCGCTGGCACCTTGAGTTATGCGTCTGATTCTAAGGGCGTATTTTATTGTTACTATTTAGCTTCGCTGCCTGTCTTGGTTTAACACATAGGGATGTTTCACATTTTATTATGCAGCTTGAGTGTCTTCCCAGACTGGTGCTGTATAAATCAAACTTTGATTGACTGATTTTAAAAATAGGAAAATGCGCAAAATATTTATCTTTCATTGCTTTAACTCTGCCTTGCCCACAGGTATGCTTCTTCATACAAGCAGCACAGCCTTAGTCATTATTTGTCTTTAAAGTAAACACTTTCTCATTGTGCTTTTTATTATAGTGTAGCCAGGGTTTCAGATGCTGTCCAGCCATCCTACTATCTGGACTTGAGCTAGTTTGTCTTACTCACATGAGAACCAAAAGGGAAATTGTGTTTTAGAAAAAAGTGCAAATGTCTAATCTGTTCAGTCTTTTCACCTTCTTCACAGCACTTCTCATCTCAACAGGCTGGAGTTGAATTTCAACTATCTGGGTAGAGGCCAAAGTATCTTTCTAGTAGAAGCGTATAACTGTCCATGGCATGTAGTCATCATAGGACCACACAGTCTACAGAAATAGACATGCCAATTGTTGACATGGTGAAGCAAACATGGCAGGCACTTGTAGGATGCTTGGCAGAAGATGGCGGGAAACACTGTCCAATGAAATCCCATCTCTGAGGTATGTTGACGGGGATCATACAATTAACGGGGTGCCATGCAAAATAAAATAAAAAAATTGAATCTTTTCTCCTTGGGCATTTTATATAATTCAATGTCTCAATTCGAAACATATGACATTTTTAAATCTCCATCTGTAGTTAGATGCCCATATTTGCTTATAGATTTATTAATTTTTATGAATTCTAAAGAAAAGGCAAGAGTCTGTCATAACTTTCCTGGTGTACCCGAAAGAGGGAGTAGTTATGCATGCATAATTCCACTTACTATACATTTAAATAATATAAATGCTGTGTAGGTGCACTTTCTGCGGGTTAAATACCATAAATGTTGTGTAGGTGGACTTTCTGCAGGATAAATAATATAAATGCTGTGTAGGTGCACTTTCTGCAGGTTAAATACTATACATGCTGTGTAGGTGCACTTTCTGCAGGTTTCATAGTTATACCCGTGGATAAACCCGTTCTGCAAACACCACTCCAAATTTACAGGTGCTCTTTCTCTGTTTCCACCTTGAATAATGATGTACTCCTATCCATGACGATGGCCACGGATTAATCAGGACTTGGAAAAGTGTGTGAATACTTACAAACTCACATTTTGTGGGTGTTCACCAAATACTTCTGCCCCATTCCTAATTTGAATCACCCGCTGTCTGCACCTAAGAGCAGATCTGCTCAAGCATAATGTTGCATCATACTGGTGTAATATAACACTTGAGTAAATGGGTTTAGGAGTGTGTCACATTTTGTCAACTGCAAAAGTGAATTTGTACTCACAAATTAAGCCATGTGTTCACCTAAACGGAAAATACACGTGGAAGTGCAACACACTGATCTGGAATATATCAAAATTAATAAGTCTGGCCGAACTGGCCTATCTCCACCTCATCTTGTCCCGTTCAGTCACTGCTTGTGAAGTTAGCAACGATGTCTTATTCTTTCAAAAAGCTCATTATTATGCTGATCACTTTTAAGTCTCCCTCCTTTCCTTCCTTTGGGTGATCATTGATGCAGCAGGGGATACAGAGGAAGGCGGCAGCATGCATAGTTTATATTTTGTGTGTCTTATTGCGGTGTGCAATATATAATCTGCATTCCGATGATGGATTCTTTTCATCTACCTCCTGTAAGAGAAAAAAGTACTCTGTTGCAAATCTCATGCCAGGATTTCTTAAAAGAAAGGGGAAAAAAATCAGAATTCGCCCTCTCCCGCTCTACTTCTTATGCAAAGACAGTGAAATGGCGTATTGCCATTCCATCAATGCTTAAGATAATGAAAAATGTCTTGTCATTTTTCTTCCCAGAAGTATACCTCCTTTCTCCTTTTTTCATTTATTTTCATATTTGGACGGTTGTAGCATGTAATATGCAACCATGAAAATGATTCCATTGAGGGCTTTTCCTGCATCTAATTATAAAGATTGCAACACCACGAGGGTAGACTCAAAGACAATGAAATAGCCCCAAGCCTACATAATCTTTAACATAGAAGTAGCAATGTAGAATAACAGGTTATTACTGCATAGAAACAGTTTGGTATCCAATTCCCCGAAATTGGTTTAGGAATGTTAGTAATAGTTGGAAATATTAGATGCCATAAATACTGTATAACGCTTTATTGCAGTATCAATAATTTAATATGGTTTGATAACAAACACATAGTTACGTAGATAGGGGAATGTAATCGTACATCTCAGGGTGGACTTTATAATGTATATACTATAAAAAATGTATAGGTATCAAATGTTCAATGTATGAACAATCCAATAAATATGAAATTCAATGAAAAATGATTGCCATCATTTCAGTCTTAGATGCACTTTTCTTGGGAGCTGCTACTTTATCCCAGCCGGGGAGAGGGTGTAGTTTCTCTGTTCAGTGGGAGAGAAAGAATAGAAAAGACCTCCTAGTTAGAAAGGAAAGTCTGAACCAGAAGCTGTCGAATGTAATGGGAAATAAGTTTGATATGTAAGCCAGATGTTGCAAACTCAAATTTACATCAGAGGTTTGACACTACATCCATATTACTGTTCTAGTCCGGTTCTAATCTTTGGCAAGAATGAGTGGTGAAATACTCTTTATAAGTTGAGGTTTGTTCGTGTTCTATCAATCGAGAATACTGAGTGCTTTTTTTAATTCCAGGCATAGTAAGCCACAATGGAAGTAGAACTTTTTAAAGCCAACACCCGGATCGTTAATTAGCACCAAACAGAAATATCAAGTGAACCATCTAGTTCAGATCTCAAACTCAAGGAGCAAACACAACATCAGCATTGGCTGCTCAATGATAGAACAATGGTAGAACAATTAGAAAGCACACACAGCAAAGTAGCCCAGCCATTAAAATGTATCACCGCTGACTGACACAGACCCACTAATACACTAGCTTAAGACGATAGTCATGCCTTTCATTTTGAACTTCTCCGAGACTACAACATGATAAGCAATACGGCCACAGCGGAACAGATTTAGGTGAAAAGTCACAAGACCCAAAGCCCATGCCCCTGCAAATCATTACCATAGTGCAAATTTTCACTGAATATGCAACAGTACACTCACTCACTTGGGCACATTTGGTCTGCGACAACCCATGGAACACAGTTCATGTCAAATAATTGACTAAAGCAAACTATATAAAAGATGTGAACATAATACATGAGAAAACAGAAAACAGAACATACATACCAGAACAACTTAAGATTCACCTGAATTTCTATGGCAATGTATTCAAATATTTTAGATTTTTGTAAAGTACTTCTTGTAGCGTACTAGTTAGTTGCATGTGGTGTTTTGCCAGGTATATGTGGTGATCTGTGCTATTGATGGGTTGTCTTACTTCAGGACCTACATGCTGTGTCATATCCAAAGAATCACCTGTCAACATTTGCTTCAAATTGAACATATTTCCTGATGGAAAGTGCCTTGTGAAATGCAGCAGATACAGGTAGGTACGGCCAAGATATTATATAATAATAATTCAGGAAGGGTGAAGGAGTCCATGCTATGATGCTAGCATCTCAGTACTTGTCTTAACAGGTACACCTTCAAGTCTGGCCTGAAACTGAGATGACTTCGTTCAGATCTAACATTAAAGCACATATTATATCAAAATATATTTAACAATTGTAGGAAATTGGGTTGCTGGTGGAGGGGGGTGAAAACTTACTCAAGCAGCAACCACAATCCTTGTCAGGGTGAAACACAAGCAACCCCAAATTAACCTGTGCTTAATCCTCTGGTAGTTTGGCACCCAATCAGTTAGGCTTAACTTAGAAGCAATGTGTAAAGTATTTATGCAACATTTTGACAGTAATAAAATAAATACACAACATAGAAAAATTCCCACACCAATTTAGAACAATAGAGTCAAATGTAATAAATTATGTGACACCAAAATTACATAAATCTAATCAGTAGAACCAGAGATGGTTTAGTTAAAAACACAGGACACCGATTGTGGTTATCTGGTCACACTGGACCAGGATAAAGTCACAAGTTCAGGACGACTGCGATGGAGAGCAACTGGATACAGGTTGTGGAGTGTTGTGCTATGCAGCTGTGGTCCTGAGGATCGATGTTAGGTCTGCGTCAAAGAAGTAGCACGAAGCAACATTTCTGATGAGCTGCAAGGGCTGCGATGTGGACTGACTTCTGTTGAGGCTGTGTCACACTATGTTGATTTCGATGAGGAGCTGCATGGTCCATGTCCACGATGGATTATGCAGCAGCAGTTCCGATGAGCTGTGAGGACCATGATGCATGCTTGCATCATGGCTGTGTCACACGGTGTTGGTTCCGATGAGGGGCTGCAAAGAACTCCGTTGGGTTTGTGTCAAACTACATTGGTTCTGGTAGAGACCACAACTTGACTGGCCAAGCACCTTTGGCCCCACTTCCAAGGGCCCAGGACTAAATGGGCACCATTTGGGGGGTTAGGACTCAAAGCAAGTACAGGGGACATGGTGGTTGGAGCCTTTTCTTTTCCTAAGGCTCTGATCAAGAGGTCAGCTAACTAGCCCTTGGAGTCAGTATGTTGGCTTTGGGTTCAAGATACAGGTGCAGTCCTTCTCACTCAGGCAGGAGGGCAGCAGAGTAGCAAAGCAGCACATCAGTCTTTATTGCAACCGCACAATCATCCTTCTTCTGGATCATACAAATGTCCAGAAGTGCACTGAAGGGTCTGAGAGTCCACTATTTATACCTAGTGCCCACTTTGAAGTGTGAGAAGCTTCTAGAGTCCTCCCTATACAGAGGTATCTGGAATTTCCTTCCCCAATGTCCTGGCCCCAAATGTCTAGGGGAACAAAAAGACTAGTGGGAAACTCTTTGTGACTGGGCTGAGGCAGAGTCTTTGTGATGCAAGTGCGGTAGATGACAGCCCCCCCCCCTCATCCTGACAGAGATGGACCATCTTGACACTACTATTCCCCCTATGGCTCACTGTCTGGTACTAAAACACAAAGACCAACTGCCAGCTACACATAGTCTAGTGACCAGTATACACACTGCAGTCACCAAAGGGCTGAGACAAGAAAATACCAACTTTCTATCCCTATGGTACTCTTTCAAACTTGAAAACCTCTTAATTATTTAAAGGATTCCAATAAATAATCGCATCAACATTCTTTTACATACAATAACTGTTTGAGAAACACTGGAGACCAGAAGGAACAACAATATGCTACTGCAGGTTTTTTGTCAATTATTCATATTGGCAACTCACATGCAGTCAAAAGTGAGTGGGTGAAACAAGTGCAGACTACGCATTCTCAAACGTACAACGTTTAAAAATACGAATACATTAAGACACTCAGCACCTCACCCACCCTCGCCAGCCATGCACAACCTCTGAATCATCCTGGACTCCCACCTGACCATGAAGCAACAGATTAAAGCTGTCTCCTCCTCCTGCTTCCTCACCCTCTGCATGCTTCGTAAGATCTTCTGATGCATTTCCGTCTCTTCCAGTCACCCGGACCCTCATCACCAGCCGACTTGACTACGGTGATGCCCTCTACACTGGTACCAACAAAACCCTTCTGAACTGCCTCCAGACCATTTAGAACTCGGCAGTTTGACTCATCCTCAACCTCTCCAGAAGGACCAGCATGACCACCCCACCTCACAGCTCACCATTGGCTGCCCATCCGGGAAATATGTCTCTTCAAGCTCCTCACTCATGCCTACAAAGCCCTCCACAAGTCTAGATCAGCCTACATCAATGGCTGCCTAACAATCCACTGACCGACTAGGAATCTCCAATCCTCCACATTCACTTTTACCCTCATCCCCGCATTTGCTGCAGCCAATGTGGAGGACGTTCCTTCTCCAACCTCACTGCCAGGTCCTGGAACTACCTCTCTCTTCACCTTTGCACTGACCCTTCTCTGAAGGACTTCAGAAAGCAGCTCAAGACCTGGCTCTTCAACCAAGGCTCACTGAGCCCACCAGCCACTGGAGACCCCCCCCACCCCCCGTCCGGGATGACAAGCCAAGCTATACAAGATCTCTGATTGATAGACAATACAATCCCTTGTTTTAAAAAAAATATTCCTCAATGACAATCGTGGGGTGCTGTAAAATAAATCACAGTCCCTGCTATTATGAATTCAAACAATTACCAAGGAGGGGAGGGGTTGTCTGAATTTTGACCATGCATAAATATATGGGTCTCCTCAGAAAACAGTTACCACCCTTAGTCTCAGCTGTTACCAAAATAATGGCCTATGGTTCTGGCAAAAAGTATTAAGAAAAACCACCACTCTCCAGCGTGTGAGTCTGGTTTAGCCTCTCAAGAAGTTTGGGGTAATGTCCTTAGTATTCAATACTCTACAAATACAGTATGAGATCGAATCAATATGTGTATATCTCATGCAACAACCTCTCTCACCACAAAGTGTGTGCGGTCTGTCATATTAATGTAAGTGCAACAATAGTCCCCGATGTATAAACCAACCTTGGGTACGAATCTTATAAGGTACAGAAAATTACTACATCCCGTGGGCCATCCATCACAATTGTGCCTGTAAGCTACTTTAGTTTTTAATGGTACTTGATACCTAGTTCAGGGCATGCTGTATCAACCTAGAGTCATCACTAGTGAAGACACCACTGTGCGAAAAAAAGCTCAGCGTATAGTGACTTATATTCATGCACCTGACCTTTTGCTACCCTCATGTCACACCCACAAATAAAAGTGCAAATTGACCTCTTGTGGACCATACCATTAAGCGACAGTCACCTGCCTCGTGCGAACAAAAGGTTGCTTGTAACCTTGCAGGCCAGATTCACTCTATATAGACCATCCTGTCAAAGAAAATACTTTTCATCAGTTCAGCCGACGTATGTACACAATTACATTATATCTTCCGACCATTACAGAAGTAAGCTACACTTACCATAAGCAGTGACCTAATCAGCTTCAAGGCTTGCTTCCCGACATTCTGTTCATGTAGACAAGGGAAGATGTGGCAGATGCAGCAGGCTTAGCTCACCTTGTCTACAGTACATCAAGACTGCTAACCTGCCACAGCCATCTTGGAGGAGCTTGAAAATCTATAGTCCATATTCTCCGTTGTATCTCAAACCTGTACCCCAATAAGTGGGTAACTGGCTAACAAATGCTATTACTCAGAACAAAATAGCACACGGGGAGGAGAAAGAGTGGTGGCCAATGTAATTTTTTTACTATATATTTCAAACATGGCCTAACATACCCACATTAGCACTTATTAATGGGAATCTTTGCTTCTATCACAATATATGCTCTTGACTCCATGTCCTCTCTCCCTTTTTGATGCAATAGAGGGGTTGCTGAACTGTTCCTGTAGACAGACAAGGGAAGTTTAGCTGGCGTGACCAAAGGTGTTGAAATGACACCCTAGGGCATCCATTATGTTGGATGTAGTTGCCTCACACACCCAGAAGGGTGTCATGCTTCATCATAGGCGTTTGCTCCTCGTCGGGGAGGCGGTGCAACCCCCAACGGGCTCACCTCAAAGAGGGGCTCTTTGGCGGGGATCTTTTTATCCAACAGCCTTATGGTGAAGTGAGGGTGTGTGGGCAGGATGGTGTGTTGCTTGGTGAGGTTATTAAAATGTAGCAAGGGGTACCGGAATTCACTTTATTCTGGGGGTCCCCTGGCTGCAATTAAAACGTGGGACTAGCTCGCTAGGTATCAACAGGTTAGGTCGAGTGACCCTAGGGAAGGCTAGAAGTGAGACTGGTCGACATGTTTCTCGCTCAGGGTAACATCACCCGCGATTCATCAGGACCTTATAAAAGTGAAAATAAGAAGAACAACAACATGCTTGTGTCATGTGTGTGGTGTAAGTTACCTCTGTGGATACTCCTATGCCTAAACACAGAGGAAAAAGTAAAGAAACAAGCAATGGTTAAAACGTTTTCTGTAAACCAAAACAAGTCAAGTCATCGCCAGGGCATGAACATGATGTGGCATGCTGGCGGTACTGTTAACCATTGAGCACAACCAGTGCATGCCTGAGTGTGTTGAGCGTGCAGCGTGCATTGTGGGGAGCACACACAAACACTATCTACGTGAGGGAAATTGTGATAGGGAAGAATGGTGGTTAAAAACAAGGGTTTAAAATGCAGCAGTCAAAGAGAGAAGAACTACACATCCAGTGTCGTTTAGTGAGCAGTTCTAGTGGTAAAGGCACAGGCTATGTCACGCTGTGGCTTAACAACAACAATCTCACACTGTGGCTTGACAAGTGGTGTTGTGAAAATGGGCACGCTCCCTACTCACCTAATGGTCAGGGACTACTTGCCACATGAGGGGTCGGCGGGTCAGAACATCGGGGGTGAGCCTAATGGATCTAGCTAAAGGGAGCACATAAGTAAAGCCTCTGGGTTATAATCACAAGATAGGTAATGGTCTAATAGGAAAGGCTCTGACCTCCTTTCTCGTGCTCACAAAGGTAACGCTCACCTCAATCTGCTCGTGTCCGCGTGGGAAGACCTACCCATCACCGCCGAGCTCGAGTAGATGAAAGAGCTCGGCGGTCAGTGTTATTTAACGGACCGGCGTTTGCTAACGCGTCGCCGCCTACTGTTTAATGTCACGTGATACAAGCAGGTACTGTGGCGGCCATATTGTGATGGTGAGGGAGTGATGTAGCACCGGTCGCTCAAATTAATAAGAGCCGGCAATTTGCGCGAGGGAGCCCTATTATGTGAACAGAACCCTTGGGGGTAACGGAGGGAAGGAGCCCGTATGAGCAAAAATATGACCGCAGAATTCCGGCGTGCATATCGGAATTACCACCCGGCATGAAAGGTCACGTGATGTCGGCACTCACTATGGCGGCCATGATGTAATGGGCAAACAGACAGTGGCGATCCCTCGGATGGGGTGTGTAAATGCATCGGCCATATAATGGTCTAACAGTCATGCGGACCCTGGTGTGTTTGTCGCAGGGGAGAGATGTCAGCGTGTAGGTAGAGGCCAAAGGGGGTGTTATCAGCAATAGAGCGGTAAATGGAGTATTAACACTAGATGCTTCGCCTTAGCCGAAGATGGAAACAAGGGGATAAGGATGATCTTGCTACCATATATGAGACGGATGATTTAAAGTGAGTGCCAGGGGATATCCTCATTAAGGCCCCGTTTATCGGAAGAAAGTTGGTGTACCCATCTTTGTTCCTTCCGGAATAGGGCATTTTTGGGGCAGTTTGGACTGGATTCTAAAACTACCCACTTCAAAGAGTCTTCATTGTGGTTGGAGTCTACATAGTGTTTGCACATTTTAGTATGGGTCTTTTTGCAGCGGAAATTGCTGCGATGTTCGATGATGCGAGTTTTGATGGGGCGGGTTGTCATCCCGATGTACTGTAGGCCACACGGGCAAATTAGCATGTATATACAATGTGTTGTGTTACAGTTGGTGTGATGTCTGAGCTCCCATTTGAAAGTCTCAGAAAGCTGTATGGTCTCTCCCTTTTTCACATCCACATACTATACAACTACCTGTTGTTAGAGATTTGTGAGGCAGAATAGCCATGATTTTGGATATTAACCAGTATATGTAGGATTCATATTTGCCCTTGATTACACTTTGTCGTACACTATTCTCAGGTTGAGATTGGAACAGACAGTATACAATGAATTTCCTCCATTTTCTTTACAGTCTCAGGTCATTAGAGAGGAGTTTGTTATAATATTGGGCCAGTGATTTTGTGAGACATTACTGTCAAATATCCATACATGGAGATTGCTTTTAGGATATTTTTTTATTAAACTTCTTTTCAAGATGGCGACTGTGGCTTCACTACCCAGGTTTGAGTCCATCTTTTACTTGATGGTTATGCAATACATAGCTAGTTCCCTTTTCAGATATTTCTTACGAAATTCCTTTTCAAGATGGTGACAGACGGTTTACAACGCAGGTTTGAGTCCATCTTTCACTTGAAAGTTATGAGACAAACAGCTAGCCCCCCTTTTCCAATTAGTATCAATAGAGTCCCAAGATGGTGGCAATTCAGAACACCTATTTGGTACTCCACATGGATAGGATGATCGCTGGAGATCTCTCCTTCGGCAAGTTCACTCGCAGAGTTGAGCAGTATTTTACTAGCATATAAAACTGGTATAAAGCACCTGAAGTTATGTGTTTTATATCTTCGTAGCACAGTGAATGTTATTTGACTTGCATGTACTATTTGATTAGCAGCAAGAAATACTTACTTACAGGCTCAAATGAATCTGCTTGCTTATGTACGCTTATAGCTGTGTGCCTATCATCAATCAATCAATCAGAGTACTTGTAAAGCGCGCTACTTACCCGTGAGGGACCCAAGGCGCTGAGAGGGGAGGGGGGTGCCGCTACTGCTCGAAGAGCCAGGTTTTGAGGAGTCTTCTGAAGGCGAACAGGTCCTGGGTCTGCCGTAGGTGGGTAGGGAGGGTGTTCCAGGTCTCGGCGACGCGGTAGGAGAAGGATCTGCCACCGGAGGTTGTTCGTTGGATGCGGGGGACAGCGGCGAGGGCGAGGCTGGCGGAGCGGAGCTGGCGGGTGGGGGTGTAGAAGCTGAGTCTGCTGTTAAGGTAGGCTGGTCCGGCGTTGTGGAGTGCTTTGTGTGTGTGGGTGAGGGGTTTGAAGGTGATCCTCTTGTCGACGGGGAGCCAGTGTAGGTCTCTCAGGTGGGGGTGATGTGGCTGCGGCGGGGGACGTTGACGATCAGTCTGGCGGAGGCGTTTTGGATGCGTTGTAGTTGTCGTAGGTGTTTGGCTGGGATTCCTGCTTAGAGTGCGTTGCCGTAGTACAGTCTGCTGCTGAAGAGGGCCTGTGTCCCCCTTCTTCTTGTTTCGGTCGGATCCACTTGTAGATCCTGCGTAGCATGTGGAGGCTGTTGTAGCAAGAGAAGGAGACGACGTTGACCTGCTTAGACATGGAGAGGGAGGAGTCGAGGATGAATCCTAGGTTGCGTGCATGGTCGGTGGGTGTCGGTGCTGTTCCCAGTGTTGTCGGCCACCAGGAGTCATCCCAGGCTGAGGGGGTGGGTCCGAGGATGAGTACCTCCGTCTTGTCCGAGTTCAGCTTCAGACAGCTGTTCCTCATCCAGTCAGCGACTGCCTTCATTCTCTTGTGGAGGTTGGTTTTGGCGGTGTGCGGGTCCTTGGTGAGGGAGAGGATGAGCTGGGTGTCTTCGGCGTAGGAGATGATGTTGAGGTCGTGTTTTGGCAGGCCACTTGTGCGAGGGGGCCATGTAGACGTTGAACAGCGTCAGGCTGAGGGAAGAGCCCTGGGGGACACTGCAGAGGATATCGGTGGCCTCGGATCGGAAGGGCAGGAGGCAGACGCTCTGGGTTCTGTCGGAGAGGAAGGACGTGGTCCAGTCAAGGGCCTTCTCTTGGATTCCAGCTTCTAGGAGGCCTGTCTTTAGAGTGCGATGGCAGACTGTGTCAAAGGCGGCTGACAGGTCCAGGAGGATGAGGGCTGATGTTTCGCCGTTGACTAGTTGGCGCCTGGTGTCGTCAATGGAGGCGATGAGGGCTGTCTTGGTTTTGTCTGAATC
This sequence comes from Lissotriton vulgaris, assembly GCF_964263255.1. Classification (NCBI taxonomy): domain Eukaryota; kingdom Metazoa; phylum Chordata; class Amphibia; order Caudata; family Salamandridae; genus Lissotriton; species Lissotriton vulgaris. The sequence goes on from NC_141694.1 coordinate 1,696,248,849, forward strand.
TGGACTGGGACGGGTCTAAGATGTTGTTGTCTTCCAGGTGGCGGGCCAGTTACATGTTGACGATTTTCTCTATGACCTTCACCGGGAACGGGAGCAGGGAGATGGGTCGGAAGTTCTTGAGGTCCTTGAGGTCCGCCTTGGGCTTCTTGAGGAGGGTGTTGATTTTGGCGTGCTTCCAGCTTTCCGGGAATGTCGCTGTTTCGAAGGAGATGTTGATGACCTTCCGTAGTTAGGGTGCAATGGCAGCGTCTGGTTTGTTGAATAGGTGGTGTGGGCATGGGTCTGACGGAGGTCCTGAGTGGATGAGTTCATGACCTTGCGTGTCTCGTCGTCATTGACGTTGGACCAGGAGGTCAGGCTGTTGGCGCGGGTGGTGTTCACAAGGGAGGTGGGTTCTGGCGTAGTCGGGGCGGTCATGGTGTTGAAGCTGTCATGGCTGTCAGCGATCTTGCGGTGGAAGAAGATGGCCAGTGAGCCGTACAGTTCTTGTGAGGGCGGTATGTCGTTGGCGTTGGCTCTGGGGTTGGAGAGTTCCTTTACGATGCTGAAGAGCTCTTTGCTGTCGTGTGCGTTGTTATCCAGGCGGTCTTTGAAGGAGGATTTCTTGGCTAATCTGATGAGGTGGTGATGTAAGCGGGTGGAGTCCTTGTGGGCTGTGTGGTTGTCCGGTGTGTGTTCGTGGAGCCATATCTTCTCCAGTTTCCGGCATGCGTGTTTGGAGGTCTGCAGCTCGATGGTGAACCAGGTGGCTCTCTTGCTGGCGTGGTTGTTGGAGGGTTTCTTGAGTGGGGCGAGGGTGTTGGCATAGTCATCGATCCACTGTCTGAGGTTGCGGGCTGTGGTGTCGGTGGGTGGGTTTTGTGCGAGGGTGGTCATCAGCTGGTCTTCAGTGACTTTGCTCCAGCAGCGGCGAGGTAGCTGTTGGGTGCGGTGGTGCGTGGTTGGTTTGTTGAAGGTGAAATGGATGAGGTGGTCGGTCCAGTGGAGTTCGGTGGTGTGGTCGAAGGCGATGTGGGTGCCTGTGGAGAAGATGGGGTCCAGCCTGTGGCCAGCGGCGTGGGTGAGTGCGGTGAGGAGTTGTCTGAGTCCAAAGTTGGCGAGGTTGTCTATCAGGTTGGCGGTGTTGGCGTTATCATTCACAATGACTTTGCGAGTACAGTGCAAGATGGTGTATTCTTATGATGTGTGATTTAAGTCTTGGCATAATTTGTCATGTCTAATAGGTTTGTATTCGAGACCACTTGTACAGAATTACTACATGTACTTGCACGCCTACCATATCCAATATTGAACGTCAGTTATTACTAATGTCCACAGAAGTATGAAGGGATTCATCATACTCGCACAGTGTGCGACACATCCTTGGCATATTCTTTCACGCGCCACACAGTTTTTTCTGGTATTGTCACTATGAAGGAAGTAATATTATGCACATACCAGAGGCTCAGTTTCTCCTCTCCCTTTTTGTATATTAATACAATACAGGCGCAATTTACTGCTTTTGGGTGTTCATCCTAGGAAGTACAATTACTTATATTAGGAACGGTCATTGCGAGTTATTTTGTTTCATATTATGCATTACAGATACTGGACCATTTACTTTACGGCTTCACAGCATTGTGTTTATACCTCAGATTGAATACTAGCTAAGCTTACTTTATGCTCTTACACCTTGGCCAAAAAGTTGTTTGATTGGTTTCTCTTCTTAAGGAAGTGATATAACTTATTTAGTTCAGACACCTGATGACCATATATTCAGAGACACTGGGCCCAATTCACAAAACTAACTTAAGACAAAATCCTAAACTTACTACTTTTGGTATTCACAGAAGTTAGGATTTTGCCCTAAGTTTGTCTTAAGACAAACAAGACAGACTTAAGACAGACTTAAGTTCGGATTTTGTCTTAAATCTGTCTTAAGTCTGTCTTAAGACAAACTTAAGACAAAATCCTAACTTCTGTGAATACCAAAAGTAGTAAGTTTAGGATTTTGTCTTAAGTTAGTTCTGTGAATCGGGCCCCATGTGATTATAGATACACACTTGCAACTCAATGTTAGGTGAGGAGATATCTTATTAGTTTATCTTTCATGTGTTGGCATAACTATAATTTTACTTTACTCTACTTTACTTCCTTGGATATTCTTTTTTTATATCATTTGTCTCTCTTCTGGAATACTTATAGGTGAGTGCCAATGATATGATATAAATGTATAGCCAAGGAGTTAAGGGCATCATTCTCACTCTTGGAAATATTGTATGAAATAAATCTTTTTTCTTTTTCAAGCTCTCTCACCTGTCTCAAAACGGTGTTCTCATAGGCTAAAATGTCTGGACTCATGAGATGATTGGGGGAGGTCAAACACGGCTGGTAGCTCCTTTTGTCAGTCTGGCTGCCTTGTCTATCCTTAAAAACGTATTTCAGTCTAAGAGTTCTGAATAATCATTATAGCTCACACTTTAAACTGAAAAAGTCTAGTCTGTCTGTCATCACAAACTCTAAACCATTTCTAAGGACCTTGGTTTGATCATGTGTGAGGACATACTTGGATATGTTGAAAAAAGGTGATTTAATATCTCCCTGATTGTTCCACATATTTTTCCCCTCTCTCTTGGTCTCCCTCTCCTTTGTCCTTGCTCTAAAAAGCATTCTAGAGTACCTGTTTAACCTTTTGACTGATCTCTTGCGCTTGGTCCAGCTGCTTCTTGGTTATCCAAGCTAGCTGACTAGTCTGATCAAGAAACCCTACATTGTGCGGACTGGTTGCTTGATATGTAGGATTCATATTTGCCCTTGATTACATTTTGTCGTACACTATTCTCAGGTTGAGATTGGAAGAGACAGTATACAATGAATTTCCTCCATTTTCTTTACAGTCTCAGGTTATTAGAGAGGAGTTTGTTATAATATTGGGCCAGTGATTTTGTGAGACATTACTGTCAAATATCCATACATGGAGATTGCTTTTAGGATATTTTTTTATTAAACTTCTTTTCAAGATGGCGACTGTGGCTTGACTACCCAGGTTTGAGTCCATGTTTTACTTGATGGTTATGCAATACATAGCTAGTTCCCTTTTCAGATATTTCTTACGAAACTCCTTTTCAAGATGGTGACAGACGGTTTACTACGCAGGTTTGAGTCCATCTTTCACTTGAAAGTTATGAGACAAACAGCTAGCCCCCCTTTTCCAACTAGTATCAATAGAGTCCCAAGATGGTGGCAATTCAGAACACCTATTTGGTACTCCACATGGATAGGATGATCGCTGGAGCTCTCTCCTTCGGCAAGTTCACTCGCAGAGTTGAGCAGTATTTTACTAGCATATAAAACTGGTATAAAGCACCTGAAGTTATGTGTTTTATATCTTCGTAGCACAGTGAATGTTATTTGACTTGCATGTACTATTTGATTAGCAGCAATAAATACTTACTTACAGGCACAAATGAATCTGCTTGCTTATGTACGCTTATAGCTGTGTGCCTATCATCAATCAATCAATCAGAGTACTTGTAAAGCTCGCTACTTACCCGCGAGGTACACCTAACGGAATTACATCTGTTTTCAAATATTCAGTAAGTAATTTCCCATCTAGTTCTGTTCTAACCACTTTTTTATTACGTTTCTCTAATTCCTCCACATCTGCACAATTACTTAGGTGTGAAGTAGTAGATGAGGTGATTAAGGATGCTCCTTCTAATATTTTAGCTATATAATCATCACTATATGACACAGTTTTCTTTTCCTTTGTCAAACTACCTACTAGCAAAAGTAGGGCAGGCTTTGTTTAAACTGTCCTTGCAGACACTCATCTGCGCATAACATATAACATAAGACAAAAACAACCCTATATGCCCACTGGGTCTAGGGTCAACAAAGAAGATATATACATCAGTCCCGTGGGACTCATTCAAACACGAAAACCTCTGTGTTATTTAAAGGAATCCAATAGTTAATAGTATTGACATTCTTTTTCATACAATAAATGTTTGAGAAACACTGGAGAGTCCCATTAAAAAAGAAAGTAGCTTACACCCACAATTGTGATATAGTAACTTGCTGTACCTTATGAGATTTGTACCTGAGGTTGGTTTATACATCGGACACTATTGATGCACACACTTTGTGGTGACAGAGGTTGTTGCATGAGATTCACACATATTGATTCAATCTTCTACTGTTACTTACAAAGAATTGAATACCAAGGACATTACCACTAACTTCTTGAGAGGCTCAATCGGACTCACATGCTGGTGAGTGGTATTTTTTCTTAATAAACCCTACCTAATCAACAGCAACAATCTTTGTCACGGTGAACCACAAAAAGTCACCAAGGAACTGGTGCCTAAACCTCTGGCAGCTTTTCAGAAAAGCAGTCAGGCTTAACTTGAAGGCAATGTGTAAAGTATTTATGCAGAACACAAAAGTAATAACATTAAAACATATCACAAAAAAAGCCACAACAATTTAAAAAAACAGAGTAAAATGTAACAAGCACCAAAACACCAAAAATTCAATCAGCAGAACTGGAGATATTCAATTTCAAATATTTAAGGTAAGTGCAGTGTCTAGAAGCATAAAGTGCCAGTAGCTGTTATCTGGTCATGCGATACCGGGTGAAAGTCATAATTTCAGGTCGATAGTCATGGTCAAGTCAAGTCAAGTCAAGAGATTTGTATAGCGCGCTACATACCCAGAGGGTCTCAAGGCGCTTGAAGAAGGGTGGGGAATTACTTGTCGAATATCCACGTTTTAAGTTGCTTTCTGAATGCTAGGTGGTTCTGAGTAAGGCGCAGGTGAGTGGGAAGTGAGTTCCAGGTTTTAGCTGCCAGGTAGGAGAAGGATCTACCTCCCATGGTGGTTTTGTTGATGCGAGGTACAGTGGCCAGGGCTTGGTTGGAGGATCGTAGCTGGCGGGAGGGGGTGTAGAAGGACAGTCGTGTGTTGAGGCATTCGGGTCCAATTTTGTAAAGTGCTTTGTGTGCGTGGGTTAGGAGGCGGAAAGTAATCCTCTTATTGACGGGGAGCCAGTGGAGGTTTTTCAGGTGACCAGAGATGTGTTCTTTACGCGGGATGTCTAATATGAGCCTGGCTGAAGCGTTCTGGATGCGTTGGAGTTTTTTATGGAGTTTTGCGGTGGTACCGGCGTATAGGGTGTTTCCGTAGTCCAGGCGGCTCGTGACCAGTGCGTGGGTGACCGTTTTCCTAGTTTCGGTGGGGATCCAGCGAAATGTTTTTTTGAGCATGCGAAGAATGTTGAAGCAGGATGAAGAAACGGCGTTGACTTGTCTGTTCATCGAGAGTGAGGAATCCAGGATGACGCCCAGGTTCCGTGCGTGGTCCGTCGGGATGGGTGCTCTTCCAAGGGCCTCTGGCCACCAAGAGTCATCCCAGGCAGAGGGGGAGGTGCCTAGGATGAGGACCTCTGTTTTGTCTGAGTTCAGTTTCAGACGGCTGTGCTTCATCCATTCGGCTACTTCTTTCATTCCTTCATGCAGGTTGGTTTTGGCGGTGTTTGGGTCTTTGGTGAGTGAGAGGATCAGTTGAGTGTCATCAGCGTAGGAGATGATGTTGAGGTTGTGTTGGCGTGCGATGGTCGCGAGGGGGCTCATATATACGTTGAAGAGGGTGGGGCTGAGTGAGGATCCTTGTGGTACGCCGCAGATGACTTCAGTGGCCTCTGATTTGAATGGCAGGAGGCGGACTCTCTGGGTTCTTCCGGTGAGGAACGAGGTGATCCATTCCAGTGCTTTTCCTTGGATTCCGATGTTTCTGAGGCGTTGTATTAAGGTGCTATGACAGACTGTATGGAAGGCTGCGGAGAGGTCGAGGAGGATGAGGGCGACTGTGTCTCCATTGTCCAGTAGGGTTCGAATGTCGTCTGTTGCTGCGATGAGGGCAGTTTCAGTGCTGTGTTTGGCTCGGAAGCCGGACTGTGAGGAGTCGAGGGACTTGTTGGTTTCGAGGAAGGCGGCGAGCTGGTTGTTGACCGCTTTCTCGATGACTTTGGCCGGGAATGGAAGGAGCGAGATAGGGCGGTAATTTTTGAGTTCGGTGGGGTCAGCTGTGGGTTCCTTCAGGAGGGCGCTGAGTTCGGCATGTTTCCAACTTTCCGGGAAGGTTGCGGAGTTGAGGGAGCAGTTGATGACGTCTCGGAGGTGCGGTGCTATAATGGAGTCTGCTTTGTTAAAGATGTGGTGAGGGCATGGGTCGGTGGGGGATCCTGAGTGGATAGAGTTCATCAAACGGATGGTGTCCTCAGTGGAGATTGGGTTCCAGTCACTGAGGATGTTCAAGGGGGTGGGGGTCCTGCAGAGTGTTGGGTGGGTTGGTCTTTGGGTCGGTTGTCGAAGCTGTTGTGGATGTCTGCAATTTTGTTGTGGAAGAATGAGGCTAGGGAGTCGCAGAGGGCTTGAGAGGGAGTGATGTCGTTGGAGTTGGCTGAGGGGTTGGTAAATTCCTTGACGATGTTGAATAGTTCCTTGCTGTTGTGGGCGTTGCTATCTAGTCGGTCCTTGAAAGCGGTTTTCTTGGCAGTCCGGATCAGTTGGTGGTGTATGCGGGTGGCATTTTTGAAGGCGTTCCTGGTGCTGGTGTTTGGGTCTATTTTCCAGGCCTTCTCCAGAGAGCGGCAGAGTTTCTTGGATTTCTTAAGATCATCGTTGAACCAGGAGGCCTTCTTGCTGCCTAGTTTGATATGTCGTTTTTTCAGTGGTGCTAGGATGTCGGCGCTGTAGGATAACCATTGGGTGAGGTCTGTGGCTGCTTGGTCGGGGTTTGAGGAGAGGGCGGGGGGGTTTTGAAGAAGCGATGAGGAGATCTGGTCGGTGGTGATTTTGTTCCAGTTTCTTCGCAGAGTGGGTTGGGGGTGGTTGTTGGATGTGGACTTGTTGTAGGTAAAGTGAACGCAGCTGTGGTCAGTCCAAAGGAGAGCTGTGGTGTGGCTGAAGGAGACATGTTTGCTGGAGGTGAAGATAGGGTCGAGTGTGTGACCTGCGATGTGGGTGGGGGTAGTGACAAGTTGTTTAAGTCCGAGGTTGGCGAGGTTGTCCAAAAGGGTGGTGGTGTTGCGGTCGTTGTTATTTTCAAGGTGAAAATTGAGGTCTCCCAAAAGGATGTAATCCTCGGAGGGGAGCGCGTGTGGAGTGATGAAGTCCGTGATGTCTTCACTAAATTGTGCGCGGGGTCCTGGTGGCCTGTAGAGGAGGGTGCCTCTGAGTGTGGTCTTGGGGTCGATGTGGATCTGGAAGTGAAGGTGTTCAGTGTTGGCGAGATTGACGTCTGAGCTGGTTGAGATGCGGATGGATTTCTTATGGACAATAGCGATGCCTCCTCCTGTTTGGCCGGTACGGTCCTTGCGAATGATCTTATAGCCTTCCGGGATGGCAATGGTGATGTCTGGGGCTGATGTGGCGTTCATCCATGTTTCTGTTAGGAAGGCGACGTCCGGAGAGATGGTGTCTAGTAGATTCCAGAGGTCGATGGCGTGCCTGTGGACCGAGCGGGTGTTGAGCAGGATGCATCTTAGGTGGTTGGGGTCGGATATCTGTTGTGTGTTCGTAGATGGGGAGTTGTTCTTGGTACCGTCAAACCTGCAGGAGTTGCAAGAGAAGGGTCCATGGGTGTGCTAGACCTAGTAGGGACTTCAGTCCTGTGAGTCTTTCATTCTCCTCTCATTCTGGGGGCAGGGGCAGAAGATTCTCGTCTCCTTCTAATGTAAGGGCTGATGCAAACTTATCTTCCTCTGCCTCTATTTCATCCTTCTCATCAACATTATCCTGCTCCAGTGCTGCAGTGTGCATTCTGCAGACCTCATACTGTTCCTGTGCTTCTTGCAACTTGCAATATGCGGATCTCCGCCCATACTTGGAGGGCTATCTCATACTCCAACTTTGGAGATTCCTTGGCTGGCTTCATCCCTCTCTCCCTGCTCAACTTTTTCTGCTCAGCCATCCTGCAGCTTTCAAGGTTGCCGAGATCAAAATGAAAATCAGGAATAAAATTTGAAAGAAAAAAGGAGAAATAAGCAATCAGGAAGAATTTCAAAAGAAGTTGAATCCGGTATCCAGTTATTCATATGGGATTTTAATGCTACACAAAATCACTGAGTGACACTGCACAAATGGATCCCCCTGCTGAATGCCAATGTAGGAAATTGGGCTATTGGGTGATGGACGTAGGGGGTGGAAGCACCACTTCAGCAACACCCACAGTCCTTATCAGGGTGAGCCACAAAAGTCACCAAATTAACATATGCTTTACTCTCTGGTAGCTTAGCACAAAGCAGTCAGACTTAACTTTGAGAAAATACACAAAGTACTTATGCAGCAAACAAACAGTAATGAAATTAAAACCACAGCACCAGGAAAATCACTAACAAATGTATAAAAACAGAGTATATTTTAATTAATAAAATTATACCAGAACAACAATAAAAATCCAATCAGGAGGCCTCGAGACATTCAATTTTAAAGTTTGAATTCGATGTAGAGCCTAAAAGCACAATGTACCACTCATGGTCATCTGGTCATGCTAGACCAGGGGAAAGTCACAAGTTCAGGCTAACTGTGGCCAGGTCAGTCAAGCTGAAAAAAATTACCTTCTCAAAATATGGCGTGAAGATGTCCGTTCGTGGTGGAGGAGGCCACGAGCAGTAGGGAGAGCATCACCATCTGTCGTTGCTGTAGTGCGAAACTCTGGTCAGGTTTTGAAGATGGTTGTTATGAATCTTCCAGTTGGTGGTCACTGTGGACTGTTGTTACTGTAGTGCGAAGTGCAGATCTCAGGTTGCGTTATTACTGGTGCTCGCTGTAACACAAAATTTTGGTCTGGTGACACAGAAGGTCGTTGCTGGAGCTTTGCTTTGGTGGTCATTACAGGGGCCAGAGTTTTGGCGAGAATGGGCCGTCTGTGGTTGTAAAAAGCTAAAAAGTTAGAATTTCACTTTTTTTCACAGGAGGAGCGCAACTGATGAAAAGCAGTGGCCAAGGACCTTGGGCGGCACCTCTTGGGGACCAGGAACTCACTCCAGCAGAAGCCAGCAGAGATCAGGTAGGTCAGGTTCTGTGGCCAGTGCAACAGGCAAGCCTTGCAGTTGCAGGGAAGTCTCAGGAGCTTGTTATGTCCCTTTAGCTCAGACAGGAGGTCAGCCAACTGAACCTTGGAGTCACTCAGGTTAGCCTGGGATGAAGGGAGCAGGCCCAGTCTTCCCTCTCATAGAGCACGGCAGTCCTCAAGTAGAAGCATGGCTGTCCTCGGGGGCAAGGCAGTCCTTTTGTAATATCCACAGGTTTAGGAGTGTACTGCAGAGTGGCTCTGGAGGTCATTATTTATACCTTGTGCAAGCCTTTGAAGTGAAGGAGTTCCCTACACTATCCCCACATCTGGTTCTGGAAAGTCCTTCCATTCTCTTCCCTTCCCTTCCCCAAAACGTAACCCCACATGTCCTACTTTTTAAATGATATGCAACCTGTCCTCTGAGCTTTTAGGGCCTACCTCATGGGTACCTCATAAGTACTAAGAAGATTAGGGCTGCCAAAATGCTTATTTTGCCAGGTTTAAAAGACAGTTTCAAACTGCACTACACCATACGGTGGCAGGCCTGAGACTAGTTTTAAAATGCTACTTCAGTGAGTGGCACAATGAGTGATGCAGGCCTACTTGTAGAAGTTAATTTACAAGCTCTGGGTAGCATGCTCTACCACATACTAGGGAGTTATAAGTAAACTAAATGTGCCAATCAGATGTAACCCAATTGTACCATATTTTTAGGGAGCAGGAACAAGAACCATAGCACTGGCTGTGGGGATTAGATGCACAGAGCCCTAAAACCAGCAAAAACAGGTTCAGCAACAGAAGGCAAAAATTAAGGGAAGACCCTGCATAGAGAACCAGGTCCAAAAGGAGGGTGTCAGAGCGCTTTATATCACATTTACACACACAAACACAAGTCAATGAGGGTTACAAGGTAAAGAGTCCCATATCGTCCATACGGGAAACAACCATTACAACACAGTAATTTCAACGCACTACCTTTGCAACACAGCAGTTACAACACAACTGCCTTTACAACGCATGTCACTACAACGCATGCCATTATAAGGCATACCATTACAATGCATGCCATTACAACACATTATAAAGAAAGTAATGGGGATTTTTTAGTTTTAGGGTGGGTATGGGTTTTGGAGTACATGGGAATAGTATTTTTACCTCTACACTATCCAACACGTACCCTACTGTTGCACTCACTGGATTGGTAATAATAATTTTTACCCCTACACTATCCAACTCTTACCCTACTGTTGCACTCACTGAAGTGGGAACAGTAAGTTTTACCCCTACACTATCCAACACTTACCCCACTGTTGTCCCAAAAGTATTATGCGTTATAATGGTATGCATTGTAATGGTATGCATTGTAATGGTACTTTCTAAAAATGCTTTGTAATGGCATGCGCTATAAAATCATGCGTTGTAATTGTTTGCGTTGTAACGTCATATATTCCGTCTATACTAGTAGTCATTACATGTTAAGAGTGCATAGTCTGCAGAAACACAAAGTCAGGATTTGAAATATAACACAGTAGTTGGGGTTGCCTGGACTAATAAGACTTTCGGCCTTATCCAAACTTGGCAGTATTACCATCGTCCTTTCGCTGTACCGGTCCCAAGTACTCCGTCGAACTGACAGCAGTCCGCCCGCCATATTTCGATGTTGTGGTTATAGCTAGGAGACCACTTCAGAAGCAGCCTTCTCTGCTGACTAACAGTAGTGTGCCGCAGTATGTCCAGCGGGATTGCTCCAAGCTGATCTAGATATTCCTGTTGTGCTGGAGGTGGAGTCCTGATGGAGTGAGGTCCATGGTTGTGTGGAGACAGGTAAGTACTACTTATAATCAGCTCTGTATACATATATGTTGTGAATCTGTCAATATGTATATGTAGGTAATGTGTACTGCACATATGTTTACATATAGCATTCCACACCAACAGCATACACACACTATTAAATGTACACCCACACCCAGCACAAAAGCCTACCTCAGATCCCGGCGACAACAGGGTGGCTTAATGTTGTTGTCAAGTAGCAGCAGCACAGGATGGACCAGGACAATGGCGTTTAAGACGGACCCTGAAAAAGGTGGGTATTCACCTCTTTTTCATCCATTCCGACAACTCGAGCTTGGAGGTTTCCCCGCCACAGTTGTCTCGACGGAAAGACACATTGTAATCTGGATGGCGGGATTCTTGTCGGGACTCCCTTCGACAGCCGCTGTGCCTCTGACGACGTTGACGGAGTAGAAAGAATCTGACGGGGGCAGCTGGACTGCGGCGGTCTTTCCTCCCGTGACCAGCCAACATCTAAATCGGGTGGGCAGACCATGAAGGCAGCCGGTCCGAAGACCACAGAAAAAGCGAAGGCTGGACTAGTCCCGCCAAGATCTAAATCAGGCACTTTCTGATCACACAAACGAACCCTTTTCTTTTTTTAGCAACCTTACAATAACAAAATATTGAGAAAAAAGTTAGGTTCTAGATCCATGTCTTGCAGTTTGCATGCTGGTCCTTGATGATGGTTCAAAGCTACTGTGCTATATTAGAAGGAATGCACCTTCATTAACAAAAGGCTGTAACCCACTGAGCTCTCTACCTAAAATACAAATTTATGACCTGTAAGATCTCTGTAGCCCCTGCTTTAACCCCACAAGTGCAGTCTCTTTGTGACCAATTAAGTAAGAAAAGATTTACTCTCATATTTTTCCTTGTTGCCAATTTCTTTGCAGTAGAGTTTAAAAATAAATAAATGTACACATTGACTGTCAGACTCTTCTTGTCCCAGCCCCCTGTGATTCCACCCACTTTCAGCTGCCGCTCCTTAACCCCCAATTTATGGGTGACGGAGTATATTTTTTTTTCTCCATCTCCAGCATTGCTTTTAATGAAAGAGGGAAACCACGGGTTCCATAACACAGTAGGGCCGGAAGTGTGCGGCATAGCATAAAAGTTCGTGCAGGGCTGGCTAAAATCCACATGTAACCGAGCTTTGAGATATTCAGAGAACTCTGAATTCTCCGACTCAATAATCAAATCTCGCCAATGGAGAAAAAAATTATGATGCGGGAATTTAGGAGGCATAGATTTGCTAGGAAATGCAACGAGCGAACTTTGCATTTACCGATTATTAAACCTCGTTCTGAGGTTTCCCGCAAAATGTTGTGTCTGTGGCAAAACATATCAATAAATCCTCTCTGTTAATTGGTGGCACATTTAAATGAAGTCATGACACCTGTGGCTTAGGGCAGCACTGTGTGATAGTTTGCCCTCTTGAACACAAGACTTCTCGTATATTTTTATGTGGGGTGTTTTTCGCCGCCTTTGCTGCCTCCTGGATTTATGAAAGTCTCACCCGCCTCCTCTTCACTACTGCTGAAACACACACGCCAGCTAAAAGCAACAAAAAAAAACACAATTAATCGTATAACCACGCTGCGTCCAGCCTTGAAGTTCCAAAGAAAGAACTCGACTTGAAGCAACTAGGGCGTCGGTGACAGAAATAAAAAATACGCGAAATGTATATGTTTATAGTAATCTAATCGCTGACAATGTTTACCAATTAGGAAAGGCCGTAAATGTTCATGAGGAACTACAAATCTGCAAGTACCTAGTACCCTTTTGATTTGTATTATTTGGCCAGGCGGGTGACAACAACGTCTGAGCGGGAGGCTGTTCGCAAGGCGTGCTGTGGTAAAGGTGCAGCAATGTATGCACGTTGAAGAAAGGTACGGCTTGAATGCGCCTATTTCCTACGGGTTATCTGTTGTACAAATAAACAAGCGTTGGCAACGCCAATAGGTCTCGCCCATGGTCTGGCTTTTTGGCTTTGGCAATTGGGTGGGAGTGGCGAATGGGGGCGGGGAGGGAGAAACAGAGACGAGAAGGAGAAACAGAGCAGAGAGGGGGAGATTAAACCGGGACGGGAGGGCGGGGGAGGAGAAAGAGGGACAAAAGGGCGGGTGGAAAAAAGAGGAAAAAGGGAGGGGTTGAGGGATACGTTTAAAAAAAAAGAAGGGCAGGTGAGAAAAGAAAAGAAACAGGTACGGGAGGGCTGGTGGGAGATGGAGAAGAAACAGGGAAGATTTTAAGAAACAAAGAGGGGTTGGTGATAAATTAAGACAAGAGAAAAACAAATGAATTGAGGGTATGGCATGCAAGGGCCTTGGATTGACTGTTTATTGCAGCAAAAAAACAGAAAGATATAAGAATACTACATGGCGTCTAAAGTGCAGCCTTATGGGTAGCTCCAGGTACAGGAAACCAAGGATGCCCTTTGATTGTGCAGGGTAATCAACATCAACTGCTGCATGCAACACGCACATGCAGAAGACACAAGTCAGAGTATGTGAGTCCAATCACACAAGTATGTTACACGACACACATCCCACTGGATACATGCACAGAAGTGAAGGGCTTTAGTTATGGGGGGCTGAGTGGGTTTTACTAGGGGTTTCCGTCCCCTGGAGTATGGGTAAAAAGGTTGGTGCCTGAAACACTGATTCTGATGCTGATTGGTGTTCTCCAAATGGACTGATCTGACCAGGTGACGGGGACATTCTTGTCCAGGTGCAGGTACTCTTTGAGGTGCACCCGGCGGCTGCAAAGCCTTGTAGTCTGCCAGTGGAACATAAAGATAAACCTCGGATCTCCCCAAAAGTACTTGCTGGATTGTCATGCACATTGAAGGAAGTTGCAAAGAGGCGGCAGGATACTGATGCCCCCAATATGCTGGAAAGTTACTCAGTAATCCCCCCAGTTCAATAGAAAAATGGGGAAGAAAGAAGAGCTGAGATGATGGCCGTTCTCACGTGCCATCTGGAGGAGAGATCATTCCTTTCTTGGGTGGTGGTAGAGATGGTGAAAGAAGACAGACCCTATGGACGGTCAACTTCAGAATAACTTGATTCAGGATCTAAAGTGCCAGACAAGAGTGTCCTGTCTATAATGCCAAAAAGTGCACAGTTATGTACAGTACTGATGTAAAGAGGGTCTGATGGGGCTATGATCCCTTGCTTAATCCAGATAAAATAGAACTAGCACGCTCACATGTGATTCCAAACAACCAAGGTGCATCTGTATGTGCAAAGTAAGCTAAGGCTGGTTTGGAATAAAGAAGTTCATGACCATGAGAGCCGAATATCCAAGGCTTACCTCAAAAGTAAGACAACAGCACACCCCACAGTGGAACCAGTGATGCTTTAAAGGACTCTAAATTAGCGATGCACCACAAAACGTTTTGGAAAGGTCTTGGAGGACACTTGAAATCTAGCTGATAGACCGGTTGGGTCCACAGTCGAACATCTTGAAGACGATGGGGTTGGACTGGCGGTATGCCTGCTTCATTAGGACTGTGGTGGTTGAACCGTGTGGTGCATGGAATCACTGGTGGCATAGCGGTCTGAGGCCCCTAATATGCCCCTAGTAAGCTGGGCACTGTCAAGCATATTAGGAGTTTGCTCACTACAGAAACCACCCAAAAAAGTGTGGTGGTGAGGAAACAAAAGGGGCCCTACAGGGCTTCCTTGTGCCTCTGCACCATGGGGTGCATGAAGGGGGGCACAAGGTGTGCCCCCCTGCATGCACTCCCATGTGCCTCCATGGAACGAAATGCAAAACATAGTGCATTTTAGTCCATGCAGGAGCATTCTTTGATGTTCCCATTGTGGCACCTGTTTCAAAGGCACCGCCGTGGGAACGCCAATTTTTGCCCAGCAGGGACTTAATAAGTTGTAAGCTGGTGGGCGGTCTGTTTTGTCTTTCGCGGTGTGGGAGTGGGGCAGTGATGTGGCGGCCCCGCTCCCAGAGCGCCAAGGCCATATTAGGCGCTACATCTGCTGATATCTGTACAAAAGTAGCTTGTCACTGGTGTGACTTACAATGACTTGTTTATAACCTGTGCAGACCTTTTAATTTAATTGGGCATTGTTAGACCTGGCATCTTTGGTGTGGATTCCCATGACTTTTTGCCTCTACCTCCTGTATTTTTGACGCAGTGCTGGATTTTGTTTTTGCTGGTTTAGATGCTTTGGGCATTTTGCCACTGCTGATCAGTGTCAGAGTGCAAGTCCTAGGTAAATTGGTATTATGATTGGTTATCCATGATTGGCATATTTGTTTTACCAGTAGGTCCCTAGTAAAGTGTACTGAGTGTGCCAGGGCGGGTGATTCAAATGCTACTAGTGGGCCTGCAGCACTGATTGTGCCACCCACATGAGTAGCCCTAAAATGATGTCCCAGGCCTTCCACTGCAGTGGCTGTGTGCAGTTGCTAACTGCTATGCTGACCTGATCAGTGTCACACTGGCCAGGCCTAACCCTTCCCTTTCTGTGTACATTGGACACCCCTATGGAAGCCCTAGGTACCCCCCTGGGCAGGGTGCAGTGTATGTTTATTTATATTTTATTTACTTATGCGTTCTTATATAGCGCAGACTTTACCCGAAGGCGTCAGAGCGCTTCACAATAGGAACAGAAAATTACAAGTGAACAAATTACAAAAGGAGACGATAAGTACTCTGATAGTGCATTACAGCCATTTTCGTCTTTCACTATTGAAAGGCTATTTTGCCCATAGGCTAGAATAGGGAATGCTGTGTATAATGTTTACCTGCATATCTTGAATAAACAAAAAGAACTAGCTATTGGGATAGTGTTTGCTTATATGTGTCTGCATGGGAAACCATTTCGTTTTTTATGAAGGCCCTCACCCACCAACCTAGTTGGTGGAATGCTTCCTCATCGGGCTCCACCCGAGGCATCGAGTGTGCCTCAGGTGTGCTGCGACGCCAGGCTACAGCGGAGCGGGCTTTTTTTTAAGCGTGAGTGTGCTGTGCTGGTGTGTTGCGTGAGGTTTAAAATACTCTCCTTGGGGTCTTAAAAGGTTACTTTATTGGTGGGCCCCAGGCAGAGATTAAAAACAAAGGCTTAGAATGTGTAGCGGTAAACTTATGGTCTCCCACGTCCAGTGTGGTCGACTAGTTTCAGCCAGGCCTTCTTATTATACTGGCTTTCATCAGGACCTTTTATGTGTGTGGGTGTTACAGGGGTATACGTGTCTGTCAGTGCCCTGTATGTGTTGCACGCGCTAAGGTGCTTGTATGTGTGAGAGGTGTTTCCTCTCAGTTTGTACCTGTAGGGATATAAAAGAAAGACAAGACAGGACAAACAAAGAGACACATAATGTTTAAAAACACGCAATATGTCAATCACATAGGTTCGGCGAGAAATATGCACATTATATACAATTGTGGTGCTTACTCCTATCTACAGAGGACACACTCCAAGGATCTCCGCCGGAGGGTCGGGACTCTTGTGCACTTTAAGGATATGGGGAGAAAAGGTAAGGAAGTAGGTGAGGCTAAACGCTACCAGCGGTAAAAAGATGCACGCTCAGTTATGGCCAAGGGCAGCATGACTGGCGGCTGTACCGTGAGCGGGGGCCGGCCTCCACACTTACTGGGCAGGGTCTCCAGACCCATTGGAACACCTATAATCCGGCTGCGAGCTCCGTAGGAACTGAATGCGGGGAGCCGGCGTGTTTAAACACCCTCTTGTTGCCGCAGGTATTGCTCGTTGAGGGCAGGCGGGGCTTCTGTGAGTAGCGTTCGTGTGTAGCGTTCAGCTGTATTTGGTGCTACTCTCATCAGGCGTGTCTTTCTCTGAGCAGCATCTGTAGGGATAGACAGAGAAGAAATACATACGCTCGAGTCCTGTGGACTTCCTATTGGTATCCATTAGTAGTGTGTGCACCAAGGGATAATGTTAATTAGTTGCCAAGCTAGCGGGAAATAATATGGATAATATATAAATACACATGATCATGTCTTAAGAAAAGTGAGCTGGGCGCTGTCTCGAACCCGCTAACTGTGGCAGGGACAAAATGTGTCTTATGATCATGATTACAGCCAAGTAGGTACTACTCTCAGCGATCAGTGATGTCATTTGAGATGTCATCAGTGATGTCATCAGTGATGTCACGGACCATGTCATGAATGATGTAATATGTGACATCATCAGCAGTGGATTGCGGGTGCACGAAATATAGTTAGTACAACTAACTATACAAGAGCAATTTCAATGGTTTTTTAAATGCTAATTCCTAACTCTATAAGGCCTGAAACCTATGGTTTTTTAAGTGAATTTGCAAGGTTTTGAAAATGCTGATTCCTAACTATATAAGGCCTGAAACCTATGGTTTTTAAGTGAATTTGCAAGGTTTTTTAAATGCTAATTCCTAACTATATAAGTCCTGAAACCTATGGTTTTTTAAGTGAATTTGCAAGGTTTTTTAAATGCTAATTCCTAACTATATAAGGCTTGAAACCTATGTTTTTTTCAGTGAATTTGCAAGGTTTTTTAAATGCTAATTCCTAACTATATCAGGCATGAAACCTATATTTTTTTTCAATAAATTTCAAAGGTTTTGTAAATGCTAATTCTATTAGCGGATAACGTTTATATATGTTATTATCCTTCTGGGACCACCTGAGCAGCCATCTTGTTTCTCGGGAGAAGTGAGGCACAAGAGAGCACAAAACAAGAGTGGAAAACGCGAAAAGGGGGCAGGGTTGAGACCCCCTGACCCCCTAGCCCTTCTCAGGGGGTCCCAGAAGGACCACCAAGTGCACCAAGTAAATCACAGGGTACAAGCACGGTACGCGTACGGTGCGCGTACCCCGCGATTTTTTTTTGTTTTTTTGCCCTTGGGGGTCCTTTTGGGACCCCCTGAGAAGGGCTAGAGGGTTGGGGGGTCTCTACCCTGCCCCCTTTTCGTGTTTTCTACTCTTGTTTTGGGCTCTCTTGTGCCTCAGTTCTCCTGAAAAACAAGATGGTGGCCAACACTTCCTGGTTTGGACAGTTTGGAATGTTTGGAATGTTGACAGTCGACTGCCAGCCAATCAGAAACTCGCTCGCGCACGTAAGGATAAGGGTGCGACCGCCAGTAGGTAATATATATATATATATTTTTTTTTATCCCCGTCTCACCACCCCGTTCCAAAGCAGCCTCCACTGGTTTGCAGGGAAGCTAAATAGCCAACTGGGGAAAACTTGTTTTTTTGTTTTTATGTCATAATCAGCTCTCTAACTATCTGGCATAAGACAAATATGTCCCTTAATGTAGTTTGTTTCAGGTCTTCCCATTTCTCAAGTTATATTGCTAGTCATGTCAGATGTCAAACGGCACATGATTAAGGTATCCCCTCATAACCCAGTATGACTAGATACTATATTCTCATCTCATCTAGTTCAAATGCAGCGGTGTAGCAATAGCCCCCGTGGTGTGGGGGGCCAGAGCTCCATGGGGCCCTTTCTTCACTGTGCACAGTTAGTGGGACCCTGGTAGGAGAGCTCTTAAGTGGGCCCAGAGCATGGGGGCCCCCTCCCTGTACTTTGCAGGGGCCCCCCTCAAGTTACGTTATGCCACTGTTCAAATGATTTTCCTCTTAAAAGAGAGGAAATGATGCTGCTGTTTATTGGGTTCTGGGATAGACACGGAGTAGCCAGAAAATGAAAACACCCCCACCTTAGACCACACCTCTGACTGCGCAGAGAGACGCCAATAACCCCAAAATAATTTATTCCCCTATTATTTTTTCTATCCATTAATCTATCCAGCAACATAACCACATCCATCCATCCATCCAGCCAGCCATCCTTTAAGTCTTTCATTCATTTCTATTTCTATTCTATTCTATTTATTATTATTCTATTATATTATTTTCAGTCATTGATCCGGTGTCACCATTTCATCTTTTCAATGTTTTACTCATCTTTCCTTTCACTTTTCTATCATTCCCTTAATCTTTTCTGCCACCTTTCCTTTCACCTTCCATTCACCCTGCCTCCTTTTTTTGTTTGTTTACCTCTTCTTTCAAAGGTCCTTCCATCCTTCTTTCTTCAACCCTTTCTTTCACTACATCTCTCTTTCTTATCTTCACTAGTTACTATTTATTCTTACTCTTTTCTCTCCCACTTCCAGTTGCCACACTCTCCTTTACCCCATTTTCATTATTCAGCTTTCTCTGGCATATTTGCTGTGCTTGGCTCATTTATTAGCCATTTGCCTACTTCCCTCAGTTGTCATAGTGTCATTTTTGGCTTTTGACTGTAGATAGAGCGAATTATTTAAAGATTTAGTGGAACGCTGAGGCAACTCCCAATGTAATTCCTAATGTGGGGGGATTCACAACACCATTGGGTGGGTCAGACACTGTAAAAGGATTTCACGCTGTCTTTTGGGAATAGAGGGGAGATGATGTTCAGGCAATGAACATCTGTAGCTGTAGATGTGAACAGGGGCCATGGGCAAACATTTGCTTTTGAGAAAGCTTTAGCACTGCTTCTGTTCTGTACCCCAAAATTACATGTGCCTCACCAGAATGAGTGAAGAGCCCAGGACTCCTTGTTTGAAAGCTGTCTTTGATCTATTAGCAGTCACACAGGAGTACGAGTACCAGTGTTCTTAAGGACTACTACTGTAGATGCAGTAGCAGATGCAGAGAAAAGAAGGATACAAAAGGGAGTTCCCTTTTTCACATGGTCAACCCACACCAGTCCTCTCCCTTCCCCTCCCAGGCTACTCATGTGTGACAGCCCCCTCTGTACGACCCGGCTTGGGGAGCAAAGTATTTCATAATGTCTGACATACATTTCAAGATATCTTTTCTACTTTCCAGAAAGGATGCATTTACATATTTAAAAAATTTGGCTGGTTAATATAAAGTGAAGGTAACTTTCAATCATCTATAACTGTATGGTACTGACGCAGGTATCAATCCAAATTTACTGCAGAACATGTCAACTATCACATAAGAGAGAGGTTATACTACAGCATGTAATAACAATTGAGCATTCTGCTGGATAAATACCATGTTTGAATGGAGCAACCATAATGTATAAGATAAATTCTTTGAGTTATGTATATACTTGCAAATCCAACGATATGATTCAACTGTTATATGGACATATAAATAAATTATATGCTTCTAGAATTGTACAGAATATATGATTTGGACAGAGGTAGGGGGCAGGATGGTGTGGCCGTACAGATGTCCGAAGACAATAAATGCTAAACAAATTAAAGTATTTTTGCTCATTTGAAGTGCACCATTCTCATTAAAAACATAAAAGTTGATGGGAGGAATTCTTGCAATATGTCTAACCAAAGGCAATTGCTCGGAGTAGCATTCCAATCAATTGTTCTTTTGCCCCCCATGCCACTTCAGTTTGGACCCTGCCATATGCAAATCAGTCTTGACCCTGCTTATAGAGGAACAGTCCAGCCTGAAATGCCAGGTCAGGTCCTCCCTCAAGTGGAACACAAGGAACCCAAAATTGGTTTTGCCCTGATTGAGGCTTGTCAGTTGGGTATAGCTTGGTTCCAGTGGCCCAGGGAGCACCCACCGGACCCACATCTGTGCATACCCTTGCCACTTAGGGTGGTACATCAAACACAAAAGGGTGATGGAAGGGATGCTTGCAATAAGTCTAACCACTGACAATTGCTCGGGGTGGCATTCCAACCCATTGTTCTGTACTTTTGCCCCCTAATTCCACATCAGTTTGGACCCAGCTATATGCAAATTAGTCTTAACCCTGCTCCAGTAGGAACAGCCCAGACTGAACAATTCAGACCAAGTCCTCCCTTAACCGTAGCCAGGGGGTTACACATTTACATGCATTCATCCCATCACCTTTTGGGTGTTTGATTACCAGTAGTAAGCCTGGAAACCTAATACAAGTGCTGCTTTCCAAGCCACTGCCGTCAATGTTTGTGAATTCCAAAATGTTGTAAATTTGCACTCCTTCAAAGAGTACTACTATAGATATAGATTTACTACTTCTTTTGGTAAAAGTATCGCAGTACAAAAGCACAATTATTGCAATACAAATATAAAAAAAATAAAAAAAGTTACAATGTGTTAGTGAGATGAGAACAAAGAGAAAAACCGACATAACAGACCCGACTCATAGCCTCCAGACCCTACTACCAAGCCAAGCATGCATATATTTGGGGTTGTCACACCTCAAACACAAACCAAAACTACACCCCTGCCTAATGGGTGCTGATAGACTACGTTGGCATAAATGATTACATTCTATGAGGTTTAACATAATTTTGCTAAAATGGTTGCAAGTATGTGAATAACCGAGTCACTGTTTATGGAACTACTAAATTTAATATGCTATTTCATCTGCATGGGAAGAACAGTGATACAGTTACCTTTACCTTCCTTTCCAAACCGAAAACCTTTATTTTTTATAATTGGCACACAGCTCTTGTGGCTTAGCTCAGAGACAACTTCCTCTGATAAGTCCAGCCCACAGAAAGCCTGGTTTGCACAGGCTTGAATAGCCCTCACCTCGAAGTAACCCAAGGAGTTAAAATGTTTCAAACAGATAAGAAACTACTGTAGATTTCCCACCCTCTTATCTTTAAATCTATTCTTAACAACGCTCATACACTGGAGAGTAGCTGAACCTTGTTAATTCTTCGTCTCCTGTGGAAATACATTAGTTATCAAAACTTGACAAACACCCCGCAACGCCATGAGAGCGGCTGTCTGATAACACAGTAAATATTTGTGCTGAGACCAACACAGCATCGAGTTTAGGGAGGTAAAACGTGTTTTCCTGTAGTGCATTCATTGCCAAAAGCCATTCACTGCTTTCAGATAAACTGGAAGAAAAGAGAAAAGGCACATTTTGATCTAGACTGGATGGCTCCTGTCGACGCAGACATGGTTTCTGTTCATTGCAGGATCATTCAGCAGAGGCTGGGGAGTTCTTGGAACAATATGAATGGAACATGAGCTGGCATCTGCAGGACTTCTAAGAAAATGATTGCAGGACTTCTAAGAAAATGATTGCAGTTTATTTAATTATTAAGCTTAGCAAAGACACAGTTTTTGAAGGTATAATGTTATCATCCCTTTTTTGATATTTGCATACAATCGAGATAAACAACTAATTATAGCTAATTCGTAAGAGTGAATTCATGGGTGAAACAGGTACTTGGGGCCTGAGGTTCAAAGATTCCTAGTAAGAAATTCAAATAACGAATTGCAATTTGTGATTTCTTATTAGGAATCTACTAAAATTGATTCAGTAGAAGTGGGTGACATTTGCACCCCCACTTCTATAGAATGTATTATTTTGTGAACCAACCTATGCATTAATAGGTTGGTTCACAAAAATACTGACTTGTAATGGGTAGCAATTTAATTTACCTCATTAATATGCATGAGGTAGGTTGCATATTGAGACCAACTATGATTGGTTAGAGTCCCAGGCATTGTACACAGTTGGGATCAGCAGACCTTGTTGTCTGTGCTGGCTTTTATATAAAGAAAACTTTTTTTTTTAATATAGCCTATTTCCTTTTTATCAGAGGGAAGCCTGTGACATTAACTGTGATGGGATTTGCAGTTTCATTTGTTAAGAGCTAGATCTTAAATTTCTTAATGAGTGTCACAGTGGCTGCCAGGAGGGTAGAAGTGTCCACCCAATTGTTCACAATTTTTGGTTAGAAGATGGTACCCTAATCATTTGGTAGGAGTGTTGATTATGCAATAGCAAGGCTCCTGGGCAACATCTCCTTCGAGACAGCAACCTTCCAGGAAAGCTGGAAGCGCGCTGAAATCAACGCCTTACTCAAGAAACCCAAGGCAGACCGCAAGGACCTCAAAAACCTCCGACCCATCTCCCTGCTTCCGTTCCCAGTGGAGGTCACCGAGTAAATCGTCAACAAACAACTGACCCGTTACCTCGAGGAAAACAGCATCCTGGACCTGTCCCAGTCCTGGTCCCGCAGCAATCACAGCACCGAAACAGCCCTCAATGCAGCCACCAATGACATCAGGACCCTGCGTGACAACGGAGAAACAGCAGCCCTCATCCTGCTGGACCTGTCAGCCGCCTTCGACACGGTCTGCCACCACACAATACGAACATGCCTCTACGACGCCGGGATCCAAGAGAAGGCCCTTGACTGGACCACCCCCTTCCTCTCCGGCAGAACTCAGACCGTCTGCCTTGCCCCCTTCCGCTCAAATGCCACTGAGATCATCTGCGGCGTACCCCAGGGCTCTTCCTCAGCCCAACGTTGTTCAACATTTACATGGCACCCCTCGTCCATGTCACCAGACAGCATGACCTCAACATCGTCTCCTACGCCGATGACACCCAGCTGATCCTCTCCCTCACCAAAGACCCTCACACCGCAAAGACCAACCTCCACAAAGGAATGAAGGCCGTTGCCGAATGGATGAAGCACAGCCGGCTGAAGCTGAACTCAGACAAGACAGAGGTCCTCATCCTTCCACCCACCCCTTTGGCCTGGGACGACTCCTGGTGGCCGACCGCACTGGGAACAGCTCCAACACCCACTGACCACGCACGCAATCTAGGGATCATCCTTGACTCCACCCTCTCCATGACTAAGCAGGCCAACGCCGTCTCCTCATCCTGCTTCAACACCCTCCGCATGCTCCGCAGGATCTTCAAATGGATCCCCATCAAAACTAGAAAAACAGTCACCCAAGCCCTCGTCACCAGCAGAGTGGCCTATGGAAATGCCCTCTACGAAGGAACATCAGCCAAACTCCAGAGACGACTGCAACGCATCCAGAACGCCTCGGCACGCCTGATCCTCGACATCTCCCACCGCAGCCACATCACACCCCACCTGAGAAACCTGCACTGGCTCCCCGTCAACAAGCGGATAACCTTCAAGCTCCTCATCCATACACACAAAGCTCTCCACAACACCGGTCAAGCACACCTCAACAGATGACTCAGCTTCGACACCCCCTCTTGCCAGCTCCACTCCGCCGGCACCGCCCTCGCCACAGTCCCCCGCATCCAAAGAATGACCGCTGGCGGCAGATCCTTCTCCCACCTCGTCGCCAAGACCCGGAACACCCTCCCCACCAACCTACGGCAGACCCAAGACCTACTGGCCTTCAGAAGACTCCTCAAGACCTGGCTGTTCGATCAGTAGCAGCTCCCTCCCTCCACCCCCCTCCCCCCCCCCCCCCCCAGCGCCTTGAGACCCTCACAGGTATGTAGTGCACTTTAGAAGTGTCCTGATTGATTGATTGATTGATTGATTGATTGATGGGTGGTTGTTAATATATAAAGTGTAGATTTGAATTAATTGAACTTTGCTTGATCCTGACATCAGATGAAAGGTTTTATTTATAGCCTGAGAGATGTTTGTAATTTGGTGCGGTGAGTATACATCTGGGCTTTGTGAACTGCAAAAGAAGAGAAATCAAAACTGCATATTTGAAACTGACTCCTCCTCTCAAAGCACCTTCTCCATGGAGTTTCCAAAATCAAATTTAAACCTGGAGATCTTATATATATATTTTTTTTTTGTATGTTCTTATATAGCGCTCGACTACCCGGAGGCATCTCGGCGCTTGATTTGGGAACCCGTCCTGGCTTTTCCCTGTGAGATAGCCCCTAACGGGCATCCCCAAGGAGAAAGCCAGGCATCCCGCCGCGGGGGGCCGTTGTGGAGATTAAGCAAGCTTAATGCCCAGAGTTGCAGAGTGTGAACCCATGATTAGGTCAGGCACCGAAGCGAGAATTATCGAGTCCGTGGACATTTGCGCTCAAGACCCTGCCGCGTCGGGAATTGAACCCTGGTCCCGGGTCTGACCTCTGCTTCAGGGTCTGCCTGCTCTAACCAGTGAGCCACACTTCTCCACATATGCTTGTGCAAGTTATGAGGTTTATCAAATACAAGTTGCTCTCCTTAATAGATCTAGCTCTACTTAGGACTTTTTTTAGGGATTAAAGGTCCTGTTTAATTGCATGAGTCGGGGAGTGTCTATTAGCCTATGGTCTGTGAGGTTCTTGGTAGTTAAAATACATTTTTGTAAATCTCTAGGGACCTTTAAGTACAAAGTAGATTGGCCAGCACCCTAAGTGAAAACAGGCTCAAAATCTCAATCTGCAGACATTTTCTTTTCACATATATTATCCATTTGTTTACTCTTCCATCTGCCCACACATATTCAGCATTAATCAAAACATAAGTTCACGAACCAACATGTCTTTCACTTACCCAGTTGTCTACCAATTAACACCACTATCCTCTTTTTCATCGATTTGCTCATGTATCAATACAGCCATTCACCGTCCCACTTATGACATAAGATAACATAACATAGCATAGCATAACAAAACATATAACAGGACATAACATACCACAAAACAGCCCAGCACTACCTAACATGACATACATTTTTAAGCTAATATTCACCCCTAATGGCATCTTTGTGCTGAAATAACAGATTTGTATACACAACTTACCAATCTGCACAACCATACTGAAACACACATATAAAATGGGTGAAGGTGTTGATACTGCTACTGCAGCCTATGCTGAACCTGTATTTGAGAGAGGAGGCGTTACTGATAAATCCAGAATTTTGCCTGCTCTGTGGCCTTATGAAATGTGTACTGCTGCTGTAGTGATAGAGGGAATCTCCCACTCATGTTACTAAGCTGTACCTGTTCTGTGAAAGAGGGAAGCTTGCACTTTTGCCAATGCTGTACATGCTGTACCCAGTCCATGAGGAATGGAATGCTGCACTTCTGATGTCTAGCTGTACTTGTTGCTAGATTAAAGTTGTATTGTACTTCTTCTGTGAAGATGGACAATGTCAACTAATGCAAGGGGGGCATCTGTTTTGTAGGGTTGAGAGAGGGGAAACTCGTACTGCCAATGCCCATCTATAAATGTTCTGTACGTAACGATAGCATAACTGTTGCTGTGCTCTACCTACTCCGTGATATAAGGAAGGTTTGTATTCATGTTTCAGGAGCATTAATCATACCCACTGCTGTGTATTTGCCTGTTGGTGCTCTGGGGTGCAACTGGCTGTGACTTCTAACCATGATTGTAAGAATCCAACGTGTGTCCCGACCTGCCCTTTTCAGAAAAAAATGGTAGACATGTCAGTGTATTCTGGAGTTATGGAAGGGTAAGGATCTGATAAGTATATAGCAGTTTGTTTTACACCCTCTGTATTCTTTTTCATTAATATAGCAATTATACCTCTGTTTGCATAACAAATATTTAGGACTAGTCTTGACAGTTCTAAAATACTTTAGATGTTTTTTCATCTTGTAGTTGCTGCTTTATGTTTACATTTCAAAGAGGATAATGCTGGATTGTGGTGAATTTCAAGGCTTTTCAGGTCTCACCTGGCATACTGCACACATGCGCAGTCGAGCTCGCAAGATTTTATACCTCAGAGTGAACTTCACTAGCAAGGGTTAAGCCTGCCCCTCTTCTCCATTGACTGGCCTCCTAAATGGTGGCCAGCCATTGGAGAAGAACTCCTACTGACGTTCTTCTTTCTATCTAAGCCCCGTCCTTTTCAGATTGGGTTCCTTGACTTACTGCTGAAGTAAAAGGTTTCTTATCTTCTTTATGGGTCCAGATGGCCCCATAAAGAAGATAAGGAACCTTTTACCCCAGCAGGAAGTTGGGGCGTGTAGTCTGAAAAGGACGGGGCTTATAGACAAAAGGCTGTGCAGATGCGAGCGCTTGTTAAACACACTGTCAGTTTCCCTTCATCTTCTACGAGGGAAAATCTGCCTTGGAAAACAACGGAGCCCAGAGTGAGCATTCTGCTAAAGAGACGGCTGCCCAGTGAGACGCGCTCCACGCGGCAGACCAGTGGAGTATTCATTGGAAGAGGGGGATTTGTCAATTTGCCTTCTTCTGTGTCGTTCCAGTGCCCCTTTTGCCCATTACCTCACCATGTCCCGCTCAGCTTTTCTCCCCAACTCTCCCTTCCTTGTCTTCCCAGCTCGCATCTCCTTTCTTTATTTCCTATTCCCTCAGAATTTTGAGCATCTTCATTTCCCCACCACCTCCCGTCTCCCTCCTTAAACCGCATACACATCTTTACCGAGCTCTCTATATTCTAAAACACTCCCACGTTGCTATACCCATCCCGATGTTTTTGATCCTAAATGTTGTACATGCGCACGTTTTTTGATCGCACATAGCACATGCCATGTAGAGAAAATTTAAAATAAACTTAACTGACCAGTTTGAAAATGAAGGAATGCTGTGTTAATTTTTCCCAGTGACTAGTGTGCCATGAGGATAGCCTTGCAGTGCTGTTGGGAGTGTTCCGGTGCATCACACCCTGGTCTGGAGGGTACGATCACAGCAAAAGTCTTATTCCGGGTTGTGTAACTTGAAGCATCAGTGATGGAGATGTGGTCCTGTCTGCATGAATCAGTCATGCGTGTGCTGTAGCGGGCAGCAGCATTTCATGTGTGTGTGCAGGCGCTAGTTGTAGCGTGGTGTCCTGTTGAGGATGTACGCTAGCCGAGGCCTTTCGTGCACTTACCTTCTGTACACACCGCTTTCCCTCCTGTTCCTCTTTTGTCTCCACTTTATAAGGTAAATGCCATTATTAGCCTGTCTGCTGTGTACAATTGCTTCTGTGTTCGGCACTGTATAGTTGTTTTTACTACTACTGATTTGGGGGAATAGTTCTACTTTGTAATGTACCAGGTGCATCACTGGGAGACCTGCTCTCATCCTGACATCCCCCAGTGAATGCTGTGTTAGTTTTTCCTAGTGCCTAGTGTGCCATGAGGATGGCCTCGCAGCACTGTCGGGAGTGTTCCAGTGCGTCACACCCTGGTCTGGAGGGTATGATCACAGCTAAACTCGGATTCCTGGTTGTGTACGTTGAAGCATCAGTGATGGAGCCGTGGTCCACGTGCAGTGTCCTGTCTGCATGAATCGGTCATGTGTGTGCTGTAGCGGGCGGCAGCATTTCATGTGTGTGTGCAGGCAATAGTTGAAGCATGGTGTCCTGTTGAGGATGTACGCTAGCCGAGGCCTTTTTATGCACTTACCTTCTGTACACACCGCTTTCCCCCCTGTTCCTCGTCCGTCTCCACTTTATAAGGTAAATGCCATTATTAGCCTGTCCGTTGAGTACAGTTGCTTCTGTGTTCGGCACTGTATAGTTGTTTTTACGACTACTGATTTGGGGGAATAGTTCTACTGTGTAATGTACCAGGTGCGTCACTGGGAGACCTGCTCTCATCCTCACATCCCCCAGTGAATGCTGTGTTAGTTTTTCCCAGTGCCTAGTGTGCCATGAGGATGGCCTCGCAGCGCTGTCGGGAGTGTTCCAGTGCGTCACTCCCTGGTCTAGAGGGTACGATCACAGCTAAAGTCGGATTCCTGGTTGTGTAACTTGAAGCATCAGTGATGGAGGCGTGGTCCACGTGCAGTGTCCTGTCTGCATGAATCGGTCATGCATGTGCTGAAGCGGGCGGCAGCATTTCTTGCGTGTGTGCAGGCGCTAGTTGAAGCATAGTGTCCTGTTGAGGGTGTACGCTAGCTCCTCACCAGGCTAGCTCCGGGGTGTATTATGGCTGTTAACCTTTAGTGTATTATTGTGATATTGTTGTGTGTTATTCTGTTGTGGGATGCTGATTACTTCATCTGCCTGTCTCTCAGCTCTTCCATACACGTAATCAGGGGCTCTGAGTTACGCAGCTACCACAGACTGAATATTTGCTTAATAATAACTACGTATGGGATCTGAAAGTCCCTCGGGCCCCACTTCTAGTCACTCCACATCTAAGGGGAAATATTTGGCCACAGGCGCTGTTACCGTGCCAGGCTGAGGGCTGCAGCGAGCCCTTTAACCATGGAATTCAATGCGTAACTAACCTAGGCCCTGCCACGATCCAAGGCGAGCACCCGCGGTGTGTGACTAGAAGAAAAACTTACTTAGCCGGACACTCTAAGCACATGCCCTCATGCGATCACCTAACAAATACAGAAGGACACCAGCTAACTCCATGCCACCTGGACCGCTCTTGGGGTTTCCACCTACAAACAATTGTAATGTTGAACTTCGGTGCAGTTTGAATAATTGAAGTGGATTAGGAGTACAACTCCCAGAAGGCACTAGGTTGTTGATGCAAGGTCTGCTCTGTGGTATCTGTGAGATGGGTGGAGGAAATGTAAATCTAGAATACCACAGAACTAACTTGACTCTATTTCTGTGCCAGTCTTAGAAACACATTCACCTCCTGCCGGTCACCCATTGCAGAACGCAGCTGCTTGCACAGCAGCAAACCTTCGATCCTGGGACTGCTTGATGCCTGCATAAGATCCTTCCTACAACTTCTGGTCAAATCTCAGTCCCACACTTATTGAACAAATGCATAGCTAACCTGGCGCCGAATCACCTAACCATTGCAACCTCACCTCTGTGGCACCCAATATGTTGGTATCTCCTCCCTCAAGGAGAGCAAGGATTGGGTGTAGGTGACCAGCAGATGTGGCATGTCCCGCTACTACACCTAGAAATCCATTGAACGTTAATGTTAGAGCTGGATATTGTTTAATACCTCTTCAAAAGTGTCTGCAGCTTGGCAGCCTCTAACAGGAAGAAAGTGCATCCCTTGTGAGGGTGGCTCTGTGTGTGTGTGTGTGGCTGTGTGTGTGTGGCTGTGTGTGTGTGGATGTGTGTGTGTGGCTTAGGGTGTGTGGCTGTGTGTGTGTGGCTCTGTGTGTATGTGTGGCTCTGTGTCTGGCTCTGTGTGTGTGTGTGTCTCTCTGTGTGTGTGGCTCTCTGTGTGTGTGGGTGCAAATGCAATAGGTCTCGCATTTGCGAGAGATTAAGCTGTTGGCATTGTTAATGACAATGCCATTTATTTATCTGTTTTCAAAACCAACACATAAATAAAAAATTTGTAATTTACAAGGCCAATAGCTCGAACTTTTGCAAAGGTGAGACCGTTGCATTGTAAATGCTTGTTTCTATCTGGCTTGGCATGCAACTACAGACCAAACCAATCGTCACGGTTTCAGTCCTCTTAAAATACCTTGAATGGTTAACGTGCTTGCATCAGAACGTTGCATGTAATGCTATATTCCACATTTGTAGTCCAATTAAGGTAGTGTAATTGGTAAATGCTTTCGTTACCGGCCTCCTTGTGTAACCTTTGCCCCCACTTGCTCGCTTCCTTTTGCGTCTGCCTAAAGGCATCAGGGGATGGTGGTTGAGGGTGCTGATTTGGCCTTGGTATTCCCCTCCCCTTTTTTTAGCTGGGTTCCTTCTACCCTTTCTATCCATCTAACTTCAAGTGATCACATCGGAGTGTCCTATCACATGCCAGTGGGTGAGGAGACAAGTCCTAGTGCAATCAATCTCACACAAGCAATCCGGATAGTTCGGTGTTTGCTATATTAGCAGTGCATTCACTTCAAGCCATTGTAAAACATCACCCTACAACAACACACTCTTTAGACACAAATCCTGTCACCACTATATCCACAATGCTCTCACATTCATGCAGTTGTCTAAATGTTTGCTCCCTCAGTGGGACATCCTTATAAGTAATACTGACAAATGGAATACCTATCATTAATTGACATCACTATAGTGAAAAGGTTACATTAAACCTAGAGCAGCCACAAACATTTAGAATGGTATTACAAGCACATAATTAGGAAGGGCAGCTCAAAATGTAACAACCACTTTTAGCTGAGCAAGGGAACAATTGTACACCCCAGTAGAACGAAACAAACTGCAATGTCCATCAGAACACAAATCCACATTAATAATCTTCATATCTTTAAATGTATGATACCATTTCTATATTTTCTAATAAAAGAAAGAAAGAGAGGTTATATGAACTTAAAGAATTATTTGAGGGGGGTCAAAACCTACTTCAAATAATACTCATAATCCTTGTCAGGGTGAACCACTAGAGTCATTCAATAAACCTATGGTCAAACAGTTGGTAGCTTCACACAACACTCAGCCTTAACTTATATACAATGTATAATTAATGTATGCAGTACTTAAACAGTAATATAGTCAAAACACCACACAAGAAAAATCCCAAAACAATTAAGAAAAATTGAGAATATTTTAGTAAATAAAAGAACAGCAAAATGACAACTATCTAACAACTATCTAAAAAATAGATCCTGAGTTATGAGCTTTTAAAGTTTGAGTTAAAAATAGCACCTAAAAGTGCTAAGGGTCTTATTTTTTGGGGATTTGTCATAGGACAGCACAGTAAGTCACCTTGCTGCGCTGCCCTACATCAAAGTGAAAGGAAGGAATGCACTGTATTTATCCAATATGGTGCATTCCCTTCCTTTCCTTCTGCTCTGGTGCAATTTTGACAGCCTAGCACTAAAGCAGGCACTCTTGCACCATGGAGCAAGGCTGTCTGTGTTGTCAGCAGGATTGTTTTTTTGCAGGAAGAGGGCATCTTCCTGCACAAAGACAATCCTGGGAGGCTTTTTAACTTGGCAAAATGCATGTATTTCTCCTCATTGCGCCTCCCCTGGGGAAGTGTAAGATTTTAGCACATCATGGTTTTGTAAATCTGGGCAAGCGTCAACATTCATGGGTGTTGTGTGAGAACATCCATTGCAATGCCTGTGGAACGGTGCACAGACAAAATATCGACTCCAAAATATCGACTGGACATAATATCGAGTTTTAAATATAGACTGGACAAAATATCGACTGGACATAATATCGACTACAAAAATATCGTTTTTCAGGTAAGTGAAGTAATATCGACTGTGTAAAATATAGATAGCAAAAATATCGAATTTTTAATAATATATAATATTTTATAGTGTATTTTTATGTAATAATATGTGTGAAAAGTGTGTATTAATGTTATAAAATATTTTATTAAATGAATTTTGTTTTTTTAATAATTGCGTAATGTAATTCTGTAGCGGGTTGTGGGTTTATAGGGGAATAGGGTGGGAAGTAATTTAATAA
This sequence comes from Lissotriton vulgaris, assembly GCF_964263255.1. NCBI lineage: Eukaryota > Metazoa > Chordata > Amphibia > Caudata > Salamandridae > Lissotriton > Lissotriton vulgaris. Next base: position 1,696,280,725 of record NC_141694.1, read on the forward strand.
TAATTAATTAATTAATATATGTTTGTAAATATTTATAATTAATAATTAATTGATAATTAATTAATAATAATTAGTTAATTAATTAATATAATTTTGTACATATTTTGTATTAGTAATTAATTGGTAATTAATTAATTATAATTAGTTAATTACATTAATTAGAGTACATTTTAATATATATAATTTTGTGTTATTGTTAAGTAATTAATTGGGAAAAAATAATATTAATTATTAAAATAATTACAGCTAATGTGCTAATATATTTACTTTATTATTATTGTTAATTAATAATTATTTGGTAATTAAATAATATTGATACATTTTGGGTAAAGGAGTATTTTTAGGGTTCAGGGTCAGTTTTCAGTTTTTGGGTAAAGGGGCATTTTTAGGGTTCAGGGTCAGTTTTCAGTTTTTGGGTAAAGGGGCATTTTTAGGGTTCAGGGTCAGTTTTCAGTTTTTGGGTAAAGGGGCATTTTTAGGGTTCAGGGTCAGTTTTTAGTTTTTGGGTAAAGGGGCATTTTTAGGGTTCAGGGTCAGTTTTCAGTTTTTGGGTAAAGGGGCATTTTTAGGGTTCAAGGTCAGTTTTCAGTTTTTTGGGTAAAGGGGCATTTTTAGGGTTCAGGGTCAGTTTTCAGTTTTTGGGTAAAGGGGCATTTTTAGGGTTCAGGGTCAGTTTTTAGTTTTTGGCTAAAGGGGTATTTTTAGGGTTCAGGGTCAGTTTTGGGTTTTTGGGTAAAGGGGTATATTTTAGGGTTCAGGGTCAACAAATAAGATTGTAAAAAATTATTTTTATTATTTTCAATTATTATTTAATTATTATAATTTAATTTAAGTATTTTTAAGTATATTTTAGTAATTAAAATTTAATATTAATTTAATTTAACACTGTTTTTAATAAAGTCGATATTTTTTACATCTATATTATTGTTAACGATATTTTGTTCTCGATATTTTTGTACTTACCTGTTTGTAGATACAAACTCGATATTTTGACTGTCGATATTTTGTCCACGATATTTTGGCAAGTCGATATTTTGTCCCTCGATATTATTTCAGTGATCCCTGTGGAACATCTCCCTAGCGTAGGGTAAGGCAGCACAGCAATTTACGCTGCCTTGATATTTCTACAAGGCCATTTAAAGCCATGCAAAGTGGCTTTGCATGACCTCATAAATATGACTTTGTGGATTGCGCAGCCAGAACGTCACGGTGCAAGGAGCTCATAAATATGTCCCTAAGTGTCAACCGTGGGTATCTAGTCAGGCTAGTCTGGGTTGAAGTCAAAAGTTAAGCCAGACAGCGATTAACTGCTAATATGATACAGGGACCAGGTTTGTCTGAGTAGAAAGTTTGTTGAAAGCGGGGAGGGCTCTGAGTGGCCAAAGTCTGGAGTCCTTGTCCAGAAAGCCCTCAATGTTAGTCATACGCAGCTTGCTTTAGCCACAGTGATGCCCTCTACACTTCGAATTGGAAACTTTTTTGGATGTCAAATCTTCTTGAGAGGGGCAAACCGACATGTTGGATCTGAGAGGTGATTCCAGGTTGACTTCTTCTGGTCTCTCACTGGTTCTTCAGAGGAAAAGGTGGACAATGGTTCTAGGTCCCATCTCTTGCAGTTTGTGCAGGAATAGTACACACTAACACCAGCCAATGATCCAGGGGCACCACTTATTGGTCAGGATGCATTACAGCAGAGGCCAAATGCAGGGTCAAGGGCAGGTCCAGTTGGGCTTGGTCAGCGGGTGGGCTTGAGGAAAAGACCTTTGGAAGCTCGTGGTGACCTGTAGCTAAAACAGGTCAGCCAACTGACCATTGGAGTCACCTTTGATGTCTTGGGTTAAAGGCAAGTAGTCAAGTCTTTCTTCAGGATTCAGACACTGGTCCAGGAGTGTTCTGAGGAGATTTCTGGTGATGCCCCTTGTATGCCCCATGAACCTTCGGGTGGAGGTGTCCACCCTTTAAACAAGTTCTGGGCAGCTTCCAGGCTCCCACTGGGTTTCGAGCAAGCCTGACTAACAAGAGAAAAGAGAGGTGGGCCCAAGAGAAAGCTTAATTGACCAATGACAAGGTAGGCACCCTTTGAAGCTCAGGAAGGGGCAAGGCAGAGCTCCCCAGGCCACCCTGTCATGGAGGGAAACTCCACCAATGCACCCAGAGCCCTTTGTCTACTGTCAGGGAGCAATACACATCTCATCACTGGCGAGTCAGTCAGTCAGAATATCTTTATTCGACTTAATCAAAGTCATACAAAGAGAAAAAAGACAATAAAAACATCACATAAAAGTATGCATTACAATCATAACGATTCATTACAAATACTATTTACACAGTTTAAAAGGTAAATTTATATATAAGACAATACCTAAGGTGTAATTTCATTACGTTTAGTAGTTCTTTAGGGCGGGGGTTGGCCAGCGGCTTTCGCCCTAGCTGCCGCGACTAGGAAATTTGCGAGGCTAAATACTGTGCGTGGATTGGTCATAAGCTGTAGATAGAGCAGTGCAGGGCGCACCTGTGTGAACCCCGCATTTTTCAGTAAGGGGAGCAAGTATTTTTTCCTCTGCTCTTGAAATAAACTACAAAACATGACGAAGTGCATTGTGTCCTGCACAGAAAAGTGGTCGCAGCTGCAAGGGGCGGCTAATTCTGGCTTCTGCCAACCCTTAAAAGAACCTAAGTAAAAATGAATAAGATTGAACCTTAATTTAGTTAATAGAAACCTGTGGTAAGGGATTGTTACAAAACGAAGGTAAGGAGCCAAATGAGGATCGCTGACTAGTAGAAGGTGAGCCCTTACTGCAGGTTTCTGCAGCTCGACTGCCTCGCGACTAGCTTCCTTCCTCTCTCTGAAGGCCTTTTTTGTTTGAGCTATGTCACGAGCCGTGACATTCTCTGGGCAGCGGAAAAGTTCTGGACGACCCAACTCTGAAAAAGATTTACTTAAGTAGGCCAGCCAAGGGATTTTACTCTGATTATCCAGTGATAGGACATCCCTCAGAATTTTATGATTCAGAGGTAGGTCAGCATTTAGCCATATTTTCAGCCATAAGATCAAGGGTGCAACGCTTAGTAGGTCCGACAAATATGGCAACCCAACTTCCTTGTGGATGGAATAAGTTGGGGTTGATTGGGGGACAGAGAGAAGGGATCTTATGAATCTATTTTCTGCTCTCTGAATGGGGTCGAGGTTTACATAACCCCACAGAGGAGATCCATATGATGCGATGGCAACAGGCTTACTATTGTATATCTTCAGCAACGCTTCCATAGGCCTGGCTCCCAACTTGCCTGCAAAACCCAGAAGTGCGGTGGCAGATCTAGTTACTGCCAACCTTTTAGCATTTATTTGTGGGCCCCAGGTACATTTTTGGTCGAACAACACTCCCAAATAGGGAAATGTGGTTACCTCGGACACTGGAGTCCCGCTGCAGAAGAATGATTTATGTCTTCTCTTTGCACCCTCTAGGCCCATAACCATGGTGTGGGATTTGGATGCATTGACCTTTAAATCCAGATTATCCATGAAGGAACCAAAGGCATCAAGGAGAACCTGCAGACCAACACCCGTGCGGGCAATCAACACGGCATCGTCCGCATACAGGAGTGCCGGGATATGGGTATCTCCTGCGCGCGGGACGTCCGTGCCCATGCCCCTCAGGTGCGCCCCCAAGCCGTTAATATAGATGGTGAAAAGCGTAGGGGCCAGAATGCATCCTTGGCGCACCCCCTTAAGGGATTTAAAGAGCTCCTGGTGCAACGAGGCCATATACATAACCAGGGCTTCATCGATCCCCAAGTCCAACAAAATCAGCCATAATTTGGACCTATTAACAAGGTCGAAGGCCGACGAGAGGTCCATAAAGGCCAAATAAACTGAACCCTCCTTAGCCATTGTGTACTTAGAGATGAGTAGATACAAATTAATGCATTGCTCGATCGTACCTTTCCTCTCTCTAAAGCCATATTGTAAATCACACAGTCCGCCGCATCCCTCGACATTCTCCCTCAGCCTTAGTAAAAGAACTCTCCCCAGAATTTTAACGGTTGAGTCCAGCAGGGATATAGGCCTATAAAATGCTGGGTCGTCCCGCTGACCTTTGTTTTTATAAATGGGGACGATAATGGAATTAGCCCACGTGGTAGGTGCTGCGTTGAAATTTACTGCATTGAACACATTGGACAACACTCTCGACCACATTTTAGGAGAATACATAAAGAAATCGGCCGGAACACCGTCCGGGCCAGGTGCCTTATGCTTGGTGGTTTCCATGAGCGCCTTTTCTACTTCTTGGGGATTGAAGGAAATAGGATTTGCAGTCCCGCTAGGAGGTAAGCGACTATTAATGTCCTCATCAACTGCATTGCCCCCATACACATTTTTAAAAAAGGACAACCATTTTTCCTCCGTGATCACACAGTCCATTGATAAATTTTTATCTTCCGAGAAAAGCGGCTGCTTAATAATTTCCCAGAATCTTCTGCTGTCCTTCAGCACCGCCGCTGAGAGAAGATCCTCCCATGTTTCACGCTTAATAGAATCTTTGCGGCTCTTGACGGCGGACTTGTAAATTTTCCTTAGCCTCGCGATTTCCTCTTTTGCTCTAGGGACAATTTTTAGAGCCACCAACAGATCTCTGTGGGCCTTCGAACAAGCAGAGTCAAACCAACGCTTGTGGCCTTGAGTTCCCTGAAGAGGTTTGGCTATAAGTTCTTTGGAGACCTGTGCACATATTTCCTCGTAGGCAGATATCATTAAACTCCCTTGAGTATCAGAGTTCTGACATAGCTCAGTCTGGGTTTTGATCTTAGGGAAGCAATTTATATAAAAGTTTTCTGGAATCACCTTCGCCCATTTTACTCTTCTGTCTTGATCTGTGGTTTTCAAAGAGAGTGCTCGGTTTGTTCTTGATGGAACTGAGCCCATCTGGCTGCCCCAAGCCACTTCAAGTAACACTGGGTTATGGTCGCTGAAGTGGGTTACTACCGAGCTATATGCCATAGTAAGAGATAGAATGCCAAGAGAAACAAAAATGTAGTCTATCACAGACCCGTGCTGGCCGCCGGTGAAGGTTGGCAATCTTGGGCCAAAATTGGGTTCGTAAAGATTAAAATTAGCCAGTAGATCCTCGAGCTCCTGGCCCTCCACGGAATGTTCAAAGTGGGGCGCGACTAAGGCAGCGTCATCATCGTCGCATAGAACTCTTCCCTTACAGGCTAAATTACATGTATGTATATTAAAATCACCTAGTAAAATTGACTCGGATGCAAATGAGATATTCTGTAGGACTGAGTTTAAAATGCTATCTAAATTAGCAATATTGCGACCATCATAGGCACAGTTACCTGAATTATAGAAGTTAACATATAAGGTCCTGCTGGCTTTATTGATAGTCCTTTCAACAATCAATATATTGTCAGAATCGGACCTAATCTGATTATAACTTCCTTTTAGATCCACGGAGAATAAGAGCGCCAGACCACCTTTAGCTCTTCCCATTCTGCTAGGGACAGCGGGACTTATAAAGCTGGTATACCCGTCCCACCAGATATTATTAGATGTGTCCCACGTTTCTTGCAACGCGATGATGTGGTACTTTGAGATAAAGCTGCACCATACTGGGTCCTGGCGTTTAGTATTTAGGCCTGCCACATTCCAACTTATGATCCTACATGACTCCCTACTGGTCGTAGACTCGCTGCCACTCTCAGAGTCACATTCCACTGATACTTGTGCTAATGGGGCCCCGGTGGAATTCGCGTGACAGCACTGCTCTGTCGTCACTCTAGTCGTTCGCGTGTTAGGACCAGCATCTGTTCCGAATGAGAGAGATTGCTGACCTCGAATAATGGGTATTTGGGGCTCTGTGACTACATTAGACCTGTAAAAGCTTTGGAGGCCATTGGAGTTATGACCCTCTTTACGTGAATTCAAGTCAATTGGTCCAGAAATGTTTGGGTCAGTACTTGATGCAAGTCAATCACACGTATTGAGGTCCGATAGAGGGCCAAACCTGTTGCCTGTGGTGAAGCCCCAAGCAGATGGGGTGGCTAAATGGGTCTGACCGGTATGAGCTAGATTCCACTGGGGATGTGGGGTGATTCGGTGGGCCAGAGCCGGATCCATTCTCTGCCACCATGATGGCCTAGTACCCCGTGCACTATGATCATACCCTGGTACGCCATTCCCCCACCCGTTTGATCCCAGGACCTGCGGGTAAGCCGGGGGAATGTTCCGCTCATACGAGTAGATAGGTCTTCCTGACGCATGCTGCGGTACAGGCAAAAACCGATCGTTTGCATATCGGGAGCCCGTGGCCCCTCCCCAGCTGCTATTATACCTGTGCTTGGAATGCCTATAAGTGTTTGTTAAGGTACCAGATTGAGACTCATTGTTGAAAAATCTAAGAGTTAGCGGTACTATGGAGCCATTACGCCTCTGCGGTGGAAAGACATTATTCAGGATTTCAGGAAGGACCTCTGCTTTAGTAAAATTTATGATGACGCAATCGCCTTGGAACTTTTTCGGCTTACTGCCAATCCAGGGTACCCTTCTGGTCGAAACTATATCACCTGCCAGTTTATCGAACCCTTCTTGCGCCAAATGAATATTGTTTGAAAGCCAATGTAAGGCTTTGTCCTTGAGATCCTGATTTGACTCTGATTTATCTTAGGGCAGAACAGGAACATTGGCCAATACCAAGACTAGCGGTGAGGCTTCCTCTATAAATTGAACCGGGCTAGCCTCTTGATTCCGTGCCACTGTTACATCAGTGGTGATGGCGTGAGGGGCCCCAGTTACAGCATTCTGATTCAGGGCTGTTGATGTTAAGGATAGGGGTAAGTGTGGCAAACCTGGTTGGGTGGACTGCACGTTACTGTCAGTAGAAGGAGCGTCCTCATCCGTGGATATTAAATCTGCAACGAGGGAAGATAGGTTCTCTAGCTCCTTGGCCAGGTTGCTGTGAACCCCTCCCAGCTTCCTAACTTCGGCAGTTAATTTATCCACTTTCTCGATCAGGGGCTTTATGATTGTTTTGATTTTAATGTCCATCATGTCTTGAATCCTGTTGAAAAGCTCATCATCGGATATGCGTTTAGACTCGAGATCTATCTCATAGTCTGTGGATTTGCCCTGCCTTCTTGGGGGGGGGGTGGCAGGCTTCTTCCTCCCTGGTTGTTTCCCCCCTCGCTTTGCTGCTGTTTTCCTACATGCTCTCACAACACGGTTGGGTGGGGACTGGAGCTGGGGGACCTCATCTATGTCATCCAACTGAATGCTTGTCTCAGTAGAGGCATCATCAGCTAAGTCAATGAGATCAGCTCTGTCCTTGGCTGAGGAAGATTCTTCTGTGTTTTCCATATGGTTGATTGAGGAGTTAGGGCCGGAATCTACAGGGATTAACTGTGCATTTCCTGTCAGGGAGTCCGACAAAGCTGTACTTGCATTGCTTGTAGACGGGCTATCTGCAAGCAATACCGGTGATTGGCTTAGACCCAAAGATTGTCTTCTCTTACTGTTAATACTAGTTACCACTTGAACTAGGTATGAGTCGAGAGTATTCACTGGCTCGGTAGGTGGGGGAGCCTGTTTTTTCACCATATTTTGAGACGCGGGTAAAGAGCCTGTTTTGAATGCGCCGCCTGGCGCGCTGCTGAGGGCTCCGACTTCCGGTTTGTCCCAAGGGCTGCTGGGCAAGGTAGTTTTCCCACCTCTCGCTCTCCCCTTCTCAGCGGCTGTTGATGGCGTGCAGCGGCGAGGGGAGAGCGGAACACCAGCACCTGTCCTCCCTCGGCGAGATGCAAGCCAGCTGGCAGAAAGTGGAGCGTCGGCGGGTCCTCTGGTAAGTGACGGCAGAGAAATGTGTGGCAGAAGGGGGAGGCACTCACACACTGGGTATCGATGGCAAGCAGCCGCTGCCCCCCACCTTGCTCCTCGCACCTTACTAGCTCGTTTCCTCGTTTGCTCCTCTGCCGAAGCCAGAAAAAAGGGAAGAACATAGACGAAGTTTTGTGACAAGTTTTGTAACAATGGTAACAATGGTCCCCCGTGCTGGCTGATAGGCTGATAAGGGAGGGCTGTGAGGGGGGCTGTGAGAAGACTGTGAGAAGACTGTGGGAAGGCTGTGAGGGAAGGCTGAGGGAGATAGCCCGTGAAAGCAGCTGTGAGCGGAGCACTCGGGGGGACCTGCAGGCAAAGTCGGACCTAGTCAAACCCACCTAGGTCAACCCCCCGGCTCTTACTTAGCGGCTGCCTCTATCGGCAGCCGCGCTCACGTCACGTCCTTGGAGCAGCAGCCTCACCTCACCTCCCTTGAAGCAGCTGATCCTGATGCCTGACGCCGGTGTCGATGCAAGAGATGGCGGCAGGGGGCGGTGGCAGTATCCGCAATGAAGTCGAAGCCTGAAGCCGATTCTCGCCGATGCTTGCTGCGAGAGGCCGCCGCCTTCTCTCCCTGCGGCTGCGGCTTGTACGGCTTTTCAGCTCCTACAGTTCTTTCCGCTCTTCGTTTTATTCGGCGGCGGTTCTGCAGCTTCTCTGCACTGAACAGTCACGCCGCGCCTCTCCGCTCCGCTCTAAGTCATCAGTAGACAGGTGAAAGTTGAACAATCTAAGAAAGGCCTTTTCCAAAATACTAATGTAAAAACTGACATCACAATTAAATAGGATTTTAAATTACTATTATAATGAGTCTTTGAATAATTTTTCTAGCTCCCCCTAAACTGAATTTAGCACTAATTAAGTCTAATAGTGTAAACCAATGTTAGCATATGGAAGAGACACCCTTGGCACAAAAGAACGACTTTGGGTTTTTCTACTGACAAGACATGTAAAACATTAATTTCTACATGTCCTGCTTTTAAATATTATGCTCCCTGCCTTATACCTTAAGGCCGACTTATATATATTAAAAAGGAAAGTTTAGAACTGTCAAAAAAAGTGATCTTGACAGGTCAAAAGGACATTTTAAAACCACACACCAAGGCTGCAGTGGCAGGCATGGAGACAGGTTTTTAAAGTGCTACTTTAGTGAGTGGCACAAAGAGTGCTGCAGCACAATGGTAGTATTTAATCTACAGGCCCATGGTACATCTAGTACCATATACTATGGACGTATAAGTAATTAAAAGGTGCCATTCAGGTTTATGCCAATATTAACATGTTTGAAACTAACAGCACAAGCACTCTACCAAGGGTTATCAGGGGTAAAGTGCCCAGAGAGCTTCTACGAACAAATATGGGTTGAGCAAAAGAAGGCAACAAACCGTGGACATAACTCACAAAGATAGTCACTTCCAACATGGATCAGTGGTTTCTGGATGTATATATCCCTATGGTATACAAGGTTTTCATGGTCCAGGTACTTTCAAACTTTCCTTTCCTTGAGTTTTAGTTGTCTTCTTTCATTGCACACTGCTAGGGATTCTGATGGATTTTCTACAATTCTGCAGCTTTCGCCTTGTCTGTGCTTCCTGATTCCTCTCTTCTTCCAAGCGTAGTCTGCTGCTGGGCCTGGGGAACTAAAAGGCCTGATCTCGCTGAATGTCTTATGCGTGGTCTGCTGATCTTAGATCTGGGCTTATGCTAGCCTGCTCTCCTGTGGCTCTCTGCCCTACACTGTTGAGAGAAGGACTGAGCTAGAGCGGACAGTTTAGCCCAGACTATCACACAGAAGCCCTAAGCTGACTGATCTTACTTTTCCAAATAACTGAAAACTAATGCCCCAAACCTTTCCATTGCCACAATCCCCTGACCCCAGCCCTATACTTTTAAGTTGGATATAGACCCCATTGCTTGATGTGAAATCTCAGACTCGTACCCCCTAACATTATTAACTTATTAAAGCCCCTGCTCCCACGTTACCAGGGATAATAAACGGATGCGACAAATCAGTGTCAATCACTGTACACCTTTATAGCCAATTTTTTCTAGCACTTGATGTAAGGGTGGGGAAAAAAACTTGAGTAAAGAATTATGGGTTTCAAATCTGGTATTCTGTATAGAGGCTTCCAATAGAAATCACGCACAGCATAATTCTTAACTAAACAAAGAATAACACTAGCTCTAGTACCGGCCAGCAGAAAAGCTGCAACGTTAAGGAAGTGGGAAAGCATCAACAAAAAAGTATGGTAGGGATAGTTGTAAAATATTTTATTAATATTTAACTTTTGTGTAGTGTGTGGGCAGAGGAATTCGTAGCTCTTATATTATTTACTATGTGAAGAGCCTCCTTCCTTGTGCAAGGAACTTTACAACATGATCTTGACTCTAATATGAAAACCATAAAAACACTGGTGTAGGAAATTGGGATACTTGCCGAGGGGGTGAAACCCTACTCAAGCAGCAACCACAATCCTTGTCAGGGTGAAGTCGCAAGTAAACCCCAAATTAACCTGTGCTCAACCCTCTGGTATCATGGTACAACGCAGTCAGGCTTAACTTAGAGGCGATGTGTAAAGTATTTTTGGAGCAATTCAAACAGTAATGGAGTGAAAACACAACGCAAGAAAAATTCCACACCCATTTAGAAGCATAGAGTAAAGTTTAATAAATAAATCAAAAACAAAACAACAAAAATACAATCACTAGAACCAGAGATAAGCACATCTAAAGATTTAAGTGAAAATAGTGCCAAAAACCACAAAGTGCTAACTGTGGATAGCTGGTCACGCTACACTGGGACAATATCACAAGTTCAGGCCGACCACGATGGAGAGAATGCTGGCTACAGGGACCGATTTATAATCACTGAACAAGAGTACCTTAATTCTAGTTGCAAAGAGTTGCGGAGTCCCGCGTCAGAGATGCGCTGCTCAGGTGAGGTGATGCCAGGTCCGGTCGGAGATGTATTGCGCAGCATTGGTTCTTAGGAGCTTCGATCCTGTGATGCGAGGTCCTGCATCTTCATCGAGGAGGCCTTTGATGAGGGGCCTTGTGATGCAAAGTTCTACGTTGAGGATGCAATGCGCATAGGTGGATTACAAAGAAGCTGCGGGGCTTGTGACATGGAATCCTGCATAGTTGTCAATGCTTTCGATAAGAGGCTTGCAATCCAAGGGTCTGTGTCAAGGAGGCATCTCACAGCAGCTGTTTCTATGAGGCTAATGTGAAGTTCTTATGCTGGGAAAGTTCAAGCAGCATAGGTGATGTGTAGGTTCTCCTTGGGGTTTCGCAGCACAGCTGCAAGTTACACCTAACCATGTAACATTGGATCACGGTGCAGGCACCAAATAGTTACGAAAAGGAAATGGCAACTTTTTAAACGTATAAACAACAAAAGGCCAATACTGATGTTTCTTTAGTCTATTCTTTCAATAGGACACACGTAAACGATTCAATGTGGCCCAGAAATGTCTATTGCTATTTCAAATTTGTTTATTTTTTTGAAAAAAAATGTTTTCATTTGTTTATCAAAAATCATCAATGCATACAAACATTGCAGATAAATAATTCACACCCACAATTCACAAAAAACATATTATCCACATAAAATGACCCAAAAACATATTTTGTACACAAATGACCCAAACTACACATATAACATAGAACAATGAATGACAATAAAAACACATGAATGCGACAAGACAATGAGACACAAAATAGGTTCAGTTTTTAAATTAACCTATTCAACCGCCGTAAATAGTCTTTGTGAAGGACATCCTCGAAGGCCCCCAGACTCGGAGAAAAAAGACGCTGTTATGCCCACAAAAGTAAACTGGCTGATTTATCACAAAGACAATTTATGGCACCCAATCTGAGCTAAGAAGAAACACGAGATATATGTTCAAAGAATGATTAATGACCGCTAGAGACAACATGGCTTCATTTAGATTTTCCACAGCAAGATCTATCTTGTATACATGAAATCGGCTGATCTCACAAATAGCTTATTTGGTCCTGAAGAGAACCCTATGAATGTGTAATTCGGTTTGAAACACGTCTACCGCTCAGTATTGTCCAAACAAGTAGAACAAAAAAGGTCTACCTTTGTTGTTGTCATGATTAGGAATACAAAATATGTAGGAATTTTTTCCATGTTTGAAACACAGGAATATTGTGAATAGTGTACTGTTTGGTCATTTGTTCAAATAAAAGGTTGAATAGGTTAATTTAAAAATAGAACGTATTTTGTGTCTCATTGTCTTGTTGTCACATTCATGTGTTTTTATTGTCTTGTCATTGTACAAATGTTGTCATTAATTGTTTTGTGTAGTTTGGGTCATTTTGTGTACAAAATATGTTTTAGGGTCATTTTGTGTTGATAATATGTTTTTGTGAATTGTGGGTGTGGATTGATAATAATGTATCTGTAATGTTTGTATGAATTGATGATTTTTGATAAACAAATGTAAAAACAATTCAAAGAAATAAACAAGTTTGAAATAGCAATAGACATTTCTGGGCCACATTGAATCGTTTTCGTGTGTCCTATTGAAAGAATAGACTAAAGAAACATCAGTATTGGCCTATTGTTGTTGTTTATGAATATTTCGCTCAGCCTTACTGATTAAGGGCTAAAACCCAATTTTGTTTGTAACTTTTTAAAAGTGGCCTTTTCAGAATTGTAATTAAAAATCTGTTTATCAATTAAGGAGGGCTTTTCATTTCAACTTTTTAGACACTAAACTCAATATCTGTACCTGCTCCCAATTGGAAGTTACAGCCTATTATGTATACAGGAGCTCTGATGCTTTCCTATTGAAGAGGTAAGTCTTGCGATTGTGAAAAACGAATTTAGACGTTTTTTACTACCAGGACATGTAAAACTTAAAAATATATATTTTACTTTTTAAATACACTGCCTCCTGCCCCCTGGGCTGTTCAGGGCCTGCCCTAGGGGTGATTTATATGTACTAAAAAGAAAGGTTTAGGCCTGCGAAAAGGTTAAATTATAGTTTTAAACTGCACACACAGGCTGTAATGGCAGGTCTGAGACATGTTTAAAAGAACTACTTAAGCGGGTGGCACAATCAGTGCTGCAGGCCCACTAATAGCTTTTAAATTACAAGAACTGGGTACATGCTTTATCACTTTACCAGGCACCTACAAATAAATTAAATAAGCCAATTGGATGTAAGCTAAGTCTACCATGTTTTAAGGGTACTGCACAAGCACTTTAGTGGTAAAGTGCGCCGTGTCCTAATGCCAGCAAAAACAAAGTAAGCAGAACGGGAAGGTTGAGGGCAAAAAGTTAGGCAAGAACCCTGCCAAGGATGCCAGGACTCATAACTAGACTGTGCAGAATTTATGAATTTAAACTGTTTCTTTGGAGAGGTATAAAATTATTCAGAAGCTTTGCAGGATTCATGACATATTTAGTTTAGATACTGTCAAACGTGTTCTACACTAATTTTAACAGTTGAAAGAGCACAAAGTTTACCAGAGAGATGCTAAAAAAATACTTGTATGATGTATACTCTTTAGTCACCTTTAGGAACTGTTGTAAGGATAAATCATCATTTTCGGACACAAAATGGTGTCAGGAATACAACACTACATATCTGTTTCAGAGGCTGCCATTTAACAACTGAAGAATAGATCTTTCATCAAAGGAAAGGACAACTTAGAAGAGAGATCTTGTTCTAATATAAGAGTGTGAACTTGCATAGCACAGGCCATCATCTGACCACCTGCAGAGAGAGCTCCATTTAGACTCCCAGTCGAGGGGGTGTAGCTGATATTGATGCTGGCGCTAACCCAGCATTGGCGCGAGGAACACGAGGCCAAAGATCTGTGTGTGACTGTCAGCGTCATCTTTCACCAGGCTCTGCCTTTAAAAACTTGGCTTTCATTGGCATCACCTGAGAAGCAGCTGTTTTATTTTATTACTGGCACTGAATTTTCCGCTCCAGGATAAAGCCATTTGGCTCCCACACTGCATTGCATAACATCATTGTGAATTACATAGTGCAGAAATGGTATGCCAAATATAGCATCTGGTGGATGAATTTCGGATCTGATTACAAATCTGCCACACTCGTTTCTTCTGTGCCTAAGGTAAACATACATTTCCTCGATTAAGTTCTACAGTGAACATAACTTCAAAATGCACGTCACAAAAAACAAAACTTTTCCTATGTTAGATGGTGTTCATTTCCATTGCCCTGCAGAAACTGTGATTTCACGTGCAGTTTTTGCAATCGATTCTAATGTGGCATTTGGGTTAGAAATAATGGAATGTACATAGCTACCATTGGTGCAGCAGTCGCAGTGGCACCATAGCCCTTAAGGGCCCATTGAACCCTGATAATCGATGTATTTTACTACCCAAACAACAGTCAAGGGAGCTATTTTCCTTGCTTGCATCAGGGCCCATGTCATCCTTATTATGATTCTGACTACACCCTGCTGCTAAGAGCAAAACACTTATAGCGAGCACACCCAGCAAAGATCAAAAGTACACTTGTTTCATCATCTATTAGTGTGAGCAGATTCCTCTTCCCTTTTTCTTATGATTACCCTTCTTCTCTTCTCTTTGCATAGGAAAAAAGATTAAATGTGCAAGAGAGTAGGACACATGAAACAGTAAGGAAAATGTGGTTTTATAATTATACAAAGTATTGTCTAGATCCACTGAAATCTGGTCTTTGTCTGCAAATGTTCCTTGTGGTTGTAACAGGAAAACATGGTTTCTCCAGAGGATCCAGAGACTTGGGACGATATGATTCCTTCTCTTGGAAGTTCGAAATTTAAGACTGCCCTTGCCAGCAAGCAATTCTTCTCTCCTGCCACCAAGACTCACCTATTCAAACATTTCCTGAAATTGATTCTCTTGCTGACTCCGCCACCCTGTCTCTGAACTATCAGACATACATATATTCATCATCCTCTTGACTCAAATGTTACCTTTGATGGTAAACTGTTTTATTAACTGTTTTCTCCATTCATGACCTATTCCTCATGTGATGTAACCCTTAATTGTATTTGTTTGTGAAAGAACTCCTTTCCACCAAGTATCTACTGAGAAAACAAAGGTGACAGTGAAGTTATAGTTACCTGAAACAGATCAGTTAAAACTTAACATTTTAAACTCAAAGAAACACTGAAATTCACTGGTTACACTTTACTGACATAACTAGAAGTTGCGCCCCTACAATGAACAGAGTTCTCATGAATTATGTAATTTGGGATGTCTTCAGTGTTGTCACCATTGATGTCACTGAACATGTCATTAGTGATGGAATACAGGCGGTCATTAGCAGTGCATGGTAGATGCACAAATCCTAGTTAGGTCAGTAAACTATAACTGTTAGATTTAAGTGCTTTTTTGAGTGTACATTGTTACATTTTAACCGACATTTTCCACTAACTATAAAGCCACATTAACCTTTGTGTTTTTCAGTCAATTTCTAGGTTAAACTAAGATTATATTTGCATTCTTAGGTATGTGTACACCCCGTAGTACACAACCTTCCGTGTGTGAGGCATGGGGTTGACCAAAGAGCCTGGATTGTGGCCCAGCACTGAACCTAACGCCCCAGTAGATGGCCAATCTCCCTGCTTTTGGGTGCATCAAACATTGCATTATTCATACTGAATTTGCATGCCTTAGATTTGGTTCATGTAAAGAAACCCATCTTGTCGCTCAACCATATTTCTGTTTCTTGGGAGTCAAATGGCTATGTACTAGGTGGTCCCTAAGGAACGGGGACATCCATATATACATAAGTTCTTTTGAACAGCCAGGGTTTGTAGAGGAAAATCTTTTTCCGTGCACACCAGGACCATAAATAACAAAACAGAGGCACAGCACAAAGGAACCTAAAATGATCTGGGTTACATCAAGAGAGTGGCATGACCTCGGAGACTGCAATACTAATATACAACCTGCCAACCATGGAATTGTGTCCTTCAAAGGCTTAAAGGAAGTATTATGCTAATTGCATGAACCGAAGGAAGCATTATGAAAAAACAAGTGATATGGTAAGGACATTGATTATACGAACAATGACAATGCATTTTGGGCAATGGGGCCCATTTTACTGTGAACAAATGAAGAGTGACAAAATGAATATGGATGCAAAAAAGTGCATCTAGCTGGTGAACATTCACTATTTTTAATTGAAAATCGTCATGTAATGCCTGTGATTATAAACTTGTTCTCATGACTGGAGCTACTATACCAGTTGTCCTTCACTGTTGATGAATAATGAGTCAAAAATCCTCACCCACTCCCCTCCCCAAGCCCATCATACCCGCATAGCACTGACACCCCCTTACGAGCCACATTTACACATACAGCCCCATAACGTCATCAACAGTGCCTGATCTACTATGGAGCTCACAGGCACTCATACCTACACCATCATCTACCCCCCCAACCTCTCAAGAAAATCATCAATACGTTTTAAATACAATTTGATAAAATTTCACCCTGAAACACCCATCTCTGATCCCTACTTCTCAACAAACAATGGGCATATAACCACAGATATCATCTTTCACACTAAACGAAGAGCACAATGGAGGAAAGAATTCCTAGCCTTATTTGTGATCTCCTCCACTAGGAAAACAGCTTATGGTCTCGTTATTTATATCTCCACCTCCCATCTCTTCCAAGCGACAGCAACCATCACCATCTATAATAACAGAACCATCCTCATGCAATCCGCAGACCGCAGTTTAAACCTCTTGGATAACATCTTCCCCATTATCAAAGAACAAGTGTCTAAACCCCAAACCTCCACCCAGACTACTCCCACCTCCAGCACACATCACTTAACATCGCCAAACCCTTCCACTAACCACGCTCCTCTACTATCCTGACCAATATTTACATCTGAGACATATGCTAATCCCCCCTCCCCACCTGAAAGACACTCCCCCATTCTTACAACATCAGCATGTATATCCCTCACAGACTCACACACTACTTCAGCGATTGCACTACCAGTAACTACTGCCACGTTCCCTGCCCCACCAGACTCCTCCATGAGACACTCCCCCCTCACTGCTGCAGCAGCATACACACCCTGAACAGATACAGCATCCCACAATTACCTAACACAGCTCCCCTCCTGGTCAACACTACCCCTTGCAAAACCAACACTCCCACTACCACATCCCTACTGCACACTGCTACGACTCACGCGTACACTCCCCATTCAAGTTCACCCCCCCGATTTGGAGAGGGAACAAAATAGGACGTCCCACTATTACATAGAAGATGCGCCGCCCTTTGATCACCCACTTGACCCTAGCACGCCTCCCACACCCATTACACAGCCACAGTGACTTGCCTGACTCCGTGTGAGGCGGCCGCTCCACCCTCTCTCCTGGATCCATAGCGCTGCATAGCGCTGCTTTTGGTATCGTAGCGCTGCTCACCTCTGGCATTGTTATTCCACTAATTGAATCTGAACCCACTCTGTCTGCGCAGCGCTCAGCATAACTTGGCTTGCAGTGTGTTTTGTTCGTGAACTGTGCTTTACTCGCATCGTTTTGCCACATTTCCATATCGCTCTTAGGAAAGCTGGGCATTGCTTTCTTTTAACGGAACCTATTATTGTGCCCGTTTTTCAGCGCCAGCCCACATTTCCCTGTCCTGTTGCTTATCTCCCCGTCCATATTGTTGTGCCTGCAGCCCGCCCCTCCCCCTATGCTCCCGCCTCCCTGCTGCCCCTCCCACGCTCCGCCCCCTCCACTATCCATTAATGCTTGATGTCCCAACGCGCAGCGTCCACGCGCTACCGCCTCGCCGAAGGTGCGCCAAAGGTGAGCCCGTCTACGCCCGTCCGCGCCTGGACCGCGCCCAGCGCCAGAGCCCCTGGTCCTCGTAATGTCCACCCCTCCCGCATTACCTACGATGCCACCACCCTCCTAGCCCTTAACCCCGGCCGTTCCCCCAACTGCGTCCAAGCCGCCCCTGGACACACCCATGGACCCTTTTCCTGCAACTCCTGCAAGTTCGACGGCACCAAGAACAACTCCTCATCTACGAACACACAACAGATATCCGACCCCAACCACCTACAATGCATCCTGCTCAACACCCGCTCAGTCCACAGGCACGCCATCGACCTCTGAAATCTACTAGACACCATCTCTCCAGACGTCGCCTTCCTAACAGAAACATGGATGAACGCCACATCAGCCCCCGACATCACCATTGCCATCCCGGAAGACTATAAGATCATTCGCAAGGACCGTACCGGACACACAGGAGTAAGCATGAGCGGATTTTGCGGATTGGCAATCCGCGAATTTGCGGATTTGCGAACTCGCAATCCGCAAAATCCGCGAATTCCCGCGAATTTGCGGATTTTTTTTTTTTTTTGTGTTCGCCCGTGTTTCTGCCAGTTCGCGAGGGTTTTTACAATTTCGCAATTTGCGAACTTACCTGTTGGGTCGCAAGTTTTGCGAACTTGTTGTTTCTACGTGTCCAACCTGTTTGGGACACTCTTCTTCATCACTGCCACTCTCTGTCACCACTGCCACTCTCTGACTACTCATGCCACCCTCTGGCCCACCCATGCCACCCTCTGTTTCATCACCACACCCTCTGGTTGTCCAGTGTACATTATTTTCGGCAAAGCAAAGCACACCTTCCCTGCCTCAAGTGACCTGAATTAATTTGGGGCTGATTAATGTGTCACAGAATATTTTTTTAGCTGGCACCTGCTTCCTTAGTGCGCCCTGATTAGTGATCTTTTGCACTTGCTAAGTGCTTTCATTGTTGCAAAATTAGTTACAACACCTGCCCTGCCCCAACTGACAATAATGAATTAGGGGCTAATTAATGTGTCACTGAAAGAATTTAAAGTTCCAGCCTGGCACCTGCTTGTCTGCTCCTTTAGCTGTAAATCAGGACCTTTGTGGCATACAGTTAAGGTCAGAGCAGGGTCACACAATAGTTGCAAGCAGGCAACCGAATTCTGGAGGGCCCCCTCAGGAAGCAATACAAAGAATCGTTACAAATCATGAGGTTGACCTTTTGCACCTGCTCATTGCTTTTGCTTTTGCTGAAATCGTTTTGCGGTTTTTTTCGCGCTATTCGCGGGGCGCGGCGTCGTGCGAAACCGACCGCGGAAGCCGCCAATTCGTGCGAATGAGCATTTTATTTTTTTGCGGCTTGTTGTTTCGCGAGTTTTTTTGCAGTATTCGCGAGCCGCTTGCAGCGCAACACGCGAATTTACCCCAAGGTCGAGTACGGGCGCGGCCATTTTGTTTGCGTGACGTATTTCCGTTTCCGCCCGCTATGTATAATCTCGCGCAGTAAGCGCATTGCGAGTAGAGGTTCGCACGAGATCGCGCGGGAAATCTAGAGGTTCGCACGAGATCGCGAGGAAAATCTCGCGCGAACTGACTTTCGCGCTCGGAAACGGGCGCCGGCCATCTTGTTTTTCATTCATTTCCTGTGTCTGGGCATGGTGTTTAATCCTCTTGATATCTTTCCCATCCTTTGCTTGTTTTCAGTTTTTTTTTTACGATTTTGCTTCTTATCTATCCCTCTCTTTTCCTAGCTGTATATTTTTGTCTTTTCTGCTATTTTTCTTTACTTTTAAACTACTTTTGTAAACTCTTTTCTTTTCTTCTTCCCTATCCTATTCTTTCTTAATTTTCTACTTCTTCCTACCTTACCTGCCCAGACCATGGTCAAGCCAGGCGCCGTGAAGCTGCCCAGGCACTTGAGGGCCGCAGCGGCGGCGGGGAGTAGTGCTGGACCCAGTGGCAGGACAGCAGGCGTGAGATCGAGGGGGGAGCAGGTGACGCGCCGGGAGATATTCAGCCCGGAGGAAGTGGGCGCGCTGGTCTACTTCGTCCAGCGCCGCCTGCCCAGGACCATCGCGGGAGGCGGCAGGATCGCGGCCGGCGGCTACAACATGCGGGAGCGCCGGAAGCGGTGGGAGAAGGTGTGCTGGGCCATATCCCACCTCTACGGGGTCCAGCGCACCTACAGCCAGGTCACCCATCGCTGGACGGACCTCCTGGACCGCGAGCGCGACCTGCTGGACCAGCTCGGCTTGGAGATCCCCGGGCTTGGTGAGTAGTAGTAGCCATTGGCATTTAATCACTCACTACTATGATGTTTTCTCCTGCTCTGTGTTGTTGTATTGCAAATATTTGTTTTTTACATGGAGCAAGCCAATAATGCCGCTGATGACGATTACATTGTAGTTAAATTATATTTCAAAATCTTCTGTGCATTTCAGGTGCACTGCTCTCCTTCTCAGTGGGGTTGCTACTATGCTTATTTGTTTTCTATTTCGTGGTCTCATTGGCCTGAGTAACTATTATGTATGATTGTACTTAACAGAACTGCGTAATGCTAGACACTAGGGGGCAGATTACATTTACAAGCCCCTTGCGCCACGTTTACGTTGCCTTGCGTGACGCAACAGCGGCGTAAACGTGCCGCATCCCTGCAAGTCATTTACAGCATGACGCATCTAGGGAGATGCGTCACGTTATAAAGCCATGGGCCTGCACCACAATGGGTGCGTTCCTAGTACGCAGGGTGGGCGGTCCAGCGGCTGTGCGCCTCGCAAAATTGCCTGTGTGAAATCTACAAGATTTAACGCAGGCACTTCTGCGACGCTGCTACGTCAATTCAATTCCTTATGTCTGCTCGAAGCAGGCGAAAGGACTGACACAGCATGTAAAGTATTGGGTGGCCCTGAGCATTACTGGAGTTGCATTGCGTTGGCGACGTGACTCCAGCGATGCGCCGCTCTTACGTGACGAGATGCGTCACGCAAGTGCCTACCCTTGCGCCAGGGCGCGCCGCATTGTAAATGAGGCACATCTGCCGTGTCGCAAGGGTAGTTTTGCGTGACGCATTTGATCTGGCGCATCTCTGGAGATGCGCCAGAACGCGTAAGTAAGTATGCCCCTAAGGGGCAGAATTGCAATTACCGTCGCATCCCTGCAAAGTAGCAGGGATGCGCCATTAATTGTGCGGCCCGCTACCACCACCAAACATGGTGCACCGTATTTGCAATGCGGCGCCCCATGGGCCCAAAACGTCACCGAAGCTTTACTGCTGGAGTTGCGTCGCAACGATGGCGCAGCTCCATCAATGCTCTGGGGTACCCTATCTCCCCAATGCTGGGTCAAGCCGTACGTCTGCTTCAAGCAGGTGCAGGGTTTGTGTGACGCATCATTGTCCTAAAGGTGACTGATTGATATTTTGTAGATTTCCCTCAGCCACTATTAGGATGTGTTCCAGCGCAGGAATGCCCTCCCTTGCGCCGGAACGCCCCCTGATGGCGCAGGGCTTTATAACGGGATGCATCTCCCAAATGCGTCACGTTGTTATAATATTATACGCCGCACCATGGCGCCCTTTTTTGTTTAGCTGCTGCGTCACAAAAGTCACGCAAGAACGGCGCAAAAGAGCCGCAAGGGCTTAAATCTGCCCCTTCCTTTGTAACCCTGACAATAAGAAAAATAGTGGCGGTGGATTGATAGTTTGACTATTTAAATGACTGGTAATGTAGCAGGCAACTGTTAGTGTTGTCACTGATCTGACTGAAATCACAATGGAGTTTGTCTGTCACTTTGCGTCTTGCCTGCGGACTGCTGCCTGCCAGTCCTAGGTGAACGTTTCAGTACTTTGTTTAGTGAGTTACGTGACTTTCGAAGTCACAGGTCCGCAAATAAATAAAAAGTAACCATAATCAATATAATTTCGCGGAAATATTTTGTTATTGTTCTTTTGAAATGTTTGATTTGGTTGACATTGACAAGCAACAATCATCCATGTTTTCTGTTCTTTCTTTCATGTTGTACGTCAGCTCCCCCCAGGGGCGAGAGGAGGACACAGGAGCAGCAGGCGGCGGATGCTGTTCAACAGGGCCAGGATCGGGCAGGCGAGGGCTCCTCTGCTGGCCCCAGTAAGTTTTCATTTTAGACTAGTACCTATTTTTCCTAGCGTTCCTCATTTGAATTTTTTCAAAATTGTCTTTGCTCTTCTTGTAGACTGTATCTAAATTCTTATCCTGCCTCTACTATGACTCCCTGTGGTATTACTAGATTATTCTTATTAGTCTGTCTGTGTAGCTAACTAAGATTGCACGGTTGGCGAAACTCCCATGATTCTAGTCAGCAATAGCTCTATCAACTTAGTGCAGTCCTCTGGGATTGTCCATAATGTCTTTTGAAGTGTTCTATCTGGACTCATGCTTGCAAAAATTGC
This sequence comes from Lissotriton vulgaris, assembly GCF_964263255.1. Classification (NCBI taxonomy): domain Eukaryota; kingdom Metazoa; phylum Chordata; class Amphibia; order Caudata; family Salamandridae; genus Lissotriton; species Lissotriton vulgaris. The sequence continues at coordinate 1,696,302,861 of NC_141694.1, forward strand.
AAAACCTTTCGCTCAGTCACTCTAGTCTGGAGGACCAAAAAACACAGATTGTATTTAAATTTAAAAGCTTTATTAAAAGTAAACACATTTATTAAAATGAAGTCATAATAAAACTAAACGTTTAACTGATAATGGAAAAGTGGTTAGTGCTGACGATTAATTGAAGACATTTCTTGTGGTCGAGCCGAGCTCTCACCTGGTTTCAACTTGATCTTGTTGTTAGAAGTCCATCTTCTGTCTGTGTGGAGAAAAATGGTGCGTGTTAAAAAATCAGCCTTCATCAGTTGTGCCAAAAAGTGCAGCAAGACAACCTTCCCTGGAAAAAGGGACATTTTTTTTAACTTTAACGTAGACAGTCACAAATTACATTGTTTTCACATGTCTTCATTCCTAGACCAAATACTAGTGACTAGTGAGTGCTTTATTCTAAGATTCTTAAATGTACTTTGTAGGTGGAACATCTGGTGGCGGGGCCAGTGTGGTGGTGGTGCTCGACACGGAGGCGGAGGGCAATTCATCAGGGGAGGAGGCGGCGGCGGCGGCTGTGAGAGTTGAGACGGTGGTGGCGGCCAGAGGTAAGCTCTTATATATTCCTTACTTATTGAGATTGAAGACTAGCTGGGAAGGCAAGAATATGAGATGCATGGCTGGGTGAATGATGAAGCAATGATGGGTGGAAGGACAACAGCCTGGGTGGGTGACACAGAAACTGTATGTGTCCATATACCTGGATCATGCTACTATCTGACTCTTAGATAGCATATGTGTATCTAGAGCAGGGGTACTCATAGTACGGCCCGCGGGCCGGTGGTGGCCCGGCAAGCCTTCCTTGGCGGTGCGCAGACCTTGCAGACAATCACTGCTCCCCCGGCCCCCACAGAGCAGAGGCTTTTTTGTATTTCACCTGTTAGCGCCCCTGCATCTCCACTCTGACAATCACTGCTCCCCCGGCCCCCACAGAGCAGAGTGGAGATGCAAGGCCACAAAGAGGTGAAATAGAACAAAGCCTCTGCTCTGTGGGGCCGGGCAAGCAGTGATTGTCAGGGTGGAGAAGCAGGGGCGCTAAAACAAACAAAGCCTCAATAATATGTTAATGGTCTTTTAAAGACCTGTTAAGTACTTTGGTGTTGTTGTCTGTGTGTGCGCGTTGAGGAAGCGGTCTCAACCCGGGCTGAAGGCTGACACAGATAGACACACACACAGTGAGATGACAGAGGGAGAGGGAGGGCAGGAGGGAGAGAGAGATGGAGGGAGGGCAGGAGGGACAGCAGGAGGGAGAGAGATGTATGTAAATGCTGGGTCTGGTGGCTCAGTGGATGAGGGCATCTGCTGCAGGGACCTGTGTGCAACCTCATGGTCACAAGTTATCGTTTTGCTTTAGCCCCGCCCCCTCTGACTCCGCCCCCACCAGTGCGGCCCTCGGCCCCAAACTACACTGTAAATGTAGCCCCTGAGAGAAAGTTTGTGAGTACCCATGATCTAGAGAGAGTAGATGGTCAGTGGATGAACTAAGTGTAACTTTGAAGAGCATGTAACACTGCACCCGCACGTCCGTTCCAGTGTAGGAAAGGCAAGGAAAAGAACTTTTAATTTTGTCCAAATACTACCATAAATAGTAGCAGTAGTTTGTATTGCAAGCACTGCATAGATCCGGTTATTATGGTGGCCACTCCCTACCTCTCTTAATAAGTTTAGTAGTACTCAGTCATTCATGTGTGGATGTATCACTGCCTGTCACTCAATAAAAAGCAAAGCACCTAAAGTCATCCCATATATAAGCAAAAACATCCCATGTGAAGTGATAGATAATCAGATTATTTATCTTCTTCAATTTTCCATTTCTAGTACTCATTTCCACTGTAGGGTGAAAGTTAAATTAATTAAGCAGTAGCCCTTGAGTTGTAACAGAGTATTCTCAGTGCCACCCGTAATAGAAAAGTAAGAGATTCACCACCTGCATGTACTGGACGGGTACAGTAACGCAACGGCAACGCAAGTCTAGGTCACTCCTCATGGCGTGCGTCTCTTTTTCTCGGGTGCAAGTTTACCGCGCTGGCATTATGCCGGCTTGCAGAAAATAACGTACCAATTTTCCAAAACAAGAGACAAGAAGAAGAATAAGACTGGTGTACTTTCATAGTCGACTCCAATGGAAGTCCACAGTGCTCATAGAATTTGTTCCTTAAACTCCCACTAATGTTAGAGCAAGGATGAAGAAGTGTGAGGTTAGATAGATACTGGCCTCAATAGTTATGTAATGCGCTTGCAAGTTGCTAGTTGTACTGCAGCACACATTTCTGCTGAATGATTGAGTTAATCTTAAAGAGCATTGGTTACAGACTATGTCTTTCTTTCTTCATATAGGTTCTCCTTCCAAACGAACAAGGAGGAAGGAGCTGGCTAGAGCGGCCCGGCAACGGAGAATCGAGGCCACTGTTGCGGAATATCGGCGGCTGGTGGCCCTGGAGGACGAGGAAAGTGTGCGGTCGACAACAACGACAACGTCGTCTGCATCGGCCTCCGTGGCCCCACCGGCTGCCACCCAGCACAGTGGTCCACCGAGACTGAGCCGGGCTGCCAAAGGCAAACGCCACCGCCGAGCAGCAAGGCCAACAGCTGCTTCTCACAGGCCTTGCACCTGCAAGGCAGTGAAGGCACGCCTGCGCCGCACTACCCTGATGGTGTCCCGCCTTCAGCAGGAGCTCGCCTTGCTCCGCGAGGAGCATGATGCCCTGGCCCAAAAAGTTAACAGCATCCACCCATAGTGTCCCTTGCCCCTTTTTTAGAGACTTTTGGGGGGTGGGAATTGGGAGTTGGGTTTTTGGGGACTTTTGAAGGACAATCGTTGGGGTTAGGGAGGGTCTTGCGGGAGATTATTTTGTTAGGGATATAAATATACTTTTTCAAACTTTATCTGAGCATACCTGTTTTTTACTGCTTGCCTGGTGGGTGGGGGTTTAACGTTGACTGTTTTCCTGAAAGTTTAGTTCCATTTTCTTCCTTTAAGTGTAAATGCCCAAATGTTTTCAACACTAAGTGCCTCTCACAGACTAAGTGAAGTGAATCCAAGAGTCCTAGGACTTTAGTAGTACTACCTTCAGTCTCTCGTCTCTCGTACTAATACTCCATTATACCCCCAAACCACCAAACGCTTATCTTACCTGTAATTTGTGTTTGAAAGTAGGGCTAGGCCCAGGGCTGGCTCCACGGGAAACACCGAATAACGTTGGCAATCTTGGTCGGATAAAATTTCCTCATAGCGGTGGTACTAGTGGTGTGACACAGTGGCAGTTGCATGCCTATGAAAAAAAAGAAAATGAAATCTGGTTTGTCCTCCTGAGCAATTCAACGGTACAACTGAGAATATAGCAGGTGACAGAAGTACAGTAGAGCAGTGCCACATTGTAGCCTAACAAATGGTAAAGTATAACTACTAATTCGGTTGAAGTTCTTTCACATTAGCAATGGTTCTTTGTCAAGCAGAGTAAGAATATATCATCGACAACTGTGGAAAGAAAGAATGCGACAGTACAGGGCCTGTGTGGAATTATTGATAACTATATTCAACATAAGGTCTCTGTAGCCAGATACCCGAGAGCCTTGCTGGTCACTATAAATCCATTCACAACAACACTCAATGGGGTTGGTCTGGAAGGTGTCACGTTTACTCCCCGTGATCCAGTCGATGCAAATATGGTTCCACCTCCAAATGTCACCAACACCCAGAAGTGTAAACACAGGGTGTTCGAGGCATTAGGCGAGGGAGAAAAATAACAAACTAAAATAAAAAATGTGGGATGGGTAAAGGTAGGGTCAGCAGGGAAAGGATACCTGTAAGAGAAGACAAGACAGGCATCAGTGAAGTGATGTCCTAACATACAAGGGTACTCTCATATAGTCTCACTAAATAGTCTGCAAGTCTCCCGCCTACTCATGGGAAATGTAGTTTCATAGTACGGTAGGCGCTTAGGGGCTGCGTAACCTGACAGAAGGTATAGTAGATAGAAAAGGAGAAATTGCTTTTTTTCTAGGTGTCCCCTCACTCACCAGGGTTGCCCCTTGGTGACATGCTTCATCATTGGGGCCATCCCAGTCCTCTACGGCCTGGGGCGTGCTGCGACTTGCGAATTACGTAGGAGCACTTACAAATGACTATGTGTGGTGCAGATAGTGGAGTGGACTAAGTGATGTGTTAAGGGATCAATGTAGAAGCCGAGAGAGAGCAAAGAAATGCAGTCACAGTCAGAGAAAAAGGCAAGGGATACTGTATCTATGTGGTTGTAGTGGTCCTGTTGGAAGTGGTAAGTAAGTTGCCCGCAGAAAAAAAATCCTCCTATTAGCGGCACTCCTCCATTGCAGCCGACGCTTCGTCCACCGATGTTGGTCACCAGAAGACACCCTGTCCACTGCCTGCCTGATGCTGAATTGTGGCTCGCTACTGTGAAGCCTGACTCCATCCTTTTTTCCCCATTGCAGAGACTGAAACCCGGCCTGTAATTATTCAACGAAAAACAGGAAGTGATATAATATTACAACACCACTGATAAATAAATATAAGGTATGTAGGCTGTGGAGTGCAAAAAGTCACAATTTGTTTTTCCTAGTAGACAGACAGTACAATGTTTTTGAAAGTGCGTACTCTGAGTCACCTTTTGAAGGATAAATAAGTATGGGCAAATTAATGTAGCGGATCTTGCCCCTCAAGCTAGGTGTACTGTAAACTGTGTTTTAGAACAAAAATAGATCTTCCTAGCAGTGCTCCCACCCAAAAAACGAGGCCTAGCAGAAAACTGGAGACAAAACTTACTTTGAAAGTAAAAGTAGGCCGAAGTACCCTAATTACCCATTACCCCCCGTGGATTGCATTCAAACCACTTGCAAGCAACCAAGCAAAAGTAGCCATAGCCAGCATCGCTCCAAGACTCGAAATCCCCCCCACTCAAACACATGCAATAGAAATACTGCTAACCCTAACGAACCCTAAGTTAAGAATAGTGGCAAAGGCTTTCTTTAACTATGCCAAATCCCCCCTTTCCCACCATGGATTTTCTTCAAATGACTTGCAACCAAAATTACACATTCTCACGAGTGCTCTAAGACCCCAGAACTCAGTTTGAAAAATCTAGAACACCCCGATACACATGCAATCCTGCTGCTAGGGCTAACCCTAACGAACCCTAAGTTACAAAAAGTGCCAAAACTAAAGGCTTTTCCGCGCGGATTTTGTCCCAACCACTTCTACCCGGTATTAGACCTTCCCAGGAATGCCCCAAGACCCGGCAACCCACCCGCCAAGAAGCATAACACCCCCAAACAGGCCAAAAGCAAAATCTCATACTTGCAATATTTCTGGGCCTTCGGTCCAAACGCGCTGCGTAGCTAGGCCATAAGTCGGGGTTGGCACGACGGATTTCCTGAAAAGCAAATGCAATCAAGATTAGAGTGTCCCAGCAGTGCTCCCAGACCACGAAACTCACCCAGAAACACCAGGAAGCCCCCCAAACAGGCCCCCGAAAACGCTACATAGAGCAAAATGTCAGAAATAGCCCAAAAAAAAATCGGCCTGGATTTAGTCCCAACCACTTCTACCCGGTATTAGACCTTCCCAGGAATGCCCCAAGACCCGGCAACCCACCCGCCAAGAAGTATAACACCCCCAAACAGGCCAAAAGCAAACTCTCATACTTGCAATATTTCTGGGCCTTCGGTCCAAACGCGCTGCGTAGCTGGGCCATAAGTCGGGGTTGGCACGACGGATTTCCTGAAAAGCAAATGCAATCAAGATTAGAGTGTCCCAGCAATGCTCCCAGACCACGAAACTCACCCACAAACAGACGGAACCCCCCCTAAGAGCACCTCAAAGGCAAGCAAGTCATCAAAAACACAAAAAATTTTCCGCCTGGGATTTGGTCCAAAACACTTTTATCCGGTATTAGAGCTTCCCAGCAATGGCCCCAGAGCCGCCAACCCAGGAGAAAACGAGTAGAAGACCCCCAAACAGCCAAAGAGCAAAAGTACAAAAATGGGGACTTAGTCAATTTTTCACAAATTTCCCAAATCACTCCGCGCGCGCTCTGCAGCTAGGCCCTAAGTCCCCTCTGCCACCATGGATTTGCTTCAAACCTCTTGCAAAGTAAAGTAGATATAGCCAGCAGTGCTCCCAGACCACGAAACTCACCCAGAAACACCAGGAAGCCCCCCAAACAGGCCCCCGAAAACGCTACATAGAGCAAAATGTCAGAAATAGCCCAAAAAAAAATCGGCCTGGATTTAGTCCCAACCACTTCTACCCGGTATTAGACCTTCCCAGGAATGCCCCAAGACCCGGCAACCCACCCGCCAAGAAGTATAACACCCCCAAACAGGCCAAAAGCAAACTCTCATACTTGCAATATTTCTGGGCCTTCGGTCCAAACGCGCTGCGTAGCTAGGCCATAAGTCGGGGTTGGCACGACGGATTTCCTGAAAAGCAAATGCAATCAAGATTAGAGTGTCCCAGCAGTGCTCCCAGACCACGAAACTCACCCGCAAACACCAGGAAGCCCCCCAAACAGGCCCCCGAAAACGCTACATAGAGCAAAATGTCTGAAATAGCCCAAAAAAAATCGGCCTGGATTTTGTCCCAACCACTTCTACCCGGTATTAGACCTTCCCAGGAATGCCCCAAGACCCGGCAACCCACCCGCCAAGAAGCATAACACCCCCAAACAGGACAAAAGCAAAATCTCATACTTGCAATATTTCTGGGCCTTCGGTCCAAACGCGCTGCGTAGCTAGGCCATAAGTCGGGGTTGGCACGACGGATTTCCTGAAAAGCAAATGCAATCAAGATTAGAGTGTCCCAGCAGTGCTCCCAGACCACGAAACTCACCCGCAAACACCAGGAAGCCCCCCAAACAGGCCCCCGAAAACGCTACATAGAGCAAAATGTCTGAAATAGCCCCAAAAAAATCGGCCTGGATTTTGTCCCAACCACTTCTACCCGGTATTAGACCTTCCCAGGAATGCCCCAAGACCCGGCAACCCACCCGCCAAGAAGCATAACACCCCCAAACAGGACAAAAGCAAAATCTCATACTTGCAATATTTCTGGGCCTTCGGTCCAAACGCGCTGCGTAGCTAGGCCATAAGTCGGGGTTGGCACGACGGATTTCCTGAAAAGCAAATGCAATCAAGATTAGAGTGTCCCAGCAGTGCTCCCAGACCACGAAACTCACCCAGAAACACCAGGAAGCCCCCCAAACAGGCCCCCGAAAACGCTACATAGAGCAAAATGTCTGAAATAGCCCAAAAAAAATCGGCCTGGATTTTGTCCCAACCACTTCTACCCGGTATTAGACCTTCCCAGGAATGCCCCAAGACCCGGCAACCCACCCGCCAAGAAGCATAACACCCCCAAACAGGACAAAAGCAAAATCTCATACTTGCAATATTTCTGGGCCTTCGGTCCAAACGCGCTGCGTAGCTAGGCCATAAGTCGGGGTTGGCACGACGGATTTCCTGAAAAGCAAATGCAATCAAGATTAGAGTGTCCCAGCAATGCTCTCAGACCACGAAACTCACCCACAAACAGACGGAACCCCCCCTAAGAGCACCTCAAAGGCAAGCAAGTCATCAAAAACACAAAAAAATTTCCGCCTCGGATTTGGCACAAACCACTTTTAGTGCTTCCCAGCAATGGCCCCAGACCCGTCAACTCACCTGCAAAGAGGTAGAACAACACCCCCACAAGTGCTGAGTCTTTCTTCATTGGGCGTAAACCAGCCCTCTGCTTTGATGGAAATAGGAGTCTGGAGGAGGAGGATAGAGGAGCATGTTCTTCTGAACTTGTGAACCTGAGGAATGCAGACTGCGGCACCTTCAAATAAATTAGCAAACAAGTGAAGACAGTTCTGCTGATGGGCTTGTCTTTGTGATTATCTGATTAAAGTTTGAATTATATTAACTGTGCACAACAAAGAAAGACAGACACACAGGAATAAAAGTGAATAAGGATGAAAAAGAAAGTTATTGATTCGTTGTCTCATTTTCAGGGCTCGAAGTCGGAATCACGGTCCAGGAATAAGAATAAGGCTTCGTCATCATACTCTGCGAATTCAGCCCGGGTGAGGTCAGTGCCACCTGACAGAGTAGAAATTCCCTCATCTATGGTGCTGGCCACCTCCTCTTCATCCGGCACGCTCTCTCGTACTCTTATATCTGGTGGTATGAGGTGCTGATTCATCTTGATCATTGTTAACCTCTCCACATTTTTGGGCGAGAGGCGGCTCCGTTTGGGAGTTACAATCCCACCAGCCGCACTGAAAACCCGTTCAGAAGACACACTTGCGAGTGGGCAAGACAAGTAGTTTAAAGCCAGGTTGGTGAGCTGTGGCCACAATTCTTTTTTCCCATGCCAATACGCCAATGGGTCAGAATTAACATAGACCTCTGTGGAGTCATTCAGATAGTCCTTCACCATCGACTCAAGGTCCTCCTCCAAGGTTCCTCCACTTTGCGTAGCTCTTGCTGTGCCTCTGACCTTTTGAGAACCAAACACACGCAGAGCTAGCCAATCCTCTTCAGCCTCCAATGTTTCTGCTGTCTTTCGTGCAGATGATGCGGTTGCCGGTGTCTTTAACGGCTGAGAGGTCACTTGTGCCACAGCCACAGGTGCAGAAGTGGATTGTTTTGACTGGGGATGGCCTGCTGATGTACTGCCATTTCCTTCAATTTCCAGCCGTTCTGTTTCAAACTTCTTGGCTGACAAGGCTAGCCAACGTTTGTACTTTGTAACATCTTCATCAGCAAAAGGAAAGAATGCTCTGCCTGCCAGCGCCTTTTTGTAGCGTGGATCCAGAATAGTAGCACAAATGTAATGCTGTTCTGAGTGGATCTTTTGAAGACGTTCATCACCTTGTAGGAGCTCTAATAATTTCTCAGCCAGAAGCAAAGAGTCTTTCTTTTTGTCATCTTTTCGAAACACAGAACACACCTCCTTCAGTTGGTCCTCCAGCATGTACAACAATGGGATAGCTTTTCCCAAATTAGAGTCCTCCTTGCTGACTGCACGTGTGAAGACCTCAAAAGGACGAAGCATGCGTGTTAGGCTTTCAACTATGTTCCATTGCGGCCCACCCATCCTCAGCTCCTCTATACCCTCTTTCAAGAAATATTGATCGAGTTGCGTATACTGCTCATACAGACGCTCAAGCATGTAGAAGGTTGAGTTCCAACGTGTTACCACCTCCTGGATGAGTGCTTTCACTGGCATTTGACTTTGATATAGCATGCTCCTCAGCTGCTTGCGGGCCTTAAAAGAATGCCTGAAATGCTTGCATATTTTTCGGCAGTTCTCCAATACACTGTACGCTGCACTGCGTTTATTACCCAAGAATTTTTGGACAACCAGGTTTATACAGTGCGCCAAACACGGCACTCTGAAATAGTAACCGTCCCTCATGGCCTTAACTATATTGGAGCCATTGTCTGTGGAAACATAACCAACCTTGCGTTTTAGTGGGGACAGACAGTTAAGGACCTTTGTGTTAAAGACATCCAAAATGTTTTCTGCTGTGTGACGTTTCTCCAAACCAAACATGGCTAGTGTTGCATGTTTCCGAGCACCTTTAAAAACAATGTTAGTGTCAACACCTGAGTTTAGCTTTGCTTTAGCCCCTGAAAAAGAGACCCAGTGTGCAGTGATGCACATGTAATCAGCGCCTGCGCCACTGGTCCACATGTCTGTTGTCAGATGTATAGTGTGAACAGCACTCTTCTGCAAAGCTGCCCCAATCACCTTCAGAACATCTTCATGTAGTGCTGGAACCGCAACTCGGGCAAAATAGAACCGGCTAGGAACCTTCCATTTAGGGCAGAGCGCTGTCACTAATTCTAGAAAACCAACCCCTTCTACAAAAGAAAAAGGGAGAAGGTCCAGAGCTAGCATTTTAGCCAGCTTAGTGTTATACAGACGGGTCATTGGGTGGTTGCGTTCATATTGCGCTTCTGTAAACAACATCTTTTTAATGTTGCCCTGGACCAATGATTTACGGGATGATGATGATCTCTTCGACCCAGTTACGCTCGCTGATGAACTTTTCCGCATTGATGTCTCACTCTCTCCCACACTCTTAGTGTGGCTCCCATGGGGTGTGCTGCTGACATGGGAACTGGGTGTAAGTGAAGTGTTTGAATCGTCTTCTACCTCGTCATCAGCAGATGACAAATCAACGTTTTCATTACGTGCAATTCCGGCTTTCTTGACCGCCTCTAGGTGCGGAAACCATTCGACAGGGTGCCTTCTCTCAAGATGACCTCTCTGGCCTCCGGTACCATAGTTAGAACCAAGCTTACCACGACTAAATCGAAGCTTACAAAGGCTACAAATGGCTACGTTTTCCTTTTTTGGGCAAACACTAAAGAAGTCCCAAACTGGAGACTTGAAATGTCTTCGGGGGCCGGAGGAGGCGGCGATACTGGTGGTGGTGGTCCTGCTGCTAATGACAGATGAAGTGGAGGATGTGGATTGCCGAACTTCAGTACGTTTTGCACTTTCACCACCACGAATTGAGGTCGAGGACGAGGTGGGTACCTTCTTGCGAAGAAATATGGAAGCGGTAGGTTTTGGTGTACTACTTAACTCCAAATCTAATGATTCCATTTCCATTGCCTCCTCGCCGACATCGTCATCACGCTCAGCAGCTTCTCGGGATAGGGTCAAAATGTCTCTTTGCTGCATGCCCGGTGGGGCTGCAGTGACCTTTGTGATGACTAGCTCGTCGTCATCGTGAGAGGCTTCATCACCAGCAGTATCTGTCACTTCTTGTTGAGCCTCATCACACTCCATAGGTTTGAGTTTTTGGACGACCTTCCTTTTACGCTTAGGTAACGGTGTCAGATCATGGTGTGCCTCTGCCTCACTGTCAGACCGCAGTTGTGGTTCCCAAGACAGATCACTTGCACCAGAACGAGGTGGGCTTGAAGAAGATGTAGACACCCCCCTTGATCTTTTCCTTGCTAGGGATGTGGAAGACAATGAATGATCATCAGGAGGAGTGGCTTCCAATGATACCTCAGCTTCATTGTCGATTTCCAAATGTGCCCCTACTTCGGGAGGAACAACTATTGTGGGCACTTGTGAACGTCCATGCACCTTTGCTTGCGCATCTCCTTTTGCTGCCTCTCCTTCCACATGTACTTGGGCGTGTACTTGCACATGGTGTTGTTGTTGCGGCTGTGGTTGTTCAACACTTGTCAGATGAGTTACAACAACCTGTGTTGATTCAGGGACATTGCTGCTACTTTCTTGCGATGAGCCAACATCACTGGTCGATGGTGATTGGAGAAGTACACTGACTGCCTCTGAAGCACTCAAGGGCTTTGACTTAAGTTGGCGTGGTGGTGGAGGCACTGAACCCAATGGAGCAGGGGTGCTGCTCTCAGGTTGGTCCCCAGCAGATCCTGCTGCTGCAGGCGTACTTTTTTTTTTGCTCCCAAAAAAAGTGGCGGGTGGCACACCAGCCTCCTTGGTAACTTGCTTCTTCTGCTCCTTACTAGCAACTTTCTTGCTAGAGGAGCTACGGAGAACTTTCTTTGGGGCCATCTTCTTCAGAGCAGGTCAGACAGCAGGCCGCAGTTGCACGAATTGTAGAGTAGTCTGAGGCCAGACGTGACGTCGCGTGACGTTATGCTGCACACACACACCGCTGCAGGACTTCTTCCTGGCACTGGTGGTTCTCTTGAGTCTTGTGCACCTAAAAAAAATGGAAGACAGAGGAACATCAGTTCAGTTATAGAGCACAAAAAAATCGAAAAACACTGCAAAATCAGCACAATCCCAATCCATCCATGCCCTCCATAATGTTTAAATTCAAGACAACCCACAGAAAGACTAGGCCCATGCAAGACTCACTACCCCTGGCATAAATAAAGGTTGAAAAGTAGGCAAAATGGTTGGAGGCCTAACAACAAAGCCTGCATTCAAAATGGCCACTTGCCTGCCAGCACATGGCCAGTGCCTGTAGCTGCACTCAAAATGGCCACCAGCCACATGGCATGTCCCTCCCCATGAACACCCCCAAAAATCGAAAAACACTGCAAAATCAGCACAATCCCATTCCATCCATGGCCTCCATGATGTTTAAATTCAAGACAGCCCACAGAAAGACTAGGCCCATGCTAGACTCAAATACCCCTGGTGAAAAGGCCACAAGTACAGGCCCAAAAATCGAAAAACACTGCAAAATCAGCACAATCCCATTCCATCCATGGCCTCTCCATGATGTTTAAATTCAAGACAGCCCACAGAAAGACTAGGCCCATGCTAGACTCAAATACCCCTGGTGAAAAGGCCACAAGTACAGGCCCAAAAATCGAAAAACACTGCAAAATCAGCACAATCCCATTCCATCCATGGCCTCCATGATGTTTAAATTCAAGACAGCCCACAGAAAGACTAGGCCCATGCTAGACTCAAATACCCCTGGTGAAAAGGCCACAAGTACAGGCCCAAAAATCGAAAAACACTGCAAAATCAGCACAATCCCATTCCATCCATGGCCTCTCCATGATGTTTAAATTCAAGACAGCCCACAGAAAGACTAGGCCCATGCTAGACTCAAATACCCCTGGTGAAAAGGCCACAAGTACAGGCCCAAAAATCGAAAAACACTGCAAAATCAGCACAATCCCATTCCATCCATGGCCTCTCCATGATGTTTAAATTCAAGACAGCCCACAGAAAGACTAGGCCCATGCTAGACTCAAATACCCCTGGTGAAAAGGCCACAAGTACAGGCCCAAAAATCGAAAAACACTGCAAAATCATCACAATCCCATTCAATCCATGGCCTCCATGATGTTTAAATTCAAGACAACCCACAGAAATACTAGGCCCATGCAAGACTCACTACCCCTGGCATAAATAAAGGTTGAAAAGTAGGCAAAATGGTTGGAGGCCTAACAACAAAGCCTGCATTCAAAATGGCCACTTGCCTGCCAGCACATGGCCAGTGCCTGTAGCTGCACTCAAAATGGCCACCAGCCACATGGCATGTCCCTCCCCATGAACACCCCCAAAAATCGAAAAACACTGCAAAATCAGCACAATCCCATTCCATCCATGGCCTCCATGATGTTTAAATTCAAGACAGCCCACAGAAAGACTAGGCCCATGCTAGACTCAAATACCCCTGGTGAAAAGGCCACAAGTACAGGCCCAAAAATCGAAAAACACTGCAAAATCAGCACAATCCCATTCCATCCATGGCCTCTCCATGATGTTTAAATTCAAGACAGCCCACAGAAAGACTAGGCCCATGCTAGACTCAAATACCCCTGGTGAAAAGGCCACAAGTACAGGCCCAAAAATCGAAAAACACTGCAAAATCAGCACAATCCCATTCCATCCATGGCCTCCATGATGTTTAAATTCAAGACAGCCCACAGAAAGACTAGGCCCATGCTAGACTCAAATACCCCTGGTGAAAAGGCCACAAGTACAGGCCCAAAAATCGAAAAACACTGCAAAATCAGCACAATCCCATTCCATCCATGGCCTCTCCATGATGTTTAAATTCAAGACAGCCCACAGAAAGACTAGGCCCATGCTAGACTCAAATACCCCTGGTGAAAAGGCCACAAGTACAGGCCCAAAAATCGAAAAACACTGCAAAATCAGCACAATCCCATTCCATCCATGGCCTCCATGATGTTTAAATTCAAGACAACCCACAGAAATACTAGGCCCATGCAAGACTCACTACCCCTGGCATAAATAAAGGTTGAAAAGTAGGCAAAATGGTTGGAGGCCTAACAACAAAGCCTGCATTCAAAATGGCCACTTGCCTGCCAGCACATGGCCAGTGCCTGTAGCTGCACTCAAAATGGCCACCAGCCACATGGCATGTCCCTCCCCATGAACACCCCCAAAAATCGAAAAACACTGCAAAATCAGCACAATCCCATTCCATCCATGGCCTCCATGATGTTTAAATTCAAGACAGCCCACAGAAAGACTAGGCCCATGCTAGACTCAAATACCCCTGGTGAAAAGGCCACAAGTACAGGCCCAAAAATCGAAAAACACTGCAAAATCAGCACAATCCCATTCCATCCATGGCCTCCATGATGTTTAAATTCAAGACAGCCCACAGAAAGACTAGGCCCATGCTAGACTCAAATACCCCTGGTGAAAAGGCCACAAGTACAGGCCCAAAAATCGAAAAACACTGCAAAATCAGCACAATCCCATTCCATCCATGGCCTCTCCATGATGTTTAAATTCAAGACAGCCCACAGAAAGACTAGGCCCATGCTAGACTCAAATACCCCTGGTGAAAAGGCCACAAGTACAGGCCCAAAAATCGAAAAACACTGCAAAATCAGCACAATCCCATTCCATCCGTGGCCTCTCCATGATGTTTAAATTCAAGACAGCCCACAGAAAGACTAGGCCCATGCTAGACTCAAATACCCCTGGTGAAAAGGCCACAAGTACAGGCCCAAAAATCGAAAAACACTGCAAAATCATCACAATCCCATTCAATCCATGGCCTCCATGATGTTTAAATTCAAGACAACCCACAGAAATACTAGGCCCATGCAAGACTCACTACCCCTGGCATAAATAAAGGTTGAAAAGTAGGCAAAATGGTTGGAGGCCTAACAACAAAGCCTGCATTCAAAATGGCCACTTGCCTGCCAGCACATGGCCAGTGCCTGTAGCTGCACTCAAAATGGCCACCAGCCACATGGCATGTCCCTCCCCATGAACACCCCCAAAAATCGAAAAACACTGCAAAATCAGCACAATCCCATTCCATCCATGGCCTCCATGATGTTTAAATTCAAGACAGCCCACAGAAAGACTAGGCCCATGCACCACTCACTACCCCTGGTCAAGGCCCCAACAACAGGTCAAAAATCGAAAAACACAAAATTTTACAAAAAAAAAAAATCGAAAAACACAGAAAAATCAGCACAATCCCAATTCATCTATGGCCTCCATGATGTTTAAGTTCAAGACAACCCACAGAAAGAATCAGTCCACCCACCACTGAGTACCCCTGGGAAAAGGCCCCAAAACAGCCCAAAAATCGAAAATCCCAAAATTTTAGTTGCAGCAACTGTAATGCCCCAAACAAACTTACTTGTAAAATTTCTAATCCAACAGTGATCCAAAGAAAGTCAAAAAGGCCTCAAATCCAAAGATCCAGCAGCATCCACAAAAGGTAATCCTTCCAGGTCCACATCCGAATGAAAAGTGACCAGGAGATGGACAAAGCACTGGGAGGAGCCTGCTGAACAGGAACAGGAAGTTGAAGACTATGGGGCACTTCCTTCCTCCCACCCCCCTGCCCCCCTCCCCAAAATGGACTCCTCGCTAAAAAAGTGCAGGCAAATGTCAAACTAAGGAGTTATTCACATAAAAATCATCATTTCTAGAAGGTTTATGCTGCTTGCTGGTGGATTTCTTGTGCAGAATTGCAAATTTATATTTTCGCGCGCCGCATCTCAAATCTCGCAATTGCGAAGTACCGCGAGACGTGATCTCGTCGTACTCGCGTTGACAAACTATCGCTGGCAAGCCGCGATGACGTAATCGCGCTCGCCAATTCCCGCGGGATCACACAGCAAGATCCAAAATGGCGCAGCACTCGCAAACTATCGAAAAAAACAACTCGGCAAACGATGATAAACGCCGCGCGCCGCAAAAATTGTATCACCAACGCCGCGCGCCGCCAAAAAAATCCGCTGCGTGCGAATTTGCGGATTTTGCGGGAAATCCGCAAATCTCGCGGATTGCGGATTTCCCGAAAATCCGCAAAATCCGCGAGCGGAACGGATTTTCCGCCCACGCTTACACAGGAGGAGGCATCGCTATCGTCCATAAGAAATGCATCCGCATCTCAACCAACTCAGACGTCAATCTCGCCAACTCTGAACACCTTCACTTCCAGATCCACACCGACCCCAAGACCACACTCAGAGGCACCCTCCTTTACAGGCCACCAGGACCCCGCTCACAATTTAGTGAAGACATCACGGACTTCATCACTCCACACGCGCTCCCCTCCGAAAATTACATCCTTCTGGGAGACCTCAACTTTCACCTTGAAAAGAACAACGACCGCAACACAACCACCCTTTTGGACAACCTCGCCAACCTCGGACTTAAACAACTTGTCACTTCCCCCACCCACATCGCAGGTCACACACTCGACCCTATTTTCACCTCCAGTAAACATGTCTCTTTCAGCCACACCACAGCTCTCCTTTGGACTGACCACAGCTGCGTTCACTTTACCTACAACAAGCCCACATCCAACAACCACCCCCAACCCACTCTGCAAAGAAACTGGAACAAAATCACCATCGACCAGATCTCCTCATCGCTTCTTCAAAACCCCCCAGCCCACTCCTCAAACCCAGACCTAGCAGCCACCAACCTCACCCAATGGTTATCCAACAGCGCCGACATCCTAGCACCACTGAAAAAACGACAAATCAAACTAGGCAGCAAGAAGGCCTCCTGGTTCAACGAGGATCTTAAGAAATCCAAGAAACTCTGTCGCTCCCTTGAGAAGGCCTGGAAAAAAGACCCAACCACCAGCACCAAGGACGCCTTCAAAAACGCCACCCGCATACACCACCAACTGATCCGGACTGCCAAGAAAGCCGCTTTCAAGGACCGACTAGATAACAACGCCCACAACAGCAAGGAATTATTCAACATCGTCAAGGAATTTACCAACCCCTCAGCCAACTCCAACGACATCACCCCCTCTCAAGCCCTCTGCGACTCCCTAGCCTCATTCTTCCACAACAAAATTGCAGACATCCACAACAGCTTCGACAATCGACCCAAAGACCAACCCACCCAACCCCCTGTAGGACCCCCACCCCCCCTGAATATCCTCAATGACTGGAAGCCAATCTCCACTGAGGACACCATCCGTCTGATGAACTCTACCCACTCAGGATCCCCCACAGACCCATGCCCTCACCACATCTTCAGCAAAGCAGACTCCATCATAGCACCACACCTTCGAGACGTCATCAACTGCTCCCTCAACTCCGCAACCTTCCCGGAAAGCTGGAAACATGCCGAACTAAGCGCCCTTCTGAAAAAACCCACAGCGGACCCCACCGAACTCAAAAACTACCGCCCTATCTCACTCCTTCCATTCCCGGCCAAAGTCATCGAGAAAGCGGTCAACAACCAACTCGCCGCATTCCTCGAAACCAACAAATCCCTCGACTCCTCACAATCCGGCTTCCGAGCCAAGCACAGCACTGAAACCGCCCTCATCGCAGCAACAGACGACATTCGAACTCTACTGGACAATGGAGACACAGTCGCCCTCATCCTCCTCGACCTCTCCGCAGCCTTTGACACGGTCTGCCATAGCACCCTTTTACAACGCCTCAGAAACGTCGGAATTCAAGGAAAAGCTCTGGAATGGATCACCTCGTTCCTCACCGGAAGAACCCAGAGAGTCCGCCTTCCACCATTCAAGTCAGAGGCCACTGAAGTCATCTGCGGCGTACCACAAGGATCTTCACTCAGCCCCACCCTCTTCAACGTATACATGAGCCCCCTCGCGGTCATCGCACGCCAACACAACCTCAACATCATCTCCTACGCCGACGACACTCAACTGATCCTATCACTCACCAGAGACCCTAACACTGCCAAAACCAACCTGCATGAAGGAATGAAAGAAGTAGCCGAATGGATGAAGCACAGCCGTCTGAAACTGAACTCAGACAAAACAGAAGTCCTCATCCTAGGCTCCTCCCCCTCCGCCTGGGATAACTCTTGGTGGCCAGAGGCCCTTGGGAAAGCACCCATCCCGACGGACTACGCACGGAACCTGGGCGTCATCCTGGATTCCTCACTCTCGATGAACAGACAAGTCAACGCCGTTTCTTCATCTTGCTTCAACATTCTTCGCATGCTCACAAAAACATTTCGCTGGATCCCCACCGAAACTAGAAAAACAGTCACCCACGCTCTGGTCACGAGCCGACTTGACTACGGAAACACCCTCTACGCCGGTACCACCGCAAAACTCCAGAAAAAACTCCAACGCATCCAGAACGCTTCAGCCAGGCTCATATTAGACATCCCGCGCAAAGAACACATCTCCGGTCACCTGAAAAGCCTCCACTGGCTCCCCGTCAATAAGAGGATTACCTTCCGGCTCCTAACCCACGCACACAAAGCACTCTACGAAATCGGACCCGAATGCCTCAACACACGACTATCCTTCTACACCCCCCCCGCCAGCTACGATCCTCCAACCAGGCCCTTGCCACTGTACCTCGCATCAACAAAACCACCATGGGAGGCAGATCCTTCTCCTACCTGGCAGCTAAAACCTGGAACTCACTTCCCACTCACCTTCGCCTTACTCAGAACCACCTAGCATTCAGAAAGCAACTTAAAACGTGGATATTTGACAAGTAAGTCCCCACCCTTCATCAAGCGCCTTGAGACCCTCTGGGTATGTAGCGCGCTATATAAATTTATTGACTTGACTTGACTTGACTTGACCCACACCCATGACATAGCCTCCAATCCTGCTCACACCCGCACCAGAACCTAGACTTGATGAAATCATACTTTCATTATGTCAAATCAAAGAAGAACTACAAGCACTAAATGAGGTGATAGCGAGACAACCGTGGTACTCCAGATCTACAAGACAGTTTAAATTTAACTGGCACCGTAATCACCCAATAGACACTTCAAAATGTTTGCTCCCCAGCTGGAAATCAGTTCACTCTCAAATTAAATCAACCCGCCAAATCTGTAGCACTAATCCGCTTTCAGAGAAAGAGTTACTCTCCCTATTACAATCCATGAACCCTCTCACCGGAATCACAACATTATGTCCCCAGATAAGACTCCCAGGGGAGCGACAATCCCAACTATCCCCCCTAACCTGCACAGGCCCATTAAACACAACCCTAGAGGCATCATTGACAACAACCTCAGATGAGTTCTCCTCATTCAGGAACCTATTTCATCCCTCATTACGCCCGTCTTAAATGCATACTCCTAAATTGTAGATCGGCCTAAAGACACGCAGCTGACAAAGCTGACCTCATTCTTACACAAGAACCGGACCTGAAAATGTTAACCGAAACCTGGCTAAAGGAATCCTCGACACCAATCATTGACATACTAGTACACCCAAACTATGACATCATCAGACTGGACAGAATTGATAAGACAGTGAGGGGTATCACCTGCATACACCGTAACAATATCTCAGAAAACAGATCAATTACACCTGCATTCCCGTCTTGCGAATACATATGTTTCGACATCACTAGTAATGGCAAACTAGTATGCTCCTTATACACCCTCTATCATCCACCAGGTGACAACCTCACCTTTACCAAACACTTCATGGATATTGTCTCTTCTAATACCGAACATCAAAATACCCAAATATTCCTCAGAGACCTCAATCTCCACTGGAACGACCACAATGATGCAGTGGTCAATAGTCTCATAAACTTCCTCACTGAACTCGACCTCACCCAAATTTGTAAAAGCCTTACACACGATAAAGGTTCAATCCTGGATATAATAATTTCTAAAATCTACTCCATTCAGTTAGAGACAATTCATCCCTGCGACTGATCAGACCATCATATTATCACCTTATTTATCAACGAAACAGTGAAACTTAACTCGGTTCAACCCACAAGACCTAAAATATGGAAGAGGGATTTGAAAAACATTAACCATAACATAATCCCATCTCTCAGCAACAACCTTCTTCTGCCCCCTGAAGGGATTTCCGAAGTCCCTGACCTCACCAATCACTACCTCAATTCCATGAACTTGACACTAAATGAGGTAGCCCCCCTTCAACTAAAGAGAGTCTCCACAAAAGATTCTAAGCCTTGGTGCAATGGAATACTCAACAAGGATAGACGATCTCTCAGAACAACTGAATGCATATGGAGATCAGCTCCATCCGACAATTACCTCAAGTTACTAAGGAAGAAGAGAAATTCATATTACAGAAAGATCAAGCACACTAAAGCAGACTTCTTCAGCCACCAACTAGACCAGGCAAAAATTTGTCCCGAAAAACTTTTTGAATTAATCAAAACTCAATCTAAGGATGCACCTCATCGTCCACAAGATAAATCATGCCCACAACCCAATTGTGAAGAATTTGCTTCCTTCTTCACTCAGAAGACTGACAGCATCAAGAAGGATCTTCTCGGAGGAGGAGCTACGACACCAACCAAGATGGCCGCATAGTCTCCCGGCTCCGCTGACTCCCATCCTACGCTCGCTTATCATGTCGAATATCCTGATCTCCTGCCCCGGATTCGTGTGGGTGAACTAGTCTGCATCCCGATGGTGTGATCGCGGAATTTTTCTGATGTTCTGGTGTGAAGTAACATCGAAAATGTTTTGAGGCCTAACCCAGACTGGAAGCCGGGGTCTCGATTGCTGGTCTACCCGGGTCCAAAGTGAACAACAACGGCCTGCCGAGGGTGGTTGGGTCCGGTCCTTGGAACTTTCGAAAATTTCTCTGAACTACTTTGCAACCATCTTCTGCCTGGTGCTGTACCTGAGGTGAGGCGACGGGTGGTGCGCGGTGCTGCGTCGCGGGGGGCCCCTGCCCGGAGGCCCGGCACTAGCACCGCTGGTGCCCCGGGTTAGGGGTCCCGCCGCGCGTTGCTGCATGTTGCTGGCCCGTCCCTCATGGCCTGTTTCTGCTCCGGCGTATCCTGCCCCGGAGAGGAGGCCTCTCCGTGGGGATCGTTATGCCTGCGGCCGTATGGAACCCGGCGGAATGGACTCAATGTGGCCCTTCCTTGCGGATGGTAATGGCGGAAGTTGCGGCGCTTCACGCGATGGTGAGGGCCCAGGTCAATCATTGGCTGTCGGCAACAGATGGGATCATAGGACCGGGAACGAGCCCTGACTTGCTCTTTGAGACCCGGCAGCCGACTTGCCCCCTGTTGGAAGCCCTACTGGTGTGTTCGGACCCGGTGCTGGAAGCTGTGCCTGCCCCCGAAGAAACGAAATTCATCGTGTGTGCTGAGATTGGTGACTCTCTAACGTTCTCGGAAACATCGGTCTTACAGTATTCGGAGCATTTCATTGCTTCCCCCATCCTGGACACTGTTGGCCCACACTTCGATCTGTGTCAGAACGAGTCGCACCCCCTCCCCAATCGGTCTCCCAACATGGCGGATGGAACGATGCTTGGCTTCCGGGACGGGGAGGGACATCGTTGGTGCAAGCTGTGTGCGTTGGGACCTGCTATGCCTCTCCTAATTGCTGACTCAAGCTCCGGCTGCTTCTGTGTGAACTTTGACTTTCCGGGGATGTGGCTTTTCTTATCCGAGGGGCTCGGCAACTTTGTAAGACGGGGCCAAGGCTGAGATTGTGGGTTGAATCGTTTACGATGGATCTATTGGTAACGGGACTGCTTCATTAACAGACGGATTCCGGGGCGGGGGTTTGTGGTTCCCCCCGGGGTATTTTTGTATGGTGGACAACTTTACTGGTGTTGGCTTAGGGGGGCCCCTTTGATAGGGCGGGGGGGAGAGACCGGGAGCGCGTAGACTATCGCCCTCCTCCGCTTCCCCGTTGGGTGGGGTTTCCCTTCTTTCTCTTTTTTCTCTTCTTCTTCTATATTTTGGGTCTGGTTCTCGGGCGACAGGCACACTGCTGGGGGGGCCGTAGTCATCTGCAGGGGTGCAGGGTGGGGGGTTGGGGGAGGGGATCTTTCGTTTTTATTTTGTTTCTATGGCCTTTTTCTCTTCTCTTATCTTTCTTTGTCTTTTTCTTTTTCTGGGTCAGTTATCAATCCCTGCTTTTTCATCTGTGCCACAATTTTCGTGGTGTTTTTTGGGTCTTAGGGCAGGTGACTGCAGGCACGAATTGACCGTAATATTCCTTCACATCCTGAACCTCCTGTTTCAGCGCCATTGATTTGATCAATTACTGTTTACTGTTGACACGTTTACTATTCTGCCTGCCATTTTCGCTGCTGGGAAATTGTTCGGCACCTGATCCTTCCATCTTATATTATAAAATGAAAACCTTTTATATCCTGTTTTTCTAATTGTGCTTTGCAGTGGCCAAGAGTACGCTAGCATGGAGATTCTGCTCCCCGAGGTGCTGCATGTGATTAAAATTGCTCTCTGTTAATCTAACTGCTTAGCGGCCGGCCCCCGGGGTTGTAGGCCCATGCTTGTATTTGGTTTAAATGTCAATAAAGATTTTCAAAAAAAAAAAAAAGAAGGACCTTCTCAATGATCTAATTTCTCACTCCATCTCACATATGAACACTTCCCCTTCCCTTCCAACTGCACCACACCAAAGCTCATCAAAGTTCGACCTAAAAAATTACGCATCCTGGTCATCCTCTGCTACTTACAGTGAAGAATCTATTAGCAAAATGCTTAGTGCCCTTAATCCGGCTAATCACTTGACCGATCCTCTCCCCGTAAACGCTATTAAAGACCTAACCCCACTGCTTCTACCTCTCTGGAAAAAGATCATAAATAGCTAACTACAACAAGGCTGCATCCCGGACACCCTCAAATCCAGGCAGATATCCCCCATTTTAAAGAAACCGACGGCCGACCCTATGGACTTAAACAACTATTGCCCGATATCCAACATTCCTACCTTGGCAAAATTATTAGAAAAATGTGTACACCTTCACATATTGATCACTTTGACCTACTTAACAGATACCAAGCAGGTTTCCGAGCAGGTCACAGTACTGAATTAGCCCTGACAGATATAATTGACGATGCTCTACAAATTCTAGATCAGAAAGGAGCCTGCCTACTCATCAGCTTTTGACACGGTCAAACACGAGAACCTGATTGATCTTCTGAAACACAGAATGGGACTATCAGGATCAGTGCTAAATTGGTTTACCTCATTCCTCCAAAACAGATCACAACAATTCAAGGTCAACCACTCCCTGAACAAATCCGTCCCAGTAAACTTAGGAGTCCCGCAAGGGTCCTCACTATCCCCAACACTGTTCAATGTTTTCATGGAACCACTCACTGAAATTCTCTACGCGTCTAACGTGCAATGTCACATTTACGCTGATGACACACCACTATACCTTAAGATCCATACCATAGAAGACATAAAATCGCTTAAGAGAACTCTCTGAAAAACCAGACATGGTTGGCAGAAAACCATCTCAAATGTAATGCCCTAAAAACCGAATTCCTCTTATTCGCTCTACTCGCCCAAGTTCCCATAATGCAAGACTGGATCAAACACCTTACTGTACTCAACGGCCAACCAATCATCATGGACTCTGCGAAATCGCCTGGAATAACACTTGACAGAAACCTCAATATGCAAAAACACATCAGCAACACAACAAAAGGAGCACATTTGCAGATAAATACATTGAGGAAGCTGAAACCTTTCCTGCCATAAAAGGACTTCAAGCTGGCAGTACAAGCTCTAGTTATCCCAAGAATGGATTACGGGAGTGTCTCTCTCTGTGGCCTGCCCAAAGCTACAACGGCCCGATCTAAGAGCTTCAATCAATACTGCAGCAAGACTCATCACTGGTTCTAAAAGAAGCTCCCACATTTTCCCGGACCTAAAATCCCTGAACGGGCTACCTTTTCAAGCCAGAATTCATTTGAAAATAGCATGTATGAATCATAAAGCCATGCATCACAAGGCAACCAGCTATTTGGCACAGAAACTGACACTCTCTGGTGGAGTCAGATCTTCAAGAAGTGCGAAAAACCTGTTACTGAAACCGCAAAGATTCAACAAGAATAAAACATATAACCAAACCTTTTCTGGGATGGCGCCAAGAATCTGGAATGCTCTACACCCGAAAACCAGACTTAATACCTCTACTGCATCTTACAAAAAAGAAGTGAAATCGCTTCTCAAGGGTAAATTCACCTGAGCATGGATTAAAGAAATTCTGAGACCAATCGTACCCTCGCTATTGAACTTTTTCATGACCATGGACTGTAGAACATAGAAACCTTCGCAGGGGTCCCACTGATACTTGGTCCTTTTAAACCAACAAGGAAGAAATTGGTACAGAGGCTTTTTTTCTCTCCATCTTTACCATCCGGATCCACTCTATTAAAGTGATACAGGGTTTTCCTCCTCTCGCTTTAACTAGTCAAACAAGAATTTGCTATCACAAGGTGGAAACCATGCAACCGCCCTCTAATAGCAAACATAATGTCCTGTGGATGCACACCTTGGGACATTGTATGAACTGTGCCTGGGAAGGTTGCGCTCCTTAGGACCAAGATGCATTGGTTAGTATGAACGCATACTAACACTACATACACATGTGTAGTACAGCGTAGTGTAGTGAAGATGCAGAGGAAGCGCAAAATCTAAGAATATAAATCCTACCAGAGGTCGGATGACATAGTTCAATGAGCCGACGACCCTGGGATGAGTAGTAACAGCTACACGAGGAAAACGGGTCTTCAGCACAACACAAGCAACCTTGAAATATTGGTAAGTGCTGCCTTCTTTTTACCTTTTCCAGCTTGTCGCCAAACTTATGTAGTGAAGAGGCAGACAGCAGTGGATCCGATAAGTAGATTTATTACAGGAAAACAAAATACCTTAAACTGCCACCAACAGGAGCAGACATCAAGGCAACCGTCTTCTCCAGCACCATGTTCAAACTCCCCAAGGTTCCCCTCATGACAGCCCTACATTGTAACATGACATACTTACATTCTAGTAGAATTACATACTATCATTCTACTATGACTTACATAGGAATACTACACAGAGTACATGACTTTACAGCAATGAGCTCATGGTTTTAGCCACGAGTCTAGAGACCGGTAGGGGCGAGTAGTTCGCTTCCCACTCCCTGTATTGTATAAACGCGAACTAACACTACTTCCACAGGTATGCTACAGCGCCCAGAGCACATCACTTTACAGCAATGAGCTCACAATTTAGGCTCACAGTTTAATACCTGAGTCTTCACACCAGTAGGGGTGAGAAGTTCGCTTCCCACTCCCTATATACTATAAACGCATACTAACACTACTTACACAGTTATATCAGCGGCTAGTATCCTACAGAGCCCAAAGCCCATTACTTTACAGCAGCTTGGTTTGATCCCTGACTCTTCACACCGGTAGGCATAAGTACTTTGCTTCCCGCTTCGGGTATAGTATAAACACACAGTAGCGGTCGTATACTACAGCGCCCAGAGCCCATCCCTTTCCAGCAATCACCTTGGTTTCATCCCCAAGTCTTCACACCGGTAGGTGTGAGTACTTCGCTTCTTGCTTCCAGTATAGTATAAACGCACAATAGCGGTCAGTAGTTCCCTTCCCACTCCCTGTGTAAACGCCTACTAACACTACTTGCTACAAAGACCAGGTCACATCACTTTACAGCACTGAGCTCACGGTTTAGGCTCTCAGTTTCATACCCGAGTGTAGCACAATATCATCTCAGCACCATGTCACTCTGAGCAACACTTCACTTTCAGACCGGTAAGAGTGACTACTTCGCTTCGCCCTACCCAGAGAGGTTACAGTGCTCCTACCCTCCTTACCTACTTTTTACACCCTGTTTTCCCCTTACTCGCTTCCTAGTTGCAACTGCTCGCAACACTCACAGCCAATAAGCAGCAAGTTCGTGCTCGTAACGCCTCAGCCAATCAGATGGCAAAATTCCCAAATATCGCTATCTGTAAATTTCGATGTTTCTCAAAAACTAATAAACAGATTTACACCAAATAAACAAAAGCATGCTTTCTAGACCAAGGCCCCTCTCCCTGCCAAATATGGGGTCATTCCGTCCATCCGTTCGACCTGTAGCCTTGTCTAAAGTTTTCTGTGGAAATTAACAACACAGGCAGCCGCGGCCCGTCGAGGGAGTTCCGTGGGGCGGTAAGGCGGAGCGGGGGAGGGGCAGAGTGAGGGGTACTAAACACCCAAATATGGATAATTAGAGGTAAGTAAACAATTCCATAATAAAACGAATTTCTTTGTGCGCCCTGCATCGCAAAATGCAATGCAGCGCGCGCTACATTGCATCGCAAAATGCAATGCAGTGCGCGCTACAAAATTCGTTTTATTTATTTATAGTGGGCTAGTTTGACCCTAGGGACCCCTAGGATTCAAGGGGACTTAATCTCTCAACTTAGAACGGGCTCAGCATTGAAAAAACCTTTGAAATTCACTGAAAAAACCATAGGTTTCAGACATGTTATAGTTAGCAATTAGCATTTAAAAAACCTTAGAAATTCACAGAAAAAAACATATGTTTCAGGGGCGTTATAGTTGGCTGGACATTTCACTCATACACAACCATTGAAATTCCCCCCATTATAGTTAGTTCAGCTAACTATTACTCGCAAGCCCTCAATGCACTGCTGATGACGTCACATATTACATCACTCATGACATGGCCAGTGACATCACTAACTATAACATCTGTAAAACCTATGTTTTTTTCAGTGAATATATTACCTACTGGCGGACGCCAGTAGGTAGTTATAGTTAGGACCTATTATCCATAGGAAATCCACAACATTTTATTTGGAATCGCCGGTTGATGAATCTTCACAAAATTTTCAAAACTGGTGGGACGCTCCGGTCCGCTCCTATCCTGAACGTCTCCGGGTGATTCGTCAAGCGGGGGTGAGAAAAAAGGAGGGTCCCAAAATGTGTTTTCCCTATGCGATTTCCCATAGGAACCTTTAATCGCAGCTACAGCCCGAACTGCTGAATGGAATTACACCACATTTGGCAAAAAGGTAGACCTTGGTTCCTATTCGTGCTTTTTGGTTAAATTGTGCAAATTCGTTCAGTAGTTACTGAGAAAATAAAAAATAAATTCACATATATATCTATGGCCGCGGTGGATCCGCGCACCCTAAGCGCACCCTGGCGAGCACAAGCTGTATGTTAATTGGCTGTCAACACTCCAAAACAGGAAGTGTTGGCAGCCGTCTTGTGCCTCGGAAACAGAAGACAAAATGCGCAGAACGCAAAAAGGGGGCAAGTTATAAACACCCTGACCCTCTAGGCCTGCTCAGAGGGTCCCACAAAGAACCCCAAGGCCCCAAATATATATATTTTTTAAATCGGTAAAATCCACGCAGGGTGCTTCAATAGTAATTAGCCCCTGGGGTGTTAAATCCCAGGGGCAATAAAAGAATAGGGTGGGGGCCCACAGGGGGCCCCCTGCCCCGGGGACCACCAGACCCCAGGGCATCATAAATAAATGTGCAGGGGGGCTCACAGCGCCCCCAGCCCTGGGGATGGCCCCCCGGGGGCTTTGATAATAAATGTGTGGGGGGACTGAAAGGCTCCCCCAAGCCCCAGTGACCACCACCCCCTGGGGCTTTGATAATAAATGTGTTGGGAGGGACTAAAAGGCAGCCCCAAGCTCCAGGGACCGCCACCTCCCCGGGGCTCTAAACATTACAATTGGGGGGTCCGTGATGGTGAATGGTGGGAGGGGGGCCACAAGGCCCCCCTCCTGGAGCCATTGATGGCCCTGGGGACCGCCACTCGCTCCTGCCCTGCCATAGCAAACTGCTTTGATATTTGGAAAAGACAGAGCAGGAAACCTGCTCTCTCTTCCAAATACCAAAGCAAATTACTTTTCCATAGGGGGAGATGCATCTTAGCAGCTCCCCATGTGGAAAAGCAATGCCGGCTCCCGCAGGACACGGGGAGCTGGCAGGATCGTGGGGGGATTGGGGACCCCCCACGGTCCCCAAGAGAGAGGGCCAGCCCCGGGGGATGGGGTCCTCGGGGCTATTAGTGGCCCGAGAGGAGGGCCATGCGGCCTCCCTCCCCAAAATGTAAAAAGAAAAAAAAAAGCAGGCCAACACTGGGGGACGGATTCCCCGGGGCCATAAATGGCCTAAGGAGGGGGGCAAGGCAGCCCCCCTCCAATATGATAAAAATAGAAGAAAAGGGTCATGCCCCGGGGGATGGGGTCACCGGCCTGATTATGGCCTCAGGAGGGGGGCCACGCGGCCCCCTTCCCGAGTTTTTCATGTTAAAAAATAAATTAGAGGGCAAGCCCTGGGGGATGGGGTCCCCAGGGCCAAAAAATGAGAAAAGGAAGGGGGCTACACAGCCCCCTTCTTACAAAAAAAGAAAAGAAAAGACCGGCATCGTGCCGGAGGCCAAGACACCTTTTTGCAGCACTCTGCAAACACACCCCCTGGCGCGTTTGCAGATGGGGAACAAATTCCTCTAGAATACCGGGGGTCCCTGGGAGCAAACTGGCCCACCAGGAACCTCCAGTATGCTCCAGGGGGCTGCGTTGCAGAGAGGTGTTCTGAGGCCACGCCCCTTTTTACACTTCTCTGCAACGCAGCTCTGTGGTGCTTAATGGAGGTAGCTGATGGGCTAGTTGCACCACAGGGACCTTCAGAATTCAAGGGGAGTTTATCCTCCAACTTAAAATGCTCAAACTTAGAAAGCACAAACAAACAATGGTTAAAGTAGCGTTATAAATAGATGAGTTTGTCAGTGACAACAGTAACATTTTAAACTAAAATAAAAAAACTGAAATTCACCAGTTATAGTCAGCAGACCTAACTATGACGTGCACTCCCCGCCATGCACTGCTTATGAACTCACACATGACATAACTCATGACATGTTCTATAACATCATTCATAACATCACTGATGACATCTTGGATGACATCCTTTATGACATCACCCTAACCCCTCAAGCACAGCTCCACTGAACACCCTCTAAATTACATAGGTTAAGCTGTTGCTCACTTCTACTTAATCAAAATTCCTCACAAATCCAATGTACATAGGCCTAATGTATACAACAATGTCCATGATTGCCATGAACAACGTTAACAGTGACACCTTCTCAGCATGCACCCATCACCAAGTGACAACTAATATGGACCACAACAATGAGGTTGGTAATAACTGGCACAATGTTGAACTGCACCAGAGTTGCTGTGCTGCCTTGATTTAAAGATGGAGTGAAAAACGTGCCATATCTATGAAGATATGATGCATTTGTTTTCTTTTCCCCCGAGCTGGTGCCCTTTAGGCAGCCATGTGCCAACACACACACTCTTGCCCCATAGTGCAAGGATGTGTGTGTGCCTTCTCTGATGCATCATTTTTGTACTAAAATGATTCCTCTTCACGAACATAAACTATGCTTTAAGCCTTTTCCCACTTGGTATGTGTGCTGCACAATGGAGCACACAAATGTGAAGTTTGGATAAACGAGGACAAAAGAAAGCATTTCTCCTTGTTACACTTACCTCGAGGAGGGGTTAGATTTTGGTGCAAATCCTTGTGTACCTATGTTTTTAGATATGGATTTGCATCTAAAGCCATGGGTGGTTGCTTGGGAATGCCCATGCAACACCCATGTAACACCCTCTTGATGCAAAGTAGCACATAGTGCAACTTTGCATTACTTTGGGATACTCATCTGTATTGGAGAGTAAACCCTAAGCTAATACTTTGCACCAGGTTTGCATCAAAAAAATGACAATACTTCTGTGTTAAGTGTTAGTAGAATTTGCAAACTAAAAAAGAGGAACCAAATACGAATGATGCCACAGTCCTCAGTTCAGGAGTCTATGTTTTTTTTGCCGACGTTTTACCTAATTGCTCTCCTGGAATTGTCGAAAGAGACATAATTGATGTATGTATCCTCACTACAACATCAGCGATTGGTCTTCGAGCCACTTCTGCACCTTATCATATGTTATTTCTCCGGATTTTGCTCTCTTCCTCATATTAAAATAACTGTTGGAGGTGTTAACATAGCGCTATGGAGCCAGCTTCATCCCTCTATATAGATAGAACTCTATAGAGGAGCTCCACTTTAGTTTGAGTGGTCAGCCAGCAGTAGGATTTCCCTCTGGATGCACCACTTGTCACTTTATTATTGAAGTTGTTTAGCGCCCTGAAGAAGGTGTGACCAAGATTGTGGGTCTCTACCGAAACGCGTGTCGGTGCACTATTAGACAATAAGACGCGATCATTAGGAAATCCAATGGATGTTACATTGTGATGATTGTTATTAAACCAACTTACTACATATTAGTATGTAAAATAAATGATTATTGAAAAAACTCTTGCCTGCTAAGTAGTTGTGTTTTGTTACCATTTATGTTTTGTTATGGTCTTGATGGTTTGTGGTTTCTTGGTATGTGAAAGGGTTATCCTTTGAATGAATGTGGTATGGGTGGCAAGTTTTAGCATTTGTGGGGGGATTTCCATGGTCACCTCTGAGGGAATAGTTATCATATTGTTTTAGATTGATGTACCTTTGGAATGTCTTGCAATGTGATATGTATGGATATATGTATATTTTTATAGACATGCTTACAATAAACAATATATATTTTTGATAACATTCAGAATATTGACATTTTTGATCTTTTATCTGCTGTTTTGAACACAATTGCTGAAAATATATGCATATATACTATGATGCCGAGATGACTTGGGAAGCTTCCTCTGAAGTATGGTGAGATACTCCGTCAATTGAATTTATCAAGCAGCCTTTCTAGGTTTTTCTGCTTATGCTAAGTGTTAGTAAATCAGGGCCTGGACTCTGACAAATGAAACACCTGCTACAAAGAAGGCCAGGGCATTTTTTTATGTGCGCATAATTTCACATAAAGTGAGATATTGGGCCTCAAGTATTTCACATAACTTTTTATTTTTTCCCGCCTAATGCTTGTTGAATAATTTTTTCTTTGTCAGAAAATGTCTCATGGTAACTGTGTGTGAATCATGCTCTGTCCTAGCAACATTCACTTCCATGGAAAATACAATGACCATGTATCTCATGTGACTTTTGTTTATAAATAAGGACGTACCTTGTATATATTTTCACACAGATAACGCTCAGACATAATTTCCCTAGTACGCGTAATATTCACTAAAAGTGCAAATAATTATACGTCACCCAGGCCTACTAAAGTGATGGATGTGGATGAGGCTGTTTGGAATTCCCTAAAATGCCCATTCAAATGATGGAATGAGAAGAGGTAGCTTCCACACTCAGTACTAAGGTGGCACAGCTAGTAACGTAAGCATAGATGTATTTCACACAAGTGTTCTGTAGAAACTTGGGAGTTGAAAGCAAAAAATGTTAGGAGTGGAGGTTATATCTACTCTAAATGTTGTACCGGTCATACCTTCAGCAGACATTCACTGTCCTGAAGAAAAAATGGCCCTCATTTAAAGTTTTCAATCGGCCCGCCATTCATATTTAGAGATTTTTGCCTGGCTCAACAGTGATATCAACATTTCTGTTGAAGGCACTGCAACTTTGCTGTCTTTTAGGCAGCCACGCACCAAATTTTTTGTTTTCAAAATCAAACTCCCAAAACAGGAGTTTTTTTTGCAAAACCAAAAACTGTTACTCACCCACACCCTAGAGCCATTTTACGTGGTGTGTGGGTATTTTTTTTTTATCTTTCCAGTACTGCCAGGTTTTTCCTGGCAGTGATAGGCAGAAAAAAAATCATACAGTCCAGTCTAAATGGGGTTTGTGGTCTGATGTCCTCCTTACGCTGATGGGCCCTACCCCATTGGCCCTTCTGGTATACTTTACACCTGAAGAGCGAGCGGGGACACCGCCATCAGATAACTGATGATACGCTAGACTTCAACTATAGCTGGTAGACCAAGTGTTGAGTGGACAGGGTAGTCCACCACGTTTGTGACAGAGTATCCGGTCCACTAAACTCTAAATTGGGCCAAATGTAATGCTACTGCAAAGTATGTCACCTTACGCCATCTAGTGCATTTGTGATTAGGGTAAGAACTGACAAACTATGACTGCAGTATAAGGTCAACTGAAATTGACAGCAATGACATCTTCTATGCTTTGTGTGGCTAAATTAATATGTATTTTTGAATGTATTGAATCATGTGACAGATGATAATCCAATGATAAGTCCTCACCCTAACCCTGTAACTTTTCCCATAGCTCTAGATATCATCCTAATGGATGTTGAGCAGGCATTAAAGGCCAGTAAAGGGGAAAAGGCCCCAGGCCCTGATGGGGTTCCAGTTAATATTTTTAAATATAACATGGACCTAGGACACCAATACTGACAAGAGTGCTACAAGCCACATGTAGAGTTGGGCTCATTGACTCGTGGTCAGAATCAATCCTGGTTCCGATATTCAAGAAAGGAGACCGACAGAACCCGGCCTGCTACCACCCAATACCCTTATTAGATTATTTAGGTAAGGTGGCAGGCCGTATTGTTCTTAACCGCCTACAGCAATAGGCGGATGATAATAAAGTACTGTCTGACCTCCAATTAGGGTTCAGGGAAGGTCTGGGCACTATGGAGCAAGGCCTCAACTTGTCACTTCTAATGGGAAAATATATGAATTCAAAGGGGGGAAGTTATATATAGCCTACGTAGACCTGATCGCCGCCTTCGATTGCGTAAGTCATGCTAAACTTTGGAGTATCTTGGAAAAGATGGGTGTTGAGATCTCCAGAGTACATTTTTTAAGAGATATATACACGAATGCTATGGCTAGGGTGAGGTTTGGTGGAGGCTGGGAGCTCACGGCACCGTTCAAAGTAGAGAGGGGATGAAGCAGGGCTGCGCCCTGGCTCGCTTCCTTTTTACACTCTACACAAATGGCCTTGAACAGGCCATGCTGGAGGGGAGCCAGGACCTACCTCTGCTACAGAAGAGCCCAATACCCGCCCTACTCTATACGGATGACGCCGTGATTTTAGCATGAACTTCCCAAGAATTACAACGCGCCCTTAATAGGTATCACATTTCTATGGCCAATTTAGATCTAAAAATCAACATTAAAAAGACTTTTGTAATAAGCTGTGGGGCAGAGAGGAAGAAGCAGAAGGACATTTTTATAGAAAATGTAAAACTAGAATCTACCACCACATACCCTTACTTAGGTTTTCTAATTGACGATAAGGGCTCCTGGAGACAAGCAATAAATGCCAGGAAACTCCTCTTTATGAGGACCACCACATCACTGGGTAATTTCGTACAGAGGCTAGGCAAGAGGCCACAGGTGGAAATGCTCCAGATATACTAAGCCAAATGCATTAGCATGGCAATATACGGGGCTGTAATCTGGGGTTTTGGAGGGGTTGATGCTATACAGAAAGTGGAAAATGCCTTTTTGAGGTATTTGTTGGCAGTTCCACGAGGTACTACGACGTACAATTGCCATGTAGAACTAGGAATACCGTACATCACGCACATAATAAAAGTGCAAACAGTCCTACTATGGCACCGTATTTGGTCATCCCCTAAAACAGTATTTAATCAGGAGCTTCTGAAGGATTGCCTTGGCCTTGACAATGTCCATAAGATTGGGTGGCTCATGTATGTGATAAAGTTTCTATTTGACTTGGATCTCTCAAAGTACTATTATAATCCAGCACTGATAGTACAGATCCCTAGGAAATTGTTTAAAAAACAGTGCATGAGCCATCTTGAGGGGCTCAGACTACTTATGGAAGTAAATAAATGTTCAGTTCAGCACAACCTAATGATTCAAACCTCTTTAACAATACAACCATATCTAACGTACAATCTGAGTGGATATGATAGGTTTGTCTTGAAACGGTTCAGGCTGAACATATTCCATCATCTGATAACCTTCCCTATAATGAATGATTGGGCCAAAATGTTGCCATTTTGCCTCTGTGACGATGTATCAGCACAATCAACAATCCACGTGGTGTTGTTCTGTAAATTTTATAAAAAGTGGAGGAGAAGTTGAATAATACCCATCTTAAAAATTTTGGGCTTGAGATTATGTTGGCCAGCATTTCTTGCTTTACAATTTCTGGATGCAGAGTGTTTTGCGAAAAACATTGCTCAATTTCTGAAGCTCTGCATTAGGCATAGGAAAAATCTAGAGTAGTGATTGATGCTGTACACTCTGAGTGTGATCATGGTTATCTTCACCTACGTTTTAATTAGCCATTAGTTGTTTTCAAATACTGATTCTTAATCCTGGCTGTATATTTTAATGGTGAAATGTAATTCAATTCCTGACTGTGTACATTTTTAAATTATTTATTGTTATTAGAAAATGAAATTCAACTTAAAATATATCTTTTTTATATTGTACTTTTATGGTTTTTCTATATTTCATGAAAACGGAATAAAGGAATTGAATTGAATTGAATGCACTTTGGCATGTCCCCAGGAAGTAAGATGAGTAGCACTATTTGGCAGTACATCACCTAGGCACTGATATCTAAGAACATGTTTATCACCAAAAATAATTTACAAAAAACTATTTTACATCACTGTGGGATCATTATTACACACTTCTGCCCATCCACAGCAAGCATCTAAATGTCTTCTCATGTAATAGCCTAATGGTGAGTTTATATTGTATTTTCAATATTTAGGGAGGTCATACCTGTTAAGACTCTTTACAAAATCCTCACTTCCCCAGTTTATATTTTTAGCATATCTTTTGTCCCTATGCCTGTCCTCTCTCTCATTCATATACTTGATGCACTACATACAGTGAGGGAGTCAAGAGATGGGCTCATGGGCCTGTGCATTGCTGTATATCTATATGCCTTGTATCTATATCAGGACATCAAGGGGTCCTCAGTATTTTCTTCTAGCCTGGCTCTGTCATCATTCATCTGAGGGGACTGATCAGTCTTTACCCGAGTGTCTATCAGTGATACTTTCACTGTTCTTGTGCGACCTCAAACTACTTGCTAGCAGTACCCAGATCCTGCTCCGGTGATAGCTACCCCTTGCCTGAGTCCTTGTGCTGTGGATTCTGCCAGGGCTGTACTAGAACCTGCACAGGCCATAACTCAGACCATTGCAGAAATAGGGGTTTGCAATGGGCTGGCATTTTTGTGGCAATTCAGAATCGAGGCCATGAGGCTAGGAACTTCCACCTACAGCTCACTGAGGCACGAGTAGTTAGCATAGGCACTGTTTTGACTACGGTGAGTCTTATTAGCGAACAGCTTAATAGCAAACAGCAGCTACTGTCTTTGAGTAGCCACAGCATTACGTCCAACTAAAACTAACTACCGTAATAGAAGATCAGGAGTTGCTTTGGGCTTCCATCTTTAGCAACGACGAGGCAGCCATCTTGGATTGGCCTCATTGTTGCAGAAGTGGATTCAGGAATAGTTTCGTGGTGAATTGGATCCATCCGAAAGACTTGTTAATCCCGAATGTATCACTTTACGCGGTTATGCTACTCTGTTATATGTAGGCAATAAAGAATTGAGGACACATTTTGTAAAAAGGGAACTTCGCGTGCTGCTGCGGCCCCGCCCAGACACCCACTTTCCGTGTTCGACGTTTCGATGCATAAATGGCAGGTTCTTGGCTTTTTTCTACTGTCTAAAACAATCGAAAATAATTTAGTCCAATATAGGCTTACTTCAGCCTGGCAGGCTGCTTGTCCAGAACCCAATAATATACTCATTTTCTGAACTAA
The DNA here is from genome assembly GCF_964263255.1 of Lissotriton vulgaris. Taxonomy (NCBI): domain Eukaryota; kingdom Metazoa; phylum Chordata; class Amphibia; order Caudata; family Salamandridae; genus Lissotriton; species Lissotriton vulgaris. The sequence continues at coordinate 1,696,338,338 of NC_141694.1, forward strand.
AGTGCTTGCAAGTATATGCATAAATACATAAAAATGCTGTTTTGTCAGAGATGAACTGTAATTGAAAATGGGTTCAGCTGCTGTTTTAATAAAGTCCCATCTAAAGCAGGAAGTCCATCAAATCGCTCTAATCACGGAGATGGAATGGCTGAAGCTTGGTAAATATGGGTCTCGGGGGCGAGCTATTAGAGAACTTACGCTCCCCCGAAATAGGCATATAAACCCATACAGAAAGGAACACTTTTAATATTGTGGCACCCATGACTTTTATAAAGGGGTGGATTCTGGAAAGCCCTCTTGAGTTTTCTGTTGATAGAACGCGAGGGGAGTCGCCAGGACTATCAGAGAGATGGGCGCAACCATCCAGTACTGCGCTGCTTTGCTGGAGACGACAATTAGCATGCTGACAGCATAATTTGGGATCTCTGAGGAGCCATCACGCACGAGTTGGTAAATCTCTCATTTCCTTTCTCCTGGTCTCGTCCCACTGGCGCAGCGTTGCATTAGGCAAGCGCGGGACGCGGGTTCTAGAGAATGCTAGTGACATGTGGCAATTTTTTTTCTGTGGCATCACTTCGCCAAATGTGTTTGCAAAGTGCCTGTCAGATAGGGTGGCAACAGGAAAGTAGTCCCAGATTTTATGGAGCGATGCTGAAGCTAATGAAAAAAGTTGAGGGAAGGCTATAAACAAGTGTCAGACATTTGCACAATATAAACGAAGCATACAAGTTACATGAACATGTGTGAGAGGCAAATATTTCGCATTGCAATTGTGTATTAAACACGAACAGGCCTTTAACCAAAGGTAGATGTTTTGGGGGCATGGCACCAAACAACAGCTGCAAGGTAAAGAGGCCCCAGAGGTGCACCTTCCGCCAAAACCTGTTAACATTTTTGAACAATATGGTGAGAGTTTAAAGAACACAGGGGCATATTACCAAGCAATAGCGATAATTATCGCTATTGCTTGGTTAGAGACAAAAATTTACCGCTGAGCTGCGGCGATGTTTACCGCAAATAAACCTTGGTATTACCAAGGTTTATTGCAAATGCGATAAAAATCGCTGCAATGCATGAATATCACTGAAAAGTCAGCGATATTCATGCATTACCGAGCTAATGCTCTTAGCCATGTTATCCACCTCCCATTGGATAACATGGCTAAGAACTGCTCAGGGCAGGTGTTAGCTTTTCGAGATATTCGCGCTTAGCGCGAATATCTCCAAAAGTTGGTAACAGGAGATAGCGATGTTAGAGACTTTTCTCAGTCGTTAACATCTTGGCACGCCCACTTTGCATGTCATTAGTGATAAATATCACTGACATGCAAAGCGGGGCCAAAGATGGTCGCTATCTCCTACTAGCTATCGCTAACTGGTGTTAGCGACAGCTAGGTAATAGGGAGATAATTTTATCTCCGCTTTCTTGGCTTTTAAAGCCAAAAAAGCGGAGATAAACCCCCTTGATAATATGCCCCACAATATATATGTTAAGCATTTTTTTTTTAAATACTAGTTTTATTCTAGCTTTAGAATTATGTGTGATAGCTGGTGGGAGCACACCGAGCCAATAACATTGGAAGTTTCAGGTTATGTGATGAAAACAAAACAACCCAAATGGAATTATGCATGGGCTTGTGTGTTCTCCCTTAATGCACCTTTGGGAAAATGAAATGCATAACCTGCAATTCTATGCACGTTTTACCAACAACCACTGATAATAACTACATTTGTTTTAAAGGCAATTCTGAACATATTCACATTCAGCTCTGAGTGTACACATATAAAGCCATGATGCCACAGGCAACCAGCACTGTACTGACTCCTGCAAGAGGGACCGCGATAGAAAGCTCAGCAGGACATGTAGGCAATATTGATATAGAGTGTGGAGGGAGAATGAGCACAGCTCAGCAGGTAGGGTGGCTATGAGCACCCTCCACTAATACCAAGATAAAAAATATATATATTTCAGAGCCGTAAGTTTTTAATTTGCGCTAGTGGCTGTAGGTGGTGAACATCTGCACACATGTTTGGGGACCCAGACTTATTTTTCATCATCAGAGTTTAACCCTGGCCAAAGAGAAGAAGGGTGAACAGGGATAACGAATATGGAAGAGCAAGACAGGAAAGCAGAGGCAAAGGGGGAAAGGAAGGGTGAAAAAGAACATGCAATGCAAGAGAATGAGAGACAGATAGCGTGGGGGGGGAAAGAAAGGATAGTGAGGTGGAGTCAAAAGAAGGCAGTCTTAGTATTCAACAACCTCATTATTCGAAGCATAGCAGAAAGTGGTCTTCTAAGAATTGTGTGCCCCTGCACTTGTTTTTTTTATATTAAGCACTGTTTAAACCCCAAGCCACTGACAGTGAGTGGCAGATATTTGCACTGTATTCATCTGTATCTCTTTCTGTGGCTGCATGGACAGTGCTTCAATATTAACAGGGCTGGTGGCAGGCAGTGCCATTTAAAGAATGAAGACGGCTCACCCGATGACAGAAAGAAAAGCTTTTTTCTCAGTTACAGGCCTGTGTTTGATACCACATCCCCCATTTCTGAGACGTGAAGCCAACACAAACGGGTTTAGAAAACAGGAGGGTTGAAGGCAAAAAGTTATTCAGAAAAGATGTATTCTGGAAACTCACATTGGCCAAAGCAAGGTTTGGAGCTATTTTTGGGTAGGGCTGAGGGTTCACTGTGGGTGGTAGCTGATAGGCCACATTATCTTCTTCCAAACAAAGCTTGCATAGTATTGCTGGTGAAGAGCATTAGCCAAAGTTTTGTCTTGATGGTACAGAGGGTTAAATAGCATTGTTGTTTAGTTGTGAGCAAGCTCTTGCTTATTCCTTTGGCAAAGGTCTGAATATCTATGGTTCCCTGGTCTTTCTCCCGGGTCTAGTCTTGGGTCCACACACTAATGTGCCTCAGTCCTCAGTGTCAATTATCTTATTTGAAGTTCGGTTGTCCATTTCTGTGACTCTGAGGCCCTCTAATCCAAAGTACCAGTGGCACAGTGTCAGACTCCCAATGTCAATCCCCAATGTCAATGTCAGTCACAATGCCCGTCTGTCAGTGTCCCCACCTTAATTCATCTTATGAACTAAGAAAATGGTATCAAATGTACAATAAAATATATTGTTTCACAGTTCATTGCAACAAGAGGCACCAGCAATGGAAAAATTGCTTTCTTCATAATATTCTTTTTTCTTTCGTTTGCCAACAAAATGTGTTAATTCTCCTACTTCACATACACAGGGTATTTCTTAAGAAAGTAAGGAACTGTGGGCTATTTTTAATTTGTCTCATTGCCTCAGAGGGTACAGGCTGTGTGGTGTCATAGAATTGCTACTGCCACAAGATATTAATATCTCATTTTCGTGACACTCAACAGGCCATACTAAATCAAGTTGTGTTGTGTCATATTATGGGAGGATTATTTGAGTAATTCAAGAACACTACAGACTCACTTCCCTTACTAGTACTAGCTCGATAGAGCATATTTCAATCTGCGGATCTCATTAACCTTTTTATCTGTTGGTACAGTGCAGGCAGATCTCTGAGATCAAGAGGGCACAAAGTTGCTGGCTGTGATCTTAGGTTCAAACGGACACTGATTCCAGTTTGTATACAAAATCACTTTATCACCAAAGTTTACCCAGTGCCTGAACTCCATGTTTCTTTAATGAGTTGGTGTGAGATGGTCTTGGACCTGAAATCCTTGATAGGTTGCCCCCAAACATTTTACCTTCACTACTCCTTTTCTGCTGAATTTGGTTTTGTTAGCCCTAGAACTCTGCACACTTATCCACATCTAACAAGCGCTAAAGTGCTTGTGCTTAGTACCATAAACATGGTAAAATTGGATTACGCTCAATTGGCACATTTAATTCACTTGTAAGTCCTTAGTAAAGTGGTACTACATGTACCAAGGGCCTGTAAAGTAAATGCTACTAGTGGGTATGCAGCTCTTATTGTGCCAACCACTTAAGTAGCCTTCTGAAACATATCTGAAGTCTGCCATCACAGCCTGTGTCCAAAAAAGAATTTTCCACAGCGGATCAGACAACCAACACCTCTATTTTCCAACGTCCCTCAAAATGTTCAGTCTTTGTTGTGCTGACAACCTCCAGGACCTGCTGCGGTTTGGTCCCACTGGAAATCCAGATGAAGACTTTAAAGAAAGAATGGAGGCAGCACCAAGCATGAAGTAAAACAGGACCACGTTGTATCAAAAAATATATTTTCCTTTATTTTTTCATTTTTAGGACAGCCAAGGCGTTTCGCTCCCCAACCATGGGAGCTTCTTCAGGGCAAAGATGTTGGTAGATCTTGATGCGACACAATAACGTAGACAAGAAAGCTGGCCAATAAAGTAGTAAAGATGCTAATATCAAGATTCTGATATTAGGAAATAAAGATGTAGACAAACGTCACGGGCCGTTAGATGGATATCATCATTAACATAGGAGGTAGTATTTCAATTGCATAATAGTATTGGAAGTGGACTTTATGAAGAGCGATGAGCATGTGTGCAGGCCTTGGTAAGCTGCTACCACAAGTGCTCCAGGCTTCGTTTTCCAGCAATCCTCCAATGTTACTGATGATATCCATCTAACGGCTCGTGACGTTTGTCTACATCTTTATTTCCTAATATCGGAATCTTGATATTAGCATCTTTACTACTTTATTGGCCAGCTTTCTTGTCTACGTTATTGTGTCGCATCAAGATCTACCAACATCTTTGCCCTGACAAAGCTCCCATGGTTGGGGAGCGAAACGTGCTGGCTGTCCTAAAAATGAAAAAATAAAAGAAAATATATTTTTTGATACAACGTGGTCCTGTTTTACTTCATGCTTGGTGCTGCCTCCATTCTTTCTTTAACATCACAGCCTGTGTGTTCAGTTTTAAACTGCCATTCCGACCTGACAAAATAAACCTTTTGCTAGGCCTTAACCTTTCCTTTTAATACATATATCAGACCCCTGGGGTAGGTCCTATTGAGACCATAGGACAGGGTTCAGTGTATTTAAAAAGTTGGACATGTACTTTTAAGTTTTACATGTTCTGGAAAGGAAAAACTCACAAATGTGTATTTCAATACTGTGAGTCATACCTCTTCCATAGGATACAATTTGGGTTACCTTATTACATTTAATGAGTGGTAACTTTTGGTTGGTAGCAGATATGAATATTATTTTGGATGTCTGAGGAGTTTTAATTTAAGCTCCCCCCCCCGATATAATAGTAAAGTTGGATGTTAAGTCACAATTCTGAAAATGCCACTTTTTGGAAATTAGCATTTTCTTATCCTAACCGTTTAGTGTCTGCAGCCTGTTGCTGGGTCACATTACTAGATGTAGTTAGCAGTTGGCCTTTGTGTATTTCTCCAAAGCAGTATCAGAATTGAGGGTCTGAGTGTAGGCAGGGTGGGCCATCCAGGCTTGATGGGGACCGAGCTATCACCTACCACACTTGCACTGCAAAGTAACTGGCCCAGCTTAGACACAAAGTACTTCACTCTAGCCTATTGTGCCCCCATACAGACTGGGGCCAGGGCAGGGAGGCAGAAAATTCGAAACACTTCTGACAGGGTAAAAAGTCTAGAATCTTCTCCCAGTTCATCGAGGGCACCAGGTATGAAAATAAGACTCCCAGACTCAATCCTCAGTTTACTTCTGGAACTGTGGATACTACAGAAGAAGAATTGTCCGGTTGCCAGAGGATCGTCCTGCTGCTTGAGACCTACCCTGCTGTCTGAAAAGGAAGACTGGACTTGCACCCTTCATCCCAAGCTGAACTGACTCCAAGGTTCAGCTGACTGGCCTCTTGTTCTGAGCTATAGTACACAGTAAGCTCCAGAGTTCTCAGTGAAACTGCCCAACTGATCTTGCACTGGACCTGTCTCGACCTGCAACTAAACCTGCCTGATCCATATTGGTTTCTGCTGGAGTGAGTTCTTGATCCCCAAGAGGTGACTTCCATGTGATGCACTGCATTGCACTGCTTTGCGTTACTCTGGATTTATCAAGCCACTCAGGGACATACAAGGTGGCCTTGGGTGGCTTCATAAATCGCATTTTGGGCTTGCGTAACACATGCATCACATTGTGTGGTACAAGTGTGATGCAACCCCACACATAAATAGGCCCCTGAATGTTAAATTATGTGACACAATAGATTACAAACCTGCAGCAAGCAGGACTGGACATGTAAGGGATTGCTTTCAAAACTAAAGCTTAGCTCATGTTAGCACTTCCTTAACCCCTGAACATTTCACACAGGCAAGATAAAATTAAAGACACAGGGACAGATATATCAATATTTGATGTAGTGCAATGCAGCAAGACAACTTGCTGTGCTGTGTTAAACGGAGAGAGCAGGAATGCACCATATTTACCAACACGACACATTCCTGCTTTCTATCTACACTGGTGCTCTCTGTGCTGCCTAACGCCAATGCAGAATTTTTTTTGTGACCAAATGGACACCTTCCTGCACAAAACCAATCCTTTGATGTGTTTTCCTCTTTCCAAGTGCATAAATAAAAATATTTCTCCTCTATATATCTATACTAATATAATAAAGAGAGAGCCCAAACCTTTGAGGCGGGTAATCTCAGGAACCACAGCACCAATCACAACACCCAATACCGCGTTGGAAAGGGCAGTTGTAGCAGAAAGACATAGGCCTTGCAGACGCCCAGCATATACATTTAAAAGGCAAAAGAACCGTGCCAGCAAAGTAGTCCCTTGTGGGCATGTCTGCGTTGTGCTGTGGGTGTGTGCTGGGGACATGACAGACACTGGGGGCGTGTGGTACGTTCCGCCCTTCATGCCATGTCTCATATCGTGTGCTGTGGGCGTGTGTTGGGGGCGTAGGCGTGTGCGGGCGAAGGATTACAGAAAAAAAGTGTGCGTTGTGCCCAATATTTCATTGTTTTTTCTTCCCAGGTTCTGTACATTCCAGTTTTGGGTGTGCTTGGCCCGCACTCCCAGTGACGTGCACCCGCTTTACTGTATGGAGGTCAAGCATGGCGCTATTCCCAAGGGCCGGAAGGAGCGCAAACAGGGGCCATTGTGTAGGAAATGTAATCTCGCCTTAACTTCCGGTGACGCCTGAAGCGCACACTGGAGATTTTCCACTTCTGTTGCGCACAGGCCTCGCGCCACGCACATCCGGACACAAGACCCGCCTCCACGGAAAAAGCAAGAAAGGGACTGTCCCTCCCCCGGGAATATGTGATGATATTCCGCAAACCAACATCCCGCATACCATCATTTTTATTTATTTCATTTTATTACCCTTTACACCCTAAAAACAAATCCCACCCTGCTCCCTTTAAATACCCCCGCACCCCATAATCATAACCCACCCGTACTCCTTAAAATACCCCAACACCCTTAAACACTAACCCATCTTAACCCTATAAATATACCCTGTACCCCAACACCCAAACCTATCCCTAAACCCCAAAAATACCCCTGTACCCCAAAACCCAAACCTAGCCCTGAACCCTATAAATACCCCTGTACCTCAAAACCCAAACCCAGCGCCGGGACACCTCCTTGTGAGGTAGCTGTTCGCGCTATATAAAATCCAGTATTATTATTATTATAACCCTAAAAATACCCCTGTACCCCAAAACCCAAACCTACCCCTGAACCCTAAAATACCCCTGTACCCCAAAATCCAAACCTAGCCCTGAACCCTTAAAATACCCATGTACCCCAAAACCCAAACCTACTCCTGAACCCTAAAAATACCCCTGTACCCCAAAACCCAAACCTAGACCTGAACCCTAAAAATAACCCTGTACCCCAAAATCCAAAACTACCCCTGACCCTAAAATACCCCTGTACCCCAAAACCCAAACCTAGCCCTGAACCCTAAAAGTACCCCTGTACCCCAAAACCCAAACCTAGCCCTGAACCCTAAAAAATACCCCTGTACCGCAAAACCCAAACCTAGCCATGAACCTAAAAATACCCCTGTACCCCAAAACCCATACCTATCCCTAAACCCTAAATTTACCCCGGTACCCCATAACCCAAAACGATATCTGAACCCTTAAAATACCCAAACACTCCAAAACATATACCTCGGTACCCCACAACATATACCCCTATACCCATACTTACCTTATCCAAACATTTTTAAAAAACATGCTTTTACCAATCATGCATTTACAATGAATTTCGTTGTAAATGTATGCATGGTAAAACCATATAAAATGTAATGCCATGCGTTATAATGGCATTGCGGAGTCATGGTACTTTCGTAATGAAAGTATGCAAAGTGATGGTATGCGGAAAGAAAGTTGTGGAATAATGGGTGCTTACACTCCCCAGGTAAGTACATTGGTGGCACGGCGGCCCACTTCTCCAGCAACATACTCATATTTTTTCACCACCCATTTGAAAAATGCATAGGTCTCTCTCATTGATGGCCAGAACCGACATACACTTTTAGACACACCTCCCGCCACAATTTCTAGAATTGCGAACTTTAGAGCTGGGGACCTACGTTCGAATCTCGGCATCAGCTCAACATTCTGTGATTCCAGGCAAATCGCTTTGTCTCCCCGTGCCTACCACAAATGAATGTGTTCTTCTGTAATGTAAATTGTGTTCATGCCATGTTGTCCAGTTCGCGCTATATAATATTACAAGGAAAAATAAAGTAGGGAAACTCCAGTTCACACACTACTGAACGCGCACTCTTAAGTGCATCAGCAGTCCACTGTGAATTCGAGAGTTTCACAGGCCTGTCATAGATAAGACATGCTATCAAAACAAAATCCCACAAAACAATATACTACTGGCCGGCAGCAATTCATACCCGGACAAAGTCGGGACGGGCTGCTAGTATATATATATATGTTGTGATCAAGCTCTCTTGTAGAGCGAAACGCGTCATCTCTATTAAATACGTTTCCCCTGTTATCCATTGTGGATCTACTTTTGTGAGGCTTTATTGGATTGCTGGCTGTGAGGTTTTGTGAGGTCTCGACCGTTGGTTCCTGCACCTTTAGGAACCTGGACTGTTTGCTTCATATATATATATATATACACATTGAAAAAAACACAGGTTTCAGGGACGTTATAGTTAGAAATTAGCATTTAAAAAAACTTAAATATTCACTGAAAAAAACACAGGTTCCTGGAACGTTATAGTTAGGCTGACATTTCACTCATACAAAACCAAATAAATTCAGCCGTTGTAGTTAGCTAAGCTAACTATAACTCGCGCCCCCGCAATGCACTACTGATGACGTCACATATTACAGAACAGAGAAGTCTCCACCTGAAATCAATCAACCAGTGCTGGTAAAGTCACTATAAATGCAATCTCCCTCCCAGGAGTAAGTCAACAACAAACCAAATTTGGACATAAATCCATGAAAAAGTTTTAATCAGTATTCATACAATTGTATGAATACTGATTAAAACTTTTTCATGGATTTATGTCCAATTTTGGTTTATTGTTGACTTACTCCTGGGAGGGAGATTGCACATAAATCCATGACATGGCCGGCACGCCGATCCTGGCCCGGGCTGGGCCGGCCGGTGTACGGTGGATGATGCAATGTGACTGTAAGGGGGGGTCATGAACTGCCATGTCCATTGACATCAGCTAAAGGATGTGTTGGCCTGCACCTCCCCCGCCGAATACGTGCCCCGCCATGGTGGCGCCAGTGATTGTACATTGTTGCAATAGAGGCATCCGTCCCGGAGGCTTGTCCGTTATATTTCAGCGGTGGATCAGCCCCCACTCCAGGAACAAGGAGAGACATGGAATCCTTGGCGAGTTAGAAGCCATTGTCCCAGCGGGTAAGTTCCACCCCCCGAACCGGGTTAGTTAGAGTGATGGACTGAAAGTGTTTGTGACTAAATGCAGCGCGCTTTTCTGTTTGTCTCTTCTGCAGCCCCCGCGTGTACTTCATTGTTGGAAATACCTTGGTTCTTCGTGCTTGAAATTCTACCCTTTCACATTTGGATCATTGGCCAAGTGGTTTAAGGTAGGGTGCGGCAGTTGTCTTATGCAGGGGCTTAGTCTCTATATCTTACTAGATCACCTCCCTAAGAAGTGTTTTTTGTTATTGTTACAGAACCCTTTTGGTCCTGAGGAGAACCCCACCACTAATAGGGGCTTGAAACGCGTCGACCAGCCTAGTCCCGTCTCTGGCTCATATTTATTGTTTCACAACGATCCCTTCACCATCAACAAGAGATGTGGACACTCTTTTTGAGTTGCGATCTGCAAAGACTCTAAAAAATTGCAAAATCACAAAAGGATTGTTTCCATTCATTCACAACCGATACGTGGACCCATTGTCCTTTTAGTTTAGGTCATTTTGTATGAATGTGTTTTGTATGACTGAATGGCCAAGTATGTTTGAAGTGTGCAAATGTCTTTTTTGTTATTCACGTTATTAATGTATATATTGTATATAAAATTGTTTGTATTTCCATGCACTAAATAATAGTGTCATAACAAGTGAAAAAAACAAAAGCGATTTAATTTTTGTATGTTACTATACGTTAAGCAGGTTGTTTGTGCTTGATTCCAAACAGCTATTTATATGAATCGTGTGTTGGCCAAAGGAACTTCTCAGCAGTGGTCCTTGTTTTGTTATATTGTTCTGTTTGACTCAGCCGCGCTGAGTTAGGAGTCAAGGCCCTTGTGTGTTTTTTGACTTCTACACATTTGGGTCATGACACATGTCTTGTTGTTAGTCATGTTGACCTGAGACTAAGTTGCATTGCACATGTTGAGACACATCATGTTGCTAGTGGCTGCACATTGTTGCTATGACACTCCATGTTGTAGTGACAATCAGAGATGTCACACATATGACAATTGTCCCAAACATTTTACTTGTTGGTAGAGTTTGTTGACATGTGACTGAGTTGCACAGCCATGCGTTGTTTGTGAATTGGCTTCCATTCCATCTACTCCCACACAGGAGGGCTCCAAATGTCCATCGCCCATACACTGTGCTGGAGGATATGGTTGACGAGGAGGTGATCAGGAAATTCCAGATTGATCGACGTAGATTGATGGAGCTTGTAGAACAGTTGTCTCCTCACCTGCAGCCACGAAGAACCTATCCAGGTTCCATTACACCCACAGCAAAGGTGATGGCGGCACTACACTTCTTTGCAACTGGCACCTTTCAGTACACAGTTGGACATGCCGGGGGGATGTCACAGTCCATGTTCAGCATGGTACTTCGGGATGTTCTGAAAGCCATGATGCTGTACAAGGATGACTACATCCATTTCCCACAGCCGGCAGAGTTGGCAGCGGTCAAAGCAGACTTCTATGCACTGGGTCAGATACCACACGTAGTGGGTTCCATTGATGGCACACATATCGCTCTCATTCCACCACGGGCACGTGAGCAGGTGTATAGGAATCGGAAGCACTTCCATTCCCTCGACGTGCAGGTGGTGTGCCAGGCCGACAACATCATATCCCATGTGTATGCAAGATTTCCAGGCTCTGCACATGACTCCCACATCATGCGGAGCAGCATTGTCCCCCAACTGATGGCAAATCTGTGTCCAGCACATGCGTGGCTTGTTGGTGAGTATGCTGTGGGGACAGGAGTGATATCTGTGTGGCATGGGGTGCCCACCAATTCTGGTAGTGATATTTCTGTCTCTCTCTTCCTCCAACATAGGCGACTCGGCTTACCCAAACAGGCCTTGGCTGCTGAGTCCCATACGTAATCCAACTACAGCGAGTGAAATGCGATACAATGATGCCCATGGAAGGACACGTAGAGTGGTTGAACGTACTTTTGGACTGCTGAAGTTTAGGTTTCGGTGCCTTGATAAGACCGGAGGGGCCCTGCCTTACTCACCAGGCAAAGTATGCAGGATCGTGATTGCCTGCTGCTTCCTCCACAACCTGGCTGTGCGCAATAACATAGAACTGCTCTTGGACCCTGAAGAACAAAAGTTCCTCGCCCTCCCAACCCACCCATGTCGACTGATGAGGATAGTGGTGAGGAGGAAGGTGTGGACCAGAGGCGCCAGCTCATTGATCGCTACTTCCCTTGAATGTGAGTGACCACCTCTTGTGCTGGTTGACTATGCCTTATGTATGTTTGCTGGTGTTGTGTGGTTGTGGTGTGCATCATCTGTGTGTTCTGCTATGTGATGTTTGCATGTGTGTGTGTTTATTTATTTGGACATGCAAGTCTCCATGATGTGTGTCCTCTCATCCAATAATTTTGTGATGAGTGTGGTTTGTGGAATGTTGCACTGCAGTGTGTTGTGATGGGTGTGAATCTGTTTCCTGACATGTCTTTGCTGTCTCTGTTTTTCCCTAGGTCACTCCCGCTGCGGCATGATTATGTACGACTTGGATCCCTGCACCTGGTAACGTCTGTTTCTGATACAATCATGTGAATAAACATGGAGGCAACACATCATTGAGTGAGTAAGTGGTATTTATTTACAGGTTGTGCATTGGTACTGGTGCATAGTTACAAATAAGTGTGGGGTGGGGGAGTGTGAGTTGAAGGTAATGGCAGATGAAATGTCCATGCTGACACCACATTGGGTGGTGTCTGGGTAGTCCAGCAGGCCTGTGCCAATGATTGGCTTTGTGGGACTGGATAGTTTGCTGGGTGAATGGCTGGCTCAGGCAGTGTTTCAGTCATTGACGGCCCCTCTTGGGACGTGTGGATGGAGCATCCCCACTGCTCTCCCCCACTTCCAGCCTCGGACGGCCCCTCCGTCTTGGAGGCGGGACGGAGTCAGCTGGGGGGGCAGGTTGCTCAGGTGCCACATCCGTCGCCAGGGGCGCAGGTGGTGGTGGCGGTGGTGGTGGTGTTGCTGCCCGTGGCGTTGGTTGAGGGGGGTGGGGGTGGGGGTGTTGCGGGCTATCCATTCCCTCCACATTGTTGTCTGCTGGGCCATGATGTCCACTATTTGCACAAGGCGGCTGTCAATGGCCCGCAACATGTTGGTGTTGTCCTCTGAGTCCTGGTGGGCACGATCTGCCTGTGCCTGGCCACGCTCGTAGTTAGCCTGGACCCTGGCTAGGGCTTCCAGTGACTGTGCCACAGGATGGGGTAGGTGTCCTTCCTCTGCACGACGTTGTGTAGAACTCCTGCCTGGCTGATGTGGCCTCTGCTCTCTTGTTTGACACCCACTCTCCCTGCGTGGCTGGGATGTCGTAGGCCCTGCGTCGTGCGGTGGGTTAGGCAGGGTGGCAGAGGCAGGAGTGGTGGTACTGGTGGTGGTGGAGGTGGTGGTGGTGGCTGTGCTGGTCACTGTGGCCGGTGTAGCAGGAGTTGCACAGGCGGCAGTAGTCGGGGCTGGAATTTCCTGGGAGCCAGATGGCCCTGGCAGCCCGCTTGGGCCCGCACGATCCTCCGCACCGGTGCTGGCTGTGGCATCGTCCCCAGAGAGTCCTGTGTGAGGCAAGTCTTGATGCTGGATGGTGGTTCCACCAGTGAGATTACGATCACCTGGGGGAAAAGATTGTGCTATGTGTTCATTTCAAATTGATGACATTTCAGTGTCCAGTCGCACACACCCCACCCACCACCACCCTCCCTGTGGACATGGGGGCCTGTTGGGAGTTGTACTAGTGACCTCTCACACACCCCACCCACCACCACCAGCCTCCCTGTGGACATGGGGGCCTGTTGGGAGTTGTACTAGTGACCTCTCACACACCCCACTCACCACCACCGCCCTCCCTGTGGACATGGGGGCCTGTTGGAGTGGTTTACACGTTGGTGAGTATGTGGACTGCATGCATAGGTTGGGGCCGGGAGATGTGTCTTCTGAGTTGTGTGAGGCACACCATGTTGTTGTGCTCGTGGTGCTTGGTTTGTACTTACCAGCCTCTTCTCCTTCCTCAATTCCTTCAAGGGTCTCTGGTGCAGTATGCCCAGCACCTTTTCCTCCCAATCGGTGTAGGGTAAGGGCTCCGGGGGTGTTCCGCCGCCAGTGTGATATGCCCGGAGATGGTTTTTGGCACGGATTCCTTTCACCCTGGTTTTAAGGTCATGCCACCGCCTCTGTATCTCCTGCTTTGTCCTCGGCACGGTCCCTGACGCATTCACCCTAGTAACTATCCTGTCCCACATGTGATTTTTTCTAGCCACGGTGGTCTGCTGGACTAGGGCCCCAAATAAGTGGGGTTCAACACGGATGATTTCATCCACCATTACCTTTAACTCTGTGTCCATGAATTTAGGGTTCTTTTTGGGTGCCATGGTGTGTGGTGCTCAGGGTGTGGGTTTGAGTGAGTTGGGAGGTGCAGGTGTGTGGTGTGTAGGAATGGCGTGGTGGGTGTTTGTATTGTGGGTGTGTTTGGGTGGTGGTTGTGTTTCTTCTATAGGTGTGTGCTGTAGGTAGTCTTGGGCCTCTTGCTAGCAGCTATGCTGTGATGCAAAGGATTGTGGTAGTGGGTGGGAGTAATTTTATAGTCTGTGTCTTGGTCCTGTCTCAATGGTTATTGGCAGTCAGGTGCTAGGTGGGTGTGTTGACTAGTGTGCATTATTTGGTACTTGGGGGTGGGTCATTGTGTCTTGTGATTGGTTTTGAAGTTTCATGCGGGTTGTAGTTCTGTTTCCTGTGTTTTCTATTTACTTCCGTCGCACTTTTTGTCATTGGTTTGACGGTAGGGATGTTGTTCGTGTTGGCCTTCCGCTGTGATGCACGGTTTCTCGTTGAATTGTTACCGCAGCGGACGTGGATTACGGTACGTACCGGGGTACTGGCGGAGTTATCCTAATCGCGGACACGGAGCCTCCGCAGGTATAGCGGGAGATGTGGCTGTTCACGCGGCCATGTGCGTACGCGGAGGCCGGTGTTTCATCGGTTGCGTCCGCTTGCGGCGGTCTCAGGTGTACTCCGACCGCCGCGGACGGAGTTTGGTGTGCTCCGTCCGCCGCGATCGGAGTTTCGTTCAAATATTATCCTAATCGCTATGGCGGTTTATCCGCGGAGCGGTCTGGAGTATCTTGCCAGCTTCCTTGGAGGATGGAACACGTTTCCGTCCGCGATCCTAATCGACCCCTTAATGTTGATTAGGGCAACTCCCTATAAAAGTAAATTTTTCTCCAGCTGTTGTGTGAGAAGCATCTTTTTGGATATCTTCCAGAAACATTGGTTTTCACAATGACTGAAGGGAGTGCTGCATCTCCAACCACAGAACTTGTGGTAATTCTACATGAAGAACATGAAGAACTGGGTTCAACATCGCGAAAGGAGAGTGAGGTATGGACATTTTTCACCATACCTAGTGGTGAAAAAAAAGTTTCCGCAAGGTTTGTAAAATGCAATCTCGACCGAAATGGAATTATGTGGTGGCAAAGCTAAATAATATAGCCACAGAACATCAAGCATGTGGAAACATACCTGCACAATCCATGAGCAGGTATATGTGATCAGAGAGAGGGAAGGAAGGAGGTCAGATGCTGCAACTGGATCATCATTAACTGCCCGTGCCACTCCTGCAGAGATCACAAACGTAGTAACCTGCAGCGAATTGGGAGGCAGGGTTACCTACTGTGCAAACTGCCACAGTCTTGTGGTAGCGAAAGGGAAGGATGTCACCGATTTTTTTAATACAGGTAAAGAAGCATTGTTGTTAGTGTTTTTTACATATTATTTGCAAGTGACTGTTGTACAGCATCGCTGTGCTTTGGAAATGAAAAGTTTCTGCATTTAGTTTTTCACTAGAGTTCACTTCATACTTTTTGAAGTAGAGAAAAAAACAGCAAAAAAATACAAAGCTTTCAGAAAAACATACCCCCCCAAAAAATGGTTCTTGTTACAATCATCATTGAATCAAAAAAAGACCTGTGTATGACTCTTAATTCGTCTTCTGAAAATGTGTCTATATGGTGATAGGTGTATGAATAACTCTGCCTATTGGTGTGTTAGTGTATGTATCAATGAGCCTCAGGGTGTCTCAGTGTGTATGTGAAGAGTGTGTCAGTGAATGCATCAGTTTGTACATAGGTATGTCAGTGTATGTATCAGTGAGTCGCAGGGTGTGTAGTGTGTATATGTGTGAGTATGTCCTAGGGTGTTTGTATGAGTGAGTTTCTGAGTGTGTCAGTGGATGTATGAGTGTGTTCATGGGTGTGTCTGTATATGTAGGTGTGTGTCCCAGGGTGTCTGAGTGTATGTATGAGTGAGTGTCTGAGTGACTCAGAGAATGCATCAGTGTACTTGTTTAAATGTGTCAGTATATGTATGAGTGTGTCCTGGTAACTGTTGTACAACACCGTTGTGCTTTGGAAATGAAAAGTTTCTGCATTTGAGTTCATTTCATACTTTTTGAAGGAGAGAAAAAAACTGAAAAAAATAAAAAGCTTTCAGAAAAACATACCCCCCCAAAAAAATCGTTCTTGTTAGAATCATCATTGAATCAAAAAAGACCTGTGTATGACTCTTAATTTGCCTTCTGAATTTTTGTCTATATGGTGATAGGTGTATGAATAACTCTACACACAAAAGTGAAGTAGTAGGTGCACACCTACAATTATCAGATTTCTCAAGATTTATGTATTTTCTTCTGTATTGCGTGCAGATTGGATCCGTGCCTTGCCTCTAAACACATGTGTATATCTCAAAAATAGTTGCAATAATATGATGCTGCATTCCAATCGCACAGCTACGAACAGACACGATAACAGACTTCTCATGTTTCACATTGTTTATTCCATATTTTCCAAATGTCTTACGTTTTTCATGGTAGATCACAGTAAAGCTGTTCATAGTCCCAATTTATTCGAATGAAGAAGTTGTGCCAATCCAGGCCTCTTAACACTTCACATGGGTAATGCAATTCATATTTAGGAGCTCAAGTTAACAATAATCCCAATGCATTTGGGGCCTTTTTTCAGGCCCTTCATTAGGGGTAGCTGTTTAAGTTAAAACAAAAAAAACCTCCATGTATGTATGAGTGAGTGTGTGAGTAAGTGAGTCAGTGAATGCATCAGTATGTGCACGGGTGTGTCCGTTTACGTATAAGTGAGTCACTGGGCGTCTGACTGTATGTGTGACTAAGTGACTAAGTGTCTGAGTATGACAGTGAATGCATCAGTGTGGGCTTTGGTGTGTCAGTCTATATATCTATGTGTCCTTGGTTGTTTGATTGTGTGTATAAATGAAATTGTGACTGCATCAGTGAATATGAATGTGTGCTTGGGTGTGGCAATATATGTATCAGTGGGTCCCAGTGTGTCTGAGTGTATGTATGAGTGAGTGTCTAAGTGACTCAGTGAATGTATCAGTCTGTTTGCTTCGGTCTGTCAGTATATGCGTGAGTGCATCCTAGGGTTTCTGAGTCTATGTATGTGTGAGTGTTTGAGTATGTCAATGAATGTATCTGTATTTGTTGTATCAATATATCTGTGAGTGTGTCTTGTGGTGTCTGTGTATATGAGTGAGTGATTCAGTGAATGCATCAGTGTAATTTCTTTGCTGTGTCATTATATGAATGAGTGTGTCCTGGATGTCTGCATGTTTGTATCAGTGAGTGAATAAGTCACTTGGTAACTTTATCAGTGTGTGTGGGTGCTTTAGTATATGTATGAGTGTGTAGCAGGGTATACATTGGTATGCTGGGTGTTTCAATGTGTACAATGGTGTATACCTCGTTGCATGACTGTATACAGCAGTGTGTGCCAGGTTGTATTACTCTATGCATCAGTGTGTGCCTGGGTGTCTTACTGTGTGATTTAGGGCCCAATTATGATGTTGGGCAGATCGCCACTGACAGGACATCCGAGGCGGTCCACCTGACATCTGAGGCTATAGTCTGACTGCCACATAATATTGAGGTCAATCGCAGCACAGCAGGCAGAGGGACTGACTGATGCCTCTGACAGGCTCAAGGAGCGAAATCCCTACAATGGAGGCGGTGCCTGCAGAGGGACCGCCAAAGGGTTATTGATGTCCCATTCCCTCTGCCTTTACATGGTGGTCAGAAAGCAATGTAAAGGCAGACGGAAAGGTACTTTAGGTGCCCCTAGCAGGGATGTTTGTAAATATCCCTTTTTCTAGTGCGGCTTGTGCTGTGGCCCTATTTTGGGGTGCAGCACAAGCCGCAATAAAAACAGTGATGTTTCCGACTGCCTCAATATTGGTCATATCCTAATTGGGCTGTCGGGACCCTGGACTCCTTGTCGGGCAGTCCCATGCCCAAACAATCCAACAGACATCGTAATGAGGCCCTTAATGTGTACCTGGGTGTGTGAGTGTATGCATTAGCGTGACTGGGTGGGCAGGTCTATATTTCACTTTCCTTGGGTGTGTCAGTGTATACATAAGTGTGAGGTTGGGTATACCGAAGTATGAATGTCTGACTAATTATCGACAGACATAATATCGATAAACCAAATTATCGCAACACAAATATCGAGGGACAAAATATCGGGATGCTATCTTTAAAAAGGTAAGTACCAAAATATCGGAAAAAAAAAATCGAATGTAAAAAATATCGTTTTTTGTACAATATCGTTATATTTTAATTAAATAAAAATATTATATTAACAAAATAATAATTATGATTGTAATAAACATGTTTAAAAATATTATATTTTATAAAATATTAACAATTAATTATAAAAAAGTATTATTAAATATATAATACACAGTATATTTTTCATTAATAATAACTAAATTAATTATTTTAATAACTTATAAATATATAAAAATATATTATAAATATAAATGTATATACATACAATAGTATTATAAATTACAATTAATAACAACATAACATTTAAAAAAATACATACATTAAATATATATAAATAATTATATAAACATAATTTAATTTTATAAATAACAACATAAAAGTAATATTAATAAAATTATAAACATAGATAGCGTATGAGTACAAATTACTATTCCGACTCCAGAGAGCGCAACAGTAGGGAAAGTGTTGGATAGCGTAGGGGTAAAAATGACCATTCCCACTCCAGAGAGTGCAACAGTAGGGAAAGTGTTGGATAGCGTAGGGGTAAAAATTACTATTCCCACTCCAGAGAGTGCACCAGTAGGGAAAGTGTTGGATAGCGTAGGGGTAAAAATTACTATTCCCACTCCAGAGAGTGCAACAGTAGGGAAAGTGTTGGATAGCGTAGGGGTAAAAATTACTATTCCCACTCCAGAGAGTGCAACAGTAGGGAAAGTGTTGGATAGCGTAGGGGTACAATTTACTATTCCCACTCCAGAGAGTGCAACAGTAGGGAAAGTGTTGGATAGCGTAGGGGTAATAATTACTATTCCCACTCCAGAGAGTGCAACAGTAGGGAAAGTGTTGGATAGCGTAGGGGTAATAATTACTATTCCCACTCCAGAGAGTGCAACAGTAGGGAAAGTGTTGGATAGCGTAGGGGTAAAAATTACTATTCCCACTCCAGAGAGTGCAACAGTAGGGAAAGTGTTGGATAGCGTAGGGGTAAAATTTACTATTCCCACTCCAAAGAGTGCAACAGTAGGGAAAGTGTTGGATAGCGTAGGGGTAAAAATTACTATTTCCACTCCGGAGAGTGCAACAGTAGGGAAAGTGTTTGATAGCGTAAGGGTAAAAATTACTATTCCACTCCAGGGAGTGCAACAGTAGGGACAGTGTTGGATAGCGTAGGGGTAAAAATTACTATTCCCACTCCAGAGAGTGCAACAATAGGGAAAGTGTGGGATAGCGTAGGGGTAAAAATTACTATTCCCACTCAAGAGAGTGCAACAGTAGGGAAAGTGTTTGATAGCGTAGGGGTAAAATTTACTATTCCCACTCCAGAGAGTGCAACAATAGGGAAAGTGTTGGATAGCGTAGGGGTAATAATTACTATTCCCACTCCAGAGAGTGCAACAGTAGGGAAAGTGTTGGATAGCGTAGGGGTAATAATTACTATTCCCACTCCAGAGAGTGCAACAGTAGGGAAAGTGTTGGATAGCGTAGGGGTAAAAATTACTATTCCCACTCCAGAGAGTGCAACAGTAGGGAAAGTGTTGGGTAGCGTAGGGGTAAAATTTACTATTCCCACTCCAGAGAGTGCAACAGTAGGGAAAGTGTTGGATAGCGTAGGGGTAAAAATTACTATTTCCACTCCGGAGAGTGCAACAGTAGAGAAAGTGTTTGATAGCGTAAGGGTAAAAATTACTATTCCACTCCAGGGAGTGCAACAGTAGGGACAGTGTTGGATAGCGTAGGGGTAAAAATTACTATTCCCACTCCAGAGAGTGCAACAATAGGGAAAGTGTGGGATAGCGTAGGGGTAAAAATTACTATTCCCACTCAAGAGAGTGCAACAGTAGGGAAAGTGTTTGATAGCGTAGGGGTAAAATTTACTATTCCCACTCCAGAGAGTGCAACAGTAGGGAGAGTGTTGGATAGCGTAGGGGTAAAAATTACTATTCCCACTCCAGAGAGTGCAACAGTAGGGAAAGTGTTGGATAGCGTAGGGGTAAAATTTACTATTCCCACTCCAGAGAGTGCAACAGTAGGGAGAGTGTTGGATAGCGTAGGGGTAAAAATTACTATTCCCACTCCAGAGAGTGCAACAGTAGGGAAAGTGTTGGATAGCGTAGGGGTAAAATTTACTATTCCCACTCCAGAGAGTGCAACAGTAGGGAGAGTGTTGGATAGCGTAGGGGTAAAATTTACTATTCCCACTCCAGAGAGTGCAACAGTAGGGAGAGTGTTGGATAGCGTAGGGGTAAAAATTACTATTCCCACTCCAGAGAGTGCAACAGTAGGGAAAGTGTTGGATAGCGTAGGGGTAAAAATTACTATTTCCACTCCAGAGAGTGCAACAGTAGGGAAAGTGTTGGATAGCATAGGGGTAAAAATTACTATCCCACTCCAGAGAGTGCAACAGTAGGGAAAGTGTTGGATAGCGTAGGGGTAAAAATTACTATTCCCACTCCAGAGAGTGCAACAGTAGGGAAAGTGTTGAATAGCGTAGGGGTAAAAATTACTATTCCCACTCCAGAGAGTGCAACAGTAGGGAAAGTGTTGGATAGCGTAGGGGTAAAATTTACTATTCCCACTCCAGAGAGTGCAACAGTAGGGAGAGTGTTGGATAGCGTAGGGGTAAAAATTACTATTCCCACTCCAGAGAGTGCAACAGTAGGGAAAGTGTTGGATAGCGTAGGGGTAAAATTTACTATTCCCACTCCAGAGAGTGCAACAGTAGGGAGAGTGTTGTATAGCGTAGGGGTAAAAATTACTATTCCCACTCCAGAGAGTGCAACAGTAGGGAAAGTGTTGGATAGCGTAGGAGTTAAAATAACATACTTATAAATAAAAAGTAACATTAATTAATCAAAATATAAACTATTACATAAATAATTACCAATTAATTAAAAATAATTACCAATAAATAAAAACTATTTACTAATTCCTACAAATCAATACTTAATTTAACATAATTAAATTACTTCCCATCCTATTCCCCTATAAACCCACAACCCCCTACATAACATATTTATCAATTAATTATTAATTAAAAATTATTAACAATTCATTAAAATTAATTACCAATTAATTAAATTTAATTATTCATTCCTACTAATTAATACTTATTTTAACATAATTACATTACTTCCCACACTATTCCCCTATAAACCCGCAACCCACTACATAACATATTTATCAATTAATCTATTAATTATAAATTAATACCAAATAATTAAAATTAATTACCAATTAATTAAAATTAATTACCAATTAATTACATTTAATTATTCATTCCTACTAATTAATACTTATTTTAACGTAATTAAATTACTTCCCACCCTATTCCCCTATTAACCCACAACCCGCTACATAACATATTTATCAATTAATCTAGTCATAAAAAATTAATACCAATTAATCAAAATTAATTACTAATTAATTAAAATAATTAATCATTCCTACTAATTAATACTTATTTTAACATAATTAAATTACTTCCCACCCTATTCCCCTATAAACCCACAACCCGCTACTGAACTAAAATGCTAAATTTAATTAAATGACATAAATAAATACTTAAAAACATATTATATACATTATAATATACAAAAAAATTATTAGAAAATCGATATTACTAACATCGAAATTATTTACATCGATATTACTACACATCGATATATTTAACTTCGATATTACTGATATCGATATTAAATAGTGTCAATATTACTTACCTTCGATATTATGTTACTTCGATATTTAAATTTCGATATATTTGTATATCGATATTTAAATTTCGTTATTATGTCTGTGTACCCCGAAGTATACCATCAGTGTGTGCATGGATGTGTCAGTATCTGTATCAGTGTCTGCTTGAGTTTGTCAATGTATGTGTAAATGTCCGCCTTCCTGTCTTATCGGATACATTATAAAGGGGAAATATGTAATCAGTCACCTTCATTACTGCAATAAATAGTTCCATCGATCCGTGGTAAAAGAGAGAAAATTTAAATATGTTATTATTATAGATTATAAATTTGGATAGCAAAGTTTAAGTTTTTGCAAGAGAAATGTTCATATTAATAATAAAATGTCACAAAGGTACATCATTGTAAAACAAAAACACATTTAATTTGAAAAACATAATTTTCCCTTTTTTGCTGTTCTCAGCTTTCATACTTGTACATTGTTAACAATGTACTGCATGAAGCTTAATGGTTGAACAGCGGGAAAAAAAATCTTTCAGATTGTAGAAAAAAGCCCATGCAGACCCTCCAGGATTTTGCGATTTTGGCACTTTTGTTAAAATGCAGTGAATTTTACAAAAGTGCAGCGAAATCAGCACTTTTATAAAAATGTGCGATTTTTAAAAGAAAAGTACCCGCAAAATCGGCACTTCTCCATTTCAGGTGAAAGTAAGATTGCAGATATGGCTTTGCTGGTGGCCTTTAAACCAGGTGGATTGCAATTCTGACATTGTTTGAGGCTTTGTCTCAATTCATGACTACTGCAATAACCTACTAGATTTCTTTTATCAGTATTCCTTCACCTCATTGTACAAGATCTTAAACTCGGGCATCATAACCATATAGAATCTCCTTAAACACACTCCCCCAATAAAGGCGCCAAGCTGGCTGTCTTCCGCCAAAAGCAGGGCCATTTTATGCTACAGATACCAGTAAAAAGTATGCCCGTAGTTCATCCCCTGACTGATTTCTCTGTTTTCTACCCCGTTATAATATCTGCCTACTAGAAACTTCTATTCTAAACAAAACACCCTTGTGTGGCATCAACTTTTGTTGCTTCTTCACATGTGATATACAATCGGTGCCACCCTGCCTACACTCACATTATGAATTCTTTCATTTCCATAGGGCAGAACATCCATGCAGAATGTGAAAAATCTCCATAGAGTTGCACATTTACAAAATGTGTGACTGCCTGACCCATACTACAAAAGTACCTAATAAGCGACTACGTCTATAGTACAATAGGGAGGGGAAAAGGGAAGTACACACTGAAATTTAGTGGCATTTTGCGGCACTTTACTTTGTTTTACATATATACAAATATATTCACATGTTTTAGCGGCCAGCTACTGATTTATAGTCAAGGATCCCTATTTTTCTTGACAGAATCCTGGTGATGCTGGACCTAAGACAACCGTCGACGTTTCGACCCTGAGGTGCCCCAGTCGGTGGTCACGGTGGGTCATTCTCAAGACAAGTGGTGGGTGGGTGGATAATGCAGACAGTTCTGTTTTCAAAGGCTGAGGGTCCTCAGCCTTCGTGGGTACAGGACAGAGATCAATGTAGCCATTTGGTAGGGATGATTCTGGTCAACTAGTTAGGCGGAGGTGCAACGTCCCTTCCGTCTGCTGACTGCGGTCAGTGACCGCATGCAGCAGACCGAAGGGATGTTGGACCTCCGCCTAACTAGTTGACCGGAATCATACCTACCCTTGATCTCCGTCCTGCACCTCAGGGTCGTAAAGTCGACGGTCGTCTTAGGTCCAGCATCACCAGGATTCTGTCAAGAAAAATAGGGATCCTTGGCTATAAATCAGTAGCTGGCCGCTAAAACATGTGTATATATTTGTATATATGTAATTGAACCCACTGTATATATCTTGCACTTTGGAGCATTTCACACAAATGTCACTAAATTGCACTATAACACAAATTCAGACAGTCTTTTTATATATTGTATGAAATCATTGAATGACTTAATTCAGATAAAGAAGAAACAATACAACTACTTGATCGTATGACGTATTTGTTAAAGCATTGTTTTCTGTTAGTTGTGTATTTTCAGAGAACCTTCACCCTTGAGTTCATTAATAGCAATGTCAAAGCAATTATATCTTACCCAACAGAACCACCTTTTTGTTTAGCTATGTAGTCAACCTCATCGCTATTTAGAAAATGTATTAAATCAATAACTTTGCCCATGGCACCGTTTACTAACCCTTCCTCCACATTTAAATTATGCCGTAATATTACTGGACACTTTTTACACACATATAAACACTTTTCTAATCCTGCAGTCCTTGACACAGACTTCTCCAAAGAACCCAATTTTGCTTGTAGTTGCTTGGTTAGTAGTATTGTTTCTCCATTGTATTGATAGCTGTAATTTCCAAAATATCTACTTTCTCCAGTTTCAGTAATTGTGTGTTGAAGTTGGAGCACCCTTCAAGTGCAGGCATTAAACAGACGATGCATTTGTCTTTTTCAACAAAAATGTATACTTGTTCTGCTGTTTTGTTGTTAGATGAAAATAGTTTCTTGGTAAGTCGACTTTCCAAAGCACGTTTCCCCTCTTTTGTCAGAACTCCTACTCTAATGTCCTTTAGGATTTCTCCATATTCCACATTGGATGCCTGACGTATATTTATCACTAGTTCCTTGTATTTAAAGTTTACATTTACATTGCCAATACTTCTGAAAGAATTTCTTGTATGATTATGAAGAAGTATCTTGAAAAAAGGTTGTCCTTTGATGGGGGTAAGTTGCAGTAGGTCACCAAAGACAATTAAATGTTTTCCTCGAATAGTACATCATACTCAGTTCCTAAAATCTGCTGCATTCATAAGTGATGAATAAAAGCATTAGTTTCCTCAATACTCTGGACATCTCCTGACAAGCTTCACCACATAACCTCTGGTATTCCAGTTTATTCTCATGTTCAACAGGTAGCATAAGTAGTCGGTGTAAAGTGATTCCTTGTATGTTGTGTGTAGCTAATCCAGTTGGTGCTGTTGCTACACATGATACATTTGATGATGTAGTCATCTGTAGATAAGCGATGAGAACTTTAATTAGAAAACATTTCCCAGTGTCAGCTTGACTTCTGTATTGGCCAAAACAAAGACCATTCACATTCTTCTTTCTTATGCAGAAATCCATGCTCTATTTTATCTTTTACTTCATCATTCAGTTGCGCTACTAAATGTTAGAAATCAATAATTTCCTCTCCTGATTTTTGCATTGCAGTCTCCACCCCACACATGACTATAGTTGCTTCATTTTGAATAACTGGTTGTCCAAGAGTATCTTGAGTCAGTGGTGCAGAAATTTGGCTAGATTGTGAACTCTCCTTATCTACCTCAGCAGCAATAGTCTCTTCCTATTCCATTTCATTTTTCAACATTTGCAAATAATTTGAAAAGACTGGACAGTGAATGCTGTCTTTTACAGTATTGAAAGAGTCTTCAAAGCAGTTGTAGTCCCCAAGTAGTAGATTCAACACACCGAGGTGTGAACAGTTGCAGAAGAGCCAAATTGAAAAACTCTGATCTGTCTGCAGTTTGGCAACTCAGTTTTCTGTTGTTAATTTATGTTCCTTTGCTATCTCTCCTCAAACAACTGTTACATCCAACTACTGCATATTTCCCTTTCTCTATGTTTTCAGTTACATTCCTTTTGAATCTGTGGTGTTAAAGTACTTCATTTAGGCACATGTTGTCCAGGTGTTTAATTTTTCTGGGCTAAAATATATCCAACATAAAAGACTTTACAATATCTGGATCAAACTCTGCTAGAAAACACATTTCTGGGAAAGACTTTGACACCCTATTTTGTGTGCTTGCAAGGCCTAGACTTACCCAAACAATTCCCTTTGACTTTAAGAACAAAGCGGCCATGCTCAACCAGCACAACATTCATAGGAGCCCATCTCCCTATGGGAAAGCATTTACAATATGAAGCTGTACAATTTCTTGGATAGAGTCTTTTCTGCAGAAATCTCCACTCACAGTTGCTTCATCTCTGTCTTCTCTTATTTTGTAATGTATGTAGTGATGTACCCAGCAATAGTGATGGAGTTATCTGCAACAAATTGTAGATCGATATTTGCATTCCACATCTTCAGAAACATATGGTTGTAGTCATTAATATACTTGGAAGCTTCTGTTCTTCTCAGGTTATGTGTTTTTGGGGGATTTCCGTGTCAACGTATGTCTGAATGCATTCATAAAGTTGTTCACTCTCTCTTGAGAAATGACAGGTCGTGGGAATCCAAATCGACATCTTGTGTAAAATTTATCTTTGCATCTGTGTATGAAACAACTGCACTTCCCACATCTATGAGTTTGAAAGCATAGAACTTGCTGTCTTAAGTCCCTATCACCTTCGTCTTTTGGGATGGCGCATCTCACATACTGTTGCTTGCAGCCGTGTGGAGGCTTTGTGAGATCCAGCAACCTTGTGGAAGGGAGAAAGGCATCCCTGAGTCTCGTTAGGCTCACGCACTAGAAGTTCCTTGGATACTGCCACTTACTTGTCAGAGAGTGCGGGACTGCGAGTCCCAGGAGGCGGAGCGCGTTGACCAGCAGGCGCACCTGAGACTCTTCCCGCCCCTCCTACTTGCACATAGTTGTGACTCCGCCTGTGCACGCGGGACGCGCGCGGGACGGCGCCGGGGGCGAAGCCCGGGCCAAGGGCGGGCCCGTTTGTGCCCGCTCGTGACCGGTCTTGACCGGACCGGGCCCCCCCTCTTGCATCTGTCCAAACCCCTGCCAGCATCATCGGCTTCACATGGCTGGATGTGAAACGAGGAGTAAGACCTCGCTAGCAGGAGGTTCTACAGTCGGAGGTATGGAAAAATTTCTCATTAGAGCCAATACAATCATAGACACTGAAATTAATGTCCTTGAAAAACGCCTATCCAAGGAACTGTCGGCTATCAAGAGATCTCCCTGGGAACAATAGCTAATGCTAAAACCCCTGAAAGGCCCATAGATACCGTTACCAGCGATGTGGCTGGCCAAGCTTCCATATCTGAGGTTGACAAACAGGCATCACTGGACGTGGACATCTTGGTTAATGAAATACTTCCCGAAATTGATTTAGTCCTTGATAATAATGTATCCATTTCTTCTGAAATTGATGATACTATTAATAACACTCTGTTTAGGGGGCTAAAGAAGGGGCTACCTCAAAACGCAAGAGGACCTATAATAAGAAAGCTGGTAGAAAGTCTAAATGAACGAAGTTACAACATGACCCCATCCCCCCTCCAATTAGTTCAACCCAACCCCTGCTTAGCAACGAGGTATCAATTGAAAGTTTGGGTGCCTTATTCAAATCGATCCTATTTCCCCTAGAGGCCAAAATGGAGCGAATAGAACTCAGACTGTCAAATATAGAGAAAGTCACAGCTGCCATACTGGCTAATTCCTACAAGCCCAGTAACCCGAGTACCCTGCCAACTACCCTTACTATCCCTGGTCCTCCACTAGTTAAAGAGGCCTTAAATCTAACGTGCCCTCCCGTAGCCCCCCAGGACTCCAACCAGGTTAATAATGTACCCCTGCAGCAAATATCTGAACCGCAACCAATTAATGCTAATGCAAATGGGTTAACGGTCGATGGTCAAACAGGTTCCTCAGCCAAAGAACTTAGAGCCCCTAGACCACGTTTGCCAGACCTTCAACCCGAAGCAAATCGTTTTATGGTAGTCTTAGCAGGAGCTCCTACTTTGGAAGCCGGAGAAGCCGAAAAGTTGTTAGGTGGCTCTACTGGAATAGACCGCTCCCGGCCCACCTCCACAACAAAATTATCATGGTAAGAAGGGTGCCCTGGTTGGGTAAAACTGTTAAAACCATAAATGGGGATTGCATAACGGTCAGTTTCAGAGACCCCAGAACAGTCTCGCATATCTGTGCGGGTTTTAATAGATCCTTTGACTCCACCATCCAGACCCACCCAGTGTCCTTTTTCTTTCCACCTAATTATATGAACCATGGTAGAGGTAGAGATGACTGGACCAGGGTTGAGCGGAGGGGTAGACAAAGAAGATACGATGTAAGACCGGTTATGATGCCCCCGTATGCTCCCTTTTGTGATTTTAATCGGTTCAGTTGTCTAGATGGTCTAGATGGAGTTGACTGACTATCCCCAGCCCATGACTCAAGATTTTCCCTTCCTGATACTGGTAATGGTTTACTGGCTGGAGAGGTTGAGATAAATGAAAAGTCCCCTGTAGAGTGCTTGCCAATGGCTGTAGCCCCTATGAAGTTACCTTCTCCTACCACCATTAAACCTCTGGATCTATCCTTGGAAGCAGACCTAGCGGACACCCCCCACCCATTAGTCTCTTTGGATATCTCAGAGGAGCCGCTACCAACCTCAGTGCTCCCAAATGACCTTGGGTTCGCAGAGCCTGCCCCTTGTCTCCCTGGTTTCAAAATTGTGAGCTGGAATATTGCTGGTTGGGGACAGAATGTGTTGTCTCTGGGCTTGAGGGAATCCATTTCCAAGTTTGACATCCTCTGTTTAAAGGAGACCTGGTCTGCGACAGATATCCATTTGGACGGCTTTGTGTCCTACAACTGTTTAGCGCAAGAGTCCACTATGGGTAGGGCAAAAGGTGGGCTCGTAATTTTACTGTCTGTGAACTTCCCAATATGTGTGAAATCCCATTCTACTGTAGGATCCCATTCACAAATTCTAAGGTTGGAACAAAGAGGGGGTCGTGATACTTTGTTAATTAATCACTACAACAATATGTTTGATTCCACGAGTACCTGTGTTGTAGATGAACTTGAGACAGCTGTTAAGAAAATTTGTAGCGATACCCATAAGCCTTATGATATCCTCTGGGGAGGGGATTTCAATATCCGGACTTGTCCCTACTCTTTTACAAATGTATGTGGGTTTGACGGGGATAACGGGGAGAACCGGGCCCATTTTATCCACACTCCTTACGGCGACTCCCTTAATACGATTTTGTTAAGTATTGATTTGCTAATCCACCAACCTGCTGCGGATAAAGAGGGTAATATTGCACCGACTTTTGTTGGGAGGAATTCAGCCTCCGTCATTGATCACTTGTTGATATCAGTACATATTGCCCCACTCTGTACGGTCCCTATCATTGTTGATTTTGGTACTAGTGATCATAATGCCATTACTATGTCGACTTCCATCTGGGGGACTATGTCTAGTCTTAAGCGCAGGATTGTTGATAAGATCACCCCTAGTAGGCAAAATGGTATTCGGATTAAATGGTGTGGGGACAATTCTGATAAACTGCTGCGGAAAATAGTGGGAGCAGGTTCAGAAGTGCTACTCCGCTGTCTTGACGATGATGCTGCCCCCTGGTGCATTATCAGCGATTTTGAGAAACTCTGCGATATAATTAAAAGGTCCCTCACTATCACTAAGGGTATATCCAAGAGGGCAGCTTTAGGTTGGTTCGACAGTGCCTGCACAAATTCGTTACAAGAACTAAAGAGGGCTTTGTCAAGCCAGCCTAGAGACAGGGATGCCGTTACACTTCTTAGGGCGACCTATAAACACCATTTGACCCGTAGAAAACAGGAGCTTAGGGAGCAAGCCTGGGACAGCTTGACCAAAGCGGCGGAGCTGCGTGACAGTAAGTTATTCTGGAGTACTGTCAACAGCCCATTCCTCCAAAAGGAGGAATTCCCAGTTTTAACTGCCCAGGTTAGTGAGGATAGCTGGGTCCAATATTTTACAGGAATCTTTGATCCGGCCAGGGAGGATCAGGCTAGTCTTAGTGCTGATATTATAGGATTTAAACACAAGAAGTAGATAATGCCATCCGTAACAGCAAGGGGGGGAAGGCCCCAGGACCGGACGGAGTTCCGGTCGACCTGTATAAAACTGATCTGGCACTATGGAGCCCCCTCCTGACCCAGGTGTTTAATGCCTCCGTTAACGATAGTACTCCCTCTACCTGGAGTGAATCCATAATTTTGCCGATTTATAAGAAGGGAGATAGAGGAGAGGCCAAGAACTACCGCCCTATCTCCCTTCTGGATTCCTCGTTAAAAATTATGAGTAGGGTCGTACTGTTACGGCTGGAGGATTGGGCTGGAGCCAATAATATCCTTGCGGACTCCCAATATGGTTTGCGGAAGGGTCTCGGCACAATTGAGCAGTGTATTAATTTAGATCTTATCATAGGGAAATACACCAAAGCTAAACAGGGCTCATTATTTCTTTGCTTTTCAGACCTCTCCAGTGCCTTTGATCTGGTGGATCATACTCTCTTGTGGTCCACCTTACCCGAAATTGGAGCCCCGGCAGCAATAATTTACTTCCTGGCTAGACTTTACAACAAGCTGTCAGCACAGATCCGCTTTGGGCAAGCGGGGGGATGCACGAAGAAGATCAAGGTTAAATCCGGCATCAGGCAAGGATGTGTCTTGGCCCTGCTACTTTTCTCCCTTTTTATAAATTCTATGGAGTCCGACTTGAAGAGGGTCCAAGCTGACGCTCCTCAAGTTGAGGGCCAATCTATACCGGTACTGCTTTATGCAGACGATACTGTCCTACTTTCGAGAACTCCAATAGGTCTTCAAAAACTTATGAACCACTTTTATGATTTTATTCAGGGGAGGAAATTAAAAATCAATAGTTCTAAAACTTTTATCATGGCCTGTGGGAAAAAGGTGAATCAACTTAAATCATTCCAGTTCAAGGAACATCGAATTGAGGTTGTGGACACATTTTGTTATCTAGGTATAACTTTTAGTAATAATGGGTCGTGGACCCGGAGCTACTTAATGTCAAGGCCAAGATGGGCAAGGGGTCCTCAGGAGTATTTCGTTTTGCTCCTGAACTAGGCAGTCGTCACATCCCTGATATGTTGAATGTCTACCGGCACAGATGTGCTTCAATTGCCCTCTATGGCTCAGGAGTGTGGGGCCACTGGAACCAAGGGGATCTGCAAGTAGCAGAGAACTTATTCCTTAAGAGACTCCTCTGTCTCCCCCCCTCGGCATCCACCGAACTTATTCACAAAGAAGTGGGGTTGGAATACTTGACTGACCTAACAGGATTGAGACCCCTTATTGTATGGAGGTCAATCTGGGCTAAGGAAGAAACTGGATTTACCACGCGAATAATTCAAGACTGTCTTCGCTTGAACAAAGTCCGCCAGATCCCCTGGTTAAAATATGTTTTAACATCCTATAAGGACATTTTTGATTTGGATGTTCACAGTGACCCCCTATGTGCCATCAATATACCTAAACAGGTGGTTAAAAGTGTTTTTTGGGGAACAAATCCAATAGGCGTAAAGTTCAATGTAGCCATTTTACAACTCCTGTTTTTTATTTATCCAACAAGGAGGAAGGTTATGGCATGCCTAAGTATTTAAAAGCAATTACCAAACGGTCACATCAGTTTGTTCTTGCAAGGCTGAGATTAGGCATTGTTCATAACCTGGTGGCATTCCCAAGGATGAAAACCTATACTTTAACACCATGCCCGTGTGATGGTACCACCAAACAGAGCACGTTGCACTTTATGCTAATTTGTCCACTGTATATGCACCTTTGTATTTGTTATCTCAAACCCCTTTTTAAGAAATACTCTGTGTTTATAATTGCTAATGCCTTGAGATTACTATTTGCACTCGATACCTCGGATATCTGTTTTTTTACTGCAACCTTTAGTTTAAAGTCAGTGTCCACTAGAAAAAGCCTGGAATTTTAACATTGCCTTCTGTATAATTAGTTGCTGATAGGTCCAGGGTATTGCCTCCATTCGAGTTGTTCCAATTCTTGTAATATATTGTAATTCTTTTACCTTGTAACAATTTTAATGTGACACTTTTAATATTCTGTGTGCTTTTATGATTGTTTATTGAATAATCGAATAAAGCTTATGAACTGAACTGAACTGCACTGAACTGACTCATTACTGTCTGTTCCAAACTTTGGTGCAGCTTTTGTCCATAACAGCATGCGAATATGAGGAGCACCTTTTGCGTGGCACTCTTTTTGCCAAAAGAAGTCATTAACTTCAGCAAGGGGAGGGTTTGTATTGTTGTAGATGAAAGACATCATGACTTTGAACCTTTGTTCAAAATATCTGCAAACATTAGCAGGACCCAAGGAGCAAAGTTCTCCAGCTATATTCACATTTATGTCTTTAATGTTACAGTTTGCTTCTCGAAAAATTAAAGCAGGTCATCTCAGGCATACTCAGCAAAATTGAGTGTCAGAAACCAAGTATGTGCACCTTGATTTCTCAACATAAATGTCAGTTCTCCGTGACTGTGATACTAATACTCATTGGTGCCACTTTGGCACGGCATCAAATTAAGCAAGTTGTACAACAAGTTTTCATCCTTTCAATTAACTTTGTCAAATAGTTCCCTTGCAGATAGATTTTGAAGATTAACTCCTCTCTTTAGTATATAGTTAACCGCATATGAAAGGCCAGACAAGTCACTCTCCAACTGAAATTGGAAAATGTGTGGAATGCACTGGTGAGATATTGATCCTCTGAATATAATTGGGTTGATTGGCATTCACCTGCTGGTATCTGTACAGGGTGCTGATCATGCCAGCCTTCTGCTCTAGTGGGAAACAGTTGGGGCAAACAGCGAGCCTCTAAGGTTGTTTCCAACACACACTTGGGAGCTTCTTTTGCTTCTTTAATTTGAAAGAGATCAATAGCATCACCGACAATTTCTTTAGAATGCAGAGGATGGATTCTACAGTGTTCATAAATTTGTTCTGATTTCAAATAATCCACCTTTTCAATCTGACCACTTGTTGGTAATGTTTCTTGGTCCATATATTTTATATCTTGAACATCAGCATTTGTATAGTAAATATTATTTTCTAACAAATATAATGTTGCTTTTTTTACTTTCCTAACATCCACTAACTATTGCCATATTGTTTTAACCTTAGTAGGGACACCATTAACTAGAATAATAAGTGGGTCATCAAAATCTCTCTCTACCCCTATAGTTTCATTATTCTTTCATAACTCTACCCTTAAGACCTTTTAGACGCCCTGTCAGAGGTAATCTCCCAGTTTTAGGTTCCATACCCACAATAGCTTGGAAGGGATATTATACATAGTATAAGAATTGATTTGCAAACGTTAAAAGCTTGATGTTCTTGTGGAATTAAAACCAATTCTTACTTGTAAAGTACTGCTGTAGCTGGCATTTTGCTATCCTCTAACTTATCAAAGCGGTACTTATATATAATTTGCTGTGTGCTCAAACCAAACCTCTTTTCTACAAATAAATATACAGCAAATGCTTGACACTTGTCTCTGTTCTCCTGTTCAGTTTTTGAGTACACAACTACATTGCAAGTTTGGCTTTTGTAGTGAGTGCACCAACAAGAAATACAAACACGTTTTTGTTTTTCAGAACACACTGTGTTAAACTTTGCAATCTTTTGTGATAAGTTTCCAATAATAATTCCTGTATCCTGTTCCTCAACACCTCCAGTAATCAACTCTTCATTTTCCATAGACTCCTCCTCAGCACCAAGGAAACAAAACCGAATATCTTCACAAATGTTTTCTAGCGCTGCTACTGTACTATGCAGTAGACTTCTAGTCATCTCTCCTAAACATAAAGCAGGACTTTTTACGTAGCATAGTCTCCTAACCAAATTTCATATTTTGGAGAAGTGAATAGCTTACATTCTGAAATGATGAAAGGTGCTTTGGTACACTTTCCTTGATAGACATGCTAAGGAATGTCCTTGTAAATTACCATACTTCCTCACCTTGCATGAATTGGAAAATTTAAATATTCAGATTCAAACGTCTGCATGGAAATTCACGTATAAAAGTTCTTAGTAAATCAATTGATTCCTGAAGAACACTGCAAATACTACTAAAGTTGCATTTGTATACTTGGGCCTGTCTACGCCTTCCTTGCAAGTCTGTATTTATCACTTCTTCTGCATTCCTATGAACCACCTCCTCTTTTGCAACAGAAGTACCACCTTCCACCTCATAACAACGAGTAAAATCAACTGCATGAACTAGTGTGTTCTCTTAAAAATAACTTTCCTCATTAAAATAAGGTTATGTACTAGAGGTATGCTTCAATTCACCTTTAAAAATCTTGCACATTTTTTTCTGTTAGTAAGCCTTTTTCTAAGGTTTTTTTTATACACAGCACTGTTTTGTCTAGTGTCCTCATTCTTTTAAATTTTATGATAGTTTCCCCTTCAAAGCAATTGCTTTCTCAATAATGCTCTCAATATGTTGCTTTTTCCTAAATGCAACACTACTCCTCTTATATTCCTTCATCCTTTTTAGCAAATTCTGTATTACTGTAGCCCAAAACATTTTTGCTCGTAACTCCTTCCGTGCTCCTGTTGCAAGCTCTACCTGGCTAGTGCTGCGAACATCCGTTAGCCGACGCAGCCCTGCCCACTCGTTAAAACCGCTGCACCGCAGGGGGAATTAGCACCGCGGTTAAGCGGTTAAACAGTTTCTGTTGCCTTAATAAACTTCATGGTTCCTTATAACACTTTCTACTATCAGAAACATGTACTCTTTCCTTTTTTCCAGTTGAAGAGAAAATTCAATTTCTACATAACACTTTACCCTCATTCTGCATTTTCCTGGATGTTTTTTCAGAAACTGCTTAGTACACTTATCTGCATCTATTTTTTCCTCTGCACATTTGCTACCTTATTTGAAGTTGGTAATACTGTTTTCTTTGTTTCCTTCTTGTCCGTCTCCTGATAGGCATTCTAAATCTTCTTTTTTAAATACATGTGGATTCCTAGAAAGCACATAAGGAATACACTTACCTCTACTGAACACAGTATTAAATTATCTTTTTTAAGCAAGGAACTAACTACAGAAGTGGGTATTTTAGTTTCTAAAAAGTTGTATAAGTCACTCAGTATATATCTATAAATGCATGTGTTAGTGTATGCATAAGAGTGTGCTTGAATATGCCAGAGTATATTTCAGGTGTTTGATTGTGTTAGCATATGCGTCAGTGTGTGTCTGAATATGTTAGTGTATTCTTCTGTGTGTGCCTGGGCATGTCACTCTATGCATCACTGTCTCCTTTGCTGTGTCAGTGTATGCATGAGTAGGCACACAGCTGTGTCAC
Source organism: Lissotriton vulgaris (assembly GCF_964263255.1). NCBI lineage: Eukaryota > Metazoa > Chordata > Amphibia > Caudata > Salamandridae > Lissotriton > Lissotriton vulgaris. The sequence continues at coordinate 1,696,373,646 of NC_141694.1, forward strand.
TGTTTGTATGAGGGTGCTACTGTGTGTGTCAGTATATGCATCAGTCTCTGACTAGATATGTCAAAATATGTATCTGTATGTGCTTGGGTGTGTCACTGTATGCATAAGCATGTCATTAGCTGTGTTACTGTATAGATGACTGTGTGTCTGAGTGTGTCACTATATCCATGAGTGTCTGCTTAGATATGTATGACTATATATAAATATGTGCATGGGTGTCCTACGGTATGGATCTGTGTGTATCTGGGTGTTTCAGTGTATGCATAACTGTGTACCTGGGTGTGTTAGTGTATGCATGAGTGTATGCCTGGGTGTGTCAGTATATGCATCAGTGTGTGCCTCAGTGTGTAGGCATATACATATGTGTGTTTCTGGATGTATAATTGTATGCATGAGTGTGTGACTGGCTGTGTTAGTGTTCACATGAATGTGTGCTTAAGTGTGTTAGTGTATTATCATTGCCTGGGTGTGCTGCTGTGTACTTCACAGTGTCTTTGGGTGATTCAGTATATGGATGAGTGCATAACTACATACAGCATACCCTAGGGTCACTTATATATAGAGAAAAGGCAGTTTAAATCTTGGCAAAGGATTTTAAATGCCTTCTCAACCTGTCAGTAAAAAAGCCACAGAGACTGTGTAATATCAGGCCCAAGATATCTTTGAAGACTTACTTGTCTGAATAGGATGACTTAGGCTACCTCAGTATATACCTAGACAGGTGTACCTCACCTTGTCTGGTGTGTTAGTAGTGGTGTAATAACTATGTAGGTATGTCACTAACTTTCTTAATGCCTCTTTAAGTCTGTATATATGTATGGATGGCCCAATTGGTTGTATAAGTACTTGGGTATATATGTAAATGAATGTATTAGTGCCTCTGTGTGTTTGTGACTGGATGTGTAAATAACTATATTGGTATATGACTGGGTGTCTAAGTGACTCTATAGTTTTCTAAATGTCTATATAAATACCTGTATGGATTGCTTACTGTCTGTGTTAGTGAATATTGAGGTATGTAACTGTGTGTGCAACTGTGTCAGTTCCGGCTGGACAGAGAAGTGCTGAATGGGTATGTGAGTGAATGTGTAAGTGCTTCTGTTGCTGTCTGATTGGGTGTATGAGGGCCTCTATAATTTTGTAAACAGGTATTTGAGTGACAGTATGGTTGACAGACTGGATTTATAACTGGGTGTATGGGTTTGTAAGAGTGCATGACACTCACTGAAATTTAAAAGTACTTATCTTACTTTTTAAGGATAGAGGATCCTCTCTATGGCTTACCTGCAGCCTACCTTATGGGCGACTTATATGTAATAAAAGAGGACTTTAAGGCTAGGTAAGAAGTCTTAATTGCCAAGTCTATCGGGTAGTAGAAAAGCACATACAGGCCCTGTAGTAACAGGCCTGAGACATGTTTAAAGGATAACTTGTCTGGATAGCTCCCTTGGTTGAGTACATATGTTAGCAAGTATACAATTGTTTCTAGCATGTGTAACTGGATATTTAAGTTACTTTTTCACTATATGACTAGCTATCTTACAATCTGTACAGGCTCTACATATGCATGCAAGTTCCGGTATAGATTGCTTACTTGCGCTGTTAGTGACTCTTGGGGTGTGAAACTCTGTGTACATGTGGCCCTGGTGGTTCTGGATGCATAACTACTGTGACATTGGATATTTAAGTAAATATATCTGGATCTCTTAGTTACTCTATGGGTCTCTCAATGTGTATGTAACGAGCTGCATGGATTGCTTACTGGCTGTGTTAGTAGGTTTTGGATTTTATTTTGCACTGCGGGCAACTCCCTCCATTACTGCTGGATACCTAAGAGCTATATTTGTAAGTGAGAGGGGATTTTTAAGCGCTGTTGTCTCTGTCTGACTGGGTGTTAGTGACTCAATCCTTTTACACATAGATGTGTGAGTTTCAGTATTGGAAGAAACTGGATCTATAACTGGACATATGGGCGTGTAAATGCGCATGTTACTTAATGAAACTACAAAACGCATTTCTTATCTTTATAGCTCATAGCTCCCTGCTTTATGGCCCATCTACAGTCTATCTTAGGAGTGAGTTATATGTAGAAGAAGAGGAGTTTAAGGGTTATCAATATCTTTTGAATGTGAAGTCGGCCTAGCATTACAACTATACACGCAGACTCTGTGCACACCTGAGACTTCTCTGAATGCTGAGAAAAATAGAGTTCAATTTAATGTAATGAACAAAATAATAAAAATCCAATGAGGGGAACCCAAGATATGATTTTTTAAATGTTTAAGTAAAAATAGCACCAAACAACACAAAGTGCCAGTGATAGTCAATTGGCACAGTAGAACAGGGCTTAGGTGCAATTTGACGCTGACCACAGTGGAGCGTTGGTCAAATATACTAAGCTGGTTCATCCTGAAAAAAGTTTTATCTTCTGACTTTAGTCTTTTAAGACCCATTCACCACAGGAGCACACTTCTAAACCCCAACAGGACAACAGATTAACAGGCTTCTAGGCTCTTCACAGGTTTCAAATAGCAGATTAAGTCCTCTCCTAACTGTCCAAAGATCCAGGAGTGTTCTGAAGTGGGTGCCTGGAGATACCACATTTATGCTGGGAATGAGCTAGTGGATGTGAATGACCTCTGGGGATGCCCTAACCAAATGGTTAAAGGTACCCAGGGCTAAGCCAACCACCTGCAGTCATTTTCAGGATGGTTCTGCCACTGTAAACCTGGTCTCTGCAGGCTGTGTAGGTAATGTACTATGGTAATTCTATTATTCACCAACATCCAAAACTAAAATCAGGTTTTAGGCAATCTCTGCATTCCCAACAAACTCAGACACAGACATCTGATAGAACCAAAGAACTGTCTTTAGTAACCAGGCAGTGGATACATGTCAGTTTTTTACCCATTCTTTTTCCCTCATTAGAAATAAGCCCCAAATGTCATATAAAAAACACCAGCACTTGTCTAAACAACTTGCCTTCCATTACAATTATATTTATATTAAGTCTTAAATGTTACCCTGTTGGGTTGTGCAGGCTTGTACTTTCTTCCGCTTCTCGTTCCCATACCACCCCTCCTTTTACCCCTCTTGGTATCTTCCTTTGTTCCATAGAGCTTGCTTTAAATGTTAGCGATGCCAGTTATTTCTGTGAGAAAATCTCTGGTGGTGGAGAGAGGAGACTGGAATAAACTTCTTCTTTAAACTTCATATTTATCTCGTAAATTTACATCACCTTCCTCACCTCACCTTTGCAAATATCTATTCTTGCCTGTAAGTCTATCAATTTCTGCAATTGATTTTAGCAGACCAGAGGCATCAACTCTGGAACACAAATGCGGATGGAAGTCTGTAAACATGACCTGTCTTTTTCTTTTAAACAGTATGGACATCCAAAAACAGGATTACTTAAAAAAACACTTGCTTTGTTCACAAAAAGGTCAGGGACTGTCCTGCCAAGTCCAGTGTATGGGGCTAAGTGAATCCAATTGTCTATCTGCCCACTTCTCAGCAGTCTCTTAAGACCTGCAGAAGGAGCGACTCCGGTCATGCTAGTGTCCTGAGGTTTCTTACCTCGTGCCATGTGAACCTCGGACATTAGGGAAGAGGAGACACAGCTCGCACAGGGCTGTGCATAACAGTAACTGCCCCCTGCAAAGGGTCAGTAAGGGCAGAACGGCAGGTTAAGTTAAAAAGCCAAACAGTGTTGGGCAAAGTGGTGAACTGGTGGAGCTGCAAGTACTCGACAAAAGTGCTAGAGAAGAGAGGTGTGGCCTGTACCATGTAAGAAGTCTGTGCATACATATTCCTCCATATAATGCCTGGGACAGCATGGTCTGGTGAATATGAAACACATAACTCCTTTTGTTTACTTAGATATTCAAAATAATTAGAAGTACAAACAGGTAGTCCTCCAGGGACGTTTGTTCTGGACTCTCACCCACAAGAAGATCATGAAAACAGGATGTGACGTTCAAGCAGGACTTGACACTTTTATGTCAAAAAGAGGCCCACTGAGATGGAGGCTGATTGGTTTGGAGGACAAAAGAAGGGTTCAGTCCTGACTGTTAGCTACACCTATTTGTGACAGGGTAGGCCTCTTTGAAGTGAATCAAGTCTTTAGGCCAAGCCCGAAGACCATCCTCTCAAGGGTACAACAACATCTCTCAACACCCAATGCCATTTGTCTCTGTCCTGGAAGCAAGTTCATACCTCATTCACACCAATGGTAATGCTAATATTTGGCTGGCAGAAGAGGGAGAACAAAAATATTTTCTTCCAGGGACTTCAGACATGGTAAAGGTAACTTTAAAAAAAATTAAAAGTAATCTTTCCAAAATATATATACAAATTCAACTTCACCAGTGAATTGGGCTTGTAATAAATATTTCAAAAAGTCCTGATATAAAATCTGTAGCTGTTTTTAGGCTTAATGCTGTATTCCTATGGAATATCATTCACCCTGCCACAGTGAAAGTACCCGTTAGGACTTTTTCACCGTAAGGACATCTTTAACATCAAACCTTTACATGTCCCATTTTCAAATATCATGCACCTTGCCAGATGGGCAACAAGGTCTACTTTGGGGTGACTTATTAATATTTATAAGAAAGGTTAAAGCCTGTCAGAGCAGGTTATTTTGACATGTCTAATTTGCAGTTAAACTCTGCATACCCAGGCTACTGGTGGCAAGCCTGCAGTTGTGCATACATTGTCACTGTAGTAGATGGCACAATGACTGCTCAAGTCCACTTGTGACATTTTGCTTAAAGGCCCAGGGTACACCTTGGAACCATATAGTAAGGATGTATCTGTAAGTTAAATATGCCAATCAGGGGTATACCAGTTTCATTATGTTGAAAGGAGGAAAACAAGTACTTTTTCACTGCTTAGCAAAGGTAAAGTGCACAGAGTTCTATAGCCAGCAAAAATAAGCCAAACAATTCTGGGGTGATCCTGCAGAAAGGGCGCCTTTCCAACAGTAGATTAATATTGTACATAAGCAAAAGGATTTAGTGAAAGTTCACCTTTTATTACTATCTTTCTCTTTTAAATCTGGCTGTTTGCATGAGTAAGTCAGATTTACATGTAAAAAAGGTTTTGTGAAACTCCTTCTATGTCTTTAAACAGGTATTCCATCATTATGACGATTTTCCAAAAGGAAGAAGCCAGCCTGACGAAATCAGGCTGATGAAAAATTATTTTGTTTAACTACCAAAATGATGGAATACCTTGCCCATGAAAACAGTATGCTTTTGTGGGAAAGATAATCCACATTTCTGGAAAAAAATGGAGACTCCGCCCAGGAAAGAATAGAACAGAGGGTGGAAAGAGAGGATGGGGTAGTGTAGAGGGGCAAGAGGATTTATTTGTAAGGTTTTGAAAAAATGGATGGGGAAAAACAGAAATGGAGCAGCCCAAGATGTTTTTATGCTATTGCGTAGGTGTAAAAATTGTGATGTGGCGTGAATTGAGTGATTAAGCAGGAACCCTCATTAAAAACACAATCATAGGGTTTAGAAGCATTAAAAACTTAATAGAAACCACTCCAGAAGACCTGCATTTTTCTACAAGAAAGACTTTCACCAGGTTGTTTTGTTCATGCTTGTGAAAGTCATTCTTGGAGAACAACTTGTCAAAAACAGGTGTTCGAAAACAATTGTCAGGGCCATGTACTTAGGGTGTGCTCTGTAGTGTAGGAAAATGAAATCTAAGCCATGCTATAAAATGGGTCAACAGAAACCTTGTCTTCAAGTCACAACGGCACTTCAGCGAGACATCAGACCTGCAGGGCCTTTAGGTGAAACCTGGCTTCTCTTTGGAAATACATATTTGATTATCTGTCTTACTCCAGCAGGGGCTGTTTCCTAGGTCTAAATGGCGAGCATTGGCCCAGTGGCATAAATGCATATCCTGTGGGGACTCAACTTCAATTTAGGGAAATTCAGTTGAGGAAATAAACTTGGTACGTATTTTCACTAATCTTTAACAAATCTTTGGCACCTTTTGCCTGTGGCAGCCACTGAAATGATTACAACAATGAAGAAATGATGTGTTGTTTTAGGGAAATATCCGTTTCTGAAGTTGGCATATCAAAAACAATCAGACTCCATTGTGACTTAATTAGAACAAGTGAAACATACAAAACAGCCATAGCAGAGCACAATCACAAAATGATTAGCACAACATACCCTGTTAATTGAGACCACACGCTGTTAAAATGCTTCTAATGGAAACCCCTAAAGCAATAAGAAGGAGATGGAATAGCTGAGCTGAAATAAGAGCTAATAAAATTTCAATTAGTATTCTCTCATAATTTGTTCCATTGAACTTTTTGAACATTATTTGATGTGAACATGAAAAATGATATACACCTATTATTTCTTAACTAAAATGCCTTTAAAAACTCATTTGACAAAATATCTCCACTGAAATCCATACTTGCATTTTTTTGATGTATCCAGTTCCAAATGTGTATACTCTAGGAAAAGATAAAGATTCAGAAAATTATCTAAGTTGAGATGTTGGTCAGTAACAGCATCCGACCTCTAAAACAATCAAAATTATTGAATTGGTATTAGCGACCCTGGGACACTGTCCCTGAGTCTGCCATGGCGATGGGGTCTCCAGGCCCATGGAATAGCTTGAGGAGGGCTGCGGCATGGCCACTCTCTCCATCTAGTGTGTTGCAGGCCTGGCGGATGGGGTCCCCGTGGGGTCCCCGTGGCCTCTAGGAAGGCTAGGAGTGCAGCCCCTTCCCCTTTATTAAACTGGCAGCCCTGGTGATGGGCTCCCTGGGCCTTTTAGAGGCTTAGGGAGAGAGACCTTGCCCCCACCTACTCCTAAATTCATGTGCACTGACCACAGGGTGCTGGCCCACCTAGGCTTTTTTTAAACACTTTAAAAAAAAAGAAATCACCACAGATTTGCAATAGCTCCACGAGAAATGTGGAGTCAGGGTTTCGACAGACAGATGCAATATTACTACAACATTGATTTATAAAATTGAAACACAAGATCTATGTATTCTATTGATCGCTCAAATCACAGGATATGACAATATTTGGATTTGTACTGGGGTTCTCTCAATTTATTAATCAGTGTGACAGTCAATACATACTGTACATATATTCGTACAAGAAAAAGATTTTTTCAAAAACATTTCATGTTTATACAGTTATTTTTTCAAGGTCCCCTTCTTGTTGCTGGAAAAATAGAATAGCACGGTGAAATAGGGAAATGACAGCCAACATGTTTTATTACATTAAGCAGACCAAAAAATGCACCTCCTACGGAAAGATGATCCTAACTATAACTATCCAGCATTTATATATATATATATATATATATATATGTATATATATATATATATATATATATATATATATATATATATATATATATATATATATATATATATATATATGTACAAAACAGAAGGTTGCCCTTGAAGGAACGATTTTGGAAAAGGGAGTGGTGATGGACAGAGTTTCTGAATGATGCAGAATACTCTTACCCAGTCAAGAGATCAGGGCTTGATCCATTACCGTTTTTTAGCTCACTGCACCATCCCAGCTCAGAACCTGGCTACATGCAAATTAGTCTTTTCCTGTCCCAGTGCATGATGGGAACAGGGCAAACCAAACTACCAAGCCAATTCTTATACTGGGAAGGAAACAAGCTTCCGGGGACCGGTTTCTGACATTTCAGCCGTCGTCGGCCCCGCTTGCTTGAATCCTGATGGTGCAATGAGCAAGGGACTCACATCTGAGTATACCCTCCCACACATAGTGTGGACAAAATCGATTTTGGAAAAGGGGGTGGTGATGGACAGAGTTTCTGAATGATGCAGAATACTCTTACCCAGTTAAGAGATCAGGGCTTGATCCATCACCGTTTTTTAGCTCACTTCCCCATCCCAGCTCAGAACCTGGCTACATGCAAATTAGTCTGTTCCTGTCCCTGTGCATGATGGGAACAGGGCAAACCAAACTACCAAGCCAATTCTTATACTGGGAAGGAAACATGCTTCCGGGGACCGGTTTCTGGCATTTCAGCCGTCGTCGGCCCGGCTTGCTTGAATCCTGATGGTGCAATGAGCAAGGGACTCACGTCTGAGTATACCCTCCCACACATAGTGTGGACAAAATCGATTTTGGAAAAAGGGGTGGTGATGGACAGAGTTTCTGAATGATGCAGAATACTCTTACCCAGTCAAGAGATCAGGGCTTGATCCATCACCGTTTTTTAGCTCACTGCACCATCCCACCTCAGAACCTGGCTACATGCAAATTAGTCTGTTCCTGTCCCAGTGCATGATGGGAACAGGGCAAACCAAACTACCAAGCCAATTCTTATACTGGGAAGGAAACAAGCTTCCCGGGAGCGGTTTCTGGCATTTCAGCCGTCGTCGGCCCGGCTTGCTTGAATCCTGATGGTGCAATGAGCAAGGGACTCACGTCTGAGTATACCCTCCCACACATAGTGTGGACAAAATCGATTTTGGAAAAGGGGGTGGTGATGGACAGAGTTTCTGAATGATGCAGAATACTCTTACCCAGTCAAGAGATCAGGGCTTGATCCATCAACGTTTTTTAGCTCACTGCACCATCCCAGCTCGGAATCTGGCTACATGCAAATTAGTCTGTTCCTGTCCCAGTGCATGATGGGAACAGGGCAAACCAAACTACCAAGCAAATTCTTATACTGGGAAGGAAACAAGCTTCCGGGGACCGGTTTCTGGCATTTCAGCCGTCGTCGGCCCGGCTTGCTTGAATCCTGATGGTGCTATGAGCAAGGGACTCACGTCAGAGTATACCCTCCCACACATAGTGTGGACAAAATCGATTTTGGAAAAGGGGGTGGTAATGGACAGAGTTTCTGAATGATGCAGAATACTCTTACCCAGTCAAGAGATCAGGGCTTGATCCATCACCGTTTTTTAGCTCACTGCACCATCCCAGCTCAGAACCTGGCTACATGCAAATTAGTCTGTTCCTGTCCCAGTGCATGATGGGAACAGGGCAAACCAAACTACCAAGCCAATTCTTATACTGGGAAGGAAACAAGCTTCCGGAGACCGGTTTCTGGCATTTCAGCCGTCGTCGGCCCGGCTTGCTTGAATCATGATGGTGCAATGAGCAAGGGACTCACGTCTGAGTATACCCTCCCACACATAGTGTGGACAAAATCGATTCCATCAGGATTCAAGCAAGCCGGGACGACGACGGCTGAAATGCCAGAAACCGGTCCCCGGAAGCTTGTTTCCTTCCCAGTATAAGAATTGGCTTGGTAGTTTGGTTTGCCCTGTTCCCATCATGCACTGGGACAGGAACAGACTAATTTGCATGTAGCCAGGTTCTGAGCTGGGATTGTGCAGTGAGCTAAAAAACGGTGATGGATCAAGCCCTGATCTCTTGACTGGGTAAGAGCATTCTGCATCATTCAGAAACTCTGTCCATCACCACCCCCTTTTCCAAAATCGATTTTGTCCACACTATGTGTGGGAGGGTATACTCAGACGTGAGTGCCTTGCTCATTGCACCATCAGGATTCAAGCAAGCCGGGCCGACGACGGTTGAAATGCCAGAAACCGGTCCCCGGAAGCTTGTTTCCTTCCCAGTATAGGAATTGGCTTGGTAGTTTGGTTTGCCCTGTTCCCATCATGCACTGGGACAGGAACAGACTAATTTGCATGTAGCCAGGTTCTGAGCTGGGATGGTGCAGTGTGCTAAAAAACGGTGATGGATCAATCCCTGATCTCTTGACTGGGTAAGAGTATTCTGCATCATTCAGAAACTCTGTCCATCACCACCCCCTTTTCCAAAATCGATTTTGTCCACACTATGTGTGGGAGGGTATACTCAGACGTGAGTGCCTTGCTCATTGCACCATCAGGATTCAAGCAAGCCGGGCCGACGACGGTTGAAATGCCAGAAACCGGTCCCCGGAAGCTTGTTTCCTTCCCAGTATAGGAATTGGCTTGGTAGTTTGGTTTGCCCTGTTCCCATCATGCACTGGGACAGGAACAGACTAATTTGCATGTAGCCAGGTTCTGAGCTGGGATGGTGCAGTGTGCTAAAAAACGGTGATGGATCAAGCCCTGATCTCTTGACTGGGTAAGAGTATTCTGCATCATTCAGAAATTCTGTCCATCACCACCCCCTTTTCCAAAATCGATTTTTTCCACACTATGTGTGGGAGGGTATACTCAGACGTGAGTCCCTTGCTCATTGCACCATCAGGATTCAAGCAAGCCGGGCCGACGACGGCTGAAATGCCAGAAACCGGTCCCCGGAAGCTTGTTTCCTTCCCAGTATAAGAATTGGCTTGGTAGTTTGGTTTGCCCTGTTCCCATCATGCACTGGGACAGGAACAGACTAATTTGCATGTAGCCAGGTTCTGAGCTGGGATGGTGCAGTGAGCTAAAAAACGGTGATGGATCAAGCCCTGATCTCTTGACTGGGTAAGAGTATTCTGCATCATTCAGAAACTCTGTCCATCACCACCCCCTTTTCCAAAATCGATTTTGTCCACACTATGTGTGGGAGGGTATACTCAGACGTGAGTCCCTTGCTCATTGCACCATCAGGATTCAAGCAAGCCGGGCCGACGACGGCTGGAATGCCAGAAACCGGTCCCCGGAAGCTTGTTTCCTTCCCAGTGTAAGAATTGGCTTGGTAGTTTGGTTTGCCCTGTTCCCATCATGCACTGGGACAGGAACAGACTAATTTGCATGTAGCCAGGTTCTGAGCTGGGATGGTGCAGTGAGCTAAAAAATGGTGATGGATCAAGCCCTGATCTCTTGACTGGGTAAGAGTATTCTGCATCATTCAGAAACTCTGTCCATCACCACCCCCTTTTCCAAAATCGATTTTGTCCACACTATGTGTGGGAGGGTATACTCAGACGTGAATCCCTTGCTCATTGCACCATCAGGATTCAAGCAAGCCGGGCCTACAACGGCTGAAATGCCAGAAACCGGTCCCGGGAAGCTTGTTTCCTTCCCAGTATAAGAATTGGCTTGGTAGTTTGGTTTGCCCTGTTCCCATCATGCACTGGGACAGGAACAGACCAATTTGCATGTAGCCAGGTTCTGAGCTGGGATGGTGCAGTGAGCTAAAAAACGGTGATGGATCAAGCTCTGATCTCTTGACTGGGTAAGAGTATTCTGTATCATTCAGAAACTCTGTCCATCACCACCCCCTTTTCCAAAATCGATTTTGTCCACACTATGTGTGGGAGGGTATACTCAGACGTGAGTCCCTTGCTCATTGCACCATCAGGATTCAAGCAAGACGGGCCGACGACGGCTGAAATGCCAGAAACCGGAGCCCGGAAACATGTTTCCTTCCCAGTATAAGAATTGGCTTGGTAGTTTGGTTTGCCCTGTTCCCATCATGCACTGGGACAGGAACAGACTAATTTGCATGTAGCCAGGTTCTGAGCTGGGATGGTGCAGTGAGCTAAAAAACGGTGATGGATCAAGCCCTGATCTCTTGACCGGGTAAGAGTATTCTGCATCATTCAGAAACTCTGTCCATCACCACCCCCTTTTCCAAAATTGCCCTTGAAGGAACGCCAGCACAACAGGTAAGTAACTCCTTTTTTTATTTCAGGCTGCTGGAAAACATTACTTCTCCCCCATTCAGCGCCAAATGCATTTCGGGCTCCATGCCCTTGTTCACTGGCTTGATTAACACAGTCCCGTCAGCCTTGTGGACTATAATGTCATTAACCCCGCCCTGGTGGGTCTTAGAATGTCGAAAAGGATACTGGGGTTTGTAGTCCTATAACTGCTCCAACTCTCCCAATCAAAGAAATAAGTCAGCACACCTGTTGTTCGTTGCGCTGAATGTCCCGACTACAACTCCCAGAATACATCATGGTTATGTATCTGGATTGGCGGCATGGGGAGCAGTAAAACACATTGGTGCGGGCCTGTTGTTACTTTGCAGGTAGGTGGTACAGGTATCCCCCATATGAAGTCCAACGTCCACAGTCACCTCACTGGGTCCCCTCGGACTGCTGCTACCAAATGAATTAAGACCTGTTTTATTACATTAAGCAGACCAAAAAATGCATCTCCTATTGAAACATGATCCTAACTATAAATATCCAGCATATATATATATATATATATATATACTACCTTGTTATAGTTAGGACCTAGTTTTCATAGGAAATCCACAACATTCTATTAGGAATATCTTTAGCGCCGGTTGATGAATCTTTGTGAATTTCTCAAAGAAGGTGGCCCGTTATGCTCCCCTCCTTCCCTGAAAGTGTCGGGGGAATTCGTGAAGCGGGGGCCGAGAAAAAAGGGGGGTCCCAACACGTGGTTTCTCCATGGACGAGTAGACACGGCTACAGCCCGAACCGCTGAATGGAATTACACAATACTTGGCAAAATGGTAGGGACTGGTACGCAGTAGGGCCTTTTCCATATTTGGTGAAAATCGCTCCAGTGGTTTTTATGAAAATTAGCTACAAAAAATGTATATATCTATATCCGCGCTTAGAGCGCTTTAGGTACGCGTACCGGGTGTCTGTGAACATTCCAAACGGTCCGGAGAGTCCGCCATCTTGTGTCTCGGTAGAACTGAGACACAAGAGGTGAAAAACAAAAGGGGAAAACGTTAAAAAGGGGCAGGGTAGACCCCCTGACCTCCTAGGTTTTCTCAGGGGGGCCTAGAAGGACCCCGAAGGGCAAAAAAGCTATTTTTTTTTTTAATTTCGCGAAGTACGCTCAGGGCGCGTGTACGGTTGCGCGTACGGGTGCGCGCACCCTGAGCGCACCGGAGTTTAAATATAAAAAAAAATAGACAGGAAAAAACATTAAAAAATTAATAATACAAAAATATAGAATATTGGAATAATTAGAAAAAATTATAAAAATTAATAGCTATAAAAATTAGCTATTAAAAAAATTTACTCACTCCCTCTGTCCTCTCACATCCTCACTCCCCTTCACTCACACCCTCTCTCTTACCCTCACTCCCTCCATCCACTCACGTTGTCACTCACCCTTCCCTCACGCTCACTCCCTTTAACTCCCTCACTTACCTTTCTTTGCTCCCTCACTCAGTCCCCTTCTCTTACTCCTTCCTTCACTCCCTCTATCTCCTCACTCCCTCACTCCCCTTGTCTTATGCTCACTCGCCTTTATCCACCCTCTATCACCCCTCTTTCCTCAACCTCACTCCCCTTCTCTCACCCTCCCTCACCCCTGTTCCCTTACTCCACTTCCCTCACTTATCCTCATTCCCCATCCTTAACTCCCCTTCTCCTCACTCTCCTGCTAGTAGTATGACAAACAGGCAAGAGGCGTTCTCTCAGCAATTGCAAAGAGGTAGTAAGGGAAATGGGTGGGGACTTTCCATAGTTGTGAAAAAAACTGTTATGAACCAATCAAAAGTGTTGTTTTAAGGTCACATGGCTTTACGCTTGCTTCCGCTGCACGCTCGGGGCGCTTACGGGGGAGCTTACGCGGCACGTACCTAGGCACTTACGGAGGCGCTTCCAGGGGCGCTTACGCTGCGCGTATGAATGACGTTTTGCTCGATTTTCGGTAATGTGTTTAAAGTTCAAATACGGTTTTTAAAAATCAAAAATACTACTTTTATGAGTATGCCACTAAATGTCTTGCATTATTATTTATTTTAAATACATAAATATATTTTTTTCCGCTCACGGGAATTGCGCTCACGCTACGTGTACGGGTGCGTTTATGGGTGCACGCACCCTGAGCGCACCAGGGTTTAAATATAAAAAAAAATGGAAAAATACATTAAAAAATTAATATTACAAAAATATAGAATATTGGAAAAATTAGAAAAAATTAAATGAATAGCTATAAAAATTAGCTATTAAAAAAATGTACTCACTCCCCTGTCCTCTCACATCCTCACTCCTCTTCCCCTCACTCTCCTCCCCCACTCACCTTTTCCCAGTACCTCTGCTTCACTCCCCTTCCCCTTCTTTCCTTCCTTCGCTCCCTCAGTAATTCCCCGTTCCTCACTCACCTTACTCCACTTCACTCACTCCTTCTCTCACTCCCTCTGTCCTCTCACTTCCTCACTCCTCTTCCCTCACTCCCTCTGTCTTACCCTCACTACCTCCGTCCCCTCACTCTCTTACTTCCCTTCACTCACCCTCACTCACCATCCATCCCTCACTGTCATCAACTCACCCTCACTCACTCCCCCTTCCTTCTCCCTCACTCCCCTTGCCTTACTCTCACCCCATTACTTTATCCTCCCTCACCCTCCTTCCCTCAATATCAATCCCCTTTTTCCACCTTTACTCACTCCCTGTCACTCTCCTTTGTTCACTCCCCTTCTGTCATTTGTTCTCTCAGTCACTTTCTCCCCTTCATTCAGTCATTTTATCCATTCATTCATGCAGTACACATTCATTGAAAAAAAGAATGACACAATATATAAGGAATCTAGGGCCAGATGTAGGTCTCGATTTTTGGCCATTTACCGGCCGGTAACGGCCGATTTCGGCCGTTACCGACCGGTAAATGGCCATGGAGATGTAGGGGCTGAAAAATGACACATAATCGGTAATTTTACCAATTCGGTAATTTTACCGAATCGGTAAAATTACAGAATCGGTAAATTTACCGATTCTGTATATTTTACCGATTCGGTAAAAATACCGACCGGTAAAATTACCGAATATGTGTCATTGCAATGTAGGTAGCAATATTTACATTGCTACTGGGCTCCAAGATTCGGTATTTTACCATGCAATACAATTGCATGGTAAAATACCGATTCAGGTGTACATGCACATCTGTGCATGTACACCTGTGCCATGTGGCACACATACATGCCCTTAGGGCATGTATGTGTGCCACATTGCACAAGAGCCTAAAACAGGGGTGCCAGAGGGTGTCAAAGTGACACCCCCTGCACCCTTGCAAAAATCGGTATTTACCGATTCGGTAAATACCGAATCGGTATTTGATATTGAATCCTATGGGCTTCAAGGCCCATAGGATTCAATAGCAAATACCGATTCGGTATTTACCGAATCGGTAAATACCGATTTTTACCGATTCGGTAAAATTTACCGAATTGGTACCTACATTAGAAATACCTACTCTAAAGTACCGAATCGGTAAAATTCGGTAATGTAGAGTCGGTATTTCTAATTTACCTACATCGGAGCCATAGTTCTTTTTTGAGAACTGGAGGTTGTTCTAAAAAAACTTTTTTTTTCTTTTTTTTGTTTTCATATTTTCTACTTTTTAAGAACGATTTTAAAAAAATTTGATTTTTTTCAGGACAAAAACAAAACCAGGGAAAGCAAAACTGCTCAACAGGAGCAAAAAAAAGGGGAAACATTAGGGCTGGGTGGAGCAGCGGTGTTCCTCCTTCTTTTGAACAATTAGTTCAATGCTCTGCTCCCCGTAGCAGAGCAGTTGATCACACTGTTTGCAGTGTATTTTCAAATCTGCAAAAACCGTCTGCACTTTGGGGATTAAAGTTGTTGTTGTTCCTCTCAGAGACGATGTAGATGCTCCGGTGGAGGTTCAGGCGCCATCTCTTGGGGGATTGCGTGCCAAGTCCCTGGTGCTCTCCCTAGCAAAGTTGTTAGGATGCCTCCTTTCAACATGCCGGATCAAGGTGGCATTCCCAAAGCTGTATTTTCTTGTGGGATCCCCACGTGACAGAGTTGTGTCACATATCCGGCACGTTACCTTTGCGGCATTACATTTCTTTTCACCCTCTGGGAAAGTAAAGAACTTCCAAATGAAATGCTCTTTAACTTTTCTTTGGGGGGGGTCCTCAGGCAGGAATTCCACATCATAATCTGTGGAGGGGTCCTGGGAAGCAGACATCTTTGAAAAATGAGTTCTAGTAGTATGACAAACAGGCAAGAGGTGTTCTCTCAGCAATTGCAAAGAGATAGTGAGGGAAATGGGTGGGGACTTTCCATAGTTGTGAAACAAACTTATGAACCAATCAAAAGTGTTGTTTTTTGAGGTCACATGGCTTTACACTTGCTTACGCTGCACGCTCCAGGGCGCTTATGGGGGTGCTTACTCGACACGTACGTAGGCGCTTACGGAGGCGCATACGGGGGCGCTTACGCGGCGCGCATGAATGACGTTTTGCTCGATTTTTGGTAATGTGTTTAAAGTTCAAATACGGTTTCTAAAAATCAAAAATACTACTTTTATGAGTATGCCACTAAGGGCCAGATGTAGGAGAGTAAATACCGGTCGGTAACGGCCGATTTCGGCCGTTACCGACCGGTATTTAGGATTTGGCATGTAGGGGCCATCATTTTACAGAATCGTAAATTTACTGATTCGGTAAATTTACCGATTCTGTAAAATACCGAATCAGTAATTTTACCGATTCGGTAAATCCACATGTAGGTGACACTCCTAAGAGTGTCACAGGCCCTTAAGAATCGGTATTTCACCACCCAATCCAATTGGGTGGTAAAATACCGAATTCAGGTGTGCATGCACATCTGCGCATGCACACCTGTGCAATGTGACAAGCAGACATGCCCTTAGGGCATGTCTGTGTGCCACATGGCTCACAAGTCCGGAATTGGGGTGCTATAGGGTGTCAAAGTGACACCCCTGCACCCTTGCAGGATTTGGTATTTACCGATTCGGTAAATACCGAATCGGTATTGCCCATTGATTCCTATGGGCTTCATGGCCCATAGGAATCAATGGGCAATACCGATTCGGTATTTACCGAATCGGTAAATATCGAATCCTACCGATTCGGTAATTCTCAATTTGGAATTACCTACATCTCCCCCCTTCATATTTACCGACTCTTAAATACCGAATCGGTAAAATTCGGTATTTAAGAGTCGGTAAATATGAATTACCTACATCTGGCCCCAGATTTCTTGCATTAATATTTACTTTAAATACATAAATATATTTTTTTTCACTCACAGCAATTGCGCTCACGCTACGTGTACGGGTGCGTTTACAGGTGCACGCACCCTGAGCGCACCAGGGTTTAAATATAAAAAAAAGACAGGAAAAATACATTAATAAAAAATATTATAAAAATATAGAATATTGAAATAATTAGAAAAGATTATAATAATTAATAGCTATAAAAATGTGATATTAAAAAAACATAATAATTCACTTAAAAAAAACGTAGGTTTCAAACTCGTTATAGTTAGGAATTAGCATTTAAAAAACCTTTGAAATTCACTGAAAAAACTATAGGTTTAACACTCATTATAGTTAGGAATTAGCATTTAAAAAACCTTTGAAATTCACAAAAAAAACCATAGGTTTCACACCAGTTATAGTTAGCTGGACATTTTACTCATACAAAACCATTGAAATTCCAACGTTATAGTTAGTTGGACTCACTATAACTCGCACGCCCGCAATCCACTGCTGATGATGTCACATATTACATCATTCATGACATGGTCAGTGACATCACTGATGACATCTCAAATGACATCACTGATGACATCATCCAGTGAATGTGGTTTGCTTCGTTATTTAAATATGTATATGGGCTAGATGGGAAGCTGCTATAACCTACCCGCGAACATTGCACACCCATACCCATAATAAAGGCTGGTAATCTGTTGTTGGACTCGCGTGTGTCTCATCTTGTGAGCTACCAACGTATCGGAAAACTACAGGCGGATGGCTCTTCCACTGAGACGGCACCACTTCATAATTATTAGGAGGCCATGAGGATAGATCCACTGCCCTCGTTTATGGAGCAACAACCGTGGATTTAAGATGTGCCTGTTTGCGGGGACCAAGTGGGGGCTTCTATGACAGCAGTCAGCAGTGCGCTCTAATATTGAGAAGGGGACTAATGTGCACTACAACTCCCAGAAGCGAAGATTGACGAATAAAAGGGGCGGAACATTCATGCATACTATTGGGAGCTGTTGCACGCCCGAGCACGAGCTTGCCACAAGCCTTTGAAAAAGGGGAAACTTTAATAGCATAAAGCGAGATGGGAAGCTGCTATAACCTACCCGCGAACATTGCACACCTATACCCATAATAAAGGTTGGTAACCTGTTGTTGGACTCGCGTGTGTGTCATCTTGTGAGCTACCAACGTATCGGAAAACTACAGGCGGACGGCTCTTCCGCCGAGACTGCACCACTTCATAATTTAGGAAGAAACCAAGTTACAACAAGCACCCTCTGAGAAGTCAAGAATCAGTAATAATTCTGCATTACACATTGGTTATTTCACCACTTTTTCATCAGTTTCAGACACAAGTTCATGAGAAATAAATGGGCTTCAAAGTATGGATCCAAAACCGTACGTAGTATCTTCAAAAATCTTTATTTTAAGCACATTAAAAGTTCTCCAGCTTTGCACTGCCGACACGTGTTTCGCCCACACAGGGGCTTTTTCAAGGCTGGAAGCAATAAAAATTGCAGTAAATAAATGGGCTGAATTTTACACTAAATATATACAGTTTCCCTACATATATACAACAGGTCTCATAAGTTTTATCCTTAAAAGCAACAGTGAGAAACACTTTTAAAATGGACATGGGTCCTAAGAAAAACCACAAGAAACAAAAGATATTACATGCTATGTACACAATCATGGTGGATATACTGAGAGTACCCAACATTGCATATGACCAGAGAATCACTTTTTAAACTCTATGCGCCATTGATATTTACAAAACGGTTGCAACCATATTACAGTTATCTGATTTCAAAGCTCTAACCTTATATTCAATAGAGAGGGTGGCGTGAGGATCTTAAGGATGATCCTAGTTGGTGCTTAATGCCCCCCAATGTAATGAGTGGCCTAAAAACCTCTAACATGATGGACTATGTAGTTAAACATTATGTAAGCTTAAACCTACCAATCTCATTCAAGATGGACAGGTCAGATTGTCAGGATGGTCTGATCGGTGTGTCGTAGCAGGAATCGTACGAAAGTGTTAAGAATCCTAATACAGTAGAGAAAGGGTGAACGAAAACATGTTTTAAGAAAAGATGGATCACACGGATCAATATAGTTTAAAAGTGCATTGATGTTAAAAGTACCTCTACCTATTGATTAAAGAGTTGGCGGTTGCGACGTCCAAGATGTATGTTGAAACATGATAACTGCAAAAGATAGCAGTACTAGTTATTGGTAACATGCTATATGAGATAATTTCCCAAGAGCAAGAGCGTCACATTAGTGTCTAAATAGCGAAGAGGTATGGGCATATGAGCATTAACTCACTTAGTAGGGAGGCGATAGTCACTTGGTGGAGATCAGTTCTAGTTTTCATTTGAGATGTCATCTGTGATGTCACAGACCATGTCATCAGTGACATAGTAAGTGGGGTCATAAGCAGTGCATTGCGGGTGCTCGAGTTATAGTTAACTCAACTAAATATAACGGCTGAATTTCTCTTGTTTTGTATGAATAAAATTTGACACTAACTATAATGTCCGTATAAGCGTTGGTTTTTCTAGTGAATTTCTAAGGTTTTTTAAAATTCTGTTTGTAACTATAACGTCCCTGTAACCTTTGTTTTTTTTAGTGAATTTCTAAGGTTTTTTTAAATTCTATTTGCTAACTATAATGTTTTTGTAACCTTTGTTTTTTTAAGTGAATTTCTAAGGTTTTTTAAATAGCAGTCACGTTTGCAGAGTGGTGGAGAAAGGGGGCTGTGGCTCAGACCAGCTCTCAGGAATCCCACTGCGTAGGATTTACAGAAGGTACCAGGAGGGCTTCTTGGCCCCTAAGGTCCCTCTGGAGCCAAGGGTACTTTATCCCCCAGCTTGCAGTGCACTTGGAGGCATATTTGCAGACTAGTGGAGAAAGGGAGCGTGGCCTCTGACAACGTCTCAGCAATCTTGCTGTGTGGGACCTACGGGAGGTAACAGAAGGGGTTGGTGGCCCCAAAGGACGTTCTTGGGGGTTGTAATATTTTTACACATTGTGTGCCGGATATAGAGGTGCTGACATCAACTACCCATACGTCTCTGAGCCCGTGTAGTGGAGTGTGCATGTCTGTCCTCAATGCGGTATATAATCCTGTGATTGTCATGTGTCATCTGGACACGGTACAGAGAGTATGGAACGCTTGTGTCATGGCCAATTCAGATTGCCTACACCCACACCGCTGTCTTAACAGCGTAGTAATTGTCCCAAAAAAGAGAAAGAGACCAGCTGGCAGGTCATAGGCTGCCTGCAAATTCTCAAAATACCTCTTCAATCCAGCCACATGAAGATCCTCAAAGGTTCCCAACCCGAAGGTCACCTAATCCTCCAAAATGCGTGATACATCCTTCTGGAAGAATTGGGACATTCTACGGTGGGGGAGGCTTGGGGAATTGGGGTGGTCACCCTCGCTTTCTGTAAATATCCCAGCCAGCAATATTTAGCCACCAGTTGTAGGCTACTGAGTTCAGTTTCAAGCCATTTGGACTCAAATAAAAGTTGCATCAGCCATGGAGGGGGAGGGGTGTCCCTTTTATCTGGCGTGTCACCCTACATTCTATTGGCAACCCATCTATTGACCAACTGCAACTGAGCCACCAAATAGTACACCTCGGGAGCTGCCAAACCACCATCCTGAAAAGGATGTGTAGCTTCGTAAGAGCCACTCGGCGTCTGTCCATGCCCCAAATGAGACCAGTAAGCAAAGTGTGCACCTCCCAAAAATGTAGTCCCAGGGATTGTAATGGGGAGGGTGGTGAAATAATATAGCAGCCTGGGTAAGGCTATCATCTTGGCAATTGCCCATAGATATGGGGAGAGTTTTCCAGAAATGTATCCTACTGCGGAGCACCATTAGCAATCTGTCCATGTTGCCCTAAAGTAGATCAACCTTTGTCCTGTAAAGCTGGATCCCCAGATATCAAAAAGTGGTAGGATTTCTAAAAATGCTATTTTTTTAACAAATAGCATGCTGCTCACACTCAGAGGTAAGTTAAGTTTATGTTACGAATGCTATCTGATACAGCTTGAGCAAGCTAGTTGCTTGGCACTTCCTACTCGTTGGCGCTCACTTAGGTTGATTATTTAAGAAGCCATGCAGGCTCTTCTGCCCTGTGACTAAGATATTGGTAGTATATCAGTGAGTAGGGTTCTCTGTACCTTTCTTTGCACATACAGTCACAATCTCCAAGTGATGTGGCCCATTAAAAGGGGTTGAGAAGCAAAGATCTTTTGTTGCAATGCATTAGTTGTTCAAAATGTAGTTTAGGTGAGGGAAATAAAAAATAGAGCTTAGGTTTAATACATTAGGAATAAGCCAATTCAAAACTAGTACTATAGGCGATCTGATTTACAAAAGTACAATGCTAGTGTGCCTGCCTGTCAAAATAATTTTGGGGAGATTAACTGTCGAACTACTCTTATTTATTTCTTTCATCGGCACCCACGGGCAAAAGGGAATCAGAGGCGGTTGAAGGGGCCGACACCACCACCGGGTGGAACCACAACCTTCATTGCCGCGGCTGATGGTACTGCTGGCCCCAGTAAGTCCTATTATTTTTTTATTGTTTACCTTTTACCCCTCCGAACTACTAGAATAATTTTGCCTTGTTTAGTTTTTTATACTTTCTTCTTTTTTCAAATCCTCTATCTATTGTTTGTTAAATTCTTGCTATCCCTGCATTATCCATTCTTTCTATATTTCATGTTTCTGTAGCTGACTTCCAGTCCCACTCCTTCACAAGAAACAGGCACCGACACCATGGATAATTTGACACCAAGTTTTAATGCACTGGAAGGCCCTGATGCGTTTCGAGGGTAACACCCCTATCTCTATATATTTTCTGTTACTGCAAGGCCAGGTAAACTGATTTTTGGCACCCTACTGTGAAGATTGCAGACACAAATAAGCCATTATTCACCACACATATTTGTTAAGAAGGCTTTCTTGCTCATGCTTTAACAGTCAAAACAAGAGAGTGACCAATGTTGTGATATCATTACAGTATACCAGCAGATTTCATGACAGTGCAACACGGCAGGAAAGTATAACATTCCATTACATTTGCTAACCAAGACCTTTTGTCCTTCATTGATCATTCCACCCCTTCATTGCACTTCAGTCATCATAGGTCTGCTCCTCCATTACAAAATGTTTTTGGTTGGCTTGACTACCTGGCTTTTCTAACATTGTCAACCAACAAACCCTCCTAGAGTGATAGTTTCGATAGAAGATACTCCTAACCAAACTATGGTCAAGTATTGCGGTTGTACTAAAATAATAATAATACTAATTACGTAGGATGCAAATCTGGCATCTAAAATGTGTAATTTTTTTCTAGCCACACAGGCCACCAGTGCCAGCAGAGCCAGTGCGAAGCTAGCGGTCGAGTAAGCACTTGGAGGGGGAGTCCCAGCGGTGGCAGGGAAGGTTGATGGTAAGTCATATTGCTTGTTTATTGACACATTAAGTATACTGTACTTGTTAAGTGAGGCAAGTATCCCACACATCATCATTCATCTGCTCCTTACCCATGGAAATTTGCGATATGTGACCTAACTGCAGCATGGTTGAATTCAGCATTGCAGTGTTGGCTGTGTAATGTGCGTCTGCTTCAGTTAATGTGGCATTGCAAAGTTTTCAACATATTACAAACTGAAAATAAGGTGTGCTTCTCAATGCCTACTCAGTCACCTCCTAATTCTACTTCACTACTTTATTCTTTCCTAAGGTCTGTCCAAGATTACCACAGAAAATTGAAAAATCCATTCTTGGCATGTGCCTCATTTTTCTGGCCAAGTGATTTATGTATATATATTTCATGATTCCATAATGGATTTACGTCTGTTCAAATTTTTCCCTGTCGTCATTCGTCATCTACAGTGATTGACTAAGCCAAAACTTAGCACATGATGAACGGTGACACCCCACCATTTTATAGCACAAGCTCTACGTAGCCTAATACCTCTAACTTACCCTGCAGTAAACTAACTTTCCTTACTGCCAAACAAAGGTATTTGGTAAAAATTATTTATGGTGGAGGGCGAAGCCAGGGAGTAAAGTGGGACTAAGTGCCTGATTTAGAGTTTGGCGGATGGCATACTCTGTGACAAATGTGCTGAATAAAATCTATATCCAATTCCTTTCCCTGTACTGCAGTGCATAATTTTTCCAGCTTTCTACTTATAGCAGACAAAATATCCACATTTTATACGTGACGTGTGTTGTAGTATTATTATCATTCATCTGCCTCCTTGGAGTCAGGGTAGAATTGAAAGGCAGTCGGAGAAGAGCAGGGCTATTGGAATTAAAGTAGAATAATAAATTGTCCATTACATCTGCCCCAGCTGCAGACTGCAGAGAGTAGCAAATTACCTGATGCTAGCATGCCTCCATTAATGTTGCACAACAATAATACTATTAATTGTGCTTCATAATGCCATACTCAATAATGAGAGGTCATTTTTTTTCTTTTTACACACAAAGTGATTGTTTCTTTTTTTTATACAAGGAAATTTTTAAATGAAAAAAAATCACTTACTTTTAATCTGATGGTATTCTGGCTTAATTCCTTGCAGCAAGTCAGTGCTTTTATGTGATGTATGTGGGGGGAAAACGTGGCCCTGTGACTAATCACATCACAAATTCCAATGGCCCTAGGGGAGTACCAACAGTGTACTGCTACTGTGCCACTGTGTAAACAAGTGCTTGGACCGAGCATTTTTTACAGTTTGTCTTTGTTCTTTCTTGATATAGCTACTCCTGCTGGCCCTAGGGGAGTACAAACAATGTACTGCTACTGTGCCACCATGTAAACAAGTGCTTGAACTGAGCATTTTCTACAGTTTGTCTTTGTTCTTTCTTGATATAGCTACTCCGGCTTTGGTGGCAATAGACTGAGAACATCCAGGCCGAATATCGCCGGCTGGTGGCTCTGGAGGAGCAGGAGGAAGGCGGCATCTGCCACTGCCACTGCCCCAGGCACCAGTACCATCCGCGAGTCACCAGTTCCTCCATCCCGGCCACACCACTGCCAGCTCCTCCAGCAGCAGAGTTCCCAATCCTCCAGTGCTGCTTTGCCGAGAGGTGGCACAATTAACACCCAATCTGATTTTTGAGATAACCACAGCACCAATACATTCTTGATCGCAGCCACAGATGACTTCAGAGCCATCCTGGACCCTGGGAAAACAGCAGCCCTCATCCTTCTGGACCTGTTTGCTACATTTGACATTGTATCCGGCAACATCCTTTTCAACAGACTCTACCACATCGGGATTCAAGGAAACACCCTCAAATGAATTGCCTTGTGATCCACCAGCAGAACCCAAAGGATCCATCTCACCACCATTCACCTCACAGCCCAAGAAAATGGTCTGCGGAGTCACCCAAGGCTAATCCCTCAGCCTGAACCTCTTCAACACCTACATGACCCCACTGGTTGGCACCGTCAGATCATGTGGGCTCAACATCATCTCCTACACTAATGACACACAGCTCATCCTCTCTCTGTGTGAAGATCCTTCTGAAAACAAATCCAACTTCCACAGATGCATGATGAATTTTGTGGACCGGAGGAAGGATAACTGTCTCAAATTAAACTTGAACGAAATGGAAGTCCCCATCTTTGCGAACAAATCCTCACCATGGTATGACTCATGGTGGCCAGTGGAGCTTGGTACACCCCTGTTCAAATACACCACACCGACAAACTCTGCTTCATCCTGCATAACAAACTATCCATGAAGAAACAAGTCAACACATTTTCTTCAGCCTGCTCCTTCGCATGCTCCGCATGAACTTCAGGTGGATACCATTAAACACCTGATGGGCCATCACACAGGCCTTCATCACCAGTACACTAGACTACGGAAACATGATTTACATAGGAATCACTGCACGCCTACTGAAGAGACTCCAAATAATACAAAACTCAGCAGCAAGACTCATACTTGAACTCCCCAGAAGGACCTAAAACACACCATACCTCAGGAACCTGCACTGTCTCCCAATTCAGAAGACATGTAAGTT
The DNA here is from genome assembly GCF_964263255.1 of Lissotriton vulgaris. Classification (NCBI taxonomy): domain Eukaryota; kingdom Metazoa; phylum Chordata; class Amphibia; order Caudata; family Salamandridae; genus Lissotriton; species Lissotriton vulgaris. Next base: position 1,696,398,617 of record NC_141694.1, read on the forward strand.
CAAGCTGATGACCTATGCTTACAAGGATATGCACAATGAAGGACCAGCATACATCAAAAATGCCTAACCTTGCTCCAACCATCCAGACATCTCCGATCAGTCTCCCTCCACATCGCAGACACCCCAAGAATCCATTGAGCCAATAGTGGAAGACACTCCTTCTCACACCTAGCAGCCAAGGCTTGGAACAACCTCCTCCTGCACCTCAGGGCCACACATCACTCCAACAATGCAGACAAGATCTAAAGACCTGGCTGTTTGAGTAATGAACCTTCACGCAGCAGAGAACCACTCCTGTGCCTCATGACCCTCACAGGTAATTTGCCATGCTCTATAAATGATTGATTGATTGATTGATGCCCTCCAATTCCCTTTTTTTAATTATTTGCTTTAGTGGGAGTGACTTTTGTTTTGGGTGGAAAGAGTAGAAATTGGGAAGGGAAGTTGGACTTTAGTTTCTTATTTTGGAGATTTGTTAGGGTAATTTGTACGGGGAGAGGGCTGGGCCTGTTGTGGGTGAAGAGGATTGCTTTTTGTTGTTAAAAAAATAAAGGTAAATTGTTTATGCCTGAAATCTTTTTTTGCGCAGTCCGTTTTTTTAATTCACTTGTGAAAGTTTATACAATTTAGCTATACAATTGTCCTACTACCCTCTATAACTATATTGAGCACTAGGCGGGTATGCCTAGGATTATATTGACTAAAACTACATATTCTAAACATCTTAATCTTCAGCAGAAGTGAATTACTAACTAAACTAGTTTATTTCACTCCATAGTTCTCCTACCTGTATAGAGGAAGTGATGGCTACTACTCTCTCAATCTTTCAAAACCTAATTGCAGAGTTTCCCAACCAAGGTACCTTTTTAAATGTGGTGGTAGTAGTAGCAGGCTAGCATGCTAACAAGAACAACATTACAGGAGAGGTCCAACTCACACTCAGGTGTACTTCAACTGGAGGAATGATGAAAAGGACTATCCATCACAGGCAAATAAATTGAAAGGAAACAGAGTTAGTGGGTTATTTATTTATATTATAACTTCTCAAAGACTGAGATCAGACTACCACCATGACACATTGACCTGATATTATAGCAACAACTAACAGTTGTAACTTCTTCTGAGCAACAGGGAGCTAGGATTTGATTTATTAAAACACTTTAAACTTATGAAATCATGGAGTCAGGAGAGGTGGGCTCAGGACAATGTTATGCATTTATGCAACACGAGGCTTGAATGATGATGTTGATGAATGATGCTATGCATGTAAATGATAGATCCCTTTTATATGTGGGTGGTTATGTGGGGCTGGTGTGGACTACTGCTCAGGTAATAAAATCCAATGGTGAGTTGGTGTTGCTATCACCAAATCCACCTCACCAAGTGTGTGATCCATTTATAGTGTAAATTCACAAGTTACACCTCAGTATATATCACACAGCCTGAGAGAAGAGGGCTAGGGGTTGATGAAGGGATGGGACCTGCTATTTAGGGAAAAGTGTGACTAAGACAAGCCCCAGACATCAACAATACTCATCGGGTAAATGAGAAGCACATCATCATCATCAAATCTGTTGTGGAAGAAAATTAAGGAATGATTGTTCAAATAAATGCATTGCAAAGAGTCCTTTAGCCCCAGAAACACAAGTTCTTTTATATTAAAATGTTCTGTCATCTAGGTTTTAAAAATACTAATTTATGGAGGCGTGAAGCCACAAAGTTCTGAAAATTATAATTGGTAAAGGAAACATTATGCTGTATATGTCTAATTAGGCAGTGCATCTTCATTCTTCTCATAATGTCAGTATTCTTGGGTGCCTGACGAAACCAAACCGGTAAGGTAAGCAGGAGTGTTATGGAGATTTTGCCTTTCATGCAGTAAAAATGAAGGTCTGCGGATTGTAAAACAGGACCAATATTGTAGAGTCAAGGAGACGGATAGAAGGTAAGCTTCATAAAGAGATTACCTAGAGGCAGAGCAAGGGCATAGGCGGCTGCAATCATACATTATGACTCATGTGTGATTAACTGAGAAGTGAGAGCAATTTTACATCCAATACCAGACAAATAGCTGCACGTATGAGCTGATGAGTCTCACAATTGGCATCATAACATTTAGCGTACATCATGTGATAAGACAACATCACATTTCTGTTTCCAGTTACAACAGCCCTCCCTGCCACGACCATGTAATAGAGGAGTTTCACATTTGAGCCAGGACACACACTCAGCAGCATTTCCAAAATCAACCCAACTCTCTTCATTCCACAGAGCTGAGTAGGCCTCTCAGAGTCATAGACATGTTGGTTTCCCTTTGAAGTTGATAACTTCCTTCTTCTGGCTGTTGAGGTAGTCCTGCCCTGAGTCCTGACTCCGAGTAAAAAATCAGTCCGACTCTGTCCCTACCTGAATGAGATTGAGAGAGATAGACATCTTCTTGGTCATCAGCAGCAGTGCACTCACTGCTGCTGTTGAACAAGAAGAGAAAAAGAATTTGAGCATTTTGTATCGATTTGTCTTTGTTAACTTAACTGACTGATCTGGTCTCTGAAGGATCAGAGGATCAGACAAAAAGGGGAACAAATGTTAAATGTTAAATTTACTTTTGAAGAGCAACAAATACTCAAAGGTGTCAAGGCGCTAGCTCTGAGTGAGATAAGCACGGAGTCATCCCTAACTAGAAAATAGCCAGGTTTTCAATTCCTTTCTAAAAGCTAGTAGGTTAGGTTTAATTCTGATATGAAGAGGTAGTTGGCTCCATTCTTTTGTGGTCGAGGTAAAAAAAATGTCTTCCTCCCTAATTGATCTGTTTGAACCTGGGGACCACAAGTTCAGAGCACCAGTGGACTATACCATATAAAGGATTTTGTTCAGATTGTCTGGGTCATTCCAAATAGAGATTTGTAGGCAAGGCAAAGGGCTTTGAATCTGATATGCTGCTTGACAGGGAGCCAGTGTAGCTTACTAATGGCTTGTGAAACATACTTGTGTTTGGGAAAGCTTGCCAACAATCTGGAGGCAGCATTCTGCAAAACCTGAAATTGTTGAGAGGTTGATGTTGCATATTGAGGTACAGGCCATTGCAATAGTCTATCTTAGATAGAACCGTGCAGCTACCACAATTTTTGAGCATTCAAAGGAATGATAGGGAGAATCTTTTTAAGCATCCTTAAGGTGTAAAAAGGGAAGGATGTGATTACATTGAACTGCTGTCCAAATATCAGTCTGTTGTCCATTACCACTCCCAAATTCTTTAACTTGCCAACTGGAGAGGACAAGGTACCCAGTTCTTTCGACCACCAGAAAGGGGACCATGGTTTGGGCTATTCCCAAAAAGAATGACCTGTGTTTTTCTAGAGTTCATTTTCAAGCAGTTTAGGTTCTTCCAGTTTTCAATTGCTGCCATACAGTCATGGAACTTCACACCGGTACGATTGTCAGCAGAGGTCATAGCTACTACGATTTTCTGTCATCAGCATAAGACGTGAGATCAAACCCAAAAGATCTTATCAATGCTGCCAGTGGTTCAAAGTGCATAGTAAACAAGATGTGGACCGTGCAAGTAAATCTAGCTAAGTGTGAAAAGACTGTTCACATTCAGGAAAAATCATCCATCAGGCCTCAAACATTGCAATTCATCAAATTTAAGTTTACAAATTACTTGAACACCTTCCCTCACTGTCTGCCACCATATGAATTACGTTGTTGGAGATTCCCAAGAACCAAGCAATGTCGATGTGTGAGCAAGAGGGTGGAGGATTGCTCACTTTTACTCCTTTCTGACTAGTACTGCAGCACTTAGCCTTGCGATTATAGTGCTATGCCCCGCAATGCCAGGGGTCAGTTCAATGGCGCTCCTCACCTCCGTGTAGGGCCACACCACAGGCCATTGATGGTAGGCAAAGAGCTCAATGTACTGTCATGGATGCCAGGAGTTGGCAAGTCAGCTGCCACGTGTGGAACAATGCCTGCCTTGGTGCCTGTAGGCACCCCACCGCAGTTTCCGATAATCAAGTAAGACCCCAGGTCCCAGGTGAACCCTCATCATAGGCCCAAACATCTGAGTGCTAGCCCAGTCATGATGAACTCCCTTGGACAGGCTACCCCAACAGGGTGCTCCTCGGGATCCAGGTGGTCGCCGATGCATCTTGCATCTCCTCCCTACTCACAGCTCCAATCACACAGGGCCCCTTCATTGTGCCTCACTGGTCAGCCAAGCATCAATTCCAGCCCCTCCCTCTGCAGGCAATGCCCTACCAGCTGCATAGGGCCCCAATTCTAGGCAGTGCCAGTGAACAGCAATCAGGCACAGTGGGGAGTAACCTCCTCAGGTCTCTTCAAGTGAGTCAGTCTCTGCCCCAATATTACAGCGGATTAAGGTGACAACAACCCGGACGGGTAACCCCCATGAATGAAGGGCTCAATCTGCTTGGAGGCAATTGCAGAGGGCTCCCCTACTCAGCTTTGGGGCCGGTGGGGCAGTTGCACTGTAAGATGGTGCCGGATGGCGACTCAGCCTTAGGAGCTTGCCGGCTACACAGCTCACTGCAATGGCTCCAAGCCCAACCACCTCTTCACGTCTTCTGATAATAAAAGATTGTTGTTACTGTATAGAGAAACATATGCCTAAGTATTCACACCATGTAGGTTGACAGAAGGCTTTATTGAGCAAACTGTCCATAGTACAGGTACAGAGATGGTTATCACGGACCCAAATAATATGTCATACATAGTTCCATGATGTCATGAAACCACAGCATGGCAGAATGCCACCCATAAGTCCTTTGCATTCCCTTCCACCCCTTCACTGTTTGTTTTACCGATTCTTTCAGAGCCATGTCCCTACATTATGAAAAAAATAATTAGCTTTGAATGGTTGACTGTTTACTTGGCCCATTAAACCTTTGAAGTGATACCTTGGGTAGTGAATACAAATGGATAACCCAACATTAGTAATGTATTGCTTTTGTACCATGTGCAAAATAATGTGATGGTAACTTACACCAGGGAACTAAATATGTGCATTATGTTTTCATCTAGGACCAGTAGTGCTCCAAGATCCTTTGTAGGAGGGCAGAGACCACCATCCAGTGGAGGGGAAACAAGTGGCGGCTGAAACAAGTGGCAAGTCTGTAGTGTTGTCTCTTTCATTAATTATTCTCTTTTAGAACATGGTCTCACCCGTGTTCTAAAGAGTGTCGGTTGGACTACGTGAGTTGCCTGGTGAAGGGTACCCCCGGGCAGAAAACACATTGTGCAAAGTACATTCTGGATGGAGTGCACTCACCTGAGTGCTTATTGTCGTAGTGGGTCCTTAATTTCTGCTTGTCCCGCTGGAGCCTCCTGAAGCTTTGGGCCACTGTTGGTGCCTGTTTGTGACGGAGCGCAGCAATTCTGCTGCCACTATGGAATCCTGCGGCTTCAGAATGCCCCTCGCTAGGTCCCTGTTGCATTGATCAGTCAGCAGTGTGGAGCGGCTGAGGTGTGGACGCAGTGCGGTGGCAATGAGCACTTAAAATGTTGGCACGTTGGCTCGCCGTTGGACTTCCTCCTTGATCTGTGGGGTGTGCAGAGCTCATCGTGGCCCAGGTTAAGGCGTATGCACATCTGCTGATGACACGCATCGGCGGAGGTGCGCTATTTCTTGTAAAAAAAACCAGATAGCTTAAAGGCTGTGGAATGGTGAAATGGGTGCCATTTTGGATGGAAAAAAGATTCTGCGACATTGGTTCCCCCGACAGTGTGCCCTATCCCTTTAGATACAAAGGGGAACACTGGCAGCCATCGTTTACTGTTGGGATGGATTGTGAACACTAGTATAAGCTACCTATTAGCCACAGAAACTAAGTAACATACCGGCGGACATCTTAAACTTTTGGTATAGCTTATGGACAATTGCTACGCTTCAGGCATTTTCACAAGTTTGTGTGGCAACAATTCTCAAGTAAATGATCAGTCTTTCAGTGACTTATTTTTTCTCCCCACCAGTGCAAGTCTAGCTTATGATATTTGTTGTTCCTTCAAGTAAGGAAATTGCAGAGGGGTGTTTGATTTCCTTTCATTCTCACAGCGTAGTAAACATCAGTATAAATTATGCAGTCTGTTAACCCTCCACCGCCCTTTTTGGAGACACTAGGAGACCCACCCAACATATAGAATCATTAGCATGATGCTTTTGAAACCTACCTGGGGGCTACTGGGGCTTAAGATTCAGACCTAAGAGGATTTATTTTTACTACTTGAAGGCAGATCTACATTCAAACATGAATGTGAATGTGATGTGGAGAATTTATGGACTGAAGTCCAGGATATGATCTTGGTAGTGGACGATGATGACATGGTCAGGGTTGAGCAAGAAGAGTGCGTTGACCCATAAGTTCAGGTGGGGGATAGACAGCTTTATCTTTTGGTGGATTCAGGGGCCAGGATCACCATGATCACGCAAGAGCTTTGACAACAGAACAGGCCCGGACTCACATTGTTTCCACCTGACAGAGCTCCGATTTCATATGAGGGCAGAAAGATCGAACTCCAAGGGTTCTTTGAAGAAACAATGGTCTTCAAAGGGAGACGCAGTTGTGGTAAAATGTATGTTGCGGTTAAAGGGTTGAATATTTTGGGTTGGTGCCACCAAAGGCTTTTCAGGATGATCCTACGTCCTGGTACAAAAGAATAGGTCTCTGTAATTAGAGATTCCAAGGATATTGAATATCTGTGGAATGAGTTTCCCTGGGACTTTTCATGTGCGTTAGGACAAATTGTGGGCCTACAAAACAAGGCTAATGCTATACCCATAAAACATAAATTGAGGGGGTCCCTTTTAGCATGCGTAGTGATCTGGAAAAGGAGTTGGAAGGTTTACGGGAGAAAAGGATCATTGAGCCCATAAAGTCCTCATTGTGGCTTTCTCCTTTGGTCGTTGCCAAGATAAAAAATGGTGAGTTGAGGATAGGGTTTGTGTTGATCTCAGAGTCCCGAACAAGGAAGTTTGGGTGGATTCACACCCCCTGCCCATGATTAGTGAAGTGCTGTCTTCCGTGACTGGGGTCAAGCTCTTCACAAAGCTTGATTTAGTATCTGCATACCATCAGGTAGACATGGTACAGGAGTCGCCACATCTTACTGCATTCGGTTCCCCTGTGGTGACATTGCAGTACTGCCGTGTGGCTTTTGGCTTGGCCTTTGCGGCTTCTGTCTTCCAGAGACTTATGTGCAAATTGCTAACGGGGATCCCAAATGTTTCAGTGTTTCAGGATGATGTATTGATTCATGCCAGTTCTCCCTCCGAATATGACCTCATTTGAAGCAAGTACTTGTGTCTTTTGACAAGGCTGGGGTGGTTCTCAAGAGGGAGAAATGTCAGTTCATGAAATCCTCTGTGGAGTCTCTTGGACACATTGTATCTGAGGAAGGGGTTCGCCCCAAGCCTGGGTTAGTCGATGCTATTGTGAAAAGCCCCTCCCCCGATGATAAAGCCAGTGTGAAGTCTTTTTTGGATTTTTGTGAGTTTTATTCACGGTTCATTCTGGACTTTGCATCCAGGGTGAGGGCCATTTTTCTGTTGTTGAAGGACAAGTCTGTGTTCGTTTGGAATGATGAGTGTTCTACAGCTTTCTCTGACATCAGACAGCAGTTGGTCAAGGTGCGTGCACTCAAATCTTTTCATCAGAACCTCGATGTTGTTTGACTGTCGATGTGAGCAAGTTTGAGGTAGGTGCTGTTTTGACACAGAGAGATGCAGATGCTGAGAACACTATTGGGTTTGCTTCCAGAGTCCTTAGGGATGCTGATATTCACTATTCTGTGATTGAAAAAGAGCATTTGGCGTGTTGGTGGGCCATAGAAAAATTGGTTGGCCCAGGGAAAATTCGCTGGAGATAAACCTTCAATTCTATTTTAAAATTTCTGAGGAGTTAACCATTGAAAATGGCTTACTGTTGAGAGGGGACAGACTCATTCCTCCCATCGAGTTGATGTGCCATTTTTTGTCCAAAGCTCATGAGGGCCACTTGGGGTCCACATTGATGAAATGCAGGGTTTGGGAGTCATTCTGGTGGCCACAGATGGATGGTGATATTGATTACTTGGTTAAGAGTTGTGCCATCTGTTCTACGTCTGATAAATCGTTTTAGACTTCCACCACACCTTTAAAGTCTATTGACTGTCCAGCTGGATCTTGGAAGAAAGTAGGCATTGATCTGGTGGGACTTTTGATGTTTGGTCACATAATTCTCATTTTGTGTTAGTCCTTATGGAATACTACTCCAAGTAGTCCTTTGTTAAATTTATTGGTGAACCTGATTCCAAAGCTGTCATTGTCTTTCTCAAAGATGTTTTCTTCAGTGAGGGTCTTCCTGAAAAGATCATTTAAAAAACCCCTTACATATACAATTATTGCTCCATTTCTAAAGAAACCCAAAGGGAATACCCTAGGTTTCTCCAATCATCCCAATAAAATCTACATTTGTTCAATTCAACAATTGTTAAACATGAATTGCAAGAACATTTTGAACAACACCAGCTGCTAAATGACCTCCAGTCTGGGTTTCAACCCAAAGGAGGAACAGAATGAGCTCTGGCATCCCTCTAAGTGAAAGCTAGTAAACTACAATTATTTTACTTGACCACTCTGCCATATACTATGCTGTCAACCACAATATTTTATGAACCAGAGTTAAAGAATAGATCACGATCTGCAAGGTGCTCTAAACTGGATCAGTTCAACAACTATGCCTTGGTACTTCAAGATCACCCATGCATTGGCTATATAGTGCCATGTACCCCAAAACTGTGCACTCTTCTTACTAATGTTTAACTCTCAAATGTGTTCAGTGACAGACTTGCCAATCCAGTGCAAGATCCTCTTCAGACTTTATGCAGATTATACTGATATCTATCTCCAGTATCAACACCTGCCTAGGCTTCTGTTAACATTAGACAAGAAGAAGCTTTCTTTGCCTAATATGTGAAATTCTAGTCATTCGGACGCCCTCTCCTTCAACTTACGTTCAACTGAGATGCTGTCCTAGGACTACTACCCTTCCTCTCTGTGAAACCGAAATCCTGGAGATGATCTTTGAAATGCATTTCCCAGTCACACCACAAAGGCTGCTGCAATTACACTTGTGAACAGTACATGTCCATCAGAAGCATTAAGAAGATAAATGGCTAAAGAATTACTTTTAACATTATTAATGGAAGTATACAATAACAAGTCTGTGTTTCCACTGTCAGGAGACAGTGAAAAGAGGACCTGATAATGACTTCAGTGATATCATTGATGATGCAAACTGAAATGTGATATGTGATGTCAACAGTGAAGCGACTGATAATGGCATTTGTGAAGTGATCTGTGAATTTATGTTTAATTTCACGAGAAGAACACTGAGGGACTCAAGTTTGCATAACTCACCATAAAGGTTGAATTTTAGTGGTTCGTTCATTTTTTGTATCTTAATTGCAAAGTGCCTTCAACTGAAGTTTTTGGGGAGGAGTTTTTATGTTTTTTAAAACATGCTTTATTTTGTGATATGAGTAAACAACAATGATTTCTCTTTAAACATGGTTTTTTCAATTAATTTCTCTTTTTTGTCTTGCTATTATTTTATTGTTCAAGAATTCCTACTGCAGATAGTCTAGGACCATACCTAATGAACAATAGGCATTAAACACTGCCCACACTGTGTGCACAGTTGTTTTGCTCACACACTGACCTTTGCCAAATGGACTCTCAGTGTAGGGCATGACATGGTCAAACACTGAGCCCTGTGCCAATTCCCTTGCCTCCATATATGACAGGGATCTGGGTATAACTCATGGCTTAAGGTCATGCATTGAACTCAGACCCCCTGATCAAAATGATAGCAGACTTTGAATATTGGGAGTTTTCTCAGTTTATATTCTATGCCTAATGCAAAGGGCCTCAAAGAAGTCAACTTTGATCATACTTTAAATGCATAACATCTATTTTTGGAGCATAGACGTTACAGACCTCAGAAAATCCAGCAGACGTGATTCAGGATGCAGACTTTGGCCACCCTAACATCAATTCCCTGTGGTTTCTTTTCCGGCAGTGTTCCAAAGGTTTTGTGTCAATTTCCCATGCCCCTAGAACTTTCAGGGCATGGCCTACAGCCAGTGGCGGCTCGCTGAGGGAGTGCTGTGGGGCAGTGGGTCGGGGGAGGGGCAGGGTGGCGGGTAGTGGAGTCAGACATACGACATACGACGGCCATGAGTAAAGTAAGTAAATAAATAAATAAAACTATTTACCTTGCGCTCGCTGCATCGCCAACTCTGCGATGCAACAAGCGCAAGGGAAATAGTTGTATTTATTTAATTATTTTTCTCGTAGCTGTGGTATGTCCGACTCCACTACCCTGCCCCTTCCTCGCCACGCCCCACTGCCCCGCAGCACTCCCACTTTGAGCCACCACTGCCTACAGCAGTGTCCATTGTGCTCCACTCTTAGAGTATTGTGTTTGGTCATGTTCAATTTCCCTATATTCACAGACAGGTTTGTGGTGTTGGGCATAGCCTTTAACCATGTCTGCTTTTAACCTCCCAGTCTAAAAAATCATAGGCATTCTGTGAACAGATTTTGCCACTCACTCATGGCTCACACTAGTTTCCCCTTCTATCAGTTAACTGTGCTGTGCCTACTACCACACTATCCTCTCTGTCTATTTTACTGAATCGTAAAAGGCACTTTTTACTTGTGAGCTGGACCACCTCATATATTTTTGGGATCTCTTGTTCTAATAGCGATATCATGAGATGATATGCACCTCTGGTCACCGTATGTTAGAAATGCTGAGCAAACATTTGTGCAATGACGTTCTTGACTTGCAAGTCCACTCAAGCTTCATCTTACTCATGAGGCCCAAATAATATGAAACTGGCCCGTGGCATCTTATGTTCCTATTCAAAAGGGTCCTGGTTTGTTAATTTGGGCTAGACTTTTTCTATTGGTGCAGGATGATGGCTAATTTTCATATGGCTGGTTCCTGTTTGAGGTGGCTTGGTGAACAAAAAATCGATGTACTGGATTGCAGACCAGAGTTATTACCAAGGGCTGAAATAAATTCAGGTAATCCACCCATCACTTTTCTGTACCATTAAAATATTTTCACATAAATTAAGGGCATTCTATACAATTCCAGTATGTTGTAGGACCCTATGCTAGTGGTTTGATGTCCTCCTGTCCCTGGGTGTTTTTATTACTTTTTTAAGTGCATTTTGTGTTTTTACTACTCTTAACATTTGGGTTTTAAATCTGAGTAGTCTACCAAACAGTTGAATATGTACTTTTTGTTTTTTGTATTCCTATTTTGGAGATTTTCAGGAATTGGTTTATAGATCTGCACAAAAATACAAAACACGGGCGGATCGCCGCAGCCCTAGTTTGTGCAAAGTTTAGTGTCCTCAATCAAGAGGATTTAGTCTATCCTTTGAAAAAACACTTCAACGGATATCTGACTGAGAAACACTCCTTTTGCAATTGTCCCCATAACATACTGTTCCTTTTTGTATATACTTTTCATTGAACCATTATGGGCCCCATTATGATGGTGGGCAGACTTTGTCCGCCCGCCATCCCAACGTAAAACGGGACCGCCCGCCACAAGGAAGGCGGTCCTGTGGGGGCCATTAGGATGCGCCCGCCACACTGGCGGGCGCATCCAGCATTTACAACATTGCGGTGGGCGGTGCTGAAAGCACCGCCCGCCGCAATGCTAAAAATGCACATTGTGCACTTCATTGCACAACGTGACAGGCACCGTGCGGTGCCTGCCATATTGTACAGTCAAGTGCGGAGGGGTACCATAGGTACCCCCCATGTGCACCCCCCACCCACCGGAGTCCCTGGGGGCCCTCAACAGGCCCCCACAAGACATTGAGAAGCATGTACCCGCCCGCATCCTATTATGGATGGCGGTGTCTAACAGACCCCGCCACCATATGAAACCCTTTTCCGTCCGCCGCGGTCCCCCCGCTATAGTAATATGGTGGGGGGAAATGGGTGGCGGGCGGGGAAGGATGTTGGTGCGAATCGCCACCGCCTGCATGGCGGTGATGATCCACCCGACATCCTAATAGGGCCCTTTGTGCGGATTAAAGAAACAAAGTTAAGGTTATTAGTTACTCTTCTGATGTACTAACTATCTCATCCAAAATCTTCTATTATTACGGTTAAACCTAGTAGCCCTCAAGCAAATCATATTTTCATTTGTTAACAAAGTTGCAGTGACTGAAGATACACAAACTTTTCCAACAAAAGAAAACATATTTGGCTTTTGGTTAGCTTTTAGTCAATATTAGTGCTCTACATGGGCCAAGGACGGGCTCTGGGAAAGCACAAATAAATATACATTGAACAAAGGTCCTAGGGGACCCTCTATTTCTGTCAAGGGCCATCTATTTCTGTCAATCAAAAGCCCAGGAAGAAAACACTCTACCTCCCATGGATGTTAATTCATAAATATGGAATATGGAAATTACATCACACACCCTTTGACCTTAATAACATCACAGGAAGTGAGATAATATGACATTTGACCCTGAATATTCCAGGAAAGTGAGGTTACATGACTTTTACACTTTAGACATCACACTTTTGACAATGCTGAGGTTCCATAATAGCTTAATATTGAAACTCAACACAGAGATATATTATATTTATAGGGTGCTGACATACTATGCCAGAGGGACTGCTCCTATTTCTTTTAACATTACATGAAAATGTATCTGTGTTGTCCACAAACCACAGAAGGACAATGGAAACCTAACTATATATAGTTATACCAAAAACTGTCATGATTTGATTGTTCTCCTAGTGTACACCTCAATGAAAAATACACTGAAAAGTCATAAGGAGAGGCAGAAAAGGGATCAAAAAAACCATAGGAGCTATGTTCACAAGTGTTAAATGATGTGGAAGATATACTACATAAAACTATGTTATTGGCTTAAAGCATTCTTTATTATTAGTGCATTTATATATATAATCATTTGCAAGGGAGTGTCTCTCGTGCGAAGCACAGAGATGAAGGTTTTATTCAAACATAATGAAACATGGCACCTACTTCTTTAAAATTGTGTCTGCGTCAAATGGAGAAGGCAGGAATGGGCCATATTTACTAAGATATGGCATATTGCTGGTCTCCCTCTGTGCTGGTCAACTAGTGGCTGCCAAGCGCCAATGCAGGCGCCCTTGCACTATGGTGCACGGGCGCCTGTGTTGCAGGTAGGATTGTTTTTGTGCAATAATGTTTCCCTTTCTGTACAAAAACAATCCATGTTTTTCTTGTTTCATGTTCTTGCATGATGTAAGGGAACCACAAAGGGTTGATCTGGCCTGTAGCTTATAATCCCTAAGTTATAATGTCCCAGTCCTAGTGAAAGCTGCAAAAGGTAAACAGTGCTCATCAAGGTTCCTTTTACCTTCTGTTCTTGCAGTGGTGGCTTATGGCTTTTACAAGTGTTGTGATGTCATACTTGCCTGGAATTATAACTGACACCAAGTGAAGCCGGTAAGCCTGACCTCTTATAGTGAGCTTTGGGAGAGGTATTTTCCACCCAAGAAAATGTTAAAAAGAAGGGAGTCGAAGAGTGTACTTTAAAACACTGGGGCATATTATCAAGGGGGTTTATCTCCGCTTTTTTGGCTTTAAAAGCCAAGAAAGCGGAGATAAAATTATCTCCCTATCGCCTAGCTGTCGCTAACACCAGTTAGCGACATCTAGTAGGAGATAGCGACCATCTTGGGCCCGCTTTGCATGTCATTGATATTTATCACTAATGACATGCAAAATGGGTGTGCCAAGATGTTAGCGACTGGAAACAGTCGCTAACATCGCTATCTCCTATTACCAACTTTTGGAGATATTCGCGCTAAGAGTGAATATCTCCAAAAGCTAACACCTGCCCAGAGCAGTTCTTAGCCATGTTATCCAATGGGAGGTGGATAACATGGCTAAGAGCATTCGCTCGGTAATGCATGAATATCGCTGACTTTTCAGCGATATTCATGCATTGCGGCGATTTTTATCGCATTTGCGATAAACCTTGGTAATACCAAGGATTATCTGCGATAAAAATCGCCGCAGCTCAGCGGTAAATTTTTGTCTCTAACCAAGCAATAGCGATAATTATGGCTATTGCTTGGTAATATGCCCCACTATTCGTACATATGTGTTCTAAAATGCCACAATCTCAGAAAGAGCACCCATTAAATATACAAGTGATAGAATGGTGTGTCAAGCCAATGAATCATTATGCTCCCAAGGCGCTGATTTTATTTCAAAATATGCAGTGGGTGCATCCATGCGGAGAACTACCTCTAATGTGGCAGGGCCAGATTTTTTTCATAAATGCCCCCGTGTGCACTAAGCGCCCCTGTAGGCCAACAATTGCATAATAATGCCATTTGTACCATCAATATACTGTCTGTGACCCTTATATCACTAATTACCTACAGTATGTTAGGACCAACGTTTTGTCATGGTTTACGCCCTCCAATATGCCACAGTTGTCCTCGCTTATGCCAAGAATTAACTCCAATGTGCCAGTGCCAGTATTTTGCCATGGGGACCCCCTCTGCCAAGAATTCCCTCCAGTATAAACACACAGCACTGGTAGCATATTCCACTAATTTCAACCACCCAGTTACGGATAACACTTCTAGCAATAAATTGTCCTCCCCTCCCCTCAATGCAGCCCAAACTAAATGCAGAATTTCACTAAGTACTGCTAAATAAATTGCTTATTCAACAGATCACACTGAATTACCAGTCTTCATTTTTTTTAAATGTGTTTTACTGAAGTCCCCTGTCATGTGTTATACGTTAATGGAAAATAAACCTTCTGAAAGCAGCGCGATCCGGTTTTTCTGCCTTTATCCTCTGCCCACAACCCAGCACTTCAGAAAACCCTCGGAGCGGAAAAAATACAGAACAATATTTACAACAACATTTTTTTCCATGATGCACTCGAGCGCCGGCGGACTTCTGGCGAGAACTTTGAAAATGGATTCAAAACGCGAGCTTTATCCTCAAAACGAGCCTGTCAGTCTTATGACAATTTAATTATATTTTTTTTCATCTAGTCTTTCTTGACTCTGTTTAGGTAGCAATGTCTCGTCAATATCTCATTCAGGTGTGGCGGGGGGAAGGACTAACAACCCTGGGCTGGCAGCCAAGCTCGCCCGTGACTGACGCTCGCTTAACAGAGCAAAGATTTGCTCAGCGCCGAGCATGAACTTGCCTACAAGCGAACCAGTAGTGACAGCGCGGGCGCGTGCTTGAATTCTAACAATGCTCTTTGCAGCCTCTGCTCAGGCAGGTGGAACCGGCACTTAGGCGGAATGCTAAAGGCTTCAATCCTAACCCGCTTTCATAATTTGCCTGCCAAACAGGCCTGGAGAGTTTTCTCGACGCCAGCCCCTTCGGAGCATCCCAGCGCCAATCAGCCGACAATTGTAATCGCGGAGAAAAACTTACAAAGCGGGCAGGAGGAGCGCGTGTGTTTCTTTAAGAAGACGCTTTTGCAAAGTGAGGGCTCGGAATTGTTTTTGCATGCCACAGAAATGCAAATAACCGAGAGAAAAACAGAGTGGGCATGGAAGTTAATATCTGCCCTAAAACTGTCTATCATTGTGAGTGTTTATGAGGATCAGATTTCCATTAGAAGCAACCATTTGTAATTGCTTCCGCCAAAGAGTTGCAAATTCTGATGAAATAATTACAAAATGGATTCTAGCTGCTTGAAAAGACATACTAAAGAGGAGAAGCGAGTCAAGGCTAAAGGCTGTTGGTTTTTAAAACCTTACCCCATAGTCCCCAAAAATGTTAATGAGACACAGTAGATGAACTGTGATAGCTAAATGTACATAAAACAGTTTTCTGAGCAATCGTCAGAAGACGCCATTACCCCTTTGTCTACTTCCTCGCCCCCAGTCATTACTACAATGTGAAAGTAGCGCCTTTGTTTGGTGGAATAGGGGTGCATGTGGCTGTGATGATCATTAAATCAAGGATTTGTAAAGTGGGGCAAATCACCCGTGAGTGTCCCCAGGCACTGGATTTGCTGCTTGCTTCGAGGTGATCTGTTTATTTGAACACCCAGGTTTTGAGTCCTTTCCTGAAATGCTGGACGATGGGGTGGTCCTGAGATGCAGGGGGGAGGTCGTTCCACGCTATGGTTGCCAGGAGCGAGAAGGAGTGCCCTACGCTGGTGCTTCAGAAGGACCCGGGGGTGTTTGCGAGGAAGAGGAAGGCAAATCGTAGGTGTCTGGTTGGTTGGTGGAATGTCGATTATTTGGTGATGTAAGCTGGTCCTTCGTTGTGCATGGCCTTGTATGTGCGTGTCAACATCTTGAACTGTCATCTCTTCTGGATCGGGAACCAGTGCAACTTTTCTAGGTGGGGGGTGATGTGGGTTTGTCTGGTGAGGTCAAGGATAAGTCTGGCCCCTGTGTTTTGTATTGCCTGTAGTTTCTTCGGGAGACATATGGTGATTCCTACACAAAGTGCATTCCCAAAGTCCATCCTGCTGATGATGAGGACCTGTGGGACGGTCCTTCTGGTATTGCCTGGAGCCACCTAATTATCTTGCGGAGCATGCATATGGTGTGGAAGCAGGCGGAAGGACTGCGTTTACCTGTTTTTTCAGGAAAGCTTGCTGTCCAAGATGATGCAAGGTTGCAGACATGGTCTGTCGGTGCAGGGGAAGGGTCCAGTTCAGCAGGCCACCATGCTCCATTCCAAGGAGAGGAGTTGTTCCCAAAGATGAGTACTTTCATCTTTGTTGAGCTTGAGACAGTTGTCCTTCATTCAGTCCGCGATGTTCATCATACATCTGTGGAAGTTAGCTCTGGTGGCGGAGGGGTCTTCTGACTGCGGGATGATGAGCTGGGTGTCGTCCGTGTAAGAGCTGATGTTGAGTGGGTGTAATCCGACGGTGCTGGCCAGGGTGTCATGTATGTGTTGAAGAGGGTGGGGCTGAGGGACGATCCTTGGGGTATGCTTTAGATTACCTTCTTGGGTTCTGATGTGAACATTGGGAGACTGATTCTCTGGGGTCTACCGGTGGTGGAGTCTGTTGATCAAGGTGTGATGGGAGGCAGCATCAAATGTGTCTGACAGATCCAGGAAGATGAGGGTTGCCATTTCACCATGGTCCAGGATGGCCTTGATGTCATTGGTGTCTGTGATCAGGGCTGTGTCAGAGCTGTGGTTGGCTAGGAATCTGGATTGAGAGCGGCCCAGAAGGGTGTTCTATTCTAGGTATTCAGTGAGTTGCTGGTTGATTGCAGGAAGGATAAACATGGCTCTCGCTTCCACACTGTGCTGGATGTCAACTAGGATAGATTGTCAGCAGAAGGCTTCGAAGAGGCTCACACTGGAATTAAACAATGCATCAAATGAGGAGTGTGGCTTTGTATCATTCTCAAGACCAGCATTAAAGGTGTTTTTGGCCCTCTTTATGTGCTATTAAGGTGGGGGCATTACGAAGGGGTAAGGGTTGTGAACCCCAAACATAAGGGCAATTGCCACTTTTCAGAAAATTTGGAGGGCAAAATGGCAATGCCACTTTTCTCTTGTTTTTCTACAGCTTGCAAAAAGTGAATTCAGTGAGTGCTGTGGTCTGCAGCAGCGGGTGGATATGACTGTGCTGTGGCTACTGGCAGATAATGGAGCCAGTAGGCAAAACACAGTTAAGGACAATGAGAAGAGCACATTTTTCCTTTGTATCTCCTAAGTTTTACCTTCTAGCTGGATGAAAATATTTTTGTGAGAAAAATATGTCACAAGTTGTGATTTACCTGTGGCTTATTCCAGGGGGTTTCCTATAGAAGCACAGAAGATTTTTTCCTGGCCATTATTTCCTCAAAAGCCACTCACCTGCTTCACTTCTACTTCTGCTTCATGAGAATTTAGACACCTACATCTACAAGAATGGAGGGGTTTGATACCCAGGTAGGCATAAAGTTGTGTGCAAAGATTGTCTTCAGAGAATTTCCTACAATCTTTGAAGGTTGTTTTCTTGTGGCCACATAGATGGATTGGGTCAATAAGAGAGTGTATGCAAGTTCTGACCTGACAGATGAGCAGGTCATTCTGCAATGGCAAAACATTCACCTCCAGTCACAGATCTGGGTTTAATCCATCGTTATTTTGCTCCCCAAGCCACCCCATTTCAGATATGGCCATATGCAAATCAGTCTTGACCCTGTGCCTCATGGGAACAGTCCAGACCGAACTGCCAAGCCATGTCTTCCCTGGACCGGAATCAAGCATCCTAGGACCGGTTTCTTGCTATCAGCCGTCTTCAGCCAGAATAGCTTGACTCCAGTGGCGTAGTGAGCACGGGACCCACATCTGGGCATTCCCTTCCCACATAGGGTGAACAGCAAAGCACACAAGATGATGGACGGAATGTTGCACAATGGCAAAACTTTCACCCCCAGTCACAGATCTGGGTTTAATCCATCGTTATTTTGCTCACCAAGCCACCTCAGTTTAGACATGGCCATAGGCAAATCAGTCTTGATCCTGTGCCTCATGGGAACAGTCCAGACCGAACTGCCAAGCCATGTCTTCCCTGGACCAGAATCAAGCATCTTAGGACCGGTTTCTGGCTATCAGCCGCCTTCAGCCAGGATAGCTTGACTACAGTGGCGTAGTGAGCACGGGACCCACGTCTGGGCATACCCTTCCCACATAGGGTGAACAGTAAAACACACAAGATGATGGACAGAATGTTGCACAATGGCAAAACATGCCTTCATCTACAGTGAATTTTTATTTTCTGCCTAGAGGACTAGAAGGCAGAAAAAAGAAAGATGCATTTTGGTAAAATCATTCTCTATCATATAATCTCAGAGTCATCTTCTAGAGATGGTAAATATAAAGGTGCTATTCTAATTAATAGTAGAAGGCAACTAACTGTTAGATGGGGAAATTAAATTAATCTAAAGAGACCCATTTGACCTAGTAGTTATGGTCTTAGACTATCAGCTTGAAGAGAAAGGGTCAAGCGCCACTGTTCCACCTTGGCCATGTGTCTGTTTCAAGTTCTCATCTATCTTTGGGCTGCTTGAAAATTCATATAAATAAATTAAATTGAATAGAGGATTATCTCGACATTCTGATATCACTGAGTTCTACATGTGGGGATGACTGAATACCTAATTTATCTACAGTCAGCTGTATGTGTCTTAAATGAATGGCAATAGCAAAAATTAAAGGCATGTGTGTGCTGTGGCCATAGAAAGACTGGACCTGATGGTGAAACACCATTTCACCCACACAACACTGGTGAAATCTGTGTCCCCCTTCCTTAAGTTAGGCAGCAAAATTAGGGTTCACCCTATCACAACTTAAGATAAACCTGCTTCAGAATCAATTTTATCAGTTGAACCATTTTATTTGGTCGGATTTTACACATAACAAGTAGTAACCATATACATAGTAGAGTGTCCCTCAATATCTCACTTTGAAGCCAGTGGGTTTAAAAGTGTCCAACAGTTGAGGGAGCCATGTTGAATTTAACAAACAGAAATTACTAGCATATTAAACTAGAATGATCAAAAGTAGTTTCATCATAACCCCCCTCCCCACTGCCCACCCCTCCCGAACCCCTTAAAACATTACAAATGAAGAAGAAATGCAACAGAAAACAAAAATGTAAAAAGAAAAAAGTGGGTTCCTGGGGATCACCCGATTGACTTACTGGAATGGTGGATATTGGGGAGAAGGAGTGTAGGAGAGATGTAAGAAGTGGGGGTGACCCATTTCTAGCCTTACGAAGTTACAGTCCTTCTCAGAATTAAAAAAGGTGTAGTGCTCTTACAAGACCGGGACATGCAACCAATGGTAAACATTTGGAGAGATATGACACCAAGGGCCCCCATGTAAATTCTAAGTCTTTAGAATCGTTTTGAAAGATGTCTGCCATTTGTTCCATTGTTAGCGCTTGCCACAGTCGGGTATGCCATTGTGTTAACAAGGGCGCCTCTTTCTTCTTCCAAGCTGCAGCTAATGACAATTTAGCTGGCCCCAAACATAGCCAAATGATCGTCCCGTCACCTTTGGTTTGATGTTTCAGGAAAGAATCCCTCAAAACCAGCAATGCAAAACTCGAGGAGTCAGGAATTGGATACCCCGGGATGTTTTTTATTTGTGCCAGAATTTCAGACCAAACTGGTGAATTGTTGCACACTCCCATTATATCTGTATTAAGTAAGTTGCACCGCAGCCCACACCCTCTCCAGCAGAGGTTAGAAGAGTTGGGAAATATTTTTTCAATTGAGTGGGTTAGAGATGCCAATCATATTGTAGTTTATAGTGGGCCCTTTTGTGCCTATAGAGGGGGTGCATTTCGGGATATCTCTCCAAAGTTTCCTCCACTTTGCTTCAGGGATTTTCTTCCCTAGGATTAATTCCTAGAAAGTTATGTGTCGCTGTTGCAGGGTGAGAAGTGTATTGAGCAGTAACGAGGAGATGGTCCTTGTTTGACATGTCACCCCTGACAATGGGACAATGGTTCCCCTGTCTTTTTGCCTCTACCTCCTGAATTTTTGGCTGTGTGCTGGACTTCGTTTTTCTTGGTTTTAAGTCTCTAGGCACGTTACCACTCCCGACCAGTGCTAAAGTGCTCGTGCTTTATGTGTAAATTGTACTAACAATTTGTTACTCCATGATTGGCGCATTTAATTTATGTGTAAGTCCCCAGTGAAGTGACCAGTATGTGCCCATGCCTGTAAATTAGATGCTACCAGTGGGTCTGCAGCACTGATTGTGCCACCCAGTCAGTAGCCCCTTAAACCTGGCTCAGGCCTGCTATTGCAGAGCCTGTCTGTGCAGTTTTGCACTGCCATGTCGACCTGGAAAGTGCACCCTTTTGCCAGGCTCAAACCTACCCTTTTAATATAGGTACAGCACCCCTAAGCTGAGCTGGTTGCAGTGTATGTGAAGGAAAGGACATGTACTCGTGTGTTTACATGTCCTGATAGAGAAATACTGCCCATTTCGTTTTTTACTCTTGCAAGAACATCTCTCCCATAGGTTGTAATTGGAGCTGCCATGTAACATCTTACAAGTGTAACTTTCAATTGGATTGGGAAGAGATAGAGATTTGGAAGTTGGGCTCCCACACCTCACAATTTAAAAATACATATTTTAGTGAAGTTGCTTTTTGAATTGTGTGTTTGAAAAGGCCACTTTTAGAAAGCAGGCATTTAGGAGTAGTAAAGTTAGAATTCCTAACTTTACTACTCCTAAATGCCCTTTGTGAAAATAATAATTGATTTATTCAGTAAGCTCAAGCCCGCCTCCATTGGAGGCAGAGAGACCCGCGAACTGTGTGAGTATATATATATATATATACATATACATATGACCATTTGGCATTGGTGAGGCCTATTCTGACATAGCAATGGTTCAGTTAACATCATTTATGCTGCATATACGCTGACAATGATTTTGAACAATTAGAATAGGATGTCTATTCATTTTTTACTCTTGTGGAACTGCCTTGAAATTCAGCGAATGTTTAGTTTCTAACAGTCACTTTTAGCACTATCATCATTTGATCTTATATTTTTTACACGCACGTGGGTTGGCTACACAGACCATATTTCTGGCTATATAAGATAAGGGATTCACTGACCAATTGGATTCAACCTATTATACCACACACAAGTAATCCCACATCAGCGGGATTTCAGTCAGACACATTATATTCGGTGGAAACAAGCCTTCCGTAGATTTGCCAATATTATTAGGATTGATTTCTATGTATATGCATTTATGCTAGGATTAAGGATACAATAAGCGTAGTTTGCACATCAGCAAATTTTGTACATGATATGTTCAATTACTTATCCTTTTGCTCTTTGCACATGATTAATTTTTGCATAATAAACGTTCTATCAAATGCTTTTGGCTTTTGTAAACTATTTAGTCCCATAGCGGGGGATACAAAGCAAGTCCGTCAGGTCCGACTGCGGGGGCTACCTTATGACCGGCCATTGATTTAGGGACCAGACTGTAATGTATGCATTTATGCTGCTACTGTGAAAAATACAAGCACTCTTGGCACATGAGCAATTTTGCACTTGTTTTGCATGTTTGCACATTTTGTTTGCTTTTAACAAGTACGCTACACAATTTGTATTTTAATATATATAACTTATTATGGTTTTATCATTATTTATTTCCACGAACATCAATACAATGATCAGTAAATATCATATTGTACGATGGTCACTATGTGAATCCCAACTACACGCAAAGTCAAACCATGACCAGGATTTCTTTCATGTCTAGTATCATGCCTCCCACGTGGTTGAACTGTAATTAGCACTGTCACTTTAAATTCGGAGCTCACTACTATTGCATTGTCATGTGAACAAGGCTCGGCCGAGCCAAAACGTTATGGCAACGTACTAGGAATAAAAACTATTTGCACTACTATTTGGTCCGTGTCCGTTGTGCTGAAGGCAAAGGCGAGTAAACTGCTGTCTTGACACGGAAGCTACGACATATACATATATATCTACATATATATATATATATATATATATATATATATATATATATCTATATATATATATATATATATATATATATATATATAGATAGATATATATGTATTACCTACTGGCGACCGCCAGTAGGTAGTTATAGTTATGATTATTTTGTATAGGGATTTCTCAACATTCTATTGGGAATAACTTTGACGCCGGTTGAGGAATCTGCCTGAAATTTCCCTCAAATTTGCCCCACGGCACTCCGCTCCTTCCCTGATAGTTTGGGGGGATTCGTCAAGCGGGAGCCGAGATAAAAGGGGGTCCCAAAACGTGTTTTCCCCATGTTAATTTCCATAGGGCGGTTGAACTTTTAGCCCGAACGGCTGAATGGATTTCCACCAAACTTGGCAAAATTGTAGGGACTGGTAGCCCGATGTGCCTTTGCTATGTCTCAAGATATGTGCTCCAGTGGATTTTGAGTAATTTAGGTTAAAAAATATATATATCTATAAGCGCGCCCCGGTACGCGCACCGGGGCGCGTACCAGCGCGCTACGCGAGTTTGCGCGCGGAAAGCTGATTGGCTCTCGGGTGTCTGTCAACATTCCAAACAGTCCGGTAGGATCGAGACACAAGAGGTGGCAAAAACAAAGGGGGAAATGACCAAAAGGGGGCAGAGTAGACCCCCTGACCCCCTAGGTTTGATGTTTGTTTTTTCGATTTGCGCGGGGGGAGCGCCCGTTACGCGCACCGGGGAGCGTACTGGGGAGCGTACCATGGGGAAAAAAGAATGACAGAGTTTTTAAAAAATGTAGCCTTTTTTTTATAAATTGGAGGTAGTTCTAAAAAGAACTGTTTTTTTCTTCTTTTTGTTGTTTTATATTTTTTTTATTGTTTTTTTGAACATTTTGTACTTTTTTTGGCTTTTATGAACAATTTTATATTTTTTTTGTTATTTTTTTGGGAGAAACAAAAAACAGGGAATTGTAAACGGCTCAACTGGAGCCAAAAAAAATCAGGAAAGAATTACTGTTTTTTGGGGCAATTGTGGTTGTCACCAGCACGGTTGATGAGTTTTATGCTTTTCTCACCATAGGTAATTGTTTTACCACAAAATATACAACTGATTTTGTATTGTCCAAACTGGGGTTGTATGTTTGGGACCATCTCCCTTGTCTCTGGACCCGATGGAGTGGGTTGCTTACTTTTGGAGGTGCTGGGTGAAGATTGGGGAGGGTTTCTGGCCAGTTCTCTGACCTCTGCTGCAGCATAGTTGTTAGGGTGCCGGCGCTGCATGTGGCGAATCATTGCCAAAATAGTACTTTTTGTTAGGGTTCCCCCTTGAAAGTTCAGTGCAACAGATTAGGCGAGTAACCCTTGGCGCATTTACTTTTTTGAGGTCTTTTGGGAATGAAAAAAACTCCCAGATAATGTGCTGCTTTGGCCTATATGGGGTATTATCTTCTGGCAGGAACCTCCTCCTCTCCTCCTCCTCCTCCTATTCTTCATCTCCACCACTGTGGTGTTGTGGTGGTCCTCTTGGTGGTGGTGGTGGTGGCTGAGATGCTCCTGCTGCTGCTGCTACTGAAGCCATTTCTGAGTACAAACTAGTAATAGCTCTGGTAACAGGTCTTCCTCTCTCAAAGTACAAAGTGAGAATGAGAAAAAAGGTGGGGGCTTTCATCAGTAGGAAAAAAAACTGTCCTGAACCAATGAAAAGTGTTATTTTCAGGTCACATGACCAGAGCTTTCATCATTTGGAAACCAAAACTGTCCTGAACCAATAAAAAGTGTTATTTTTAGGTCACATGACCCGACGAGCTTACGCTACGCACCCCGGGGCGCGCCCAGGGGCGCATTGCGTAAGCGCGTCGTATGGTTACGTATCGCGATCGTATGCGCTTGAGTGTTTCCGGGTGCGCTTACGCCGTGCGTATCACGCGGACGCGGCTACGCGATACATCACGATGATGTTTTCGTTCGCGGCAAAAACGCTAACGGGACGCTCACCCGTACGTGCCCCTGGGCGCGCCGCAAGATTGCGCTTACCGGTGCGCTCACCGGGACGCGCACCGGGAGCTCTACAGGGCAAAAAAAAAAAAAACATGAACAATATACATAAAAAAAAAGTATTACATAAATATACAATATAGGATTCATTATAAAAAATATTACATTTCATAGCTATCGACTTTTGCTATTAAAAAACCTTTGAAATTCACTGAAAAAAAATAGGTTTGAGGCCCTATATATAGTTAGGAATTAGCATTAAAAAAACCATTGAAATTCACTAAAAAAAACATAGGTTTCACACCAGTTATAGTTAGGAATTAGCATTTAAAAAACCTATTAAATTCACTGAAAAAACCATAGGTTTCACACCAGTTATAGTTAGCTGGAAATTTTACTGACATAAAACCATTGAAATTCCCACGTTATAGTTTGTTGGACTCACTATTACTTGCGCACCTGCAATGCACTGCTGATGACGTCACATATTACATCACTCATGACATGGTCAGTAACATCACTCATGACATCACTGATGACACAATCCTTGTGACAGAGTGACAGACCTCCTTTCAGTGAAATGTAACCCTTGAAACACATATTCAAAAATAGAAACTAAAATGTTTTAAAAAATAGAGATACCCACACCAGTTACAACAACCAATTCAGTAATTCCACCATCTATATACACATCCACTCATTCACCAACAGTTCTATATAGTCACTCATACATATACTCACTCATCATATGTAGTGATACACCTATACATCCTGTTACACACTGACAGTCATCCAAAAGTTACTCACACACATACTCACACATGCAAATAAACTATTGAACATCCATGTATTTGCATATACAGCTATACACACACTACCACCTTACTTCTAAGGAAATGTACACATACTTACTCTCTTAAACAATCACTTATAGAAACACATACTTATTTAAACAGGAACTCTTACAATCTCTCACTCTCACATATACTCACTTATATACATCAATACTCACATATACTAGAATAAAACATATTTAGTTACTGATAAAGACACTAGTGAGACAGTCATTCACTCACTAACACACACATATACACAGTCATCCACCCTTACAATACAACACATATGCTGTCTTCAAAACACATACAAACAGTGAGTCAGTCATTAATGCATTTATGTGCTAAGTAATACCCCCACCAAACTATACAGATTGATACTAAAAAAACATCTAATAACCCATACACATACACATGTAGCTACTCACCAACCCAGGCAGCCACTTATACACAACGTGAAACACTGATGCATATATTTAAATATTTAAACATTACTCGCTAATATATGTATTCACTAAGATACACTTAATAAGCGAGTTAACCAATCAATTTTTAAAAACATCCATTTAGACACTTATTTAAAAATGTATTCTTCCATCGACCTTTACAAATACATATGTAAAACATATTTATTTTACTGAAAGACACACATTCACTGGATGGTGTCATCAGTGATGTCATGAGTGATGTCACTGACCATGTCATGAGTGATGTAATATGTGACGTCATCAGCAGTGCATTGCAGGCGCGCAAGTTATAGTGAGTCCAACTAACTATAACGTGGGAATTTCAATGGTTTTATGTCAGTAAAATTTCCTGATAGCTATAACTGGTGTGAAACCTATGGTTTTTTCAGTGAATTTAATTGGTTTTTTAAATGCTAATTCCTAACTATAACTGGTGTGAAACCTATGTTTTTTTCAGTGAATATATATATATATATATATATATAATTGTATATATATAATTGTGTATATATATATATATATATATATATATATATATATATATATATATATATATATATATATATATATATATATATATATATTGGTTCATTATTGCAGTAGTCAGATTTCACTGTTTTAACCAGCCATCTGAGACAGACACTTTTGCAATGAACACATAGTAATTATGGGGACGTAATGAAGATTGTGATGTTTATAAATTCATTACCTTTTTTTACACACTTAATGGTAGTCCATGCATTGGAGCAAGGCTTATCTTCCTTTTTATTTGTAATTTATACACTATATGCATGTTTCTATGTTATAGGTTCACACAGTGCATTTGTGCAGTTTTACAATGGTTTTACTAATACGAGACACAACGTAGTTATGTATCAACGAGACGTATCAATTTGTCCTCATTATCTGAATATACTGTACATCTGTATATATTGTGCATTGGTATATATTCACACTGTATATTTTAACCACAATTTTGTTCCAATGACGATCATCACAGGTATGAGTTATTGCAAAACTGATGACGGACTTGGCAATTGATCTATTGATACAAGATGTAATGTCTTCATTTTTTCCTCCTTCCCCCCTGTTCTAATTTTAACTATTCATATGGTGTTTCACGAGTATTTGTCATTAACTAATTAATTTTTTCAAGTTAATTCTGCTAAATGTTTTGTAATTAGAACCCTGTGTAGGCAGATGACGTGCTTTTAGCAATACTAGTGCACGTGACAACAGCAAGTCGTTCACTAGTAGTTTTTTACTCATATAGTATTTCTTCTGTGTTGATCCGTATGGTAGTTCCCTAGTCACATGATTATTTCGCCAATGTATTTAAACTTGACAACTGAGCGACGCTGTTATGTGAGCAAGGCCACCCTGCTGGCCGAAACGAGTCATTTGTTCGATTAATTTGCACTTTATGGATTAATAAAAGGTTACTGCAGCCGGCAGTGATTTGAATCTACTCAAGAGTCTGTTTCTCTGTTTGGTGGTTCTACGCACCTGAGTGGTAATTGGATATATATATATATATATATATCCATCTACAAAAGTGCCCTGATATGGAAAGACGATCACAAAGGGTTGACTCTGCAGCCATTTATTGAGGAAAACAGCATTTCAGTCCGGGGTGCAATCGAACAACCTTACGCGTTTCAGAGCGCACCTGGCTCCTTCGTCAGAGGAAAAGACGGCCGTTCTCCACATCTCATTTGCATCAGGTACGTAATCGCATGCAGCTTTTATGAATTCCCCAACCTGTGGGCGTTTCACCAATGTATTTAAACTTGACAACTGAGCGACGCTGTTATGTGAGCAAGGCCACCCTGCTGTCCGAAACGCATCATTTGTTCGATTAATTTGCACTTTAAGGATTCATAAAAGGTTTCTGCAGCCGGCAGTGATTTGAATCTACTCAAGAGTCTGCTTCTCTGTTTGGTGGTTCTACTCACCTGAGTGGTAATTGGATATATATATATATATATATATATATATATATATATATATATATATATATATATATATATATATATACATTCAGCGACAAAAAACAAGGGTTACAGGGACGTTATTGTTAGGCTTACATTTTACTCATACAAAAGCCATTGAAATGTAGCAGCTTAGTTATCAAAGATAATCACAACTTACACCCCCGCAATGCATAGCTTATGACCTCAAATATTATATCACTCATGACATGGTAGGTGATATCACTGCATGGTGTGCTTGGGGTGTAACTGCCGATTGGCTCTTCGAAGGGGCATGGTAGGACATAAAGTGGGTTTTCTACCTTGACAAAAGTGTGACTACAGGAGAGACCCACCCCTAGCAGACCATGCAGCAATTAGCGCAACTAAACTAGGTTGTTCCTAACTGAAAAATTCCATGAGTGAGAGGTAGCTCATCCCCATACACACATTCTTTCTCTTTTGGTACTCTGCACTGACTGCTTGCAGAATAGGGACTTATAGATATAGCCCGGATGAATGCCATAGGCATTAAAATGAAGATATAGAAAAGCAAATACTTTGAATGACCCCTCATATCCAACACTTATGACTAACTTACATAGTTCATTCTACATTTCAACTGACCCAAAGTATATGCTGCTTTTCCCCAGCTGCCTGCCTATAAAGGCTGAAAAACATGTAAGAGTGATGCCCAGTTGATAGTTATGTAGACGTTGGATAGAGCTACCCTTGGCTGTCTGGCTCAAGAGGCCATGCTAACTGAGGCCATCATCAACCACTCACATGAGTTTGAAATATGCATGGAAAAAGTTACAACTTTAACAGTGTGGTGCCAGAATATTGTGACCTAAATATTGTCTGATACAAATATTTTGTCCTAATATTTTCCAAAACATTGCATAATTGGAGATAATAATAGAATATCTATACCCAATGGAGAGATATTTTTGTTAAAGCAATGACAATTATGCCTGATAATAATTGTACTCTGTTTATATTATAACATACAACCAACTGCATACACTAAACACATTCTAAAACCATGATCTGATCAAATACCTTCAGCTATCACCCAATGTGCAACTGTCCTCTATAAGGGAAAGTGATAGAAAAGGCTTTTTGAATTTATGTAGCATCCTACATTTAAAATAATTATCTGTTTACTCACATCCAAATAGGAACCAGCCCGGGCAGGAGTACAGAATCTGCATTAAGCACAAAGGGAATGATAAAAAGATTACTTTGGATTTCAGTGGAGTAGCGTCACTCCTACTTGGGCCTCTTATGCTGCCTTTGATATAGTTTATCACCCCAATATGCTGTAAAGATTGTATAGGGATTCAATTCACTGTGCTTCTTTGGATTGGCTCTTTCGTGACTAACAGAATACTTTACCATCAAGCACCAGAGTTGCATCAAAGGATCCTTTATTTCTCCTTTCTCTTTTATGTACATCTCAGACCTCTGAAGGCCCGATCTTTCCATGAAACTAGATGCTACAACTATGGGGATGACATTCAAAGTATTCTAAAATTCAAAGGCCACCTGACTTAAGTTCTGTGCTGTTGGACAATGTCATACTGATGGTGTTCTCTTTTTGGGATAACTTGCACAGATTAATGGATGCTGAAGGTCAAGTACCTTTAGTGTTCCGTCACCTTTCGGCAGCCTTTAATGCAATTGAACATAACATTTTTACCAACAAACTTATAGACTGTGATATCAAGGGCACAGTGCTTGCGTGTTTGAAACACTTTTTGAGTACTAGTCAGCAAATGTTCATTTTTAGTAAACTAGATACTCTGGATATGACCTCTCCCATGGATCAATTCAATCATGTCTGCTTTTTAACACCTATTGGAGACACCCTGGTCAGTCTACTCCATCAGATGAAAGTCAAATGTTACCTATGTACTGATGATACCAGTTTATTTTTGGTCTTTCACAACTCATGCAATCTGTTTCCATCTCAATATCATTGCTATTGGACTATCTGTTGATGAATCATTGGTGGATGGCCAACAACTTTCTGAAACTTTATCCCAGCAAACAGGCATACCTTTAACTTTCCCTAAACTCCACATGAATGCCATGAACTGGCCAGTTGCTTTGGGTGCCCCTGACCCCTCATCTGCTTGTGCATGCAAACTTGGGATCTTGGAATCTGTACAGACTAAAATTTTGCTCTGTACTCTCATGTATAAAAAGTGAAAAAGGCTTGTTTTTGTTTCATTTAAAAATCCTACTAAAACTATTGCCTTATCTTGACCACCACCTGAGGACCTCTACATAGTCACTGAGTTGATCCAATCAAGAAAAGGCTATGAGAATGTCATATTTGTCGATGTTACCAAGAATCAGATCACTAGTCTTCAACTTATTTGCAATGCAGCTGCACATCTATTTCGTACACTCAAAAATTACATAGGATTCCTGTACATAAATGCATAACTAATAAAAGTACAGACTACTGTCCTAACTTGAAAATTCATGGTGAAGAAATTCAACTGGTACAAACCAACCAGACAACTACACTCACAGAATAAGTGTTTACTGAAAGCCCCAAGAATAAAAACTGGATGTTTTGTTGGTGAGTACTTTTCAGGAGTCACAGCTGCATTCGGAAACGCCATTACTTTTTAGTTACGCAGTCAAGCGCCTTTACTGACTTTTAGGAAATAATTGTCAACTTTTCTTCTTAATTTTTAATATTGACGATTTTTAAATCATTTTAGTTCTCTTTGATTTCCTTCACACAATCAGTCAGTTAATTCCAAGAAACTACAAATACATACTAACACCTACAGCTTATACCTTGGAACGTAGGACCAAGTTATTTAGAAGCTTCAGAGAATGCAGAATGCAGCCATTAGACAACTTCTTAAACTCATTGTCAAGTCATGAAATTCTCATATTTTTCAGTCACTATACTGGCTGTATGCGGCCTAATGCCTTGTGCTTTTGTCCGGCATAGGGTTCAACTCCCTTTAGCAAGATGTCTTCTCAGACTATGAATCCAGACAACTGTAATCTAAAGGCCTAAATAGCAGACCATTGACATATAAGCAAAGCTCTGGCAAGAGCATGACAAGCCTTCCAGAATCTACACTAAAGGACAATACATGATGTGCAGGTACCTGCAAGAGTGATCTATAATAAGTTTCACAGTGTTTTGAAACCTTGGAAGCTATATAGGAGTGCTGAATAGTCACCTTTTAACTATATGAATAAGTATTTATTGCGCATGCAAAGGAGGTGCAATGTTGCTTTCACTAATGGGCATTCAAATTGGAATTATAACTGTATGGATCACAAGAACCACTTTGGGCAAGCTTTCATCAGCAAAAACTATGGAAAATATACCATGTGTAACTAACGCAGAATTGCTAATGTGACAGACTCTTGGGCTACATGTATCAAAGTTGTAAATTGTGAATACCTAATTGCAAATTTCTGGGAATCGCAATTAGGTAATTGCAATTAAAAAATGTATGAAACTCAAAGAGTTTCAGATAGCGATTCCTAGGGGGTCGCAAATTGCTCTACCTCATTAATATGAGGTAGAGCATACTAATATATACTAATAATCCTTTAAAGGATTATTAGTATATAGACCACCTGGCCCACCTGGAACCTTTTTTGAAGACTTCGATTCGGTTTTGCTGAGACTGGCCCTGAAAGCAGAGCATTGTATAGTAGCCGGGGATTTCAACTTCCGTATGGATGATCCGTCGGACCCGGACACTATCAAACTATTGGAGGCTACGGCCCCTTTGGGCCTGATCCCCTACCTTCAGGGGCCAACGCACGACAAGGGACACACTCTCGACCAGGTCTTCTCGACATCTCCTCTCAAGGTGAAAGAGATTATCCCGGTGCTATGGTCAGACCATCGGCTAGCCAAATTCTCGATCAGAGGCACAGCTAAACCGTCTAATTCTGTGTCCCAGCAGCCGGGACGAGTCCCCAGGGCATACCATCGAGTGACCCCTGCGATGCTAGCCCAGGCCGCCCTGGATCATCCATGCCCCCTCTCAGGCGACCTGGAGAAGGACTTGGAGTCTTTGCAAGCATGGCTTTTAGATAGGCTAAACGATCTTGCCCCGGTGCTGGCCCCCCGCCTAACATCGAAACGGGTTTCGGCTCCCTGGTTCACTGCGGCACTGTCAGCTGCTCGGCAGCAGTGTAAGGCAGCCGAAAGAGCCTGGCGTTCACAATACGACTCTGTGGCTAGGCTGACCTATAAGATGGCGGTTAAGGCCTATCACCGGGACATTCGCCTTGGAAAAAAAGCCTACCTTGCAGGGAGGATAGAAGCCGCCTCCAACTCCTGTAAGGAGATTTTCACCATAGTGAGAGAATTTATGGCTCCGAGGTCCAATACATCTCAAGATATGCCCTCCAAATCCTGGGCTTCGGATCTTGCTAACTTTTTCACCAGCAAGATTAAACTTATCCAGGACTCCTTTCCACCGGTGGCGCCCGCGGGGCCGACCAATCCCGAGGATGACCTGCACCTTTCGGCCCCGCTAGGTCCGATGTTGGCCGTTTTTCCACCTATCTCAGCCCCTGCTTCCTTAGCGCTTATGGGCAATCTCAAATCTGGGTCGCCTTTGGACCCTTGCCCGGTCAAATTCTTGGCAAAAATGGCGGAAGTGATAAATCCGCTGGCGAATCCACTCTTGAATCTCTCGCTGAGCCAGGGAGTGGTTCCGCAGGCCTGGAAACAGGCAATGGTCATCCCTTTGCTGAAGAAGCCTGGTCTCGACCCTAAGGCTCCGGTCAGTTATAGGCCTATCTCTCTGTTGCCTGCTCTTACGAAAATTTTGGAGAAGCATGTACACACGGTGCTCTCCAATTTTCTGGAAACTCACGAGATTCTGCATGCCACCCAATCCGGCTTCCGCCCAAATCTCAGTACAGAGACCGCGCTCCTAGAGGTCTCAGAATCCATCAAAGGGGTTCTGGACACTTGGGGCAAAGCCATGCTGGTGATGTTGGATTTGTCGGCGACTTTCGACACCGTCCCCCATGACGGCCTTCTCGCAAGACTCTATGAGATTGGCCTACGGGGGACGGTGCTCACCTGGTTTTCATCCTTCCTAGCTGGCCGCCGGCAAACGGTCTGGGCCTCCCCAGATTCCGCCATGATGCCGCCTTTGGGAGTCGGGGTTCCACAGGGCTCCATACTGAGCCCGACCCTTTTTAACATCTTCATGACCCCTTTGGCGGCGCTGGCGGAGTCGTTCGGGGCCCAGATCGTATCCTACGCAGACGACACCCAGCTCCTCTTCTCTTGTAAGAGAGGAGGAAACTTTGATGGAGAGAGTATCCGGGATTGCCTTGGGGCTGTTTTTAAATGGTTCCAGCTGAACAGCCTCAAGTGCAATTCCGATAAGTCCGAGGTACTCTTCTTCGGGTATGCTACGGAGCCAGACTGGCAAGCTTGGTGGCCCATTAACATGTTCCCTCCGTCTTGCTCATCCCAAATTGCTAAGAACCTGGGGGTCAAGATGGACAAGGGTCTGACGTTAAGATCCCAGATCCTTGGTGTGACGGGCACATGCTTCGGCCTCCTGAAGATGCTGCGGAGGTTTCTACCTCTTCTGTCTGAGGAACATAGGAAGCTGACTGTGCAGGCTCTGATCGGCTCTAGGCTAGATTATTCCAACGCTCTCTACCTGGGCCTGCCAGAGTACCTGCTGCAGCGGCTCCAAGTTGTGCAGAACGCGGCCGCGAGGGCCATTTTTGTCCTTAACAGGCGAGCCAGTGCTGCTGGCTTGTTGCACGTTACACAAAGGGGGGTTGAACCCAAGCAGTCGCGGGGACCTGGGCGCTATATGGTATGTGTAGAGAGGGGGGGTCCCCGCAAGGGAAACGTGCTATGTACACCATACACGAAGAACAGAACTTATTTCTACTTTCTCAACTCTGTAGACAATAATCAAAATTAATGAGAAAGGTATTGTCTATTATTTTACAATACCCGGTATCACACATTTAACAGTATATTCTCAATATTTTTCAGAAGGCCCCAAAGTGGGGGAAGAGGAAGGGAGAGTGATAGGAGGGGGTGTGCTCAAAGCAGTGTAAAGTTAAAGAAAAATAAACATAATCAAAGTGAAAACAATCGTAAGCAATAATAACACATGAATCAGAGCAAATCTAATACAACAGCCTAATACTTAGGGCATCCAATATAGGAATGTTACACAAAAGACCTTCAACAGTCACACATGAACCATTAGGAGTGAGTAAAGGACAAGTGCCGGAGGTCCGCGTCAAAGAAAACGAGGCTTGTTGCAGACTTTACATTGGTTGCCCATCCGTAAACGGATTGTTTTCAAGGCATTAACTTTGGCCTACAAAGCTCTTCATGCGGTGGGAGCGAAGTACCTCCAAAGGAGACTTGCCTTTTACCATCCGGCTCGCTCTCTCAGGTCAGAATCTCTGTTCCTGGCGTCTGTGCCGCGTGTGAAGAGAGCCCGCATTGGAGGCTGCTCCTTCGGACTGCTGGCGCCACAGTTGTGGAACACCTTGCCGCTAACACTCCGGGGAGCCACCAGCCTACTTGCATTTAGGAAAGGCCTCAAAACCTGGCTGTTTACCCTTTAGGCTGTTCTGCTGTTCTCTCTGTTTTCTTTCTGCTTTTCACCTTGTTTTTTATTACTGTGTTGTGTTATTTTGCTGTAGGTCTCCTTATTTAAAGCGCCGGGACACTCTTTTTGAGTAGCCGTGCGCTATACAAAAACAAATATAACATAACATAACATAACATAACAGGTAGATCACAATTTGCGACCCCCTAGGAATCACAAAAAGCACAGGGATGGTGGCCTGCTGGGGTCAGCAGACCACCATGTCCGTGATCGCTTTTAAATAAAGCAATCTTTTTTTTGTTGTAAAGCAGTACATTTTCATTAAAGGAAAATTAGATGCTTTACAAAAAGAAAAATGAAAAGTTTTCCTTTCCTTTTTTTAAGAGCAGGCAGTGGTCCATGAGACCACTGCCTGCTCTTAAAAAATGTGTTTACAAGCATTCACAAAGGCAAATGGGTTACTACCTACTTGAAGTAGGTGGTAATATAACTGTTTTGCGATCGCATTCACAGTCACAAAACATTCATACATACCGTTAGGATTCGATATTTGGAAGGGACGCCTAAAACACGCCTCTTCCAAATATCTAATCACATACCCATTTTGCAATTTGCTAACCGGTTACCGAATCACAAATTAGGATTTGAAACACGGTAAGAGCATTTTTTGCTTTCGCAAACGGGCTAATTCTGAGAATCAGCCCGTTTGTAAATGCAAAAACTCTTGATAAATGTGGTCCTTTGTCCTTCTGCATCTATGTGAACATAACAGGGATCGTGCCGCAAAAAGCGATATTGTAAAATACTATTTTAGGGAATGGTCTATGCCATAGTTTCAAGCTGTCTAGTTGGAATTGGAGTGATGGTATGTTGCCTACTTTGTTGGTCATAAACTTTTATTTTCACTAAATGTAATGGAATTATCCCCTTTTAGCTGGACACGTACCACCATTGTTTTTTAGTCAGCAATGGAGCCAAGTAATAAAATGATAATAAAACATGCAACACCAGAAAGTTGTACAAGAAATAAATTAGTCCTCAAAATACAGCAACATGACAGAATCATAACAAAATATAACAGAACCCAACTGACCAGCAAAAGGCAATATAAAGCAACCAAATGTCCACACAATCGCAATAAAATACAATAATACTACACACCAAGACACCTCTACCACAGCAACTTTAACAGACCACAACATAACACAAAAAACACCAAACAAAAACATAGTCTACAACTCAACCTAGTTCTACTACTCAATACAAAAATAACATAAAAACCAAACAACAATCCAGAGCAGTACAACACCACAACAACAATGCAATTGCAATGCTAAAAAACAAAATGAGAACACAAAAAAGGACACAACGGAAAGACAAAATACATAACAAAGCAACACAAATAACATAAAATTACAACACCAAAACATCATATCATATCACATCATAACCATAACACTAGAGCATACAACAAAACAACACTACAACCTAACATATTAAAAAAACATAAGTATACAGTTGGGTTCCTGTGTTGTGTTGTTGTTTTGTATTGACGTATTGTTCTGTTGTTGTGGTCGTTATTATGTTGTACTGCTATTTTGCTGTTACATTAATGTGTTGGTGTGACGTTTTGTGCTTCTATTATCGTGATCTTATGTTAATGTAACGTGATATGCTATTTCGATGTTCTTGTACTTAATTGTAGTTTGTCTTCTTGCACACGCATAGCTGCTTTTGTTACAGAATGCTTTCTCACACACAAACATCATGATATACTGGTAAAGGTGTTTGCAAAAAACACTGCATTATTTGCCATCACACACACATATAAACAATGGTTTGTACTCTCTCCCTAGGTATCAATAGAATGACAGTGCACCAGCTAAAGATGTTTAGGAAAAGCCCCAAGAAAAGAAGTGTGGTGGCTGAGAGTTCATCTAGTACGCACCGAGAGAATGCTGTGCAATCTGTGGGTGATCATTGTAATAACATTCAGATTCATAGAGTACTCAATGAAAACTACATTGAGTGTGCACATAAGTATGCTTCTATCCTTATTCAAGAGTGGGGGTGGTCCAGCAGTTCAGGGTGGACTTTATCTTTTAGGTGGGCCAACAAGGATTTGAAAATCGTTAATCCCTGTAAGTAATGGCACAAAAAAAGCTAAAAAACCACAGGGAATGTAATACTGCCCGCAATAACAACCATCTCTTCCACCTTCACTACCTGGCACATCTCAACTGTTCCAAAGTCCACTACCTTCATAACTGATAATAAATACCAATACTGAAATACATGAATGAAGGAACTATTTGTTCAATAAATCCCTGATGTATTTAGATGGTACAATATTAGTCATATCATTGAGGCACTAAGAATGCAACTAATTCTGGGAAAACTGCATAGAGTGTAAACTATAAAAAGGACGACAGAGACAAGTCAACATTACACATTTCTTCAAACGCAATTCTTATTAATGGAAATAGTGAAGACTTGTTTAATAGGTGTCTTTAAACAGCTTCAAAAGGCTGCCCTGATCGTTACTGGGTTTAGCTAACATCATGTAGAAAGCACATATGTATGAGCACTATTTAATAACTTCAAAGAAAAGCAATAGACTACATAGAATAAATACAGAAAAATATATACTGTTAGCAGGCCACTGCATTGATTCTCCCGAGGCACACCACCCGCCCTCTTGGGGATTGCGATGCACGACATTTAGAAGTGCAGTGGGTGAATGTGACCGAAAGTCTTAAAGCGAGGCAAAGAGAGAGGAAAAATCCTAGAGAAAAAAAATCCTTTTATACTCGGGGAATGGGCAACAAGATGGTACCATCAACACAGACTACATTGCATGTCAACTATAGGTGAGATACATTGTAACTTTTTAATAAGAAATATGTGCAATTTTCGCTAAGATTTTGCGCATTGCATGAAATATGCTTGGGTTCATCCTCTGCGTGAAAAAAGTATGTGAGAAGTATCTTTGAGTACAAAAGTCACTTCATGCCCGCTCCCTTTGTGTCCCAGCCCAATCTCTGCTTTTCCATCAATCAATTCTATGTCTCTCCTTCTCCTTTGGCAGGGGCTGGAATAGCAGCAACAGAGGATAGATCAGATGCCACTAATCTAAGAGTGGTTGCCTGGACAACAATAGTTTTTTAAAGTGTAGGAGACACACAATAGAACAGACCGTGTGCCCAGTCAAAGACTTTTAAGAGAGTTTAATTTGTAAAAAAAAGAAGAAAAAAG
This sequence comes from Lissotriton vulgaris, assembly GCF_964263255.1. Classification (NCBI taxonomy): domain Eukaryota; kingdom Metazoa; phylum Chordata; class Amphibia; order Caudata; family Salamandridae; genus Lissotriton; species Lissotriton vulgaris. The sequence continues at coordinate 1,696,436,284 of NC_141694.1, forward strand.
GGATACTTTAGGGGTCTAAGACTTTTTCAGGAACCCACAGCTGGCTGTGCCAGATGCTCAGATTGTCAAATTCCAAGGCACCTTAGTTTTAATTTCACCTTGTGTCTCTTTCTTACACCACCCTATTTTTCATGTTTCTTTATACCACTCTTAAAGCTTCTTTTACTTTCCACTTTCTCCCTGTGGCAATGATATGCTGTTTTTCTCCTTTCTTATCTTTCTCCCTATTCTGCCTTTCTCTCTGTGAAAAATATGTTGTGGTCCTCAAGAAAGAGTGAGAGGACCCACTATCAACAATCTTCCCCTGCAGAAATTGTTATATTATATTATGTTAACATTATTTGCTATAGCGCACGACTCTCCAGGGGGCATCTCGGCGCAGTTGCGGATCCAAACAAGAAACACGTATCCGATGTTTCAGAATAAGTAGGTTTTTAGTAGTTTCCTAAATTTACTGTATTTGGGAGTGGATCACAGGATTAAGGGAAGTTTGTTCCAATACCATGGAGCAAGATAGGAGAAGGCATTTCCCCCAGTGCATGTTTGGCGGATGCAGGGGACACACAGTAAGGCTCTGAAGCTGGATCTAAGAGTGTGACTAGGGGCGTAAACTTTTATCATTTTTTTGGAGATTCTAGTAGCATGCACTTGTAGTTGCCACGATCTGATCTCTCATTGTTAATGCTTGATCCAGTTTTATCCCAAGATTCTGTACAGTTAGTTTGGGCATGGGGGTAGCACCCAATTGGTGGGGCCATCAGTCGTCCGACCAGAAGGAAGGGGCTTTTCCAAGCAGCATGATCTCCGTCTTTTCTGGGTTTAGCTGGAGACATTTCTCAGTCATTCATCTGGAGATTGCTAGCATCCCCGATGCGAATTGTTTTTTGCTATTATCAGGTCTTTGCCTAGAGTATACATCAGCTGGGTGTCATCAGCATATGATATTATCTCAAAGCCAAAGTGCTCTGCAATCTTCTCTAAAGAAGTACTGCTTTTGCAATAACCACTTTCAGTTCTTCCTGAATCCTGTTTTGCTTTCCTACTTCCTAAACTGCGAATATGCATTTTTTTCCCTTATATTTACAGTTGGAATGCAATGCACTAAGCTTGGCACACCAAGCCTTTTGAGCAGCCAGCTTCTTATAAGGGTATATTACAAGGAGGCGGTTTTGCGTCTCCAGGATGTGTAAGCAAGAAGAACCCTGGCACGCACTGCATGCTAAAGGCCAGTGTCTTTGTCTTCTCCGAGCTCTGTCTATTTCAGAGGCTAACATGCAGCAATTAGTCTAATTAATGTGAAACAATGAGCTGTGTTACCACTTATCAAATTGATTGTTCCCCTATCAAAACAAAACAGGCCGGCCTTTTGATGTAATTTCAAGAGATGATTTGAAATGTCATGTTGCTGCAAGCCAATTACCTTATGACTGGAGTCATGGTCAACAGAATACTTAATTAGCATCAGTTTGGGAAGGCTGCTTACTGCTAATATGCTAATTAACTGTCTTTTGTCATAAAACAAAAAGGCTGTGGAGAGTGTTGTGAAATAGGTCTTTTTTATTTACATTTCCCTGCGCTTATCAACTTGACGCATGGCGGTGCCGAATAATGGACTGTATTAATTCCACTGCTGCAAATTAAGGCTGGGCTCCAAGGTCGCCTGCAATGTGTCACTGTAATATATGGGCCTCCCTTCCATAGTCCTGGCAAATTCAATGGCACCTCTTTGCACTGCTTGCAGAAATGTATAGAAAAGAGGGACTATTCACACAACAGAAACCTGGAATCACACCCACATCCTGCAACAGACCAGAGAAGAGTTCACTATCCATTGACTCTTCTTTAAAATTCAGTTTAAAAAAGCATTTTCATTGCTGCTCAACCTAGGACTAGGGGTAACAGATCTATGCCTTTTCAGGGTATACACCAAAGATATAGTTAAATACAATATACAGATCTAACTAGGTACAGCTGACCCCTTTTGAATCTAAACCTTGCCTGCTACATTGTGGGGTTCCTCAAGGGTCTTCTCTGAGCCCCACATTGTTTATATATGTTTAATCTCTGGCAGGCATTGTTAAGGCCTGGGGGTTTGAGATCTTTACATACGCCGATGATACTCAGCTTATTATTTCCATTGCTGAAAGACATACGGAGATGCAAGCAGGCCCGGACTGGCCGGGCAATCCCACTGTGCGCCGCACGGGTGGGGGGCGGTTTTGGGCCCCTGGGGGCAGTTTTTGTTGCAGGGCCGTTTTTTGGAGCATAGCTGCAAAATCGGCCCTGTAACAAAATCGGGCGAAAACCGGCCCTGGCAAACAGCTCGGCAGTACCTTCCCCGCACCACCCCTCCCTTTGGGGGGGGGGGGGGGCAGGGGGGGAGGGCTGCCGAGCACTTTCCCAGGGCCGGTTTTAGTTCTCGGTCCGGCCCTGGATGCAAGGGAAGCAACATGGATATAGGCACATTGTCAGGATCTCATAGCTGACAAAATCAAAATCATGCTCTTGGGTGGGGCTTGCAGAGTTTAAAACAACTTCTGGCGTCCTTTGCTCTTAGGCCCCTCTCCTAGGCCAAAGAAGGTAGTCAGGAATTTGGGCCTTTTAATCAATGACTCTCTCAATGCAGAATCAGGTAAATGCTCTGTGCAGGAGTTATTTTGGACTCATACACATGCTGCACAGGCTGTTTCGGTGGATCCCAGTAGAGTGGCAGAAGAATGTTGTACAAGATTATGCCAATGCGCTGCATCTAGGAATGGCTGACCACTCTTCCAATCTATTCAACATGCGGTGGCAAGATTGATTTGTAATAGCACCAAGAAGAGTTCAACTACGGCCCACCTGAATTCTCTCCATTGGCTTCCTCTGTGCAAGACAAGAGAGCCACTTTCAAGCTGCTGTGCTACACACATAAAGCGCTCTATGACACCCGTCCGGCAATTTTGTGCAACTGAGTTGCATTTCACAAAGAAGAGCTTGCTCTCCACTCTTCTAAACAGTTTCTGGTATATAGCAGGATAATTAAGAAATCAAGATTGGGAGGCAGCTCTTTTAATTACTTTGGGGCCTCTCACTGGATCACATTGCCTCTTAATCTTTGCTTCTCCTCGGATCTGCTAACCTTTCAGAAGATGTTGAAGACCTAGCTGCTTTCACTTTAATGACCTTGCAGTGTATAGAGTTTGTGTAATTGAGGTCTAGCACCGGGATATCCCTCAGAGGATGAAGGAGAGCTTAATAAATACAATAACCAAATAAATGCATCCAAATGGAGCAAATTTGCAATCAGTGGTTATGTATGTATGTGGCGTTTACGAAATACAAACCTAACCAAAAGACAATGGAATAATGTACAGGGTCAAAGATAAGCATGATATCACTGGTAATGGGAGAGACATCTGGTTTTGGGACTCTAAATGCACTGTGATATAGTATTTTGAAAGAGGTGAGTCCTAAGCTGATTACTAAAATGGAGCAGGGTTGGGGTGGTCCACGTAGATAAGGGAATGATACACCCCAAGCCGAACAATTCTTATCATGAATACAAACAGTGTCTATCTTTCTAATGCAATCTACACTAACTGCCTTTCCAAACACCCCCATGAAGTAGGAGAACACAGCAGATAGTTTTACCAAACAGAAGTTTCAGAACAAGAATCAACGCTAGTGGGAGGAAAACAGCAAACTAAAATGAAAAACTGAAAGTGGATAAGAGCTGGTTTCAGAGAACAAGGAGTAGCAGTATGCCGCAATCTTCTTAACTCATAGGGGCATATTACCAACAAGTAGCAATATTTATCACTAAATAGGCTTAGCGACGTATTTTTATCGCTGTCTATCGCTGGATATTTTCGCGGAGAAACATGCTATTAGCAACGCTTTTCTCCATTGTGCTAAAATATCCAGCGATAGCGGAGAAATGCGAGAATATCGCTGAGTATACAGCGATATTCACACATTAGCGACGAAATGCTCTTAGCCATGTTATCCACCTCCCATTGGATAACATGGCTAAGAACAGGTCTGGGCAGGTGTTAGTATTTGGAGATATTCGTGCTTAGCGCAAATATTTCCAACGCTACGCCTGCCTTGCTAATAGGCGATAGAGACGTTATCGACTGCTTACAGTCGCTAACAGGTTGGGTACGCCCACTTTGCATGTCGTTAGCGATAAACATCGCTGACATGCAAAGCGGGCCCCAAACCACTCGCTATCGCCTAAAAGCTGTCGCTAAAATCTGTTAGCGACAGCTTGCTAATAGGGCGATAAAATTATCGCCGCTTAGCGGACGGAAACGGCCGCTAAATCGGCGATAATTGCCTATCGCCCCCTTGGTAATATGCCCCTTTTCCATCTGGTCACAGGGTGGGGTGTGGTTAACTATAATTCTAATCCCACCCTGCCCTAAAACAAAATGAGAATGGATGGGGAAATTGATCTTGACGGATGTTCATCCTTCTACAACCTAAGCTGAAAAGTGAAATGCCAGAGGCAAATTTCTACAGCCCACCAGAAAGAGGAGGAGACTGGGAAGCAACATCACCTGGCATCCGAGGCAGCACGGGGGCTGTATGTACATAAGCCCTACTTATGCTACCAAACAGCATCAGACACACACTCAGACATAATGTGCAGCTGCTTAAAGTGCCTGACTGCCTGTCTCAGAGTGAACAAATCAGGCACGAGTTACATCTACAATCGCTCCCTTTATTGTATGACAGCATACATTAAATAGAAGGGCCACGAAGTGAATGGGCGGGCCCCAATGCTCTCAAGTAGAACCGCTGTTGCTTATAACATACTTCACTGCAGAAGACAGTAAGGACATGGAGGATTAGGCCACATGCTGATCTTTCTTCTCTAATGGTGACCGCGATGGTTTATAGGATGCCATCTGCTCATCTTTAGTGACAACCTTAGTGTCCTCTTAAAGGCAAACTTTGTGAGTCAAATGTAATGACATTTATGACATATCGAGCAATGCTTAAGTGAGTGTTAATGCAATGTGCTGTTGCTTAAAAGCCAGAACTGCCTTAGGTATCACATATAACATAACTCCACCTGGCAACTCCACCTGCATGCCAATTTAACACGTTCACAACTAACTATTTTCTCTTTCAAAAATATCTCCTACCAATTTGCTGAATGACCAATACACCACCTCAGGCACATTCCAAATGGCCTCTACCTAGACTGCAATGCTCATGTATTAGATCTGGTCTTCGAAGGTTTCAACCTGGCCTAATGGATTCCCCTCCTCAACCTACTGACTACTTTCAGTTTCACTCAGCTCATCATGCCTTATAACCCATGCCAAGATGAAAATCCTTACATCAGGGTTCTCATAAGCATCTCCATCACCAATCTCATCTACAACCCAATGCAACATGTTTAGTGCCCTGACCATGTTGGATATTGATTTGATTTGCTAAACACCACACCACCCTGGTCAGCCGAACCATCAACAATGTTGACCATATCCTTTGAGCATCACCAAGCATATACTCCAAAGTAGCTTGTCATCCATGCAGTCACATCTGATGCCAAACATCAAGACCTGACTACATAACTTCAATCACACCCTTCAGCAGATGCCAAAGCTCCATTCAAACACTGCCCTGTGAAAGAAAAACTCTATGTAACATGGTATAGGAAGAAATTAGTCGACTGAAAATAGGCCATTAGATGTCAGGAGAAGAAATGGCTGTGAACAGAGGTGCAAGAAAGCCGTATTATACTGAATACACTACATACCACCACAGGCAGCTCATTACAGCGAAGGACATGTACAAAAAGGCCACTATCCATTAGCACTCAAACAAAAGTAGACTGTTTTTAAACACGATCAAGCATTATGTTCAAATGAATGCTCCTTTGAGAAATGCACAGTATATCGCATCCTCTTCCAAAAACTATGATTATTTTATCACCCATCTGTCACTTCCAGGGACGATCGGTAAGAAAACTGTCTCTAACCATCCCTTGGTAGGTGTCACTGATATCTCCCTTGGAACTAGCTAACTTTCTAAACCCCTTGCACTCCTCACCTGGATGGACCTCATATAAAGATTCGTGGGATCTTAGTTTATCTTGGTGCCCCTCATGCTGCTAATCATATTCGACTTCACAGATATTTTCCTTGTTAACTGTCAATCTCTGCATCTCTTTCTATTCCTTATTTTGTCAAACTCCATTTTCGCAACTAAGTAACTCTACACTTTCCATATCTCTTTGTGGTGGAATTTCACAAACATCTTAAAAACGAACTGAGCAACTCTCAGCATCTTTTATACTACTAATTTGTATGAACCTCACAAATAACTTTTTGGGAAATTCCTAACTCTCTGTGTTTCTCATTATCTTTATTAGACCTGACATTCTTGGCCTGGCTTCCCCTAACATTTTGCCTTCAGACCTCCTGTTTTTGCTAACTTAGCTTGTCCTGGCCTTAGGACTCTGTGCACTTTACCATTGCTAACTGATGCTAAGGTGCTTGTGCTCTTTCCCAAACAATTGTAACATTAGCTCACATACAATTTTCACATTTAATTTACTTATAAGACCCTGGTAAAGTTCATTACATGTGCCAAGGGGCTGTAAATTAAATGTTACTAGTGGGCCTGCAGCACTGATTGTGACACCAATTTAAGAAGCCATATAAGTATGTCTCAGGCATGCCACTGCAGAGCCTGTGTGTGGAGTTTACACTGCCATTTTGACCTGGAATAAAAACTTTTTGCCAGGCCCACACCTTCCTTTTTCATACATATAAGTCATTCCTAAGGTAGGCCCTAGATAGCATCCAGGGCAGGGTGCAGTGTAGTTAAAAAGTTGGATATGTCCTTTTTTAGGTCTCACATAGGCAGTGCATGCACTGCCTCTATGAGGCATCATGTAATTTGTATGTGTTGGCAAGCGGCCGAAAGTTTCTCTTGCCGCTTGCCATTTGGTGAATGTTGGCACAGCTACTGTTAGCTGGCTTTTTATTGGCTGTTGATGTCAAACTGACTTCCGTGTAGTCCGGAAGCAGCGGTCATTAACTATAGTTTTTGTCCCCCAGATTGCACTTTTTTCTTTTTGTCATGCATCTCTGCCTGACGTAAACATGGCAGGGGTGCTTGCGCAAGGCTGCGGCTGGAGCTGATGTGCGTGAGGGGCAGGCAGTGCATGATGCTGTGTGCATCGAACCACCACCCCTCCTTGCATGCCTCCCTCGGTCCCTCCTTCCACCCTCCCTTCCTCCATCCTTGAATAGTGAGCCTCATCGTTGCAATGCCGCAATTGCATGTAAAATGCTTGTTTATTACTATGCAGCCCGAGCGTGCTTCACAGAGTGTCAGGCACATACATTTTATGTAAAAAGGCGCTGTGCTTTGTTTCACAAGGGCACCTGTTTTCATGTTTATGGGCTCAAATGTTTTTTTTCTCTGGCTGCAGCCTCCAGTCCTTGCACCCTCAGCACCCACGCTGTTGTGCGTTATGCACGGGCACTGTGTTACTTGTTTTTGCACGGCGCTCTCTTTTATGGCTCAATCCTGCTCTCCCTTGGCTGCTTCCGGCAGCAACAACAGCAATGGCGTCTCCGTGTCCGGCTCCACCAGTGACGCCTTTCATGGAGCAAGCTTGGATTCTGCAATGCCAAATTGGGTGGTTAAGAACTCCTTTAGGGCATATAACGTTACTATGCACGGGCGCCACGCTCCATGTTTTAGCATGGCGTCCTCTTTTGTACTTAATTTTATTTTATGAACATGGCTCCATCCTGGTGTTGGCCTGCCGCTGCTCTCCCTTGGCCGCTGCCTACCCTGCCTGCCTGACATCCAGGAACACAAGCAGCGACAGCTCCACGTACGATGGTTCTGCCCACGGCACTCCAGCCTCCGTCTCCTAATCCTCCAGTAACGCCTTTGATGGTGCAAGCTTGGATTCTGCACTGACAAAATAGGGGAAGGCTAGTAGCATTCAGAGCATGCTTTATCCCACACGGCACAACACATTGATTTGCTTGTAAGTACCTTTATTTGTTTTTATTTTTATAAGAATGTGTTGGCATAACACTCACCCCCAAATGGTATGTGGTCCAACACAGTATATGACGTGTCTTTAAACATCAATCTGAAATGAATCCCACTTTCCTGGTTCTGGTTTGACGGTACAGCTGTGTGCAGGGCAAACTGTTTGTTAACACTTATTGAAAACACACGCGGATTGGGCTTTTGCCTCGCCATGACAGTCATTGTATGCAGAAAGCAATCCCTTTTCTGTTTTTTTCCATAGGGCATCAGACTTTTAAATGTCCGGAATTGAGTGAGTATTAAAAATGCACTTACCGGTTGCCACAGGCATGCATGCACGTCTAAATGGGCAACTTAGAAAAACACATTGGAAATAAGTGTAAGACCTCTTTGTGAAGATGGATGGTTGGATGCAGATAACCTAGCCTATTAGTTAGACAAACTGGCCTTTACAGTCGAGCAATGCAACTGTCTTGGGGAAAAAAGCTGTGTCTAATGTTTTAACATCACCAGTTTGCAGTGCTAGTAACAGAGATGAGCTTAAAATTATCCTACGCTGGTAACCGGTGCTTCTCTGGGTATTACGTTACAAAGAGGGGGGTTGAACCCATGCAGTCACGGGGACCTGGGCACTATGTGATACATATAAAAGGGGGGTCCCCGTAAGAAGGAAATGTGTATTGTGTGTTACATACACTGAAATTATTCAAAAATCAATAAAGCAAAAAAATTTTTGGGCAAATATCAGATTGGCATATATTATTTAATGACCAATACTTCGTGATTGTCAAGTGCAAATACAAAAATCATATAAATTGAAGGCCCCAAGGGGGGGAGGAAGGAAGGAAGGGGGGGTAGTGCTCAAGGAGGTGTAGAAGGGTAATGACACAGTATAAAGAGGTACCAATACGAATTGACAACGATAATCAAAAATAATCAAAATACAAAAAGTCCCAATTCAGGACGACAAACTATAGAACACATGTAAAAGTTACAATTCAACTGTCACATCTAATTATTAGAGCATTAAGGGGTGTGCCGGAAAGACAAAATGAAGAGAACAGTCAACGTTTCGACCCCTATCTATAGGCCAATTGGAGTCCTTTCACGGGGTCTTCATCAGGACGTCAAATAGGGGAAGGAAGGTGGGGCCATTCTGTGTAAAAGAATATATAAAGAAGTATTACAATTCATAGTGAGGATGAAGATCATCATCCTATCTACAAGTTAGACACAGATAATTTTAATTAAATCTGATTTACCATGGTTGGCGACCCAGAAGGGTTCAGTACATGAACAGAGGAACCACGCTTGACGTTGTGGTCAGTCTGATGGGGTGGACGACTAAACTAAAGAGGAGAACAGACATTCCGTAAGATTTAGAAAGAAAGTACTTATTGTATTCTGCAGTTAACTCCAAAGAGGATGACAACAGTTAAACTGAAAATACACCTTATCAACGGTCCTATAGTCCGATACACCTTGAAAATTAAAACACATATTCAGAAAGACGGGCTACATGGAGAATTTATGATTTAAAACAGTACCTATAGGTTGCTGTGATTAAGACCATCAGGTGGTGGTGAATGTAAAATCGGCTTCTATGCTTGATATACCTTAGTTAATCAAAAAGAATGGATAATAGTTACCAATTGCGTGGGTAAAATCAATAAAGGACCATTTGGTTGTAGTGGTAACAGGTAAGTATGTACTCACAATTTGAGGTGCGTAATTTCACCGTCTATAATGGGGCAGAGACTGTGCAAAGTGTGGTTCCAAATTGCCAATCACAACAGGATAAGGTGTTGTATATTCAACCTGGTGAACAAAGGATGTTTTAACAGCCAGGAGTGAAATTATGAATTGCAATCGATCTCAGTAGGAATCACAGTCTTACTTGCAAAGATACCGAATCTTCTATGCTCGAAAGCTCAGGGCGGCAGTTATGTGGATGCGGCGCCTGTCCGTAAAATCAGGAAGGCAGGGTGCAGCGTAGGCAACCTCGAGTCAGCCATCTCCAGTAACTCAATTATGAAGTCCGTGGGGACCTGAACCGGTGCAGTTCTTTACTGGGCCTTTAACTCATTAACTCTTTAACATTCGAGTCCCTTTTAGGTAAACTATCCTTATCTTTATTCTGCCGATTCCAAATTATAGCTGCCAACAATCTGTACCCGATTGGATGAAGCTTAGAGGCCCCTGGAAGTAACTCTTCCATGTTGTCCGCACGGAGCTTTCATTTAGCTCCGCCCCAAACTCCGCGGTGTACACACTGCGGTGTTCGCGCTCGGGACCCATGTCGGTGTCAGTTCTGGTGCCTTAATTTGTAAGTACTCTGCAAGTTTACTGGGCCTTTAACTCATTAACTCTTTAACATTCGAGTTCCTTTTAGGTAAACTATCCTTATCTTTCCGTAGATTTAAAACCTGACCGTTGAGACAAAACTGACTCGAGGTTGCCTACGCTGCACCCTGCCTTCCTGATTTTACGGACAGGCGCCGCATCCACATAACTGCCGCCCTGAGCTTTCGAGCATAGTAGATTCGGTATCTTTGCAAGTAAGACTGTGATTCCTACTGAGATCGATTGCAATTCATAATTTCACTCCTGGTTGTTAAAACATCCTTTGTTCACCAGGTTGAATATACAACACCTTATCCTGTTGTGATTGGCAATTTGGAACCACACTTTGCACAGTCTCTGCCCCATTATAGACGGTGAAATTACGCATCTCAAATTGTGAGTACATACTTACCTGTTACCACTACAACCAAATGGTCCTTTATTGATTTTACCCACGCAATTGGTAACTATTATCCATTCTTTTTGATTAACTAAGGTATATCAAGCATAGAAGCCGATTTTACATTCACCACCACCTGATGGTCTTAATCACAGCGACCTATAGGTACTGTTTTAAATCATAAATTCTCCATGTAGCCCGTCTTTCTGAATATGTGTTTTAATTTTCAAGGTGTATCGGACTATAGGACCGTTGATAAGGTGTATTTTCTGTTTAACTGTTGTCATCCTCTTTGGAGTTAACTGTAGAATACAATAAGTACTTTCTTTCTAAATCTTACGGAATGTCTGTTCTCCTCTTTAGTTTAGTCATCCACCCCATCAGACTGACCACGACGTCAAGCGTGGTTCCTCTGTTCATGTACTGAACCCTTCTGGGTCGCCAACCATGGTAAATCAGATTTAATTAAAATTATCTGTGTCTAACTTGTAGATAGGATGATGATCTTCATCCTCACTATGAATTGTAATACTTCTTTATATATTCTTTTACACAGAATGGCCCCACCTTCCTTCCCCTATTTGACGTCCTGATGAAGACCCCGTGAAAGGACTCCAATTGGCCTATAGATAGGGGTCGAAACGTTGACTGTTCTCTTCATTTTGTCTTTCCGGCACACCCCTTAATGCTCTAATAATTAGATGTGACCGTTGAATTGTAACTTTTACATGTGTTCTATAGTTTGTCGTCCTGAATTGGGACTTTTTGTATTTTGATTATTTTTGATTATCGTCGTCAATTTGTATTGGTACCTCTTTATACTGTGTCATTACCCTTCTACACCTCCTTGAGCACTACCCCCCCTTCCTTCCTTCCTCCCCCCCTTGGGGCCTTCAATTTATATGATTTTTGTATTTGCACTTGACAATCACGAAGTATTGGTCATTAAATAATATATGCCAATCTGATATTTGCCCAAACATTTTTTTGCTTTATTGATTTTTGAATAATTTCAGTGTATGTAACACACAATACACATTTCCTTCTTACGGGGACCCCCCTTTTATATGTATCTCTTTTGTATTACAGCAGGTTTTATCCTGGTTGTGTCAGATTTATTTTCTGGACACCTAAGCAAGGCTTGAGTTTACTTTTACAGGAAATGAACATATCTTCATTAGAACACTGTGATCTTGGACAACTTCATCAGTATCCCTTATGGGGGAGCGATAAGTCATAGAGTGTGTCTAGACTTAAAATCTAGGGGGCATATTATTAACCCTGGGCGAAGTACTACGCTACGCTCGCTGAGTTTGCGAAGTTTGCGCAACTTCGCACTACGGGAGCTGCACGTAGCACAGTGCGAACACGCGTAGTGCAGCGTAGCGTAGTGAGCGGTCATTTTTTGCTTGTTCGCGGTCCTGAACGTCATGTTCGTGACCGCGAGGAAGCAAAATGACATCCCGGCGAGATTCTCAACGCGGGGAGGTCAAGTTTCTCATTGTGAGTGGTTGCGCATGCTCGTGACCGCTCCCAATGAGAAACTACCAGTTCGCGTTGAGAAAGCTGCAGCTCGAGTAATAATCTACTCGAGCAGCAGAAAACTACAGCTCGCACTGTGCAAGATGCCGTTTTTAATGATTGCACAGTGCCGGATGCTTGTCCGCACTGTGCAATCATTGAAAACGCATCTTTCACAGTGCGAACATGCTACTACGCAGCTTGTGTAGTGCTACGTGAAGTTGGCGTAGTGCGAAGTGCACTTCGCGTAGCTTCGCGTAGCTTCGCGTAGCGCTACTTCGCGAACTATGCCCAGGGTTACATATTATCAAGAACAGGCGAAAAAATTATCGCCGCTTTATCGGCAGGAAACTCCTGCTAAAGCGGCGATAATGGGCTTGATAATATGCCCTTATGAATTCCCATAGCAGCCCAGGTTCTGGTGTTAACCTGGGCTGCTATGGGAATTCACAAGGGCATATTATCAAGCCCATTATCACCGCTTTATCAGCAGTTTCCTGCCGATAAAGCGGCAAGAATTTTATCGCCTATTCTTGATAATATGCCCCGAGCTGTGTGGTTGACTATGCAGCGGACATAGCTATTTCTGATCCTCCATGGCACAAATACATTTGTTTATTTATGTTTGTGAAATTATAGTAACCAATTTCTTTTTCACAATTATAGTTGAATGATGGCATATGCGTAACTTTTCGACAAAAGCTATAGGATGATTAAATAGCACAAACCATCCTACCGTTAGCCAGGATGATGCTTCAAAAATCTTGTAGTTTAAGATATGGTGTGAACTAGTGCTATGTTTAAGTGCAAAGTTAACAACTGGAATAAAACCACATTTAACAGCAAATAATTTGTCAAGCAATTTGTGATAAAGTCTGCATTAGAACATTAATTCCATATATAATTAGGTTGCTGTACGCCTATAGTTTTGTTTACTCCTTGAAAGCTGTTCTCTTCCTATGGGGAATCAGTGCCTCTCCTGCAGTGTGAAAAAAAGCACATTGTAATGAAGATATTTTTTGACTCACTCCCTAAATACTGCTAACTGGTTTGTGTTCATCATAAAGCAATAGAGATATCTCATGCTGAAGGAAGATTCAGGTTAGATTTCTGTGTTGCTTGTCTTACCCGCCCTACAGTATGTTTATGACACAGTCCCCAGTCATAAACGCCATGAGGCCGTTCCAATAAAAACAACATATTACCACTACAAACAACATACATCCACTCCACTAGAAACAAACAAATGCAAAAAACATTATTGTTTGAAATACCAATAGCTCTAACTTTCACAAATGCGAGACCTACTGCATTGCAAATGCTTGTTATTTTTTACCTGTTGAGCTGACCTGCTTCCCTCCTGCCTGGAGAGGCGGAACTAGACCTGCAAACCATCTTGAACCCAGGACCCCAGAGTGACTCAAATGGCTAGTCTTCTAGTCTTGTGATTTGAGCCTCAGGGACATAAAAGACTCCCCAATAGCTTTTGGAACCAAATTCAGTGAGTTGCTGACACCCATGTGGTGCCTGGACACCTGGTGTGGCTCATGGGCTCCTAAAAGAAAGCTTTTAGGCTCTTTAGGATTGCAAACGGGATCATTTGCACCGGAACAGTACAGGTCGCACCAAATGTCAGCATGAACTGCCACCAGCTCGTCTCTTTGTACAGCAAGCACCGATAGTTGAGGAGGACTATCAACATGAGGCTCCAGCCTACCCATCCGTGATGCCCAGTCTTCTCATCATTCTATGCCGATCACCGCCAGTGACGCTCTCCTTGCTCCCTGCGGCCCTCTCCAATGCAAACAGGACTCTTGCCATAATAGTTGAGGAGGTGAACCTTCAGTGGGACTAATCTGGGACTTTATCCCATCCATGCAAAATAAGTGGTTTTATTTATTTACTCATTTAATATTACTTAGCCCGTCACCTGTCGAATTCCACCACCCCAGCCCCACCACCCTTACCTGTGCGAGCCAATGAAATGCATAGTTGCAATAAAAGGAGGTGTCCAATTATACAGGACCGCAAATTAGCAAACCGCTTTGCAAATGTAAGCAAACGCCTGTTGATATACACTACACACAGAACACTGTGATATGGATGTTGAGTGAAAACTAAAAGTTCTAACACATAAATATGGCATGCACATGATGCACAACTTATCACAATCATCCAGCACAGACCAGCAGTATTTATTTGGTCATAAGTGTATTAATCATTAGCCAAAGACTGAAAACTTCCAGCAGAACATATTTATTTTATTTTTTAGTTTATAGTTTTTATAGAACACTTGTGAGCAGCAAATATTTACACAAATACTGTACGTATTATTAGTCGAATTGGCAAACGTGCACAGAAATGATTCAGCCATGCTCAGCAAGAATACCAGCAGCGGCCCCTCCATTAGGGCAGAGGAACATGCCCCCCCTGCCACCACCCGCAAATAAAACAATAATAAAACCGTCTGTAACCCGTTTTATTATTGTTTTATTTTAATCCCCCTCGGTACCTCCCAGGACTCTGACGAATCTTGGGTTCGGGTCCAGGGGGGTTGACACTGTGGTGGGAGCGTGCTAGTGAACTCCCTTGCCCCTTCACCGCACATGAGGTGTTTGGCCGGCCGTTTCAGGCCGGCCATCTCCAGCCCCAGCTGCTTGCCTGGGGCTGGCAAAAGCAGGCACAGGCTCCCAGTCTGCATGGGAGTGCAAAGTTGTAGCTCTCAGGCCAATCCTGATGCTGCGTTTACTTTTTTTTGCACGCGGAGATTCAGGGTAAAATAGGAGGATATAATTTCTATTGAGTGAAATGTTGGGGGAGTAGGGAGTCGTCAAGGTCATTGATGGCACGCGTGGATTAACAAGAGTCTCTTGCTGGTAACTGGTACTGCTGGTAACTGACACTGACTTGCCCATGAGGGAAACTTGAGGAACATAACAACATTGACTAGCATTTGCCAAAATTACTTTGTGAGATCTCATCGTGTGGCCAAATATGAAGGAGAGGTGGTGGCATTACGGCCAACTTTGGAACTAGTAAACCAGGTTCAAGTCTCTGCACAGGCTCAACATCCTGTGATTCTGAGCAAATCGCCCCCCAATTTTATTTTAAATTGATGGGACCTTGTGTAATATCACTGGTGTTCATGTTAAGAGCTCCAATACCTTCAGGTCAAGGTTGGGCTATACAACAACTGCAAAAATAAAAAGTGAAATAAAAATATGAGGGGATTCATAAAGACAATTAGTCAATGATTGGCTTATTTGGGTGATATCTGGATACATAATAGTAAAGCCTGCAATAAGATGGGTTACTTAAGGACACTGAGGCAGTCAATTTCTTATGAGGATACAAGAAACTAAGGTAACAATCGGTCTTAATGACTTCCCCAACAATTAAGGAACACTTGTTGCTGACAATATTATTATACTCATTGAAAATGACATGCTGATATTTAGGGATACATTTTGCTACCAATTGATCCCACGTCACCTGTGACATCTATAGCCAGTCATGACTCTTCAGCCAACAGATAGCATGCTCTCGAGATTATTGGACCTGTGTTCGAAACCTGTGGATTTTTGGCAAATGTATTTGGTAAATTGATATGTGGAATGAATGATTAGGGGGAACCCTTGCAGATCACTCAATGAGTTAGTCAGACTTACTCCTTTGCCACACTCACTCCTTGCAATTTGACTAGAACATTTAAGTTCATCAGCATGAGCAAATCTAATCTGCATATGGCTAATCTCTGTCTGGAGTAGTATAGTGGGCAAAGAAAACATGATCGACTGAAAGGAGGCAGAAGTAATTGTGAAACACAACAACCCCTGTTTTTGTTTTTCTAACAAACAGGTCTTCCTCTACCAGGTTTCTAAAGTAAACCAATAAAAAGGTAAGCCTCAGGTTGTTACGAGTAGGTGGTGGAGGCACAAGGCCAGTACTCAATTTGAGCCGGTGGGTTCTGGTGCTCGGCACAGGCACTTAATTGTCAACACCGGCAGTTATGACAGTCTGCCACATGGTAGCGCTGTCTGTCTAATTTACAGAATAGCAGAACAACAGTTATTTATTCATTAAATATTCATTAAAATGACTAATACCATGCTGCCCAAGCCCTTCTTATAGTTTTAGGAGCAAGAAATAGTCTGATTGTCATACTTGTAGAAGTGTGATGGTCAGTAGTGGTGTTGGTACTCTCATTGGCAGCGTCAGCGTGGGCAAGGGATGGTGCATACTGCAGTAGCCTCCTGACGAGGGCCCCGGCACTTATTTTTTTATGACTGAAGCACAGCACGCGGCACAGTTCTTGCACCCCCAGCCTGGACATCACACAACACTTTTGAGATTACAGGGGTGATCTCTCACATATAAACATGCACATCCTAGATTTCAGGCTTCATAAATCTAACCCTGTGTGTTTACTATGGATGTACACTTTGCTGAGCCTATGATTACACATGCCCACTCTGCAAACAAAGGTGAAGTGTAGAATCAACATTGGTGGCGTGACTGTGCACCATTTAATACACACAAAGGGCAGCTCATGGTAAGTGTATGCATTTCTGGCATCAGAAGGAAAGTCACGTGGGCCAGGTTATTTTTGCGATGGATATTAACAGTTCTGCATTTAAGACCTATTTATTGAATGCCAGTTTGTGGCATATATTTTCTATTTGACATATGTTTAGACAGGTGAATAAAACACTAGCCTTTCTCAGTTAAATATCTCTTGCCCTTTGCATTTAGCTCTTTTTTCCCTCAAACCCCGCATCTCAATCTATAAACGTAGCCTATTTGCAGAGATGTCTCCTCACTCCCGTTTCAGATGCAGTTTTCCAGCCCGGATTCTCATGTGAATTGCACTTCCTTCTCTTTCTCTTTTTGCATCAGTCACTTAAGGCCCGGATGGATTTGGCAGCCAGTCCCCTGCAGGAGCCCAAGGCTGCAAGTGCAAGAACCTCTAATGATAAAATGTTACTGCCTGAGCCAACAGAGACCCGCCGTGTGCTGCTCGCTATTTGCTGTAAAAATTCTTCTGCTGTTCAGGGGGAGCTCAGGCGAGCTTTTTTTTCCTTCGGGGATCTTCCTCTAACTTCTCCGACGTAAAACGATGGCCCTTCCAGATAATAGAAAACACAGCTCATTCTTTTAAGATGTAACAAGAAAAGAAATAAAATCTGCACCTGGCTCCAAACTGTGGAGGGTTTGGTGTCCAACAAGCCAATCTCTTGTGCATATCATTTATCCGAATTCCACCTGAATTTAAGTGAGGCATACATTTCTCTTGCACATATTAAATACATATAGAACATATTTTTTTAAGAAGCCGTCTTATAAAAATTACGTTGCACATACAACTCTCTGTGTAATTTAATTTACTGCACTAACAAACACTCAGTTTACGCAGCTTATGTGAATCGAAGTTTTTTAGTCCTCCTATCACCTCAGACTAATACGCCGTTGCCTTATTTTTAGTAGGCCTGTGCGGAACTCACGTAGTTACTAAAAACTTTGCAGGAATTTGCGGAATTCTGCGAACGGGCAGGAATAGACACATCAAGATGATCGCATTGCGATTTAGCGGCAGGAGGTAGTTCCATGCTCAACAAGCATTTGCAATGCAATAGGTCTCGCATTAGGAAAGTTTGAGCTATTGGCATTGTGAATGACTAATGTCTTATTCATGTGTTGGTTTTCAACATAGATACATTAATAGCATTGTCATTTACAATGCCAATAGCTTAAACTTTTGCAAATGTGACACCTATTGCATTTGTAATGCAATATGTGTTGAGAGTGAGTGAGTAAGTGTGTTTTTGTGTTTTGTTATGCTATGCTATGTTTTGTTGTGTTTTGCTATGCTATGCTATGTTTTGTTATGCCATGCTATATTTTGTTTTGTTATGCTATGCTATGTTTTGTTTTGTTATGCTATGCTATGTATTATGTTATGCTATGTTTTGTTTTGTTATGCTATGCTATGCTTTGTTATGCTATGCTATGCTATGTTTTGTTTTGTTATGCTATGTTTTGTTATGCTATGTTTTGTTGTGTTTTGTTATGATATGCCATGGCATGCTTTGTTTTGTTATGCTAGGTTTTGTTATGTTATGCTATGTTTTGTTGTGTTTTGTTATGCTATGCTATGTTTTGTTATGCTATGCTTTGTTTTGCTATGCTATGTTATGCTATGCTATGTTTATGTGTGCTATGTTTTGTTGTGCTATGCTACGATCTGTTTTGTGGCGATATGCTATGCTTTGTTATGCTATGTTTTGTTATGCTATGTTTTGTTGGGTTTTGGTACGATATGCCATGCTATGCTTTGTTTTGTTATGCTATGTTTTGTTGTGTTTTGTTATGCTATGCTATGTTTTGTTTTGTCATGCTGTGCTTTGATATGCTATGCTATGTTTTGTTTTGCTATTCTCTGTTTTGTTATGCTATGTTTCATTGTGTTTTGTTATGCTATGCTATGTTTTGTTATGCTAGGCTATGTTTTGTTGTGTTATGCTATGCTTTGTTTTATTTTGTTATGCTATGTTTTGTTATGCTATGCTTTGTTTTTTATGCTATGCTATGTTGTGCTTTGTTATGCTATGCTATGTTTTATGTTATGCTATGTTTTGTTTTGCTATGCTATGTTTTGTTATGCTATGTTTCGTTGTGTTTTGTTATGCTATGCTATGCTATGTTTTGTTATCCTATGCTATCTTTTGTTGTGTTATGCTATGCTTTGCTTTATTTTGTTATGCTATGCTATGTTTTGTTATGCTATGCTATGCTATGTTTTGTCATGTTTTGTTATGATATGCCATGCTATGCTTTGTTTTGTTATTCTAGGTTTGGTTTTGTTATGCTACGTTATGCTATGTTTTGCTATACTTTGTTTTGTTATGCTATGCTATGTTATGCTATGCTATGTAATGCTATGTTTTGTTATGTTATGTTTTGTTATGCTATGATATGTTTTCTTATGCTATGCTTTGTTTTTTTATGCTATGTTTTGCTATGCTCTGCTATTTTTTTGTGTTTTGTTATGCCTTGCTTTGTTTTGCTGTGCTATGTTATGCTATGCTATGTTTTGTTGTGTTTTGTTATGCTATGCTACGCTCTGTTTTGTTGCGATATGCTATGCTATGCTTTGTTATGCTATGCTATCTTTTGTTGTGTTATGCTATGCTTTGCTTTATTTTGTTATGCTATGCTATGATTTGTTATGCTATGATATATGCTATGTTTTGTCGTGTTTTGTTATGATATGCCATGCTATGCTTTGTTTTGTTATTCTAGGTTTTGTTTTGTTATGCTATGTTATGCTATGTTATGCTATGTTTTGCTATGCTTTGTTTTGTTATGCTATGCTATGTTATGTTATGCTATGCTATGTAATGCTATGTTTTGTTATGTTATGTTTTGTTATGCTATGCTATGTTTTGTTATGCTATGCTTTGTTTTGTTAGGCTATGTTTTGTTATGCTATGCTATGTTTTGTTGTGTTTTGTTATGCCTTGCTTTGTTTTGCTGTGCTATGTTATGCTATGCTATGTTTTGTTGTGCTATGTTTTGTTGTGTTTTGTTATGCTATGCTACGCTCTGTTTTGTTGCGATATGCTATGCTATGCTTTGTTATGCTATGCTATGTTTTGTTATGTTATGTGTTGTTGTGTTTTGTTATGATATGCAATGCTGTGCTTTGTTTTGTTATTCTATGCTATGTTTTCTTTTGTTATGCAATGTTTTTTTATTTTTTGTTATGCTATGCTATGTTTTGTTATGATATGCTTTGTTTTGCTATGCTATGCCATGTTTGGCTAGGCTATGTTATGCTATGCTATGTTTTGTTGTGCTATGTTTTGTTGTGTTTTTATGCTGTGTTCTGTTTTGTTGTGTTTTGCTATGTGAGGGGTTGTGGTTGTGTGTGGGAGTTGTGGGGTGTGGTTGTGTGTGGGGGTTGTATGGTGTGTGGTTGTGTGGTGTGTGTTTGTGTGTGTGGGGGGTTGTGTGTGTGGAGTTGTGTGTGTGTGGGGTTGTGTGTGTGTGTGGAGTGTTGTGTGTGGTTGTGGGTTTGGGTGTGTGTGTGGTTGTGTGTGTGTGTGTGGTTGTGTGTGTTTTTTTGTGTGTGTGTGGTTTTGTGTGGGGAGTTGTGTGTGTGGGGGTGTGAGGGGTTGTGTGTGTGTGGGGTTGTGTGTGTGGGGGGGTTGTGTGGGTGTGTGGGGTTGTGGTTGTGTGTGTGGGGAGTTGTGTGGTGTGGGGTTGTGTGTGTGGGGGGTTGTGGTTGTTTGTGTGGGGGTTATGTGGTGTGAGGTTGTGGTTGTGTGTGTGGGGGGGTTGTGTGTGGGGGGTTGTGGTGTTGTGTGTGAGGTTGTGGTGTGTGGGGTTGTGTGGTTGTGTGTGTGGGGTTGTGTGGTTGTGTGTGGGGGGTTGTGTGGTTGTGTGTGGGGGTTGTGTGTGTGGGGGGGCTGTGGGGTCCTGTGTGTGGGGTTGTGTGTGTGGGGTTGTGTGGTTGTGGGGATGTGTGTGTGTGTGGGGGGGTTGTTTGTGTGTGTGGGGTTGTGTGTGTGGGGGGTTGTGTGTGTGGGGGGGGTTGTAGAAGGGCTCACCATTTTAAATTGAACTAATAATAAATGCAGAGTACTATATATACATATTTCTAGGTGGAGGGGACATCAGGTCTGTTTTGACATAATTTTTCTAAATTACACTCAAGGCGAACACTTAAAAAGCAATATTTGTACTGTTGTATGAAGTACTGTTATTCTGTCTCTTTGTTGGATGTTGATCGTGTGATGTACTTATTAATACAATAAACAATGGATGCTGTGGTAGGAACAGCACTTAAACAACCACATGATCAGAATTTAAGACAATATTGGCCATGTTAGAGCCAGTCATATGTTCCCCCGTATACCCGCTGAAGCACGTCTTGGGAATACTTTTGTACTTTAAATAAAACAGTAGGTGTTATTTACAACAGTGCAGTGCTGCCTGAGTTAGGCTTAATGTGCACCAGTATGCGTAAAGTGGCAAGGGGCAAGACTGATATAAGGCAAGGTGAAGTGAAGGACATAGGGAACAAGCCCAAAGATGTACAGCATTGAAAAAAGTAATTCACAAAGCCAACAGGTTTCAAAAGAGCAAGACCTATTGGCTTTGCAAATGGTGTTTTTTTTAAGTTAAACATGCATACAATGCCAGTGCCATATTGACCAGGATCCCCCTCCATCCCCCTCCAGATCACCAGAAACTCTCAGGTGGTGTGGACTAATGTTACTACTCCGGCATTATAAGACTTATCAGGTGAGGAGTTTCAACACTTATTTACATTGAACCTCCCATCATAGTTTCCGCTAGTGTGCATGTTAGAAATCAAGAACTTCTCCTCAACCAACTCGTGGTTTAAATTGGGCATGATTGAGAGTCACCCCGTCATTTTGGTCACGAGGCTCGGCAATTTAACTCCCCCACACAAGACCTCCATAGCAGAGATAAGACTCCCTCCAGCAAGCTAGGGACTGGACTTGCTTGAATAGAAACTGAAACTGCACTTCCCTGCTCTCAAAGCAAAACAACAAAAAGAGGACTAACTATCTATCTTCACTATTTGGTGGCCATTTTAGATTGGTCTCTCTCCCTCTTGGGCGGCCATCTTGGACTAGTCATTCTCTCTATCCGACCATTCCCTAAGACCTGGCCTTGTTAGATAGCACACTTTACATAGCTTTGTATTTAAACCCTCATGTGACTAAGAGTCTACCTTATTGCAGTACTATACCTCTACTTGTATTTTGTACATTTTGTGTAACCTGCACAAACCTCACTCTTCTTACTAGTAATGTACAGATCGCTACCTCAATTATTTCTGGCTGCTCGCTAATGTCATTTCTGCTTCATGCAGCTTTTGGTTGCACCGGTACCTTGTATCAGTATATCATTCTTTGATTTGTTTATTGTACATTTTGTAAGCTGCACCTACTTCACTTTTATGCCTGGAATGCAACGACTGATACCTCACATATACCATCATGCAGCTTCTTGGTTGCACCGGTATCCTGTTCTCAGTACATCATTAGTACCATTCTTGTAGTTGTCTATTGTACATTTTTGTAAGCTGCACCTATCTCACTTTTATCCTGGAATATCTCACTCTTATCCTGGAATGCACCGATTGATACCTCATATATTTACGTATATTTTTGTACATTGTGTAAACTGTATCGTGTGCTACCTCATATTTTTTTTTTTTTTTTTTTATCCTGCCCTTATATACTATCAGTACTATACCTACACTTACACCTTGTACTTTGTAATTCACCCTATATACCGTATGCTACTATTGTGTATCAAGTGCACTTGCACCTATTGACACTATGGTTTTAGGGCATGTGAGTCCCCATCCGAAATGGCCAGCTGGACTAGGAGTCTGCAAGACTTGTAGGGCGCCAGGCCAGTAGATATTTGTTGGTGTTGGAAATCGCTTTGCATGTAGTATGTTCTCCGCACCCTGCCCTGAGCACCTCTACTGATAATCTTAAGATGTTGAGGCTGGTTTGCACACCTAGGCTTTGCTAGTCCCACACGGCACATTAGCTCTGATATCCTCACCTTAACGTCCGGACTATGTGCCCCCTTTATGCCCTTCTATTTCTCTTCTCCACCGCTTTCCCAGTAACACCTTCCTCTTATCCCCCCCACACTCCTTCGCCACTTTTCACCATCATGGCCACCCCCCGAGTTAAGGCTGGAACTAATTGCTACAAAATCATTTATCCTCCTAGCCTGTCTAAAGGCGCAACTAAACGATGGAAACATAACACTATTGAACGTTTCCCAGATTCCCTTTTTGTGGATCAATTTTACAATAGTCGTTTTGGGAGGCTAAAAAATGATTTCATTTTCTTCACTCATGACATCCCCTCCTGGTCCAACAGTTTTTACTATTCCCTCAACGTCACCTCCTCCTCCTCTATCCCCCATGGGAAAATACTAAAAATTTCCCCCTCTGCTTGCTTCAAAGGTAACCTCACTATCTCACTCTATAACAACGGTACTGTCCTGATCCAAGGCACAGACAACTGCCTCTCGCTCTTTGACTGCCTCTTCCCCTCCTTACTCCCCTCCTCTGCAACCGGATTCCCCCATCACTCTCCTTCCAGCTCCACCCATTACTCCCTTTCTCCTCCGCAGACCCCACCTCACTCCAATTGGCGGCTCCCTCGAGGAGCACAGGTCGGCCCCCTTCCCTCCCCCTCCCTTGTGACCTCCCCTCCTATTCCTCCCCCTCACAGTATATCCCTTCACACATCATTTCAACCTTACCACAAGCCAATACGCTCCTCGTCCCATCTGCACCATCCCGTTTCTCCAATCTCTTCTCCTCCCCCATCTTCCTTCCCATCACCCCCATTTTTAGCCCACCTCTCCTCCGTCCCTCTCCCCAAGTGTACTTTCCTTATGCTCCCCTCACCCCTTCCATCCCTCCCCCTTACCCCCTCCTCCCCTCGTTATTCACCCCGTCCTCTCCTCAATCCCACCGCATCTCTCTCCTCCCTCCTACTCCGCCAGGAATGCTGCACTACTCCCCTTCCCCGCCCGGTAACCCCCTCCACTTCCCTCCCTCGGGCCCAGCAGAACCACTTCCTCTCTTCAACTCCCCTTTCTCCCAACACCCCTCACTCTGCCTGATGCCCGTTCCCTCGCAGCCACCTCTCCTAGCTGACAGGTCCTCCACAACCACCTCACCTCTTTTCCTCCCAAACCTCCTACATTCTCATGACGCCACACAGGCCTCCCCTCTCATTCTACCCAACCGCCGAGTTCCGCACACCTCTCCCCCTAAATTTGTCCTTAATTCCTCTCCCTCTTGCAACACCAACATAGTCAACTCTCCCTTAACCTCCGTTTCACTAACTCCCGCTCTCACCCACCACCCTTCCCCACTTATGAACCCCACACCCAAAATTACCTCCTTTCCTGCCACCTCTCCCTGCCTGCCACCACCCACTCCACCCCCCCTTGTTTCAATAGAGCCACCCAACCTTCCCCAACCCAACCTTCCGTGCTCTGCCCCATTCTCACTGGAAAACACACTAGGCTCTCTTATCACCTCCATCTCCCAGCTTACAGCTGCCATTTCACTTTAATGCTCTAAGATTGTCACCCCTTCTTGCACCGCTACTCCTTCCCAACTTCCCACGAGATGCACCTCGCCCCCTCACCCCAGTACAGCCAAGCTTAACCTATCGTCGGGAAACTCTGTTAACTCACTCAAGCCCTTGAGCGCCACCCCTCCTCAACCGGCATACCCTAGCAACCCCACTATCTACGCCATTCCGATCATCACCTCTGTCAGAACAAAGCATCCACCTAAACCCCCCCGAGCACCCCCTCATAAGTACAATATCCCGATCACCCTTCAGAGCCCTAGTGCCCCCGTCACCAAAACAGTCTTGACAGAGCTGCGCTGCATGCTTCACAACTGCAGATCTGCAGTAAAATACAAACTTGAAATCTCCGATACCATCACCCTTCATAATATTGACATGCTCTTCCTCACAGAGACCTGGTTCAAAGATACATCTCACTCTATATTTGATCTCCTATTACCCACAGGCTACTCTTTACTTAGGAATGACAGAACTGACAATACGGGGGGAGGTGTTGCAGTCATCTTTAGAAACACCCTCCAACTCAAGGCCTCTCCTAACAGCTCCTCCAAAACCTTTGAATGCCTTTCTCTTGAGCTTCAATTGCAACACCGTTCACCTCCTGTGGTGGTAGGTCAAGGTGTTCCCCAAGGCTCGATACTTGCTCCCACACTGTTCAATCTCTATTTAGAACCACTGGGAAATCTCCTAAGTAAATCCGGGATTCACTATCATCTTAATGCTGACGACACTCAACTCTACCTCAAGATTGCCTCTACTCACGATCTTTCCATCCTAAGCTCCACTCTCGACTCCATTCAAAACTGGATGTCAACTCATCAACTGATTCTGAATCCCTCCAAAACTGAATTCCTCCTCTTCTCCTCCTCACTCTCTCCTCCCCCGGTTCAATCATGGATGGATCAGATGAATCTACTAAACAATAAACCCATCATTGTCGACAGCGCCAAATCCCTTGGTGTCATACTAGACAAAAAACTTAATCTAATTCCCCACATCAATTCCATTGCGAAATCAGCTCGATACCAACTGCGCCTTCTTTGGGGAATCCGTCGCTTCTTCGCGGAGCGGGACCTTATAACCCTGGTGCAAGCACTGGTCCTCTCCAGACTCGACTACTGCAATTCTCTTCTTACTGGCCTCCCCAAATCCCACTTGTCCCCACTTAAGTCTGTTTTCCACTCAGCAACTCGTTTCATTTATGGGGCCAAAAGAAGCGATCACATCACACCGATGTTATCTACCCTCCGCTGGCTTCCCTTTGAAGCTAGAGCTATCTACAAGACCGCTTGTATCACCCACAAAGCCCTGCACTCCTCTTCTCCTCTCTACCTGGCGAATAAACTGAAACTCTCTGGAGGTTCTAGACCTTCACGCAATGCGGAGAATCTACTGCTTGAACCTCCCACTTTCAAGAAGGAAAGAACGATGGCCCAATCCTTTTCAGGCAACGCAGTGAGAATCTGGAACTCATTCCCGCCTCAGCTCCGGACCACCGCCTCCTCCCAGGCCTTTAAAAGGGACCTCAAAGCTCTCCTCCTCCAGAGACACCTCCAAAAGTAACTCTCTTTTGTCTGAAGGAAGATCTCCCACTACTGATAATTTCTACTTCTCATGTCCATGGAAGTGCCTTCCCAGTGTGTTCTTGCGGTTAGAGTGTTTGCCTTTTATTGCAGTATTATCCATGTACTTGTGTTTGGTACCCTCTTGCAACTTGCACTCACCACTTTGCCCCTGTAACACACGGTTTGCTTCCTCTCACATGTTTTTTACCTTTGATACTTGCACAAGTGCCACTTTTGCCTACGTAATCGTTTGTTCTTGAGCTTGAGTGTGTAACATATATTGCAGTATTATACCACAAATTATACTCTAATTTCTCTTGTAGCCTGCACACTTGTCACTTTTTCCTCCTGTGCACTTTTTACTACCTCATGTATTTTTGGTACCTCATGTATTTTGTTTGCTCACAAGTGTCACAATTACCTTGTCTACCTCATGTATTTTTGGTTTCTCACAATTTTTACTACCTCATGTATCCTTGGTTGCTCACAATTATCACTTTACCGTATGTAACGTAACGTATGCCTCTGCAATCTGTTGCTCGTGTAATGTTCTCAGTTTGTATCTTTTCTGTTCCTATTGTGAAGCGCTCTGACACCTTCGGGTAAAGTCCGCGCTATATAAAATTGCATAAATAAAATAAAATAAATAAATAAAATATGATCGGTCCACAGGTCCAGTTGAACCATCCCTCTGGGATGCATCAGTGGTCTTGTGGAGGTACAGTTCTACCTTAGGAACCGAGTTTCTCCCAGGGGTGGGGAAAGATCTTTATTTGCTTTCTTGAATTCTAGTTGACTGCTGATGATCCTTATTCTCTTTAGTGTGTTTTCCAGTCATTGCGTGTTTGCTCAGACAAAGCTCTAAGGAATGCAGGCTTTCTTATGAAAAAGAGGAATTTTCTGGAGTAAAGCTATTCCCAATGTTAGTTGTAGAATCTAAGTTTAGATTTCAGGAAAGTTGGACCTGTGCCACAGAACATGCAAAGATCTGTAGGCTTTGAAGGAGGCTCCTCTTCTGATTGGACGCCATCGTAGGCCCTCCGGCACTGGGGTAATGTAGTCATTACTAATCAGGTTTATGACTTTTCTGGCAGCAGAATTTTAGATCTCCTATAACCTGCTGATTAGTTGTCAAGAGAATCCAATGTTAAGGCCATCAGAACAGTCATTATATGAAACTACTGAAGGCTGCATCTTCCAAGTAAAGGAAGATACACTATAAATAGTTCATTGTGTAGAAAGTGCATCAGATCACACTAGTCACCAGCACCTTTCTACTTTGAATGGGGAGATTAGGAATGAGGCTATTGAAGGAACACGTGTAAAATTAAATGAGTTTCGCACCTGGAAAGTATTATACAAATGTAAATGATAACAAAATGGCGATGTAAGAGGTTTATTTTCAAACCTTCGCATACGATTGTCAAATAGAGGTTATCAATGAAATAGGGATACTTAAGTGTAGAAGGCCTGAGAGTGACCTTTGGCTTTTAGTATACACTCAAACTTCAGGCAAGGTGTTGCAGTTTTGTAATGTCTATATATTATGCACGAAGGAGGCCTAGGTAAAATGGGGCAAGTGGGAACGAAATCATGATGGGGGTTCTACACCAAAAGAGAAAGCAACGCATATGTTAGTAGCAAAAGAAACTCCGAAACATTCTCAACAACAGGGACATGGCCTGGAGAGGTACCACATAGTGAGTGGGTGCGCGCAAAAGCTCAAAAGGAGGAGAATCGAAGTGCCAGTCTCTGTGTGGGAAAAGAGTGACACAGGGGAGGTAGATAATATGGGTGGCAGGTAGTGTGTGCATAGCTGGAGACCGCCGTCCGTGAGAATGATGGGCAGTGTATGGTCACATGGAGGGACGGGGGTGCAGCCCATAAACACTTCAATCTGCTTTTGGTGCGTTGTCAGGCACTGAGAGGGCGCCCACGGGAACGCGGGGTCTGCCTTGCCATGAGCATACGAATTGAGTGAATGTGGTATTTAAAGAGGTGCCGGACACTGAGTAGTGGCGCGTAGGTGGACACATAGAGAGAGTGGTCCAGAGAAGAGGCAGACACTGAGTGAGGAATGCGTCTGTTATGTGTTCTTGGGCACTCACTATGCACTGGTCTAGTGCAGTGGAACCAGGGGGAGAGGGAGGGCTAGAGATTTGCTAGGTCCTGAGCCTGGGCATCGGAGCAGGGGAAGGGGTCCATGAGAGGTGCAATGTGAGGCACTTTGTGTTCACATCGTCAACAGAAAGTTAGAGTAGAGTACATAGTGTGCATATGGGGGGAGGGGTGCTGCCCATCACCTGAACGAGGTGCCAGGCAGATGTGTGGAGACCTGGGACGGGTTCAGTTCTAAGCATGATTCAAAGTTATTACAAGCCGCCCGTCCAGGCTGTTTGCATTCTTGTGATAGCGCAGCAATTCGTGCCTGCCAAGACGCTCTCTTAGCAGCACAAATGCTTCCAGGGAGGGTGAGGGAGGAGGAGGGTGAGCCGGAGGAGGAATAGTGCACACCGGAGGAATAGTGCAACCAGAGGAATAGTGAGCACCGGAGTAATAGTGAACTGGAGGGAACGGCGCCGGAGGAGCAGGAGAGCGAGCCCAACAAGGTGGAGAGTGAGCCTGAGTAGAGCATGCCGGAGGAGGAGGAGAGCAAGCTGGAGGAGGAAAACGAGGAGGAGGAAAGTGAGCGGAAGGAGGAGGGCGATCCAGAGAAGGGGGAGGGGAAGGACGTGGCTTTTTACTCAGTAGCCGTCCTTTTTGGTATCTCTGGCTCACTACTCTTTTAGTCTTTTACTTGGTGTTATGTTATTATGCTGCAGTTTTCTTGTCTTTTCCAATAAAAGCGCCGGGACACTCTTTCTGAGTAGCCGTGCGCTATAAAAAATGATCCAATAACATAACATAACATAACATAACAAGGAGGAGGGCGAGCCGGAGAAGGAGGAGAGCGCCCCAGAGGAGGAGGAGGAGGTGGGCAAGCCAGAGGGGGAGAGTGAGTCGGCGATCTCTTGTGTTTCAGGCTGGTATCCCTTGGGAGCCAAGAGCCGAGTGCAGTTTCAATTAAACACTGGTGGCTTCTGTGGGAGGCAGCAGGAAACCTGAATATGCTATTTAAAGGTTAGCTGCTGAACTGATGGCTGTGCTGATGGCTGTGCTGACATAACAATGGTTTGTGGTGTCTGGGAGGACATGAAAGTATGGTGGGAAAGAGGCCGGCGAGGGGGCGAAACAAAGAGAGCAGGAGGTGCGGTAAGGTAGGGTGTAGCCTAGGAACATGAGCCGCGGGTGTAGGATGGACATTTTGAAAACAAAAACGCAGGCACCGTGCTGAAACATTGAGCGTGGCGCCCGGGGGCTGGGACGGGGATAACTGGATGCGAGCCTCGTGCGCCATTGTTAAATGTGTGCACTAGTGTTGTGAAAGTAAAAGGAGGTGTTGTGCTCAACCATTAAGTGCGGCGGTCGTAGGTGGGACTGGTATGACGGGTTGCGATGTGTGCTCCCGTGTTGTGA
The DNA here is from genome assembly GCF_964263255.1 of Lissotriton vulgaris. NCBI lineage: Eukaryota > Metazoa > Chordata > Amphibia > Caudata > Salamandridae > Lissotriton > Lissotriton vulgaris. The sequence continues at coordinate 1,696,465,818 of NC_141694.1, forward strand.
AAATAAATGCAGAAGCCTTGCTGAAACATTAAGCGCGGTGCTAGATGATGGGACGGCGATGAGGGGCTACGAGATCTGCGTTCTAGGACAGGAAAGTGATGCCTCCTTTAACAAAACAAGCGCAGCTGCGAAAGAGAAGTGGAAGAGGCGCACAGGGACAATCGTGGGTACATGGTAAGGAGAACAAGCTCTTGGCATTGCTGTGGCGGGAAAGCGCATTAATTTGAAGTCTGATGCGGGGGCGGGCGAGCGCATTGCTTTGAAGTCTGATGCCGAGGCCGATGGTGTTTGATGTGCACGCGCCTGAATCACATGAACTGTACGCGATCCGCAGCTAGGTAGACTTTTCGGACTGCTTACTATAATCTCGACAAACAAGCATTGCTAAAGCAATGCTGTAGTTCGAGACCTAAAAATCACTGTGAACTGCGCTACGAGGTGTGCCAAAGGGTGCAGCTTCTCAAGTTGATTACCTGCCGCTCACGAACACTTTTCAGGCAGGCGGCAGCTTTTTAACTGTGAGCACCCTGCTTTGGAGAAATCTCATCGCGTGGGGGCCCCCGCAGCAACCAAAAATCACTCTAGCGGACGCCAAATCTCGCTTGTGTTTGCCAACTTCACTGTTTTCGAACAGCGTGTGAGAAAATACTCCGCCACGCAGTGGTTTGCGGAATTTAGCCGGAACTCCACTTTACAAGAGTAATGATCAAAATTCTATTGGCAGAGAAAAATATATCACCCACCCCTAATTTTTAGAGCATTTTGGTGTTTTTTCAGATTTGGGGAGTTCTGTGCCCTACCTTCGTCTGAGTTGCGATTTGTTTCCTCAAAATGTTTTGCTTACGCTGGCATCCCAAGTATACTGAGAGAGAATTAGGTATAATCATTGAGCAACTACGATCTGCTGTCACATCTAAGATTTCTTCTTACTTGAACCCTTTGACTCTAGATCTAGCACATAGATTAGGAAATCCAGTCATTCTACATATTTTGGAGGTGTTAACTTAGGGGCCGATTAGGATTGCGGTGATTCCGCATCCTACGGGCCGGCGGAAGCCACCGCCGGCCCGAGGATGCGGAATCACCACTGCGGCCCTTCACAACACCCACCGCCAGATTAGGATGGACGGCAGATCCGTCCGCCGCTGATCCGCGGGCTGTTGGCCGCAATTTGGTGGCGGTGTCTGCAAGACACCGCTAGCCAAATTACAATATGTGTCAAAACATGCTTTTCCGGCGGCGGATTTACGGCCGTGGAAAAGCCCGTGGAAAATAGCTTCTGGGGGGCCCTTGCGGGCCCCCTGGGTGTCGGGGGGTAGGGGGTGCACATGGGGGGTACCTATGGTACCCTGCAGCATTTGCATGTACAAGGCAGCAGGCACCGCACAGTGCCTGCCGTTTTGTGCATGCAAATGAAATGTATGCATATTTAACCTTGCAGCGGGGTGCTGCTTCAAGCAGCACCCGCCGCAATGTTAAATATACAGGATGAGACCGCCAGGGTGGCGGTCACATCCTAATTTGCACGGAGGGACCGCCGCTGCCCCTGCGGACGGTCCCTCCACCTCAGGGTGGCAGACGGACGCAGGTCCGTCCGCCATCCTAATGAGGCCCTTGATCTAATTTCTGGATATCTCTCAGAATAATTACATCACTATCTTCAGGTACCCATAAATAATGAGTGAAAGCCCCACCTTAATTACCAGATGCATGATCTTTATTGATACTTTACCGACTCTTTTCAAGAAAAGTTGTATTCCGGGACACTTCAAGACCATGTTTTCATCCCCTGCTCGTATTATATTTTTCCCCATTCTCAAAAACTTAAGCGGTGTCCTAAAGGTAATTAGAAAAAATTTCGGCATATTACCAACAACTAGCGATAATTATCGCTATGTTGGCTTAGCGGCAATATTTTTATCGCCGTGCTACGGCGATTTTTATCGCTTAGGAACCTTGCTATTATCAAGGTTTATCTCCGAACGATAAAAATCGACCGAAATGCATGACTATCGCTGAAAAGTCAGCGATATTCATGCATTACCGAGCTAATGCTCTTAGCCATGTTATCCAACTACCATTGGATAACATGGCTAAGAACTGCTCAGGGGCAGGTGTTAGCTTTTGGAGATATTCACGCTTAGCGCGAATATCTCCAAAAGTTGGTAATAGGAGATAGCGATGTTAGCGACTGTTTCCAGTCGCTAACATCTTGGCACGCCCACTTTGCATGTCATTAGTGATAAATTTCACTGACATGCAAAGCGGGGCCCAAGATGGTCGCTATCTCCTACTAGCTGTCGCTAACTGGTGTTAGCGACAGCTAGGTAATAGGGAGATCATTTTATCTCCGCTTTCTTGGCTTTTAAAGCCAAAAAAGCAGAGATAAACCCCCTTGATAATATTCCCCATGGTTCTTTGGAAGGGGAGCTATTTTAACCGCACTGTAAAGAATGTGCATAGATACTTGACATTTTTTGTTTGGCTCCAGCATTCACAAGTCCTTTCCCCAATGGGTCTCTGTCCAACTTAAAGTCTCCATCAGCTGCAGCAATCATCATCCATTACCATAGTGCTATTTCTTTGTTCCTTGAGGTGGATTCCTATAGTCGCTGTTCCATTCTACTCAGGACCTTCCCTGTACCTTCTATTGTTTTTAAACCAATTATTTAACTGATAATATTTATAGTGTGAAATTTTGTTTTTATTGTCCTCTTCACTGTTTCCGAGATATAACATCCCATCTTGAATTATCTGTCCCCACATATTCATTCTGGCTATTTTTTAATGTCTTTGGAAGTTTATACCTTGCTTCCTTATCGTTCAACCCTGCCCACTCAGCCTTTGTGACCCAGCTTCCTGTTATCACTTACCATACCTGCTGTTCACTTCTCAAACACAAACATTTGGTGACAAATAGCATACTATGTCTTAGTGATCTGTGCTGTGGTGGATCACAATTAATTGCTTATAAAATTGATTTGGTGGCTTCAAACATCTGGTGTTTAAATATTCTTTGATGGTTTAATCAGTTTATTATTAGCCAGGATCAGTGCTTAATTTGTAAAAAAATTAAGTGCTGGGGCTCTTCCCGAAAGGCCACTGCAGCCAGCACCACACAATGCCCCTACCAGCACTGCCAATGACAGTAACAACATAACACTTAACCTTCGCACTCCTACAAGTTTGACGTTTCAGACTATTTCAGGCCACACAAAGCTATAATAATGGCTTGAGAGGCTGAATTTATTTTCAATGCCATTTGACTTAATAAATACAGTTGCTGTGCACATCTCAGACAGCTCTACCATGTGGTACACTGTCACTAGAGTCGGAGATTATGCTGACAATTAAGTGGTGAAGCCGAGCACCGGAAACCACCAGCTCAAATTAAGCACTTATTAGAAGTACAGAACACGTATCAGTGCGCACGTCAAATACTTCATCATATTGTCCTACAACTTAATGGTGCTGATTTTATTGAGTTTGAAAGGATGAGAAGCCGAGTTGGCTGTCTTCGAATTAGACCCTGGCCGACACGCAGAGTTCTCTGTTTCAGATGCGGTTAACCTCTGAGCTAACGGCCTTTAATTACCTATATGCCTAAATCGGAAGTGCCTGTGGAAGGAAAAATATAGGAGTGGTACAAAAGCAAACTGGACCAGCCTGGGTTAGGACGTGAGAGATGTGCCTCTGTTGGATGCATTAATGAAGGCAATATTTATTTTTGACTGTCTCTATAAAGGCGTACTTTGAACACGTGTGTATATGTGCTGCCACTGCTATGTTGGTTTATGTAGGCACGCACATGAGATAAACTTGGGTGTGTGTGTACGTGGCATACATAGCAGTGTGTGTTCACTTTTGCTGCATGTAGCTATTGCTCGGCGAAAGTGCGCGAGTGTGCAAAATATGCAGAAAAATGTGTGTATGCATGGGGTGAAAGATTTAGAATGTGGGTGTAGCTACGTGTCTGAGGCATTCCCATGTGCCTCTGTTTGCCAGCGTGTGCATGCCCTTATGAACAATGTTGAAATATTGGTCATGTCAGCGTGTGATCTAAGTATTATTGTGTTTGTGTGTGTTTGTGCACGCGTTTGTGCATGTGTGTGTTTGTCTGGAGGATTATGTATGTGTGTGCAGGGGTTTGAGCACATATTGGCTCCCACAGCCACAACACTCTTCACCAGGGACTTAGGAGAGGAACAACACTCTCTGCGGTGAGCCAGTGAGGTAATTATATTGACTTTGCACGTCATATGACATTCTGTCAGACGCGTAGTGCAGACCCGGCCCTGATGAATAAGTGCCGGTGCTATGCACCGGAAAGCACTGGCACAAATTAAGCACTGGCCAGGATTGGGGGATAAAACTGATTATCCTGATCTCTAGAAGAAGGTTCACTTGTATATTTAGTTCTCATCCACACATTTTGGTAGACTTTTCTAAAGCTATAAAACATGTTGGCATTTTCCATACTATGACCCCATCAGCTGTGTTTGTTACGAATGTATTCGTAATGAACATTTGTTCATTCTATTGCAGCCCTTGGTTTTGTTTGTTGGTACTGAAGATCGATCTGATTGTTTTTAAGTTTCCAAATGCCAGCTGTGAAGCCAGGACACAGAAGAGAACTGTCAGTATACACTGGTTGATGAAAAAATACAAACAACAATTAATATGCATTTAGAAGGCTACAGATGGTTTCCATCATTTTATAAAGGTGATTTACTAAAAGTATAACCACAAAAGGTATCCAGGAGTCAGTGTTTTGCTCGAGACTTACTACTATGTGACTTGAGCTGTGCAAGTTCAAGTGTAAACCGACATTCAGTATGCAACTAAGGGCAGGAAATATTCCCGTCAGTAGCCGCTCTGTACCACCATTTTTTCATCATTTGGGGACTCCATACCCTGGAGTTAGTACACAGAACCGGTCACACTGTGAGTGGTGGGAGGACCGTGTGAGTATGAAGACCGATGTGAGTGGTGTCTTAGGAATGATGTCGGCAAAGTTTACACTTGAGGGAAGCAGTGCAGTGAGGGATGAGTGAAAGCGAGTAAAATTAGGTGGACTCGAGTAGAAAAATAATTTATTGGTTTCTCTCGGACCCCTAAGACTAAAAAATATAAGTGCAAAAAGGTAGATTTAACAATATATCTACATGCAAGTGGTCAACATGTTTCTGCATTTATCAGGGGTGTTCCCTATGCATTCTTCAGGACCATGGTTACGCTACTGCTTGCTAACATAAGTGAGAAATAAAATTTAAAATGGAAAATTTTCACCTGAAAAGCAGGTGTAGAATCTCCGCCACAGTCTAAAAACAAGTCACATAGGGAAAGACGAAAAGAGAAAAACAACATGAAATTATGGAATGCACTAACAACATTATGCTATTCCTGTGCTCACGTATATGCAAATATGCGCGATCATAGTAACACTCACCCAATACTTGTGGGGAAGGCGCCTCACCTCACCTGGCAGGAGCTCAGGTAGAAAAGGAGCACTGCTCTGTTAGCAAAAGAACAATAACAGGGACATTCAACCGTGTAAGTAGGACTAAGCAAGAGAAAACTAGGTATGTAACAGTATATACGGTGTCAGACCGAGATAGCTACGAGTAACAGTAGGGGCCGTAGTAAGGTGTTCGATGCCCGTATTGTTGTTCGAAGAGGACTACCTTAGGCACTCACCTCTCCGTCAGTGTCTCCAAACGTCCCTCTGGGCTCTACTGGGGAGGCACCGAGCAAGGGAAATGGGCGGGTATATCTGTGGAGATTACTGCGTGAGTGTGATGCATGATGGGAGTTGTAGTTCCTCACTAGACGGTAAACAGTGGTTTTGTACTTTTTAGGAAGACTGTTATAGTGACATCCATGGAATGGGTTCATTGAGACCATCTTTGTCACTATTAAGTTTGTACACCCATTTTTGTTCAATTTTGAATAGAAATTTACCGACATCTGGACAGTGATCGGGTATTATCGGTTGTTCCAAAATCGTCCATTGAAATTCGCTCGGCCCATGTCCCTTCTCTAAAAAGTGTGCTGTTAAGCGAGTAGCTTGTTTTCGACAGCGGACTGTGCTTTTGTGTTCTCCAATTCTGATTTTTGTTTTGCGAGTTGTCATGCCGACGTACCTCTTTGAGCAAGGGCACGTGATCATGTAGATCGTGTTTTCGCTATTGCAGTTGGTGAACCTGCGCTGCTGCCAGGGGCGCGATGTTCCAATGTCAACACTGGTGGTTCTCGTGGTTTGAGGGCATGCTGTGCAGTTGCCACAGGGGTGATGTCCTTGCACCGGTGGCATATCCCATAATGTTCCGATTTGTCGGGGTGTTCTATTTTTCGGTCTGGTATGGACCAGATGGTCTCTTATGTTTGGTCCTCTCTTGAATGCAAAAAGGGGTGGTGGTAGAGTGTCTCCACTGGTGTTCAGAATGGACCAGTGTTTGGTAATGATCCTCCGAACTTCATTGGACCTTGTATGAAACGTGTTCACGAAAGTCATCCTCTGGGTCTTCTCTTTCTGAGTGGGAACCTCCAAAAGGGCCTCTCTGTTATTATTGGAGGCTCTTTTTTTGGACTGGCGGATAATCTTCGCCGGATATTTCTTCTCTCGCAAGAATGTGGAGAGTGTCCCAGAGTGTTTCTCGAATGATTCTTTAGTTGAGCAGTTCCGTTTCAATCTGAGAAATTGTCCAAACGGTAAATTTTCTCTTAAGGACCTCGGGTGGCAACTTTCAAAATTAAGCAGCGAATTGCGTGCCATCGGTTTCCTGTACAGTTCTGTATTGAGCCCTCCTTCTGCGACTACAATTAGGAGGTCAAGGAATGGCAATTCCCTCTTACTGCATTCTACAGTGAATTTCAGAAACTGATTACAGTTGTTTAACCAACCGTGAAATTCCTGAAGGCTGGTCTCAGTTCCTCTCCATATCACAAGGATATCGTCTATGTATCGCTTCCAAAGTCGGAGCGATACATAGTAAGGATTGTCTTGATGCAGGATTTTAGTTTGTTCTAAAGCATGGACGTACAGGTTCGCCAAGCTTGGCGCAAAAACACTGCCCATGCTGGTGCCAGACGTCTGGAGGTAGATGGTGTCCTCAAATTTGAATGAGTTTTCCTTCATTGCTAGTTCTGCCAACTCCATAATGAATGAGACCGGAGTAGTTGTTTGCAGGTCTCTTTGTTGAAGGATGTTGCCCACTACTTCCAAGGTTTCGGTTTGGGGGATAGATGTATATAGGGACTCTACATCAAAGGATACTAGTAGGTCCAGGCTGGGGTCAAATTCTATGGTTGGTAGGAGTCGAAGTACATCCTTTGTATCCTTCAGATAAGTTGGCATTTCTTTCACAATGGGATTAAGGAAGAAATCAACAAAGGTTGATAGAGGCTCCAGTATGGACCCAATTCCAGAAATGATGGGTCTACCCGGTGGTGGTCTTTGGGGTTTGTGCACCTTTGGCAGGCAATAAAAATAGGGGATTGTGGGATGAGAGGTGCACAGAAATTGTCCTTCTTGAGGGGTAATCCATCCTTGTGATGTGGCCTCCTCGACCAGGTGGTTGATTTTATTTTTCAAATAATAATTCCTTAATCCCATTGTGAAAGAAATGCCAACTTATCTGAAGGATACAAAGGATGTACTTCGACTCCTACCAACCATAGAATTTGACCCCAGCCTGGACCTACTAGTAGCCTTTGATGTAGAGTCCCTATATACATCTATCCCCCAAACCGAAACCTTGGAAGTAGTGGGCAACATCCTTCAACAAAGAGACCTGCAAACAACTACTCCGGTCTCATTCATTATGGAGTTGGCAGAACTAGCAATGAAGGAAAACTACTTCAAATTTGAGGACACCATCTACCTCCAGACGTCTGGCACCAGCATGGGCAGTGTTTTTGCGCCAAGCTTGGCGAACCTGTACGTCCATGCTTTAGAACAAACTAAAATCCTGCATCAAGACAATCCTTACTATGTATCGCTCCGACTTTGGAAGCGATACATAGACGATATCCTTGTGATATGGAGAGGAACTGAGACCAGCCTTCAGGAATTTCACGGTTGGTTAAACAACTGTAATCAGTTTCTGAAATTCACTGTAGAATGCAGTAAGAGGGAATTGCCATTCCTTGACCTCCTAATTGTAGTCGCAGAAGGAGGGCTCAATACAGAACTGTACAGGAAACCGATGGCACGCAATTCGCTGCTTAATTTTGAAAGTTGCCACCCGAGGTCCTTAAGAGAAAATTTACCGTTTGGACAATTTCTCAGATTGAAACGGAACTGCTCAACTAAAGAATCATTCGAGAAACACTCTGGGACACTCTCCACATTCTTGCGAGAGAAGAAATATCCGGCGAAGATTATCCGCCAGTCCAAAAAAAGAGCCTCCAATAATAACAGAGAGGCCCTTTTGGAGGTTCCCACTCAGAAAGAGAAGACCCAGAGGATGACTTTCGTGAACACGTTTCATACAAGGTCCAATGAAGTTCGGAGGATCATTACCAAACACTGGTCCATTCTGAACACCAGTGGAGACACTCTACCACCACCCCTTTTTGCATTCAAGAGAGGACCAAACATAAGAGACCATCTGGTCCATACCAGACCGAAAAATAGAACACCCCGACAAATCGGAACATTATGGGATATGCCACCGGTGCAAGGACATCACCCCTGTGGCAACTGCACAGCATGCCCTCAAACCACGAGAACCACCAGTGTTGACATTGGAACATCGCGCCCCTGGCAGCAGCGCAGGTTCACCAACTGCAATAGCGAAAACACGATCTACATGATCACGTGCCCTTGCTCAAAGAGGTACGTCGGCATGACAACTCGCAAAACAAAAATCAGAATTGGAGAACACAAAAGCACAGTCCGCTGTCGAAAACAAGCTACTCGCTTAACAGCACACTTTTTAGAGAAGGGACATGGGCCGAGCGAATTTCAATGGACGATTTTGGAACAACCGATAATACCCGATCACTGTCCAGATGTCGGTAAATTTCTATTCAAAATTGAACAAAAATGGGTGTACAAACTTAATAGTGACAAAGATGGTCTCAATGAACCCATTCCATGGATGTCACTATAACAGTCTTCCTAAAAAGTACAAAACCACTGTTTACCGTCTAGTGAGGAACTACAACTCCCATCATGCATCACACTCACGCAGTAATCTCCACAGATATACCCGCCCATTTCCCTTGCTCGGTGCCTCCCCAGTAGAGCCCAGAGGGACGTTTGGAGACACTGACGGAGAGGTGAGTGCCTAAGGTAGTCCTCTTCGAACAACAATACGGGCATCGAACACCTTACTACGGCCCCTACTGTTACTCGTAGCTATCTCGGTCTGACACCGTATATACTGTTACATACCTAGTTTTCTCTTGCTTAGTCCTACTTACACGGTTGAATGTCCCTGTTATTGTTCTTTTGCTAACAGAGCAGTGCTCCTTTTCTACCTGAGCTCCTGCCAGGTGAGGTGAGGCGCCTTCCCCACAAGTATTGGGTGAGTGTTACTATGATCGCGCATATTTGCATATACGTGAGCACAGGAATAGCATAATGTTGTTAGTGCATTCCATAATTTCATGTTGTTTTTCTCTTTTCGTCTTTCCCTATGTGACTTGTTTTTAGACTGTGGCGGAGATTCTACACCTGCTTTTCAGGTGAAAATTTTCCATTTTAAATTTTATTTCTCACTTATGTTAGCAAGCAGTAGCGTAACCATGGTCCTGAAGAATGCATAGGGAACACCCCTGATAAATGCAGAAACATGTTGACCACTTGCATGTAGATATATTGTTAAATCTACCTTTTTGCACTTATATTTTTTAGTCTTAGGGGTCCGAGAGAAACCAATAAATTATTTTTCTACTCGAGTCCACCTAATTTTACTCGCTTTCACTCATCCCTCACTGCACTGCTTCCCTCAAGTGTAAACTTTGCCGACATCATTCCTAAGACACCACTCACATCGGTCTTCATACTCACACGGTCCTCCCACCACTCACAGTGTGACCGGTTCTGTGTACTAACTCCAGGGTATGGAGTCCCCAAATGATGAAAAAATGGTGGTACAGAGCGGCTACTGATGGGAATATTTCCTGCCCTTAGTTGCATACTGAATGTCGGTTTACACTTGAACTTGCACAGCTCAAGTCACATAGTAGTAAGTCTCGAGCAAAACACTGACTCCTGGATACCTTTTGTGGTTATAGGTGTATGATTGGGGCATGTATCCAGTATAGAGTCGTAAAACAGCCCTCAGACCCTCCCCTAAGTAGTTTTGTTTCGTGATTTACTAAAAGTGCCTCTGGTTGTGAATTAAAAAAGAGGGGTCCAGCGTTGGTCCAGAAGGAGTAAATATATACTGGAGTTGCTGGACATTTGCATTCGATAAATGTATATAAACTTAATCTGCATTGAACTTCTTTACTGGGTTCTTATTTTGTAACTCTGCCACAGATCTGGCCTCCTGGTTCTATGCAAGGCGCCCTCGCACGAAAATGAACAGAAATACAGTGAAAGCAGCATCAGATATTCCCAGCCTAATGCCTTACCCTAGGAAAAGGCACCATGGTCGGACTGCTTTGCTTTCAAGTGTTGGAAATCTGTTCTGTAATTGCTTCAGATGGGCCTGAGACATGGCTCAATAGAAGGGTTACCGGTGCCCGCGAGCTAACTCTGTTGCAGAAGGTGTAGTAGCTGGTGAAGCCTGGTCTGCTAACACCTTCTGTGAAGGCTAAGACAGAATGTCACCTCCAGGTCACGGTTTAATTCCTTCCTGGGTTATTAGTGATTTGAAGTCATTACTGCCTCACGACTGTGTGGTGACCTCAGACACGGAGCTGCAGGTTTTGGTTCAGTAAACAGAGGACAGAAGCCCCATCAGAAAACAAAGCAATGCAGCGGGTTGGAACAGCCCTCCTTCCTGGCAGGCTGGTAGAAAAGCAGGAAGAAAAAAAAGAGGAACAAAAGCATCCTCAACCACAGCAGTGGATCTCAGTATCAGGATGGCGGCGGGGGGGCAGCTTGGATTTCTGTGTTGACTAAATAGAAAAAGTCTATGGGCCATATTTATTACCCGGTTTGCGCCACTCTTGCACCAGGCAATGTGGTGCCGGAGTGGCGCAAACCTTGAGTCAGGTTTTTGAAGCCATACAAAGCCACTTTGCATGGCTTTGAGTGGCTCCAAAATCACTGCTTGCGTTACTCTGTCCTAGGAAGGCGTACCCGGGGCATTGCATGGGTGTTCCCATGCAACTCCCATGTTTTTTTATGCATTCCCACATTTGCAAGACCTTTTAATCCTGTGAATGCACCAAAAAGATACGCCTCCCAGAAGAATTCCAAATTTCCAAACGCTTTTTTGTGCATTAGATGCTACTTGCCACTTTGCACGCATCAGCGGCTCAACCAGGCTGCGTCGTCACACCCGATTCAAGGTAATATGGCACTTTCCTCGCTCATGCTGGTAGGAAGATTTGTACTTTCTATACCCGGTTGTCACTGCCTTTAATGTTTGCTCGTATGTGGCTGTCACTGCCTTTAGCGCTTCTGGTTTGTTTCAATGCTGGGCCTGTGTTTTGCTGCGGCGCAGTATCTCTTCTTTTGGCCTTACTATTAGATTTTTGGCAGGTTTACTGATTGTGCTCCTGTGTAGGCCCTTCACGTTCTTCAAGGTCCTCTCAAAAGCTGGAGTTGGGCTTTGAATCCATATGAGCCAACTGTAGACCACTTCTTGTGGCACATATGATCTGTTGGCTGAACCGCGACAAACACTCAAGGAGAGCAGTCTCGTCTTGTTGCTGGGCATTTTTTTAACCAGACACACCGATCAGCTTATGTAATACCTGTACGGAGTCTGGCAAAGACCACCAGAGTCCTCATACGTATAAGCACAGGACACAACAGCTGTCATCATTGGCAAGGAAAGTGCAAAAAGGAGGGAATGTGTAAGGCAGTATCAAATGGACAAGGCGGGTAGGCAATTGTTTCCCAATGGATGTATGACGGTACAATGCGTGGTATTACCACGCGTACCATTACCACGCAGGTTTTACAACGCAAGTCGTTACAACAACTTGCGTTGGGGGGCGCTGGATAGTGGATTAGTTTAATTTACTATTCCTACTCCAGTCCCCATGGATAGTAGGGAAGGTTTTGGATAGTAAATTAAACTATTCCCTATCCTACAGTGCAAGTCGTTCTTACGACTTTCGTTGTAAAACCTGCGTGGTAACGGTACCGTGTTGTAAAAGTTCAGTTGTGAAGGATGTTCCCCTTCCCAACTGGCCTATTGGCAGATGCCAGTTTGATGGCAGTTTTTTTTTTATTTGGATTACCCAGCCGTACTTTCCTGGGCCAGCTCTTCTGTTAGACTCCTACAGCTTAATGGTGCGTGTGCAAAAACAGATGAAACATGAAGTAGGGGTGGGGGTTAGAGGTGAGCTACCATCTACATCACAGTTATGACTTGCATCAGTTGGACGATGGTGGGGCGGTCAGTAGTGGGGGATTTCCAAAGAGGGGGGTATCTGGGAGTTCTGCTAGGTAGGCTTTACCCTGTCTCCAACAGCAGGCAGCATGACTCTGACTGTCCGACAACTAGTGCATACTGTCAGTATAATATTCATATTGGACTCAAACAAGAGTTTCATCCATTTCCATTCAATGAAATTCAGCCTGCTTTTTTTATTGGAGGTGATGCTATCAGTGGCAGGACAACAGAAATAGGACCATCGACATGGGTGCTGGCGTCCCTTATCCGCCACTGAATGGAAAAAACACAACACAAAGCAAAAAAGTCTGAATTGACTTTATGTTTACACAATGCAGGAATAAAAAACAGAAAGAGTAAAACATATTTTTGGCAATACTGTAAAAAACATAGTCATTGTATATCTACCAAAAGTTAACCACTAATATTATGGTATACCTTGGTATTACCCTTACTGACAACATGGAGTGGGGCCCTCAGACAGCCAAAGCTAAACTTAGGCTGGTACAGACAATAGGAGGTGTTTTAAAATTGCACAGGGAATCCACCTTCAAACCAGTTGCCTCCATTTTGTAAATTTATAAAGCCCAAGCCCGGGGAGCCATCTTATACGGGGCAGAACTATGGGGACACTGTTCAATTGAATATATCCTCAAGGCAGAAAATTGCTTTTTGAGATCTTTGTTGTCTCTCCCAGTCAGTACTCCCCTTATCCCTCTAAGATTGGACCTAGGTATCAGACCCATAGATGAAGAAATTGGTCTTCGCCCTCTATTATATAGGCGTAGACTATGGGTAACCCCAGAACTGAGGTATTTTAGAGAGGAAGTTGAAGAATTCATGGGACTCCCTGGGTCAGACAAAATCCAATGGTCTGCATACATAAGAAATGAGAGCAAGAGGTTAGGCTACCCAGATTTTTGGAGCAATCCTGAAGTAGCTTGTATGAAGGTGTCCCGTGCAGACTTGGTGAAAGTCCATCGCATCCATCAGCTGGAGAATATTGTCACTAAGTCTGTGGAAAAAGGTAGGGCTAGGACCTTTCTCAAGATTTGCCCGGCGCTAACCGCCCTTGTACCATTCAAGTTTACCAAGCAATGAGGCAGGCGCCGGAGACCAGAAGGCAGGAAACAGAAGTTTATTCCGACGGAGCAGAACACATCAGATCAGACAACAAGGTATCGTCTCGAGGTGCTCTAACAGCCTCTCGGAGGCCTGGCCTCTTATACACTGGTTTATGGCATGTGACCTTTCTTTATTACAATCAGAACATTGACATAAAGGAAAAGACATCCCCGTAATCCTCGTGTCCATCCCACCCCCATGTATCCCCACAATAGAGGTCCTCAACCTGCTGATAAGAGGAGGGGGTCATCACGCAGCTGAGTGTTCCGTCGAGTCTTAGGATGTGTGCGCCTGATCAAATCACAGGGGGTGGGGAGGCCTGGATCAATAGAGGGTCCTTTGAAGGAGAGCGACCTCGTGCAATAAGGGGCAGAGAATGATATCTGCCGGCTTAGGCGATGGCCTCAGACCTGTGTGGACAGCTGGACACGGGGAAAGGGGTCATCAAAGGAGTGGTATTCATGCTGCGTGGACAATCGGGCTGAGGGAAGGTTTATCAACAGAGGGGCATTCATAGGAGGAGAGGAGGTGCTGGTCAGGTGCTGGTGTGACTCCCAAGGACGGGGTCATGCAGAAGGGTCACGCTTATGAGGGGGAGGGAGGGGGAGCCAGGGTGCGCGGAGGCTGCTTGCTGGGTCAGAGAGGCGTGCTGGTGATCGATCGTGGACAGGGAGACCATGATATCTAAAATGGCTGCCGTGCACGTAGTACATAGGTGACAAGCTGGCGCAGATGATGTTCAGATCGCAAACTAAAATTCCACAGTCCTCCCTTTTAACATGTCTCGCCAACTTGTCAGTTCGGATTTATCCCCATAAGGCCACGTATTTCTACTTCATAGAGGGGGCTCATGTGCTCATTTCGGAAGTCCAAAGTCTTTGGGCACATACAGTTAGAAACAAGGCCGCACAAAGGTGGCAGACATTGGATACCTAAGCAACACCCACATAATATCACAACAGGTATCAGCGCGAAGGAAAACAACCTCCAACCCCAATTCTTCAAAGTGTCCCAAAACCAGCTCCCAAGCGACCATCCTTCCTGTTCTTGGTGAACCTCTGAGGACAGTCTGTGGAGATGTTCAATGGCTTTGTAGACTGAAGGCGAGTTGTCTGGCACGTAGGTGCAGCAGCTGGATCCGATGATGCGGCATGCTCCTCCTCGGTCGGCTAGGACCACGTCTAGGACAAGACGATTTTGAAGGGTCACGAGGCGGACCGCCTGAAGCTCCGCAGTGTTGTTGGCGAGGATACCAGCCGTGATGTTGATCGTTGTTTCTACTGCCTGGGTCAGGTGTCGGATAGCACGACTGTTTGCCATTGGGCCCCACAGAGGAACGAGGCCCTTTGCTGCATCCAGGAACTGTGCTCCGGTGGAGTCGGCTTGTCCAAGGTCGTCTGCACGCCTCTGCCGGTGATGGTTGGCAGGGGCTACATATGTGGGTGGAAGAACGAAGGCAATGTAACAGATACCTTTCCAGCCTCTCGGGAGCCAGGTGTAAGCTTTGGTGCCACACACAAAGTACATGTTTGGAGAAGCAACAAAGGAGGGGGGGTCAACTGAGTCCAGTGTTCTGGTGATTCGGCAGGAACTGTGACCCACCAGCTGCGTTCCATGGCCTTCGAGACACACGAGACCTGTGACATTGATAACAGACAGGGCCACAGTTAGAGTGGCGGTAGTTTGTTTTTGCAGATGAGTGAAGGTGGTTCTGGCTGGATTGTGGAGCACCTGTACTTCGACTCGTTCTTTGGCTGGAATGTCTTTGAGGAAGGTGGCGCCTGCGAGCGCAGGACACAGGGCAGCAGGGGTCTTTCCGGTTTTGTTCAGCCAGAACCCAGAGTAGAAGTGTGACACTGTCCGGCTGGAGGTGGCGTTGTCCTTGTGGCTCTCTTGCATGAGGATCAACCAGGCGAGGCAAGAGCCGTGAACTGAAAAAGGAGAAGGGATGAAGGGGATGGAGTGTCCTGTGGCATGCGGGAGCAACCCGCAGATCCAGCAGTTCGTAGCATTTGCAGCAAGGTTGTGTTGGTGCAACAGTTGCACGAAGGAATTGTTCCAGAATTCCCTGCGCCTTTCTCGGAGCTGAGGCGACAGAGGGATTAGGTGATGCTCTTTCAGGGGTGTTGGCTGTGCAGTAGGTAGCAATGTCTCATGAGCCGGTGTGCTTTCCTCCAGAATCCAGAAGGAGGTCATGAGAAGGAGGCAGAAGAGGAAGACAATGAAGAGTGCGATTGTCTTTGATTTGTGCAAGTTGTCAGTTTTTGGATTTCTATACTGGGTATTTCCTGTTGCTTCCATCATCTTCTTATCTGACGCTTCCATCATCTTCTTATCTGGCGCTTCCATCACCTTCAAGGGGCTCGGTAGTGGGCAGGACCACAGACTTAGTTTAGCTTCTCTTCCGGTAACCCTTGATTGTGTTTAGGTCACCGTTCTGAGATTTAACTTAGTCCGTGGCCTACTTAGCCGAAACTCCCTCCTTTCGACGCAGGAAATACCCTTCTCTGGATGGCACAGTGGGATCAGAGAATTTTGCAAGTTCGAGTGCCTCAGTATCGGGATAACAGTCCAATATCGGTCGGTCTTTACTCAGGAGCTCTTCTTGGGCGCTGACGTTTTCTGTCGTGGCCAGGTTTGCAGAGACCTTCCGGCAATGATGCGCGTGCAGCCAGTGCTTCTTCCCCTCCACTCGGAGTGCTGTTCGGGTGGTGATCAGCACTTGCCAGGGGCCCGTCCACCGAGGTTCCAGACTCTTGGTTCGCTGGAAATTTCGTATCAATACGAAATCTCCCGGTTGGATGTCATGGCCTGGGCCCCTGGAAGCATCGGGGATGGCCTGCTGCACCTGTTGATGAATGACAGACAACGTTTTAGTTAACTTGCACAAATAATCAGATAGTAGGACGTCCGGGACGTCATGAATGGAGGTCGGTTTGGGAGCAGTCCAGAGGTTCATTGGTCGCCCAAATACGACCTCGTAGGGGGTCAAATGGTGCTTGGTGGGAGTGGAGCGCATCGATAACAATGCCAGTGGGAGGGCATCCGGCCAGTTAAGTCCAGTGGTGGCCACTATTTTTGCCAGTTTCAGCTTCAGTGTGGCATTATGGCGTTCCACTAGACCGGCGGATTGGGGGTGGAAGACCGCATGAAATCGTTGCTTCACCCCCAACCCCTTTAGGATTAATTGGATAACCTCAGCTATGAAGTGGGGGCCATTGTCGCTCCATAAAATTCGGCAAAGGCCATAGCGAGGGAAGAATTCCTTCAGTAGTACTTTGGCAGTAGTCATGGCTGTGTTGTCACGGGTTGGATAGGCTTCTACCCATTTGCTGAAGGCACACACGATGACTAGTACATACTTCAGGCTTTGGCATCTCTCTAGTTGGATGTAGTCCATCTGAAGGACCTCGAAGGGGTGATTGGGGGTCCCAAACCCTCCCCGGGGTACTACAGTTCCTTTCCCGGGGTTGTGTTGCAGACAGATAAGGCACTGCTGAACTAGGCGTCTGGCTGAGTCAGGGATTTTGTCGTTATGCCAGACTTTGGAAATGAGTTCGATCATGGGTGCAGATCCTATGTGTGCGGGGGAGTGAGCCATTGTCAGTATGGGAATCAGATATGAGTCGGGCAGCAACCATTTGCTGGCATCCTTCGTTCGCCAGCAGCCCTCCTCATCCTTCAAACCCACCCTTGTCCACTTAGTCAGCTCGTGAGGGGTGCTGGCCGACTGTATGTCTCTGATCATTACCCTTGTGTCACTCCATGTTTCTGCTTGTGACCTGGTCATGTACATGCGTGTCACCGTCCTATTCTCAGCTGTGGTTCGTGCAGTGATGTCGGCCAATGCATTCCCTTGTCCGACCAAGTCTGTCACCCTTTTGTGTGCCTGACATTTTATCACCGCTAATCGTTTGGGGAGGAGAACTGCTTCAATCAGAGCGGAGACTAGATCTCCGTGGAGGATCGGGGTGCCGTGGGACGTCAGGAATCCCCTCTCCCTCCACAGGAGCCCAAAATGGTGGACCACTCCGAAGGCATACTGGCTGTCCGTATATACGTTCGTGGTGGTCCCTGCGGCTATGATGCATGCTCGGGTGAGGGCTATCAGCTCTGCTGCCTGGGCAGATCGTTGTGTGATGCAGGCTGTCTCAACTACTGTTCGGGCTGTCGTTACTGCATAGGCAGCTGAAGTGGTGCCATCTGGGAGTTTGATGCATGAGCCGTCTACCCATAGTTCTCCATCGGGGTCAGGAAAAGCAGTGTCTCGGAGGTCAACCCTACTCCTAGTTTGTTCGTCCGTGAGGGTCACACAGTCGTGGATGGGAGGAATGTCGGGGTCATTTTCAGGCAGGGGTAACAATGTGGCAGGGTTCAAAGTCGTGCATCTCTTTAGTGTGATGTGGGGTGCAAGCAGAGTCAACTCATACCCTGTCAGTCGTGCGCTAGTCAGGTGTTGGGTCTTGGTCTGGTTCAAGAGGGTGTCGACTGCATGGGGTACTAGCACTGTGAGGGAGTTGGAAAGTACAATTCCCTCGCTCTGACGGATAGAGACAGCAGCGGCGGCTACTGCTCGAAGGCAGGCAGGCAAAGCTCTGGCTACAGGATCAAGAGTGGCGGAGAAGTAGGCACAAGGGCGCTGCTTAGGACCAATTGATTGAGTTAGGACAGACAATGCGCATCCCTCCCTTTCGTGGGTGAAGAGGGAGAAGGGTTTGGAGTAATCCGGGGTTCCTAGGACAGGCGCTGAGCAGAGTGCATCCCGTAATTCCTTAAAGGAGGCTTGACACTCAGCGGTCCAAGGAAGCGGGGAGGGGACATCTTTGGTCAGCAGAGCAAGTAATGGTTTCACAATGAGGCTGTAATTAGGCAACCACTGTCTGCAAAAAGAGGTTAGGCCAACCAAAGAGCGGACCTGCTTTTGTGTTTTTGGGATGGGGGTGTCTAGGATGGTTTGGATTCGGTCGGGTGTAAGTTTCCTCCCTTCTTTGGACAAAAGATGGCCTAGGTAAGTCACCTGCGGCTGACAGAACTGTAACTTCTTTTTGGAGACTTTATGGCCATTTTCTGCAAGAAAGTGTAGGAGTTGGACGGTGGCTGTCGTTGCAAGCGGGGTGGTGTCGGCTGCCAAAAGGATATCGTCAACATATTGGATCAACACCACTCCATCTGGTAGCTGGAAGGCATCTAGCTGCCTTTTGAGGGCCTGGCTGTAAATGCTGGGACTTTCAGTGTACCCCTGGGGAGCTCTACAAAATCGGTACGAGCGGGATTTTAAAGTGAAGCCGAAGAGATAACGGCTGTCTGGATGAATGGGGATAGAGAAAAACGCGTTCTTAAGGTCGATAACAGAGAAGGTGGTGGCAGTGGACGGGATGAGGGTCAGAATGGTGGTGATATCGGAGACTACAGGATATTGGGGTACAACCACTTTGTTAATCTCTCGCAAGTCGATGATGAAGCGGTACGCTTTCTCATCTCCTTCACCTTGCTTCTTAACAATAGGTAGGATTGGGCTGTTGCAGACGTTGCTAACCACCTCTTCAACCACTCCTGCATCTACCAGAGACTGAATGATCGCTACCAGTGCCTTCTCACCCTCTGGCGATATCCGATATTGCGGGAGTTTCGGGAGCATAGCGTCCTGTCGTACAGTTATGTGAATAGGATCAATCATCATTCGCCCCACATCAGAGTCATTTTTGGCCCACAGGTACGGAGGTAGGGTGTCAAGCAGGGACAGGTCAGCGTCAGTTATGGAGCACATGTGCCGTGGGGGACGGGATCTGGGCATGTCTGGGTTGTCGTACAGGATGACTCGTATTCCATCTGGGGAACACCTAATGGTAGCTCGAAAATGTTTCAGTAAGTCAATGCCCATAATGGCGTCAGGGGAGTTGGAGGAGAGTAGAAATGTCGCGTCAGTGGTGTTGTTTTCTAGGTCAAAGGTAATAGGTACGGACAGGGGGTTAGTGGAGGGCGTTCCATCGAAACCTATCGACGTTATGTGTGAGCCAGACAAGGGTGCCCTTGGAATCAGTCGTTTTGATAACACACTACGTGTCGCCCCAGTGTCTACCAAGAATGGAGACTCTGTACCCAGGACCTTAGCGGTGACATAAGGACCTTGCTGGTCAACACAGAGCTCGACTGGATCCCTCCCTTGCCCCTGGCAGTCCTATGCAAAGTCGGGGGCATTTTCACCTTCGGACAGCTGATATTGGTTCTGTCGGGGACGGTCAAATGCGTTCAGTCTCCCTGATCTGTCATTGCTGGTGTCGTTGGTGCTCCCTCGTCCTTGTACTCTATTTCTCGGACCACCTGCTACATCCCTGGAGTCTCTATTTCTATTCACTTCTAGCAAAACCGGACACTGGGATTTCCAAAGGCCGAACCCTTTGCAGAAGGCGCATTGGTCATTGCTAATGTCTCTACGTCCAGTGTGGGATGTTGGGGTGTGATCTTTAGGAGGTAGATCTCTGGGGGTGGTTGATTGGTAGTTCCCCCTTTGGTGTTCCCGTCCTACCGCTATACCCTGTATCTGGGCTATCATTACCCTTTCCTTTAAATCTTTCTTCTTTTTCTCGGACGCCCTATCATTCTCATTCTTTTGGTGCTCGTAATACTGAGCCATCTGAAGGATAGCTGCGGGTTTGGAGGCCCCCCAACTACTTTCACTCGTCTGCAGTTTTTGGGAGACTTCTTGTGTTAGTCCCTTTACATAATTTTGCACAAACAGGTGCTGTCCGGTTGCGGTGGTCATGTCTTGGCCACTGTAGTCGGAGAACACTGTCTCGAATCGGGAGAAGTATTCTGACACATCCTCCTGGGGTTTTTGTCGACAGGCCGTGACTATCGACCAGTCTACTTTTCTTTCCGGGACCAGTGTTTTTAACTTCTGGACTAGTTTGTCTGGGAGTTCCAATATGTCCTTCACTGGTTTACTCCCCGGCTCTCGCTGTCTATCTAGTTTACCGAGTTGGTCCCAGGTATGTCCAAACAGATCCGTGTGGTCAGCCTTCCGGATTTGCTTCCACACATCAGCTGGCAGACATAACCCAAAGAACAAGTCAATGTCCGCTAAAGTCATTATTGTCGAACCCAAGGCTGTGCCTAATTCGGTATAAAATGCCGTCGGGTTCTTTCTTAAATCGGGCAGGGTTTGTTTGAAGGTTAGGATATCCTGTCGGTCCCATGGTTGGTAAACCCAATTGTACACAACCCTCCCCTTTGCATTTTCATTATTAATATCATCGTTCGTTCCCTGGCCCCGTGGCGGGATCCAGTAAGGAGCCGCTTCTCTGATAGGCATCATAGTATTGGCTACTTCTGCCGAGGTTGTTTCAGGGACCGTAACCTTGGCTTCTGGTATCTGTTCCGCGAGGTGGCGGAAGACCTCAAGCATTTGCATGAAGAGTTCCGTCGCCTCACGTTCAGTCCCATCTCCAACATCAATCTTCCTATACAGTGTTGTTAGTTTAGCGGGTCCCTTACTCTGATACCTATCTTCATACGCGTTCAGGGTGTGGTAGCTGAATCGCAAGATGAAATGCCGTCTGTGGCTGTCGGCATGTGAATTATATATGCTCATTGTGTATTCTTCGCTCTCCCTTCGTTCTACCAATGTCTTTGCTATTTTGTCGATCCCATCCCGCTCATCTTTGCTTAACCTACTTAGCCTGGCTGATGATTGTTCGCTAGCCTCGGGGTCGTCTGACGAAGTTGTTAATGTGGCTGGTGCGGAGGCCGTGAGGGCCGGTGCACTAGCACTAGGGTCACTTTCACTCACACTCGGGGCTTGCAGGTTTCGTTGGCTGGGAGCATATGGAGGGGGCATGTAGATGATTGGGGGACCTAGCAGTAACTCATCGTTTGCCCGTTGTTTGGAGGGTAATTCAGGGTAGAGTGCAGAGGGGGTCCTAACAGGGCATTGGCCTGTTGACCCTGATTCTTGGTTTTGTGTAGCTTCTTTTCTTTCTTTTATTTCCTCTTCTAGTTGCTTTGCGGCTAGGTGGGCTGCCTTTCGTAATTCTTTCCCTATTTTGGCTTCTTCTCTTTTCTTTCGTTGTTCCGTTTCCTTGCGCCACATGCCGATACTGTCGAGCATGGTGGGCGTGGTCTTATTTTTCTGGAGCGCCATTTCTAATGTTCTTATTTTATTCTCATTAAAGGAACCTATCAGTGGCCACTGACTTTCAGGGTTCTTTTTCGTATATTTATGCCATAGCTTAGTGTAAGCTATAGCGACTAGTCCATACTTAGTGAACATGTCCTTATTAGGGGTGCCCTCCAGTGGAGCTGGATGGTTCATCTCTAATAAGCGGTCCGGGCTAAACAGGCTACCAACCAGTGGGGAGAAGATAGGCATGACGGATTACAACGGGGACAAAAGTCTGCACTACCTATCTTATCACGGCGGGCAAAGACTAGGCAGAATATTTCTATTCTCCGTTGTTTGCCGGCGGTGAATACCTCAAACGAACCAATACCGAATAATCGGTCAATCAAAACAATTCAGTGGGGAGAATAAGTGGGCACGAAAAGTTATCGTTACCTACTCTTTCTCTCCCTGCAAAGAGAGACCTTGTTCTTCCCTGTTTGCAGAAAAAGAATCTCCAGACAATAATCCACGAACGACAGTTCGGGAAACAGTGGGGGAGGAAGATAGGCACGACGGATTACAACGGGGACAAAAGTCTGCGTTACCTATCCTTCACTGTTTGCAAAGAGAGAGCCTGTTGTTTTCTCCGTTTGCAGACAGCGAATCTCCAGAGGTTTCAACAAAGCGTAATACTAGTATTATCCAAACAAAAACAATTTTCCTCAATTCGTCGTGTTTACACGACCTTACCCGGACCGCATGGACGGTTTCCTGTCCTCTGGATCCAGCGCCCGATCGTCCTCTCTCCTTCGTGATGTTCGTGGCACTCCTGATGGTTCCCAGTCAGGACCGTAGATCACTCGAGAGAGGTCTGTTCAGAACTAGTGAAGGTCGGATGATCGGCTGTCAGACGAGGGTCTATCAGACACGAGCTCTTCCCGATCGTTGCAGTCGTTCACTCTGTCATCGGGACCTCTCCCACTGGATCCACGTGTCGCTGATGGGCCCCACGCTTTGGGACGCCAATTGTGGAAAAAGGTAGGGCTAGGACCTTTCTCAAGATTTGCCCGGCGCTAACCGCCCTTGTACCATTCAAGTTTACCAAGCAATGAGGCAGGCGCCGGAGACCAGAAGGCAGGAAACAGAAGTTTATTCCGACGGAGCAGAACACATCAGATCAGACAACAAGGTATCGTCTCGAGGTGCTCTAACAGCCTCTCGGAGGCCTGGCCTCTTATACACTGGTTTATGGCATGTGACCTTTCTTTATTACAATCAGAACATTGACATAAAGGAAAAGACATCCCCGTAATCCTCGTGTCCATCCCACCCCCATGTATCCCCACAATAGAGGTCCTCAACCTGCTGATAAGAGGAGGGGGTCATCACGCAGCTGAGTGTTCCGTCGAGTCTTAGGATGTGTGCGCCTGATCAAATCACAGGGGGTGGGGAGGCCTGGATCAATAGAGGGTCCTTTGAAGGAGAGCGACCTCGTGCAATAAGGGGCAGAGAATGATATCTGCCGGCTTAGGCGATGGCCTCAGACCTGTGTGGACAGCTGGACACGGGGAAAGGGGTCATCAAAGGAGTGGTATTCATGCTGCGTGGACAATCGGGCTGAGGGAAGGTTTATCAACAGAGGGGCATTCATAGGAGGAGAGGAGGTGCTGGTCAGGCGCTGGTGTGACTCCCAAGGACGGGGTCATGCAGAAGGGTCACGCTTATGAGGGGGAGGGAGGGGGAGCCAGGGTGCGCGGAGGCTGCTTGCTGGGTCAGAGAGGCGTGCTGGTGATCGATCGTGGACAGGGAGACCATGATATCTAAAATGGCTGCCGTGCACGTAGTACATAGGTGACAAGCTGGCGCACATGATGTTCAGATCGCAAACTAAAATTCCACAAGTCTTTGCTGGGATCCCTAACTCTGGACTTTCTGAGTAATAAAGATGAGTACACACTTGAGCCATTTATGGATGAGATTGTTCCCAGTGAAGCCAGGAAACTCTATGTCCAATTTAGACATGGTACACTATCACTCAGGGTTTTCTTGCACAAATGGTCTCACAATGAATACCTAGAATGCCCAGCATGTGGTGCAAAGGAGGAATCTGTGCCCCATGTTTTTTTTTCTGCCCATCCTATAAGAACATTAGGCAGCGATGGCTCATCCAATTGTGCAGAAACTTGGGGCTCAAGCAATACCATCAGGCACTCAGGTTTTTAAAATGTGATACCTCCCGACCAGTTGTATTCTCTGTTTCTTGTTATTTACACGCCATGTGGCGGAGGCGCTGGTCATTCATTAACAACAATTCCAGCGGACAATGTTCTGCCTAACTTAGCCCCGCTGTGTGAAATCTGTGTCTTGCTTGCTCGCTATTTTTAACTTGTAAATATCTCTTTCATCTTTTTATCCTCTTTTATCTTTTTTAGCTTTTATGAAATGTAAATTGTGTACTTTTGTAACAAACGGAGATACACATAGCTGTAACGATGTTTTTATTTGACTGTATTTTGTATCTTTTAAGGTCTTTGACCGAAATAAAAATTATTTGAATGAATGAATGTTCTGGTAGACTTTAGCAATTCCTATGGCAAAAGAAGAATATGGAGGAGTGCGAAGAAAGAATGTTAGTGGGAAAGGAGAGGGCAGTAAAAAGATGGGTTAAAGAGGAGAGTGCAACAGCACAGGGAGAAAAGAGGTATGATAGAGGAGGTGGAAAATAAATGAAAAAGATGCTGCAAAATTGATGGACAGAAGGAGAGAGGAAAGGTGTAGAGAAAAGGGTCAATAGGTGATGGAGAATATGAAGTGGGGAAAGACAAAGTGAGTGGAGAGAGGGGCAGAATAGGAGTTTGGTAAAATGGAGAGAATGACAGTGACTGGTGGGCAGTGAAAGTAGAGAGGATGAGACAACAGAGGGAGAAAGAGAAGCAAATGGTGGAGAGGAAGGGGAAAGGTGTCAGAAGTCAGTTGGTTTTAAGAACAAGGTAAGGATAGACAGTGCCCCACATGCACTGCTCGGTTCCTTTGCAGGCCAGAAGTCTGGAAGCCTGATTTCGAGGTAGGTGATACTAAAGCATTTTCCAGGTTCTGAAGGAAGTGCTCAATCATCTGGTGGACTTTATTTGCCATAGGGAAAATATGGTAGACACCGCCAGTGGATTTTTTTCTGGCTTTAGTACTTCCTCTAGAAGTAGGTGGATTTTTCACCTAACTCCAGCTCAAGGTCTTCTCGCTTCCTGCTCCAGAGGCGAAAAAAAGGCCTTTGACTTTCTTGATTCACCGTAGCTGATGCAAGGCAAAATATGGGGCACAGCAAAATATAACACAAAGAGCTCCATCACAAATTCCCTGTTATCTTTGTGGTGAGTTACCAGGGCCCGAATTAACGATTCCAGCCACTATCACCACGTGCGTAAACTAAGATTACAAGTTAAAGTCCCTAGAATGGGGAACAACGAACCAGATCCAAAATTATAGGGTATTTTTGCACAGATACTTCCCAGTTACACAGAATTTAACACAGATACTTAGCGCATACGCCGAATAGATGGGGGGCAGAGGTAGTCAGGAAGTATGAGGTGGGTGACAGGGAAAGTGTCTTGTGCAAGGAGGCTTCGGGTTTTCTGGGCTGAGAACTTTCTGCTCTCCATGTGATGCCTGAGTTGGCAGGCAGGGGTGAGCCTCCGTCATGTAATCCCTGCCCCAGTTTTTCAAAATGTGGATCCACACCCAGTAAAAGTGGTCAGTTGTTTCTGGATGCTAAAATGTCAGGTCGGGAGCACTGGAACACTCAGAGTTGCGCTGAGCAGTACGCAACCTAGAAATACCCTCCCTGGCAACACGTAATGGAGGACTTGGTGTAGTATAGGACATGCAGGAGTTCAAAGGGTAGAGGGGATGGAGTGGGACTGAGAGAAGAAAGCATGGTTTGAGAAACTGTGATATTTTTCAAGATACCAAACAAAGAACTGAAATAAAATTGTCTCCTCAAAGGGAGCGAGATAGAGAAAAAATGAAATGAATAGTGGGGCAGCAAACAGACAGATATATAAGCAGACAAATTGATTAAAAATGAGATATAAACACAGAGAAAGGATTAGAAAAGGGCTGTTCCGGTTTGTGCGTATGTGTGTGTGTATGTGAGTGTGTGTGAGAGAGAGAGGGAGCAAAAGAGAAGACAATATATAGGAGTTGAAGTGAAAGGCTTTAGTTAGAGAGGTTCCATGCATGTTGTGGTAAATTCAGATAATTTCTCTTGTTGCTATACAAAAGCCATCACGCGCCACACTCTGCAAAACACCCAAGACATCATGTGCAGAGAGGTTTAGCCAGACAGCCAAAGGTAAGAACTGTGAAAGGCTTAGCTGTTCAAACCCACACATTCCTAACCATTGTCAGGAAGGTTAGGGACCACTTGAAGGTGGGCAAAGATCTCGGGAGACGTAAAAGTGAAGGCAGTATCAGCAATCTGGAAATGGGTAGGAGCTTCAGAGACATGAATGTGAGAAGTTTTAGTAATCTGAGGATGAGCAGTGGGCATTGGGACCACAGGTGAACAGGATCTTTACGGGGATCTATAAACCTGATTGAGTGGTTCAATTCCAGCCCCACACTCATGGGTCCTAAAGAGGAAGCTTTGGAGTCTGGCGGTGAAGAATTCACAGACAATTGAGTGTAAGAAGGAACCTTAGAGATCCGAGGGTGAGCATGACCATCTGGAGACCTACTGGTCATTGAGATTTGGGGAGCTTTTTTGCCTGAGAATATGCAGGTGAGCCAGGGATTTGAAGATATACATTAACTTAGGGACCTAAGAATGATCATCGGATGAAGTGACCAAGGCTGTGGAGATCTATAGAACTGATAATGACTGCCAGGAATCCTGTAGATGAACTAACAGTGGAATAATGGTGTTTTAATTTTTGATCAGGGTTAGGTCCCTCTGAGCTGCAACCACTAAATTTACCACAAACGTCTCTCAAAATTAGCTCCCTGACACTACCCAAGCAAAGTGTTCTGAAAGATTGTAATCCGTGAAGATAAACCACTATTTATTTGGGAATCCAAGCCTATTTTTGGCCCCAGCCCATCCCTTGTATAAGGTACCAAAAAAAATAGATACAGCTCTAAAATGCAATGTCACGCCAATTATAGCTCCTTTCTTCTCCTCCCAGATTTGTGAAGGCTCTCTCGCCATGATGGTGTAAAAATAAATGCTAGCACTACAATGCGAAGTGTCAATTTGGCATTTAAGTGAAAGACTGGTATTGAGGAGAGGTGAGTAGAGGAGTGGTTGCCCTAGATAGCGTTCTTGCCTGGGTTTATAAGGAAGATCATGGCTGGGGCATGGGCCAGCCCCCACACTTCTAATGTTACTGGGAGGTGCACTGCAGGTCAGAAAGGTTAAGATGGGGAAACCTTTTCCAAATCGAAACAAATGTCAAGTGTCCTTGTCCTGGTGCTGGAGCACAACAGAGAAGGTAGTGAGATAAACTAGAAGCCTGAAGGTTCCAGAATACAATAATCCACCCTGTCTATGGAAGTCATAAATGCCTGATATGCAGATAATAGTTGTGGTTCTAAGACACTTCTTACTTCTCACACACATTGACTTTGCATGTTTATCAAGGTTTCCAGCTCTGTTGTGGGTCAGAGTTTTCCTGTGCTGCCAGCCTGTGATGTTAGTTCCTTCAAAAGTGACACACGTGTTCTCAGTTGTCTCTGGTGGGGGCTGAGCTGTAGTCAATGGAGGAAAGTGGTATGGCCCGACCAATCTTGTAAATTGGTTACTCATGTGTTACACTATCCTTGCATAAGTACTCTAGGAGAGTAGCACATTCTAAAAACATATTTTATACTATTTCCTAACATAGCGTTGGTTAATTTATGGCATGTATATCACTAAGGGCCCCATGTATGACCATTTCATATTGTGTCTTGCAAAATGCGATGTTTAGTGACTCGCAATTGCTGAGTCGCAGAATGAAATCTACAACAGGTTCTTAGATACTGTTTGCGATTCTTGAATGGGTTGCCAGGAACCTGCCTCATTAATATTTATGCGGCAGGTTGCAATTTGTCACCCATTGGGAATGGCCTGCGTTCACAAGGATGGTGGCCTGCTGGGGTCAGCAGACCCTCATGTCTATGACTGCTTTTTAAATAAAGCTGTTTTTTAATACAGCCCATCTTTCCTTAAAAGAAAATGGGATACATTTTTAAAAGAAAAATGAAACTTTTCTATTTCATATTTAAGAGCAGGCAGTGGTCTGTGGGACCACTGCCTGCTCTTAAAAAGTGTTTTTGCTGCAAGTCACAAAGAGGAAGGGGTCCCCTGAGGACTCTTTTCCATGAGCAACTGGTTTACCACCTACTTAAAGTAGGTGGTAAACTGTGATTGTTTTGAGACCACATTCTGGTCGGAAAACAATCGTACATGCCCTTGCGATTCGCTATTAGGAAAGGACACCCTTAGCACGCCACTTCCTAACAGCGACTCGCATAACTTTCTTTTGCGAGTCGGTACAAGGTGACTGACTTGCAAAATAGGGTTGATACATGCTACAACCCGTTTTAGCGGTTGCAAATAGCCCAAATCTCCGTTTGCAACAGCTAAAAATGGTCTTCCATGTGACCCTAAAAGGGTAATTCTCTTATCTTCTACTTGCAAGAACCCATTCCTCAAACTGTCCCAAATAAGGCATTGGAATGGCACACATAAATGCACTGACCTCAAGGAAATGTCACACTCAAGTGATCTCTATACTTTTCAGCTATGCAGATCCATGATAAAGGAATAATAACACAGTTGAATGAAGAATAGGAAACCCGAGAACAGGTTTTCTGGATAATATTCTTTCACACTCATCCAAGACATGCTGAGATGGAAACAGTCACACATTGCCGTCAATTAATATTTCACCTTAGAGTCTCTGCCGAGCTGTCACTGCCAACAGCATCTGCCTAAGAAGTGGTACATATCAATACTTCAAATAAAAAAATGAGAAGGAACCATAGTGCTTATATAGAAAAATCTAAAAATGTCCCAGAAGACAGGATGTTATTAACAGAAGGTTTCTTCACCAAGGAAACATTCGCCGCCATAATACATATTGATCGGATGCCAAAAGATTTGCACCCGCATCATCATTTTGTACAAATTGGCAAATGAAAAAAATGACTAAATGCAAAAGAAGAAGCAAAAATGGCGTGCATTTGTCAAAAAAATTCCTGTAACATGGATTAAGCTGTAAGACTGTAAACCTTTCCAATTAAAGCAGCAGGATAAATTAAAGCAAGGTATGTAGCGCTCTCGAGCTCATCTCGTTTTTATTAATCCATCCATGGCCGGCTGAAGCACAGGCGGCACTGGTGCGACAATCTTTTTTGACACCCCCACCAATGACCTCCATCACTACAGATTACCTCACTACCACCCACCAACAGTGCCTCTCATCTCTCCGTAACCCCTCTCTCACATCCATTTCATTCGTTTATAGCGCTACTCAAACCAATGTTGGGCGTCAGAGCACTTTGTATTGCATACACAATATACAGACAGTGAATCATACATGTGAAAATCAGTCTATAGGAAATGTTACATAAGAGTGACAGTGAGAATTCTTAGGTATAGGAATTACATGTCATCCATACTAGTAGCAATATATCTTAAGAGTGTTTGGTCTGCAGAAACACAAACTCTGGATTTAACTGTACCAAAGTGGCTGGGGTTGGCTTTGGCTTTACTAATAGGAATATATTTCTACCTAAGCTAACCTTTTTTAGTGACATTAGGATAATGAAGAGTGGGGAAAAAAATAAAGTTCCAACTCTATTCCTTGCAGTTTGCATGCAGCTCTTAGATGGCAGTTCATGGGTCACTGAGGTGTATTAGGATTCTAGTTTATGAATTGCAAGTAACAAAAGGATGCCTGTGCCAAAATCAGTAACCTACTGATCCACCCACATAAAATACAGGTCTGTGATCTGCATTGTCAATGTTCTTTGCAGCGGGCAAATTAACCCTCTGCGCTACTTTAAGATGAATCAAAACCACCACTAGACAAAACTCAATCTCTCTCCAGGAGGAGCAATAATCACTAGAGTTATCTTGACATTTTTATTGTTGCCCAAAAACTGTAGAAACATCAGAAACACTGCAGTGGGTACTTTGAAACCCATAAGTTATTTTAAAAACAGCTTAAGTCAGCACCCCCAAGTCAGCACCACCTGCGGCTGCACGGGTCGCACTGCCCTAGAGCTGGCCCTGTATCCACCTCATTGGTAGTATTAACCCATTTTGTTTTTTTGATGCACACTGTATTCAGCTGCTTGTGTAGCATGAACTTTCAACATGTTCAAAGGAAAAACTGACTTATGGACTGCACCCCTTTAATTTAGACCGCAGGTAAAGCTCTTGCCCCAATGAGCTCAACTCATTTGCTATTATAATTTCAGCTTTGGGCAAACCCAACCCAAAGTAAAACCATGCCATGTTCTTTGTTTCATTTTGTGAGTACCATTGCAAACTTTCCTGAGAGTGTGTGCTAGCTTCAGAAAGTTTATTTTAGATGTTGCATGGAGTATATATGTTTTTTGGGACTCAGCACATATCCATCTCTACAAACCGACCTATTGTTATAGGTGGGGCCAAGTGATCAAAAATTTTAAAACTTTTCAGCTGGAAGCATTTAGAATATCTTTAATTTAGGTTTAAAATGAGACAGACCAATACCTATGCCACTTAAAGCCTTATCTAACAAGGTGTGGAGCACCAAACCCCAAGGGATGGAGGCTGGCTGCCTCTCTGTGGAGATTAGACGCGAGCCCCCCCTCAGGACTCCGCGGGAATCTGAAGGGACAGGGAGTGAGTCGTCCCAGCAGGCACACCGTTGAGATGTCAGTCATGCTCTGCGCCTCCACCACCTTTTACAGAGCTAAACATCTCTTCATGTCAGAACAAATTGGGCTATCCTCAAATCTTTTTTTTCTATTTTTTTCTGTTTCCAAGACTTCAAATCGTTGAGTGTGGAAAATGGGGCTGTAGGGAGGGAGCGGGGACAGACAGCTCAGTTCAGTTCATATGAAAGCACACTGACTGTGCTACAAGGCAGAACACTGATGCTGGCACTCCTGACAGGGCTATCAGGGAAGCGGGCGCGCGCGCGTCACTTTCACCTATAATGGATGGTATACCATTCCTT
The DNA here is from genome assembly GCF_964263255.1 of Lissotriton vulgaris. NCBI lineage: Eukaryota > Metazoa > Chordata > Amphibia > Caudata > Salamandridae > Lissotriton > Lissotriton vulgaris. Next base: position 1,696,496,780 of record NC_141694.1, read on the forward strand.
TCTTGTCTAGATACCCTGAACAGCCAACATTTGACACAACTGCTTCCAAGCAAGGTACACCATCTAACAAAAGTGCACATAATTAATGATGGTCATTTTCTTTTATTATGGTTTTTCTAATTTGTGCCTAGGAGTGAATTTTCAGACCTGGCATTACATTTCAGATGGGAGCTTGTAAGTTTTTCATACTACACCACCTACTTTCCTTGTTCTTTGTTTAACAGGGGATATAAAAGGCTTTGAATCCGTTTTTAATGCATTCTCCATTTTCTTCGTGTTTAGAGGAAGCATATTTCTAACACAAATGCCATTTCTTTAGATGACCTACAGCCTGATTCATGTAGCTGAATTGCGCCCGCAATCGCTGCGAAAACGCAAATGCGGGCGCAATTTCCGTATTCGGCATTCAACAACAAAATAGCGAATTCGCTAACACATATTAGCGAATTCGCTAATATAATCGCAGAATCCCTGCCGCTGAGCATTAGCGAATCGGTAATAGCGACACACCACGGAATCTGCGAAAATAATAGCGAATTCGCAATAGAAAATCGCAATCGGCATTCAAGAAAAATCGCAATTTGCGAAAAACCCAAAAATCGCTATTTGCACGGCGCAAAATAAGGACAACTCAAAGCAGGTGGTAACCATGAAAGGCATAGAAAAGAATTTTTAAAAAAACTGTTGTCCTATCACCAACAGGGCCAGGCCTGACCAATCACACATAAGGACATTCAGTAGCAGCATTAGGCTTACCACAATGCCTGGGATGTACATGGTGGTGAGGCGGCGAAGGCTACAGCGAGCAGCACGGAGGAGACGCATGAGGCAGGCAAGGATTTACCGGCTGCGGGTCACCTTGCTGGGCCAAACCAGAGAACAGATTTATGCTAAATACAGGCTGAATGGGGAAATGATCACCTGGCTGATACAAGAACTCGACCCCATCATGCAGCACCCAACAAGGCGAAACAATTCTGTGCCCACACATGTGCAGGTATTGAGTAGCCTGCACCTCCTGGCCACCGGAAGCTTCCAGGGGGTAGTAGCGGCCGCTGGGGGAATATCCCAGCCCACCATGTCACGCTGCCTCAACAGTTTTGTAGACGCCATGCTCACCCAGCTACACCGTCACATCAAATTCCCCGCCAGCCAACAGGAATTGGACATGACAAAGCTACAATTCTACAATGTAGCCCATTTTCCACATGTGCTCGGATGCATAGACTGTACCCACGTCGCCGTCTGCCCACCAGCTGGCATGGAGTATATGTTCCGCAACAGAAAGTGCTACCACTCCCTCAACATCCAGATGGTGTGCAATGCCAAGACATACATCACTGACATTGTCTCACGGTACCCAGGGAGTACCCATGACTCCTTCATCTTCCGGCACAGCGCACTCCACACACGGCTGGTCAGGGGAGAGTTTGGGGAAGGACACCTACTTGGTAAGTACACTTTGATTGAAATGTCACATTGCAAAGATGTAACAGCGCAGCACAGGCAATCACCATCTGCTCCTCCCATTCAGGTGACAGTGGCTACGCCCTCCGTGAATACCTCCTGACCCCATACCTCAACCCTGCTACACCCCAGCAACGGCGCTACAATATTGCTCACATACGGACAAGAAATTGCATAGAAAGGACATTTGGCCTGCTCAAGAGCAGGTTCCGCATACTGCACAAGACAGGTGGGGCCATGTATTACAGTCCTGCAAAGTGCTGCCGCATAGTGGCCGTCTGCGCAATACTACATAACATGGCAACCAAGCGCCGGATACCTGTTGACATCTCTGGCAGTGAATCTGAGGGGGACAACCAGCCACCTGCACATGCGCGCCATGCACAAGGGGAGACCCCAGCAGAAGGGCACAGACGTCGCAACCACATCACAGTGAACAGTTTCTAGTACAACCACTGCCATCACCCCACGAATCGACAATGCATGCAAAATGTAAAGAAGACACAACGCTAATGTGTGTAGGAAAAGAAATGTATTTGTTCACTTCACAAAAGTAAATGTAATGGTCCGTGCCAAAGGTCAAAATAAAAGTACCTGTTCACTTCACAAAAGTAAATGTAATAGTCCGTGCCAAAGGTCAAAATAAAAGTACCTGTTCACTTCACAAAAGTAAATGTAATAGTCCGTGCCAAAGGTCAAAATAAAAGTACCTGTTCACTTCACAAAAGTAAATGTAATAGTCCGTGCCAAAGGTCAAAATAAAAGTACCTGTTCACTTCACAAAAGTAAATGTAATAGTCCGTGCCAAAGGTCAAAATAAAAGTACCTGTTCACTTCACAAAAGTAAATGTAATGGTCCGTGCCAAATTAGTCCCACACACAGTATTTCGTCATACTGCTGTGCTTGCCAGGCTTCACCTCAGCCTGTGCCAGTGGTGATTCCAGTCCTCTAGGTGTGCCTAGAGCGTGCCCCTCCACAACGCCTCTGAGGGCCTTCCTCCTCCGGGGCGTCAGGCAATGGGGGGGTCCTGGTGCTGCGGGTGGGTAGTGGGGCCTGTGAGGCTGATTGCGAGCTCAGGCTGGACGCCCCCTCACTCGCATCATCACCCCCCACAACAGATGGAATGGGTGGAGGGTGAAGAGCCACGACAGCTGTGGTGAGGGTCTCCAGCACCCTCGACATGTCCACACTGCACTGTATGACAGTGTGCTGCTGTGTCAGACAGCGCCTCGCCAGTAGGGAAGTGGCATTTGCCGACACGTAGCTCGCCCTGCTGTAGGTGCCAAGCTGTGTCAGCAGTTGGCGGTGGTGCCGGCGTTGGCCACCGTACATTCGATTCATGGCGCGGGTGTTAGCCTCCACGGCTGCAGCAATGCGGGCCATTCCATTGCCCACCCCGGCCAGGTCGGCCCTCATTCCTTCAATCTGTGTAGCAACACATGCCACGTTGCGGCCAATGTTGCATAGTTGCAGGTGAATTGCCCCCTGCTGCCGTGCCTGGCGCTGGTGTATGTGCAGCATCCGTCGCTCGATGCTGAGCCGCGCCTGTCCTTCACCATTGGCCCGCCTGGTGGCAGCTGCGGATCGCTGGCGTGACCTGCCACGCCTGCCCTGCTGGCCGGATTGTGAGGCTGGGGGCTGACTGGACAGTGGCGCAGCCCCGGATGTTGAGGCGCCAGCTGATGGGGATGAGGCCACCGGTGTTGCAGGTGTGCTCGTCGCTGGGGGTGTGCCTGCTGGTGTGGCTGTGGCAGTCGATGCGGGGGCCACAGGAGTGACTGACCTGGCTTTAGCTCTGGGAGGAGCAGCGGTGGCAGGGAGCACAATGGGTGCTGCGATGGCAGCAGATGAGGGCGCTGCAGCAGTTGCAGGTGGGACGCTGCCGGTGAAAGTTGATGGTGGTACAGTTGCAGCGTTAGGGGCTGGTGCCTGGGTATGTGTTGGCTCCTCCAGGACGCTGTCGTCTATCACCAGCCTGTCACTGTCACTGGTATCTCCACCTGTGGGGGTAAGTGGAGGACCATTAGTTGTATGCATCTGGCAGACGTGCAGTTGCAACATGCATGCTGGGTGACATTCCCTGAATGGCAGTGGCTTTGTGTGCATTGGGACCTGACTACATCTCCCACAATGGCTGCATTGTGGTACTACTACATTGTGGTCAGACTACATCTCCCACAATGCTTCAGGACAATCCTTGATGTGCAACAATTACATGCCTATGGGACATTGGGGGGGCCTATTTGGTCATGGACATCCATAGGGGGCAGGGTCGCAGTCGCATGCCACTTACCTTGGGTGTCTTGTGTGGGGGCGGATGAGTCCAGTGCAGTGAAACCCACAACGGCCTCCATCTCGAGGGTGTTTTCCACCTGGTCCTCCAGGGGGGTGTTCGGTGGTACCATCGGACCTCCTCCGCCTGTGCCCGAGGACTCCCCGAGGCGCGCCGCCACCTTCTCCTTGGCACGGCCTCGGAGGTCGTACCACCTCTTCTTCAGTTCTTCAAGGGACCTGGCCGCCACTCCCACCGAGTTAACTGCAGAGGCTATCCCCTGCCAAATGCGCCTCTTCTCCATCTCCGGGACCCTCCTGGAATTTGCACCGAACAGTTGGTCGTGGTTAGCCACGACTCCCTCGATGAGGTGCTCCAGCTCCTGCTCGCTGAATTTCAGCTTTCGCTTCCTCCCAGCCGAGCTGCTGGTCCCTGGTGCAGCTTCCTCTGCCATGTTATGGGTTGTGGCTCAGTGGTGCACTCTACAAGCCAAGATGTGCAGCTGCTCTTCGATCTGCTCCCTGTCTCTCTGCCTCACTGTGGAGAATGGTGCTGGGAACCGGCAGCTTCCTGGTTGTGATGTCATCACTGGGCTCGAAATGCGACTTCCCGTTTTCCCGATCTCGCGAGTTTGCGATCTCGCAAATAGCGATATCGCTAATAGCGATATCGCTATTTGCGAGATCGCAGTCCAGCCGCGGGTAGGCCGAAATAGCGATTAATCTGCGATTAATCGCAATTTCGATCGGATCGCTATCGGATTTTGCGATCGCGTGCGAATCGCTTTTTTTTATCGCAATTCTTCATGAATTCGGATTTGCGATTTCTGAATAGCGACTCGCTATTTTTCGCTAATTCAGAATCGCAAATGCCGATTTTCATGAATATGGCGGCTAGACCACAAAATTATAGAATTTTATGTTTTAGGGACTGTGCCCCTGATCACTTACCTCTATAATGCTACTAAGACATTCCAGTGAGGTATGGAATTTTTTTAATGTAATAGGAAGTAACAGAAATCAAGTATTAGAATATCGGAGAAGAAGGACTACACCAACTATTGCTAGCCAACTGCCCTTCTATTGTGTTCAGTGCTTAATACCGGTGGTAGCGGGTGAGTCCCACCAGCACTTATTTTTGGTGACTAGTGCTTATTCTACTGGTCCCAGGATGCCTATTTCCGGTCCAAGGAGGACCTGGCCTGGCAGTTCGGACTGGACTGTTCCCATGGGGAACGGAATCAACTCTGATTTGCATATGGCTGGGTTTAAACTGGAATGGCACGGGGAGAAAAAAAATGATGGATTTAGGACCAATCTCTGTACTGGGAGGAATGTTTGACATTGATCAGCATTCTGTCCGTCAAATGTTCTTTTTGCATTTGTCACCCCGAGTTGGAAGTGTATGCCCAGACCTGAGTCCCGTGTATTCCATGCACTGGACTGAAGCTAGCCTGGCTGATGAGGGGTGCTGCCCCGAAACTGGTCCCAGGATGCTTGTTTCTGGTCCAGGGAGGACCTGGCCTGGCAGTTCGGGCTGGACTGTTCCCATGTGGAACAGGGTCAAAACTGATTTGCATATGGCTGGGTTTAACCTGGGATGGCATAGAGAGCAAAGAAACAATGGATTTAGGCCCAGATCTCTGTGCTGGGATGAATGGTTGATATTGATCAGCATTCTGTCCAGCCTGAGCTGCCAGGGTAGGTCGTCCCTGGACCGAAGCAAGCTTCCTGAGGCTCGTTTCAGGGTATCACCCTTCAACAGCCAAGCTAGCTTCAATCTGGTGGCATAGTGAACACAGCACCCAAGTCTGGGCATACCCTATCCCACTAAGAAAGTTAGCATTATCTTGGCCTAACCATTTGGTGCCTTTTCAGCCTGTTCCTGGGTCACATGACTAGGTGTAGTTTGCAGTTGGTCTTTATGTATTCCTCCTAGACAGCATCACATTAGAGGGTCTGGATGTTTGGAGAGTGGGCCACTCAGTTCAGTTCAGTAAATCTTTATTTCGACAGTAAAAAACCATCATAAAAGTACAATTTATACACTCAATGGATTTAAAAAAAAATCATTTAAAAATTCATTAAATTACATTACTGAACATTGTAACTTGTAAAAATGAAAGGACGGAACAAATAAATAATACATTTCATGTAGGGGGGTAATATTCCTGTACAAATGTTTGCTAGTCCCTCGTGTTCCTCAATCTTACTGCCACTTTTAAAAAACTAGTGATACAACATAGAGTGTGCTTGTCGCTAGCTTTCTGCAAAAAAAGTAATGCAGCTTTAGCCTGGCGGAATTTCTGTTTCCTAAGGATCTCAACCAAAAATCTACGCCTTGGATTCCGATAGAAAGCACATAAAAGTACAAAATGAAGGGTGTCCTGCGGAGACCTATTGTCGCAGCCGCAGGCACCCTTCTGCTCAATCGTTACAGTAAAACCTGAGGGATACGCTAAAATGTTAGGTAACAGATTGAGCCTAAAACGACATAATAAAAATCTATCATGTTGGTTGTACATCAGGAACAGATAGGCTTCCATACCCTCCCCATTGCTAACTCGGGAATGAGATGCAATCGATCCTTTCAACATATCAGCATCACGTCTAACAGTTTTAAATTTCTCTTTAAGCAGCATTTTGACACCTGCTTTACATCTAGTAGAGTTCGATACAGGGTCATTAAAGAGGGGGTGCTCATCTATACTTTCTAGAGTATTCTTAACATATTTAAGCCACGGGATTTTTAGTCCATTTTCTCTGTGCAAGCAGTCCAAAATGATCTCCCTAGTCAGTGCTGCCTCTGGGTTGGACCATATTCTTATCCATGCCATAATAGGCCTCATCTTGACATGGTCTGAGATGTATTGAATCCCTAGTTCCGTGTGCACTATTTCCGCAGGGATGGAGTGTGGGACTTTCAATACTCTGTGAAAAAATTTGTCTTCTGCTACTTGTAGTTTTTTAGGGTCCTTGAAACCCCACACTTCTGCTCCATATAGGGCTTTTGCTACACTAATTGAGGAATATAGGGACATAATTTGTTCAGGGCACCATCGTCCTAGCCTACTTGCAAAACTTAAAATTGCACCACTCGAGGAAGCTAGCTTTGTACAATGCTCAGTCACTAAAGGATTAAATTCAAGTTTACCATCCATCAAAAGGCCCAGATACGAAAAGGTGTCCACTGACTCCAACGTGTGTGTCCCTATTTTGTATACAAACTTTTTTGAGGGATTTTTCCCGGCTATCATGACGAATGATTTCTTCAGATTTACGCACAGATCTAGACTGCCCATAAACTGAACAAATCCGTCTACCAGTTTTTGTAAGCTCATTGGTGTCCGGGCGAGCAGGACCGCGTCGTCCGCGTACAGTAGTACAGGGATTTGGCGCGATCCTATTCTTGGACAATCTACAGCTAGGGCAGTTAGTGCACTTTCTAGGGCATTAATATAAAGTGAAAACAAAAAGGGGGCAAGAATACATCCTTGCCTTACCCCTTTTGTACATGGAAATTGTTCTGTACATCCCCCCTCCTGGTTGTAACGGACCGCGGCCGTCGTATTCCAATGTAACTCCTTTAAAATATTTATTAGCCCCACCTCAATGCCCATATTAAACATCATCCTCCACAATTTTGATCTATTTACATTGTCGAAGGCCGCTGCTAAATCCATAAAACCCATATAGATCGTACCATTGCTAGCTTTAGTATACTTAGCAGTTAACAGGTATAGGTTTAGGCACTGATCACTGGTCGACTTACCAGCTCTAAACCCGTACTGAACATCCACCAGGGTACGATGCTCTTCTGTCCAATCCATCAGCCGATTCAAAATTACGCGGCCGAGTATTTTAGCAGACACGTCAATTAGTGAAATCGGTCTGTAGCATTTTGGATCGTCCTTGCTCCCTTTTTTAAATATCGGGACGATCAATGCGGTGGACCAAGAGCGTGGAAGACCAGAACTAATAGCTGCATTTAGAACCCTTGTTAGAATCGGGGCCCAGAAATCTGTATTACTCCTATATAGATCTGGTGGAGTACCATCAGGCCCTGGTGCTTTATTTGGTCTCAGCCCATTAATTGCTGATACTATCTCTTCTAATAAAAGGTATGATTCAGAATTCCGGGTACCCTCCCAGGCCCCTTCGTTTGTTTCAGGATTGGGGTCACTATAGAGGCCCTTAAAATGAGCAACCCATTGTTCCGGGAGGATGTTTGTGCTTATCACCGGAGCAGTATGATCTGGAAAGCATGGTCTATTTACTATCCTCCAGAACTCAGTGAAATCCCTATTTTCACCTGCCTCTCGCAGATCTGCCCAAACTTCTGTTTGTAGGGTGATCTTTCTTGCTTTCACCTTCAATTTATAGGCTTGCCTACATTTGGCCACTTCAGCCTTGTCCCTCGGTTTAGTTTTTAGAGACAATTTAAGGTTCCTCAGTGCTTTTGAACAACTAGCATCAAACCATCTTGGTTGAACATTTCCTTTTCTTGACCCCCTAGTTTTCAATAGTTTGTCGGTCAGTTCTGTCAGGGTCTTGAATGCTGCCACTAAAGCCGGTCCTTCAACTTGGAGGTCCAGACACTCCTCAACTTGTTTACTACCCTTTTGGATTAAGGTCTTGTAAAATTCCTGGGGATTTATTTTTGCCCATCTGAGTCTTCTACCCTGATCTGATGGCTGCAGGCTAGTGTCCCCTCGGTTAGCTTTACCACCCCCAGTATTACATGATATTTCCATGGTTAGGGGGTTATGGTCACTAAAGGTGCTCCATTCCGTGCTCACCTTAGTGATCCTTGCTTTGGCGAAGGAAGATATCATAATGTAATCTATAATGGTGGAACAACCTCTCCCCTTAAATGTTGGGACGTACGCACCCTCCACCTCTTGGACAATCAGATCAATAGTATGAGCCAATAGGTGGGTTTCTGTTAGTGCAGTTAGTAATGAGCCCTCACTGTTATGCTCAAAGTGCGGACCATTTTTTAAAGGGCAGGAGTCCCATCCTGTGCCGGCAGGTGGCAAGGTTTGGCATAGGTGACAATTAAAGTCTCCCATTAGTATTACTATTGGTCCTCCCCCTTCTATCTTTTGTTCTGATTCTTGAATCAGTCTTTCGTCTATCTCCCGCAGGACAACATTCTCTCCTTCTGCAGGTCTTGAGTTATAGACGTTAAGCACAAATAACCTCAACCCTCTACCTTGGAACCTTACTGCCTGTAGTGTTTGTGACGTCCATGCTGGTGCTGACCATCTACCTTCTAAGGTTAGGCTGACATAGAGGGCTAGCCCCCCTTTTGCTCTTCCCATTCTGCTTTCCTTAGCTGGCACAAAAAAACCTTTGTAGCCTTCTATTTGATACTGTGAGGGATCAACTGCCCATGTCTCCTGCAGGGCTATTATATGGAACCCTTCTAATTGGTTCCGCCAATCTATGTTTTCAAATTTGCCTGCTATGCCCGCTATATTCCAGGACATGATGTTCAATTTTCCTCCCGAGCCCATCACTCTTTTCACATCCGGCTCGGTTAGCCTGGGGTTAGCCCTATTTATTTGCCCATCCCTGTCATTTCTCACCTTCCCAATGGGAGTATATTTTAATACTACATTTACTTGTTCACCCACAGGTACTTCCATCCCACCTTCAACAGTTTCCCCCCTCCGATCATTTCCCTCGCTTTGTACCCTCCCTTGTAGTCAGTCATTCTCATTCAGATATTGTAGGGGACTATATCTATTTAGCCACTGAGGGCCACCCTGATTTAATAGTGGTTGGGCATTTTTGTCCCTACGGGTTGCCCAGTGCTCCTCTATTGGTCTTCCCCTTCCCACCTGTCTAAATTGTGGCTGCTGTAAAACTGGTTTTCTGGGATAGAAGTACCATAGTGGCATTGTCCTTATTGTGCTGGTTTTGTTTCTATTGTAGTTATCTACAATGTACTCCACTAGTTTGGGGTTTCTGAAGTTTGCAATAATGCAATTACCTTCTATGTCTTTTCTTCTGGAGCCAACCCAGCTTGCCCTCCGTAAGTGTAAAATTTCTCCTGGTCCCCCCCCCTGTAATGGTCTATGTATGTTTAACCAGGTGGTAACTTTGCTTTTAAGTTCTATGTAAGTTTCCCTCTGCCCCTTTCTAAGTTCTGGTACCCCCGCGAAGATAACAACATAAGGGCTTGCTTCTGGTGGTAAATTTACACGGGGTAAGGGATCCTGTAATATATCACTCAACTCCCTATTCGGATGCGAGGTATATATTTGATTACCTGTGGGAGTTATATGTGGTTGCTTTTGTGTTATTGGTCCCTGGGCTGTATTCCCACCTACATTTTCATTTGCTTGTACCCTACCCTCCCCCATCTCTGTAGCTGTTCTAGGCTCTGCATGCACCTGCGCAGAAATGCTATGCTCATTGCTAACACAGTTGTTGGTTACTGGGGTTGGTACGGTTGTTACTGGCATCACTTTAGCAAGTATAGTATCGGTGGCCTTACCCTGTTTGTTGAGTTCACTGCTAATTTTGTCTAACTTGCTTACTAAAGGTTTAATTTGATTGGTTATGAATCCCTCCAGGTGTTTTTGCAAGTCTAGAATTACGGCATCAAGCCATGCTGGCGGGTTCGAAGGGAATCAGGGTTCTATTATCAGTTCTTCATCCTCCACCGATCTACACTCATTACCTCTATTACATCTTTTACTCTTGTTTGCTCGTGTACTCTTACTCCCACCTTTCCTTCCTCTCTTCCTGGAAGTTTCATTTCCCCCATTTCTTCGCTGATCATTTTTCTCTACTTCTAACTGAGCACAGGGTATCGTTTCAATTGACTTTTCTAGGTGACCAATGTCTGGGGTGTCACTAAGATTTAAATCTCCGATTTGAATAGGAGTCAAAGGCAAATTTATTAACGTAGTTGAGATACGCTTCTCTGTTCGTTCTATCTCCCCTGCTACTTTCCGTAACATTAAATCAAGGACAGTCGGGGTATTTTTATGTATCACAACATTGCTTATCTCAGGACCTCCCTGTTTTGTTGACAAAGGGGTTCTTGGATTGCCTTTGTTGGAGCGAGTTTTCGGTTTGGTGGCCATATCCGTCCCTCCCCTGTGGTTTGTGGTGTGTGTTTCTAAACAAGCCAAGACTGTAGGCCCCCAATCAAGGTCGCTTCACTACCAATACAAACAATACCTCAATCAGAATGTCTTTTCGTGCAACAAGTACTACAACAGTCTCAGGAAGCAAAACCAAGGGGGGTGGCCCGTCCCGTCCCTGGTCGTCCCCGGACGGCCACAGACGGCCCGCCCTCTGCCCGGGCTCCGCCCGGCGTCCCGCTCGACGTCCCGCGAGACGGGAGTGACGCAGGATTTATGCGCCTCCTGGCGCGGAAATGTGTGGCTGGGTGCCGCTAGGGCTGCTGGGGGCTGTAGTCCTCGTGCCCCTCCAACGCTCCGCTCGGCAGCCTGACTCTGCAGTTGTTGAAGGGAGTGAGGCGGCGGGAGGCGGACAGGCAGAGCCCCGGACGCTCTTCTCCCCCTGGGCAGCGGCGGGTGAGTTTGCACGGCAGAGCAGAGCAGGATTCCCCCACTTGACCGGAGTGACGCAGGATTTATGCGCCTCCTGGCGTGGAAATGTGTGGCTGGGTGCCGCTAGGGCTGCTGGGGGCTGTAGTCCTCGTGCCCCTCCAACGCTCCGCTCGGCAGCCTGACTCTGCAGTTGTTGAAGGGAGTGAGGCGGCGGGAGGTGGACAGGCAGAGCCCCGGACGCTCTTCTCCCCCTGGGCAGCGGCGGGTGAGTTTGCACGGCAGAGCAGAGCAGGATTCCCCCACTTGACCGGAGTGACGCAGGATTTATGCGCCTCCTGGTGCGGAAATGTGTGGCTGGGTGCCGCTAGGGCTGCTGGGGGCTGTAGTCCTCGTGCCCCTCCAACGCTCCGCTCGGCAGCCTGACTCTGCAGTTGTTGAAGGGAGTGAGGCGGCGGGAGGCGGACAGGCAGAGCCCCGGACGCTCTTCTCCCCCTGGGCAGCGGCTTGATGGGGAATATGGGGGAGTTGTCACCTACCACAGTTGCACTTCAAAAGCACTAGCCCAGCTCAAACACAACAAACTTCACACTAGCCTATTATGCCCCCAGACAGACTGGGACCAGGGCAGGATGCAGGAAATTCCAGACAGGGGATAATTTCAGACGCTTCTACTTCTTCAAAGTGGGGACCAGGTATATAAGGGGACCCTCAGACCCACTCTTCAGAATACTCCTGGACCTTTGGATACTCTGTAGAAGATACCCTTCTGTCCTGCTGTTTGAAGCCTGACCTGCTTGCTGAGAAGGAAGACTGGACCTGCTACCTTCATATTAGGCATGGGTGAATTTTGCGAATTCGCAATTCGCGAATTTTGCGAATTTGCGAATTCGCGATCCGCGAAATCCGCGAATTTGCGGATTCATGGATTTTGCGGATTTAGTGGGTAATGGCCGGGCGGGAAAACGGTGCACATCGCTAGTGTGAGGGGCAGGGCCAAACGGGCAAGGCTTATATGCGAGTTCACATGCCTCTTGTGTGCATAAAAGGACAGGCACGGATCAGAGAAGCTTGTGGTCACAGGAACTGCACAGGGATTGAGCTCGTGAAAGTCAATTATGCAAAGGCCTCCATCAAGCATCAAAGCTAATTTTCGACTATAGATATGGGGAGAGCGCACACCTACCCAGCCTCGACAAAACGCACATTTTTGGGGGTGCTGATTAACTTTGCCATCACACCAAAGAGCGCCGGGATCCCTCGAGTGACCTGTCCATCAAGTGGGTAAAGGGCGCGAAGACGGTGCACACACCACTAGTGTGTGTTAGGACGGGGCTTATATGCGAGTTCACATGCCTCTTGTGTGTATAAAAGGACAGGCACGGATCAGAGAAGCTCGTGGTCACAGGAACTGCACAGGGATTGAGCTCGTGAAAGTCAATTATGCAAAGGCCTCCATCAAGCATCAAAGCTAATTTTCGACGATAGATATGGGGAGAACGCACACCTATCCAGCCTCGACAAAACAGTAAACAGTCACACATCATCCTGCAACTATTTTAGGATGGCGCCGGCAAGCTGCCAGCGCCATCCTAAAATAGTTACTAAATTAGCTTCATCAGGGCACTAATAGATAAAATAAAGCAGGTGCCCTGGAGGCAAAAGTCTAGCTACGCCACTGGCTCCGGACTGCGGATCGCCTGAAAATATGACTTCCACCCCGCATTGGACAACCAGACAAGCGCAAGCGGCACTCTGTGCTCCTAGGTGCAATACTTACCATAAAGATTTGGAATTGCATATCAGTGTCTACTGATTCAATATTTGTTGTTTTGCTGTCATATAAATGATCACATTTTACTCTATTTATCTAATGGTGTGGGGTGTTTCTTGTGTTGTGTTTTCACTTTATTTCTGGGTTGTATAAAAATACTTTGCTCATTGCTTTTAGGTTAAGCCCGACTTTTTTTGTACAAAGCTACCAGAGGGTTAAGCACAGGTACATTTAGTGATTGAATGTGGTTCATCTTGAAAGGGATTGTAGCTGCTGCTTGAGAAGGGATCACCCTCCAAAGCAACAACCCAACAACCCAATTACTCACAGTACTCATTCTATTACAAATTAAGCACGGGGCTGTTAACTTTTGTGATGTGGGGCCTCACAGACTTGCTAGGGCCCCAGGGACCACCACCACCCTATGCCAATATCTGCTTTTGAAAATGGAGAGAGGGCCACATGGCTCCCTCTCCCGGGCCGTTCTTGGACCCGGGGATCGCCTCCTCCTCGGTGCAGGTCCCACTCTAACAAAGGTAGGGGCCTGCATGGCCCCCCTCCTGGAGCCAATAATTGCCCTGGGACCACCACCCCCCTGGGACCGCTACTGCTATTTTCCGGGGTGCCTACCCCGGGACACAGCTTTTTGCTGTGGTATGGCGGGAGCATTACCACTTCCCCCAAGTCACAGCAAACGCTCTACTTCTAGGAAGCGAGATCATTAAAAATCCTCTTGTTTGCTGGAAATGGAGCAGAATTGCTTGCACACACAAGGAGCTGCCATTCCGGCAACTCCCTGTGTGTGAAAGCAATGCCGGCTCCTGCAGGAGACGGGAAGCTGGCTGGGAACGTGAGGGCATTGAAGCTCTCCCTGTGATCCCCAACAGATGTGAGTGGGTGCCCTGGATGGGACCAGGGCACCCACAATGGAAAATTAGGCCTGCGGAAGTGGCTGCATGGCCCCCTCCCCCGTTGTAAAAATACCTGGCCCCGGGAGATGGGTCCCTGGGGCTGAAATGGGCCTGGGGAGGGGGGCCTTGTAGCACCCCTACCCTAATAAAAATTAATCATTTTAAAAACGTTGGCCTGGGGAAGCTGCTGGAGGCCCTGCCCCCTTTCTCACCCACTCTGCAAAGGGGCCTCCTCATGCACATCTTGTTTGGGGATGAATTCCCCTTGGCAGCTAAGGGTCCTGGGTCACCAACAATACCTCCTATTACTTCCAGTGGGATTGCTGAGAGGTTGTTGGAGGCCCGCTCCCTTTCACCACAACTCTGCAAGCATACCTCCTGGTGCACTGCTTGTTGGGGGATGAAGTCCCCTTGGCTCCTGAGGATCCTTGGGGTCCAACAACCCCTCCTGTTACCTTCAGTAAGTCCCATGCAGCGGGATTGCGGAGAAATCATCGGAGGCCTTAGTCCCTTTCTGCACCACTGTGCAAACACACCTTCTGGTGCATTACTGGTTGGAGGATGAAGTTACCATGGATGCTCAAGGTCCTTGGGGGTCAACAACCCCTTTTGTTACCTCCAGTATGTCCCGTACCATGGGGTTGCTGAGAGATCTTCGTAGGCCATGCCCCTTTCTCCACCGCTCTGCAAACCTGCCTCCCGGTGCACTACTGGTTGGAGGATTAAGTCTCCTTGGATGCTGAGGGCCACTGGTGGCCAAGGATCCCTCCTGTTACCTCCAGTAAGTCCCAGACGGCGGGGTTGGTGTGAGTTAAGCCGGACACCCAATCCATTTTCTCCACCACTCTGCAAATGAGACTGCTAGTTAAAAAAACATAGAAATTCACTTAAAAAACAAAGGATACAGGGATGTTTAGTTAGGAAATAGAATTTAAAAACTTTAGAAATTCACTTTAAACTGTATGGGTGAGTGATTGGCTATGTACGTGGTTTACAGAAGAGTGAGTGGGTATGTTAGAGGCTACATACATGAGTAAGTGAGTTTGTGAGTTTTTGTATCAGTGAGAAAGTGGGTGTGTCAGTGGCTGTAAATGATGAATGAGAGGGTGCATGAGTGGCTGAATGGGAGACGGAGGACATACATAAATGTCTGTATGGGTGAGTGACAGGGTATATAAGTGGCTGTGTGGGTGAATGAGTGTGTAAGTGGGTGGATGGATGAGTGAGTGGAAGTTTAAGTGGCTGTATGGGTTAGTGAATAGGTGTGTGAGTGGCTGTATGGGTGAGTGACTGTGAGAGAGGTTGGATGGGAGAATATATATTTGTCTGAGTGACAGTATAGGTGAGGGAGTACATGTGCTAGTATAAGTATGAGTAAGTGTGTGTGAGCAACTGCATGGGTGAGTGAGAGTCTGTGTGATTGACTTATAGGTGAGTGAGTAAGGTTGTGAGTAGTTGTATGGGTGATTGATTCAGTGTGAGAATGGCTGCATGGGTGTATGAATGGGTTCATAAGTGTTTGTATATCGGTATGACTTGATCTGTGAGTGTTTGTATTGGTCAGTGGCTGTATATATGCGTTAGTGGTTGCGTTAGTGGCTGTATGGGTGAGTTGATGTTGGCGTGGATCTTTGGACCAGTGAGCAGGTGGGTGACTGTATGGGTCAGCAAATGGGAATGTCAGAGGCTGTGTGGGAGTGGGTGTATGAGATGTTGTATGGGGGTGTAAGTGGGTGTGTGAATGGTTCTGTGGATGATGTCATTTGAGTTGTAAGTGGTGCCATCAGTGATGTCATTTCAGATGTCATCAGTGATGTCATGAGTAATTTCACTGACCATGTCTCGAGTGAGGTCCTAAGCAGTGCATTGTGAGGGCGTAAGTTACAGTTAGCTTAGCTAACTAAAACTGCTGAATTTCTCTGGTTTTGTATGAGTGAAATGTGAGCCTGTCTATAATGATCCTGTAACTTTTCATTTTTTAGTGAATTTTCAAGTATTTTAAAGATTCTATTTCCTAACTATAACAAGGTTTTTTAATTCAGTTTTCTACCTATAACATCCATGTAGCCATTGGTTTTGTCAGCGAATATCTGAGTTTTTTTTTTATTCCATTTCCTACATGTAACCTGTTGAGGTTTAATGTATGTGAAATCAACATCGTGCCTGAATTAATTCCCCCTTATGTAATTACCAGGGTCCAGACCTGAACCCTTAAAACGTTTACTTAAATCACAGGTCCAAAGCAACTCTTCCTGTGTTTTGGAAAAAATAATCTGCACCGTGTGTCAATAGTGAATTAAATCTTGCTACAAGTCCATCTATCCCCACTGTACGAACAGGGCCTTATGTGGTCTGGTACAGAGTACCTAAGACTACATAATTTGAAAGGAAGCATAGTAGAACATCACTGCAAGGATGCAATAAGTTTAGGGGGGTACAGTCAGGTACAGAGTATCTGCCCTTATTTAATTTGAAAGGAAGAGTACCTGCAGGTATCAGCATAGATGAAATATCGTTAATGGGAAAATGTCAGCCCTTGTAAGGAGCAAACAGTTAGCAAGGCTTGCCTCTTTCTTCTTCAGTGCTGTGCAACCTAAAATTAGTCACTGACTCAGAGAAATATCAGGTTAAATGAATTGACTTTATGCACTGCAGGTGCATAAAAACAATCCCTCTGTGCTGAGCCAGCTGAGCGAGTGGAGCCCGTCCTGATATGCCCCCAAGAACCATATCAGGATCAGCAGCTCTGGCAGGTTTCTTAGTGCATCATTCAACTCAATATATTTCCACGATAAGGCATGGTTTTTCAGACAGTGCAGCTTTGAAACAGCGAGCAGTCTTTATCTCTTTCAGTACTGAGCTGTACATTCTAAGAGTAATGCACTAATCCAGTAAAATATTGGTTTAAATGAATGTACTTTAGAAAGTGCAAGTGCATGAAAACAGGAGCCTGGCTCTATCCCTGATTGATTGATTGATTGCTTTGTAATTTATAAAGTGCAGCAATTACCCTAAGGCATCAAGGCGCTTGAGACAAGCCGTCCAAAAACAGGAAGGCACTGGAAAGGAAAGTCCAGGTAAATGCTAAACCGAGATAAGCCAGGTCTTATGATACTTTTGGTAAGGGAGCAGAAGGGCAATAGACCTAAGGGCAAGGGGTAGGGAGTTCCAAAGCTGGCCTGCTGCCACCGAGAATGCTCTGTCCCCCCACTTCCTCTTCTTGGTTCTTGGTACAACCAGCTGCATTTGGAGCAAAGAATGCAAGGGTCTGCTGGGGAAATGCCAATTGAACATTTCCTTTAACCCCTTCGATGCTCATGAGGCACGGTTGAGCGGAGCTCGTCATCAACAATGGGAAAGGATGGAAAGCAGCACAGGAGGGGAAAACCATCAGCAGCGATGGTGTTAACCTTGACGGGTAGGGAGCATGCAGTGATTTATGAACCATACAAAGTGATGTAAAAATAATGTGTTTTTCACTAGGGAGCCAGTGCAGGAATTCTAGTCCCTTCCTGGTGGATTGTTTCCTAGGACTGTCCCGAACGAATCTTGCCAGTGCTTTCTGCAGCACCTGGAGTTTAAACTGGATATATGATGTTACAACGCATACTATTACAACGCATACCGTTACAACGCATCTTTTACAACGCGAATACTGTTACAACGCATGTTTTTACAACGAGTACTATTACAACGCAAAATAGTACTTAATTAGCAAAAATACCATTACAACGCAACATATAACAACGTATACCATTACAACGCATATATATATATATATATTTTTTTAATTTGTAAAATAAAACCTGGCACGGGATGCAGGGAAAATAGGGGTTTTGGGTGGGTAAGTGTATTAAAAATCGGCAAGAAAAACTACCATATTGTTACGAATGCTTATTATTTATTTAATAAATTATTACTCGAGTATTAAATAACGCATATATATATATATATATATTTTTTCCTTTGTAAAATAAAACCTGGTACGGGATGCAGGGAAAATAGGGGTTTTGGGTGGGGAAGTGTATTAAAAATCGGCAAGAAAAACTACCATATTATTACGAATACTAATTAATTATTTAATAAATTAATACTCGAGTATTAAAATTAATACTCGAGTACTTACAATAATACTCCGAGTGGTAAAAATGATATTATTTTACGTAATTACATTTTTTTAAACTAAAACAAACGCAACTTTAGTAATATACACGATATGTAATTTTCCTGAAATTACAACCAGATATATTGGATTCATGGACGCCATTTTGAAAAAGTATTACAATACTTAGTCCTACTATTATTTCAATGAATAAATACCACAACACATTAGCCAAAATGGATGCCAAAACGGCTGACATAACGCTATATAAAGTACTTATAATTAATTTTTAAATTATACGTTTACACAGAAATAAATGTAAAATTAAAAACCAATTCTAACGCATATTTTTAAAAATAAGATTGAGTTACTGAAGCAAACTTATAAATAGTAGCCAGACACCATTTTGAAACTAGTTGATCCTCAACTACCCGAGAGAGCAGACGTGAAATCTGATCCTCTGACCTTTTCACCCTGTCATACCAGTTAGACTAACTGAGCTACTGAGTAAAACGATTTACAACGATTTACAAGTAAGTAACGTTTACCGAAAACGTTAACTAAATAAATAGTTTTTATTATAAATGAATATTTAAGAAAATATGAATAACTATCCTTATTATTTATATTTTAATTAGATGTAGCGAAAATATTACTGGGAATTAATAAACATAAACGAAAAAGAAATACATGTCATTAAAATACGAGCAATATATATTGTCACATAGAATTACATTAAATAAGTTGCAAAATGAAACGTCATCTTATTTAAATTCGAAAATAATAAATTAATATTTATTTATTATATTTCTCATAGAATTCAATTCAAAACCGCAGAAAACGAGAGACCTAAGAAATACCATTTTATTGAAAAAAACGAACCGTTTTTCAAAGTCAAAAGAAGGTACATCTTCATTATTCATTAAACAACTTTATCATGCTTTATTTGAAAAAGGTCGCATTACAAATAAATATTGCTATTTTTTTTGACAGAACTATTACTTCTAAATTACATTCCGGATCATAACTACCCCTAAAAAGTTTTTCGACATCCTTTTAAAAGGTAATAAAAATATTTTCGTGATAAACAAAATACAGCATTTTGATTCCAAAATAAATGCACTAGAAACGGAAAAAATGTATATTATTTTTTGTATGTTTCAGATAAAAAAAGCAAGTCTTGAAAAATAATTAGAAACAAACTCCAAACTGTGAACAAACGTATATCAAAAACATCATATTAAAAGGTAAATGCGAAATATTGTTTAAAAATATATATTATATATGTAAAATATGTTGAGTCTGTAACATTGAACCAAATTAAAAACATGAACATAGTGAAAAGATGTAATTTACTATTCTAACTCTGGGTAAGTGCTGCTGTACGGAAAGTACAGGATAATCCAGAGGTAGAAAATACTATACCAACTCCATGTAAGTGCAGCAGTAGGGAAAGTGCTGGATAATCCACAGGTGTAAATTACTATTCCTACTCTGAGTAAGTGCTGCAGTAGGGAAAGTGCAGGGTAAGTGCAAAAGTGTGCATTATTTGTAAGTTTTTTGATTTAAAAAACATTTAAACTTTAACGAAATAAAAAATCACTTTCTTCACAAGTTATAACTCACACATTTTTTACCATACATTTCTTTTTAAAGGACAGAACTCAGCAAGATCTTCAAAAAGATCTACTAAAACCAACAAGAACATCAGAAACACATCCCAGCAAAGAAAACATCCAATTCGAAAAGTAAGTGAAAATCAGTTTTCAAAATACACATATGAATAAAGCATGAACACAAATAAATGCAGGATAGTGTAAAGGTACTGATAACTATTCCAACTCCAGGTAAGTGCTGCAATACAGAAAGTGCAGGATGGTGTACAAGTGTAAATTACTATTCCAACTCCATGTAAGTGCATCAGTAGGGAAAATGCAGGATAATCTTGAAATGTAAATTAATATTCTAACTCCTTATAAGTGCAGCAGAATGAAAAGTGCTGGAAAATCCACAGGTGTAAATTATTACTATTCCAACTTCGTATAAGTGCTGCAGTAAGTAAAGTGCTGGATAATCCACAGGTGTAAATAACTATTTCTACTCTAGGTAAGTGCTGCAGAAGGGAAAGTGCAGGATAGTCTAAAGGTGTAAATTACTATTCCAACTCCAGTTAAGTGCTGCAGTACGGAAAGTGCTGGACAGCCAAGAAACATGTAAAATAATGTTCCAACTCCGGGTAAGTGCAGCAGTAGGGAAAGTGCAGGATAGTCTAATGGTGTAAATTACTATTCCAACTCCATGTAAGTGCAGCAGTAGGGAAAGTGCTGGATAATCCATACGTGTAAATTACTATTCTTACTCCAGATAAGTGCAGCAGTAGGGAAAGTGCAGGATAGTCTACAAGTGTAAATTACTATTCCAACTCCAGGTAAGTGCTGCAGTAGGGAAAGTGCAGGATAGTCTAAAGGTGTAAATTACTATTTCAACTCCATGTAAGTACAGCAGTAGGGAAAGTGCTGGATAATCCACAGGTTTAATGTACTATTCCGACTCTGGGTAAGTACTGTAGTAGAGAAAGTGCAGAGAAAGTGCAACATTATGCATTATTTCTATGTTTCTTGAATTAAAAAACATTTAAACTTTAACGAAGTAAAAAGTCACTTTCTTCACAAGTTATAAATCACACATTTTTTACCATACATTTGTTTTTAAAGGACACAACCCAACAAAATCTACAAAAACAAACCAGAAGATCAGAAACCCATTTCAGCAAAGAAAACATCCAATTCGCAAAGTAAGTCAAAATCAGTTTTCATTATACACATATGAATAAAGCATGAACACAAATAAATGCAGGATAGTGTAAAGGTACTGATAACTATTCCAACTCCAAGTAAGTGCTGCAATACAGAAAGTGCAGGATAGTCTAGAGGTGTAAGTTACTATTTCAACTCCATGTAAGTGCAGCAGTAGAGAAAGTGCTGGATAATCCACAGGTGTAAATTACTATTCCAACTCCTTATAAGTGCAGCAGTAGGGAAAGTGCTGGCAAATCTAGAGGTGTAAAGTATTACTATTCCAACTCCATGTAAGTGCAGCAGTAGGGAAAATGCTTGAAAATCTAGAGTTGTAAAGTATTATTATTCCAACTCCAGGTAAGTGGAACAGTAGGGAAAATGCAGGATAGTCAAGAAACATGTCAAATAATATTCCAACTCCAGGTAAGTGCTGCAGTAGGGAAAGTGCAGGATAGTGTACAGGTGTAAATTACTATTCCAACTCCTGATAAGTGCAGCAGTAGGGAAAGTGCAGGATAGTGTACAGGTGTAAATTACTATTCCAACTCCAGGTAAGTGCAGCAGAAGGGAAAGTGCTGGATAATCCACAGGTGTAAATAACTATTCCAACTCCAAGTAAGTGCTGCAATACAGAAAGTGCAGGATAGTCTACAAGTATAAATTACTATTCCAACTCCAGGTAAGTGCAACAGTAAGGAAAGTGCTGGATAGTCAAGAAACATGTAAAATAATATTCCAACTCCTGGTAAGTGCTGCAGTAGGGAAAGTACAGGATAGTCTAAAGGTGTAAATTACTATTTCAACTCCATGTAAGTACAGCAGTAGGGAAAGTGCTGGATAATCCACAGGTTTAATGTACTATTCCGACTCTGGGTAAGTACTGCAGTAGAGAAAGTGCAGAGAAAGTGCAAAATTATGCATTATTTCTATGTTTCTTGAATTAAAAAACTTTTAAACTTTAACGAAGTAAAAAGTCACTTTCTTCACAAGTTATAAGTCACACATTTTTACCATACATTTCTTTTTAAAGGACACAACCCAACAAGATCTTGTAAAAAATCTACAAAAACAAACCAGAAGATCAGAAACCCATTTCAGCAAAGAAAACATCCAATTCGCAAAGTAAGTCAAAACCAGTTTTCATTATACACATATGAATAAAGCATGAACACAAATAAATGCAGGATAGTGTAAAGGTACTGATAACTATTCCAACTCCAAGTAAGTGCTGCAATACAGAAAGTGCAGGATAGTCTAGAGGTGTAAATTACTATTTCAACTCCATGTAAGTGCAGCAGTAGAGAAAGTGCTGGATAATCCACAGGTGTAAATTACTATTCCAACTCCTGATAAGTGCAGCAGTAGGGAAAGTGCAGGATAGTCTACAGGTGTAAATTACTATTCCAACTCCAGGTAAGTGCAGCAGTAGGGATAGTGCTGGATAATCCACAGGTGTAAATTACTATTCCAACTCCAGATAAGTGCAGCAGTAGGGAAAGTGCAGGATAGTCTACAAGTGTAAATTACTATTCCAACTCCAGGTAAGTGCAACAGTAAGGAAAGTGCTGGATAGTCAAGAAACATATCAAATAATCTTCCAACTCTTGGTAAGTGCTGCAGTAGGGAAAGTACAGGATAGTGTAAAGGTTTAATTTACTATTCCTACTCTATGTAAGTGCAGCAGTAGGGAAAGTGCTGGATAATCCACAGGGGTAAATTACTATTCCAACTCCTTATAAGTGCAGCAGTAGGGAAAGTGCTGGCAAATCTAGAGATGTAAAGTATTACTATTCCAACTCCATATAAGTGCAGCAGTAGTGAAAGTGCTTGAAAATCTAGAGATGTAAAGTATTACTATTCCAACTCCAGGTAAGTGCAACAGTAAGGAAAGTGCTAGATACTCAAGAAACGTGTCAAATAATATTCCAACTCCTGATAAATGCTGCAGTAGGGAAAGTGCAGGATAGTCTAGAGGCTTAATTTACTATTCCAACTCCATGTAAGTGCAGCAGTGTGGAAAGTGTTGGATAATATAGAGTTATACAATAATAATAGTGATGCAATAGGAAAAGTACATACAAATCTAGAGGATAAATTTTTATATTCAAAAACTTAATATTTTTTATCTTTTTTTTCAGAAAATGTCTACACATCCAACAGCAAAATATATCTCTTCCAGGAAAGGGAACCAACTACTTAATCACGCAGGTTACATTTATTGTAAGGATAGGTTAAGTAATCCACGGATTCATTGGAGATGCGTGCAATACCATACAACTCGTTGCAGCGGCAGAGCGGTTACGGTCAATGATATTATTGTAAGAACAACCGACCATAACCACTCTGCCTCTGCAATGGAAGTTGATGTTAGAGAAACTGTTAATGAAATGAAAGCTATTGCAAGCACCTCCAATGAATCCACAGGATCGATTTTGAGACAGGTTGCACAACATGTCCCTACTCATGTTGCTAGTAATATTCCAAATATTCATAATTTGCGTAGAATTATACAACGTCAAAAGCAGGCAAGTAATACTGTAGTAAATACACCACATACCTTTTCTGATATCAATATTCCACACGAACTTACAATTTCTTTTGCTAATGAACCTTTTCTCCTGCATGATAACGAAAACCCTCTAAAGCGTATTTTAATTTTTAGTACTCCACGTAACATTGTAAAGCTTGAAAATAGTGAAATTTGGATGATGGATGGGACGTTTAAAAGCACGCCCCATCCATTCACCCAAATTTATACTATTCACGCAAAAATTAACAACAGTGTAATACCCCTAGTGTACAGTTTGCTGCCTGATAAGACTTCTGCAACTTACACAGAATTTTTAACTGGGATTAAATCCAAAACTACACAAAGCCCTAGGAAAATAATAATGGATTTCGAATTGAGCATGATCAATGTGATCACCAAAATGTACACGGATACCCAAATTCAAGGGTGTTTTTTCCACTTTTCCCAGGCATTCTGGCGTAAATTACAGAAAACACCCTTAGTTACAGAATACTCAACAGACAGCAAACTTCAAGTTGAATTAAAAAAATTAACAGCTCTTTGTTTTGTCCCTCCCGAAAGTGTAGACGAGTACTACACTGCCATTACAGAATCTGATTATTATTTAACAAACGAAGATAAATTGGCACCAATTCTAAATTATATGGAAGACACATGGATTGGACACCTAGGCAGATCGGGTCGTAGGAGGAAGCCACGTTTCCATGTGGAGTGGTGGAATTGTTATTCGAGTTGCCTACAGGGAGAGGCTAAAACAAATAATGCCATTGAGGGATGGCATAACTCCTTCAATCATTTAATTGGAAAACCCCACCCTAATTTCTATTCATTTCTTGAAACTTTGAAGAAGGAGCAAAGCTTTCAAGAAATGAGACTATCACAAACTCTCACAGGTAGTCTAAACTCACGGATTACTCAAAGAACAAAGGATATGTCAGAACGACTATTGGGACTTTTACAACAGTTTTCGTTGTGTGTGGCTCTAGATTACCTTGAGAATCTTGCTAACATCCGTTCTTTTTAAAGTATTCTTCACATTACTTTCCTGCTTTTAACCAAATTTACTCTCTTTCTAATTTAAATTGGCAATTAACATTTTTACTAAAAAAAAATTCTAAATTTGATGTTGGGTCACCTTTTTTCTAATTTAAGTAATTTTTTATCAGCTATTTTTTATTAAACCCCTTACATAAATCTAATATATTTTTATATATTTTTATTAAAACATTTTGATAAATTGCAAAATAAATATTTGCAACCCTACATTTTTGACATTTTTACTAATTATTTGGAAATTACTTTGCAAATGTAATAAATGCATTTTTATTAACTTTCAAAACTCTTCTTTCAAATCTACACCATTAATTTGTTGATAAAACTATGTATTTAAATAAAATATTGATATTTCCATGAAATTACAAATAAGTGCTAAATCTTATTTAATAATGTTCAGAAATTTTATTTAAAAAATCTTCTATAATGACACGAAAATACATCATACATAAATTAATCTCCTTTGTTTCCAACAAAAAACGATACACAATCTGGCCTTGTCGATATTAAAATCCAATCTAACCTGATTTTCTAAATCCAAGTATAGTAACTCCAACAAAAACCATATATATACACTTCACCTTATTTTTTTTATTAACCGTGAACATTAATTCTGCCTTTAAATATAATAAAGCAAATAAGAAATCAAATCGGAATAAATTGCTTTAAATTTAACAATTGAAAGATAAAGCAGAATTATAATCACATTTTTTTTTCAAAAGAAATGGCAAACAATATAACCAATCATAATATCACTTTTTCGCAAATCGATGATAAAATTTGAATGTCCAACCAAAACAATTTTTTGCGAAAAAAAACGAATAAAACATTTGAAATATCACTGTTTACATTCGTATAATTTACCAACCAACACAATTTTTTTCTAAAAAGGACGAATAAAACATTGGAAATATCACTGTTTACATTCGTAAAATGTTCCAACAAAGATAATTTTTTTCAAAAAAGCACGAATAAAACATTGGAAATATCACTGTTTACATTCGTATAATGTTTTATCAACAATTACATAAACTAAGTTTCTCTAACTCTATTTTTCAAAACTTTATTTTCACTCGAAAATGCATTTAAATACATTGCATACAAAATTATATTTTATGTTTATTAAATACAATATAAAACGCTTTTTCATCATTAAATAAAACAGATTATTACATTAATTTAATTACCGATCTTCCCCACGCCCTCCGACTCAACATAGGAATATTCTAAAAATACGAGTAGCGACATGTTGTTTTAATAACATTTTTTTCAATTCCAGCAACCTCTACTTAACTTATCCTTACAATAAATGATAATCTTTATTTGATTTACATTATTATTTAATATTTAAGTGGTTTCCTACCTGATCGTAGATCAGCGTCCTGCTGCTTCCTGCTGCTTCCTGCTCCGGTACTCCACAAAATGGGCGATGACGCACGCGTATACGTAACGACGTCAGAATATGCTGCAACAATAAACAAAGGACTACTGTACATTTATATTTAATCTTTTTTTTGCAATAAAGTGATTTATTTTATATTTTTACATATATATTAAAAATGTTCTAAAATATACATTAAATTTCAAAAAAACAGAAGTTTATTTCAATATATTTTTTGAAAAATATAATAAAATTTTTACTTACTAAATCACTGTTTGTTCGTTTTTATTTAATTAATGCATTCTATATTATCATTACTAAATTCATGTAAAAATGGTACTGTCTTTTCTTACCTGTTTTCTTCTTTCTTTTCCGATTTTCCCCGTTTCTTTCCTTACCTTTTCTTGCCTTTGATTCCGAACCGCTATACATATATCAAGGTATCATGAAAATAAATGAAGGACAAATGTATCCATTGAAAACAATGTTAAAACGTGGGAACCATAATAATATAGTTATTCACAAATATATTATTTTAAATACATTTCTAATTATAAACTTATTAAATATTAAACTTTTTCTTTTTTACCCAATATATTTTTTTATAAATTTAATCTGTAAACTTTTAAAATAAATATATTTATAAATATTAAAATTCTATAATACCAAAATAAATACTCAAATTAATTATACATGCAATAAATTTTTAAATTATACAAACAATATATTTATTCATTATTTTTTACATATTTAAATTACTTCTATAATACCCAAATTAATACTCAAATAAATTAATATTATTTACTTAATTAAATCTTTTATTTACTAATTTTTACATATTTTAATAAATACTATAATACCCAAATTGATACTCAAAATTAATATTAATTAAATTAAAATTATTAAATAATTTTTACATATTTTACTTAATTCTTTAAAACACAAATTAATATTATTTACTTAATTAAATCTTTTATTTACTAATTTTTACATATTTAAATAAATACTATTATACCAAAATTAATACTCAAAATTAATATTAATTAAATTAAAATTATTAAATAATTTTTACATATTTTAATTAATTCTTTAAAACACAAATTAATACTCACATGTATAATTAATACTAATATTTTATATTTCACATAATTCTATTTATACTCAATTAACATTTACTATATTAATTAGTAATAACAAAAATAATTATAAATACTCTAATGAATAATATTTTTTTAAATTAATACTACATAAAAACATTATTAAATATATTACTTACTATTAAAAAAATAATAATATTAAATTGAAATATATATTACTAAATGTCTTTATTATTATAAAAATTCTATAATATACATACAATAAATTTATTTATTATACATACAATATATTTATTAATTAATTTTTACATATTTAAATTAGTACTATAAAACCCAAATTAATACTCAAAGTGATAATTTATATTAACTTATTAAAATAAAACTCTTTTAAATAAAAACAATTCTTTTATTAACTTATTTTTACATATTTAAATTAATACTATAAAACCCAAAATAATACTCAAAATAATTATAAATAAAATAAAATTGTTAAACAATTTATACATATTTTAATTAATTCTTTAATACCCAAATTTATACTCACATAAATAAATAATTAATGATATTTTATACTATATTATTATTAAATATATTATTATAAATACAATTAAATAAATAAATTATTTTTACATCTTTATAAAATAATTTTTACATATTTAATTTTATTCTACAAAAAATTATAAATACTAAAATTAATTATTTTTAATTATAATTAATTATATTTAAAAAAATTAATACTACATAAAAACATAAAAAAATACAAACATATCATACAAAATGTGTTGTAAAAGTACCTGCGGTGTAACAGTACCTGCGTTGTAACAGTATGAGTTGTAAAAGTATGCGTTGTAAAAGTACCTGCGTTGTAAAAGATGCGTTGTAACAGTACTGCGTTGTAAAAAATGCGTTGTAACAGGTGTATACCGTTTAAACTGCATACTCTTATTGGCGACCAGGTATAATGCGTTGCAGTTGTCGAGTCTGGACATTACCAAGGCGAGTACTGCCTGTATCCAGTCGTTGGATAAGAGGGAAGATTTTGTTTTACATCCTTATGAGCCAGGAGAATGTTGAGGTGGTGCAGTTCATTTGGATATTACAACTGAGTTCAATATCCATCAGAACTCCAAGGTTCTTAGCCTTCTTGCTCGGGGCAGGACAGCATCCTAAGGATTGAGGCCAGCAGTTACTGTTTCACTTAGATGACCCTGATCCAATATCCGAACATCACTTAGCCCCACAGCTGATCCAAATATGGCCCCAGCTTTTCCGTTTTGTTTTAGGAAAAGGAACCTTGAAATATATTGTACATGAGTGATGTGGAAGTAGATTGTACTCGTATGTGAACACAAGTGTTTATGTCTTTAGCTACAGAAAACTTTAGTGTAAGTAAGTAAATAAATAAATACATAGACACACACACACACACACATAAATTAATAAATAAATACATACATACATACACACACACACAAATAAATAATCTTCCAAGTGCCCTAGATTGTATTTTACACTGCTTATACTTGAGCTGCAGCACCCTGAAAAACCACCTTCAAAACATAGCTCAATGTCATTTGATATTATTTTAAAAGAACAATTAAAATGCTGGAGAAACATATTTGGCTGAATTGTTTTTAAATGGGAATTTCTCCAATAAGCTTCAACAGTGAAACATGTAACTACACTGTTTCTGAGAACTTTACCATTCCATTAGGGGAGTCTGGGCAGTAAAGAATATGAGATTATTCTTGTCTGGAAAGAGCCTTTCTTTGTGAGCACCTGTGCTGAATTTGTACAGGTAGTTGCGGGTGCTGGCCACTAATCCCTTTAGGGGAACAAGACTTTTTTTCCCATCAACATTTGACCTTAAACAATAGGGAGAAAGACAAAAAAAAGAGAAAGAAGGAAGAAGAAAAATATGAAAACAGTCATAAAGGGTGAAAAACACTGGTTAAAATCAGGCGCAGTCGGTACAGTCAAGAGCGGTGGGGCGGGGTGGGGCAGTCAACAGATTACGGAATTGTGAAAATAAATAAATAAATAAACCCACTTACCTTGTGCTTACCGCATCGCCGAGTCAGGAATGAGGCAAGTTCTAGGTGAGCAGTTTTCTTTTTTTCAATTTTCTTTTCCCTATTCTGTTGTCTGTTGACTCCCCCCCCCCCGGCCCACAACCCCACCGCTCTTATCTGCAGCAGCCGCACCTGATTTAACTAACCTACAAGAATGATGTAAAGAGGCAGGATGCATAGGATGGAGGAAGAAAGAGGCGTGAGGTGGAATCAAGACTAGACACCCTTGGTATTCAGCCACCTCAGCATTCAGCAGCAAATGCAGGCTGCTAAGAAAAAACTTTGTTCAATTTAGCTTAATGATTTACATATTAGGCACTTGTAAGCATTGATCAACAGAACGGCATTTACAAGCTATTCTGAGCCAGAGGTCTGTAAAGACTACATGGTTGGCATTGTCATTTTTTCTTAAGGACAAGCAGGAGTAGAATCTTCAAGCGCCAATCTATTCTCATATATTTAATGGAGATTATCACAAAAGAGCCTAGGTTCGGTATCGCATCTATACGTATTTAGAAGTATTTAAATAACATAAATCTCACTGGGGTACAAGACAGCGTGCAACAAAAAAGCGCCAACCGAGGGATATGATAGAGGAATGTGACAGATAATTACAGCCTAATTACGAGTCTGGCAGTCCGAGGTCTGCCAGACAGGGGGCTTCTGTGGCGGTCCAGCCACCGCTGCACGGGTGCTCCGACCGCCCAATTACAAGTAGTGCAGTTGGAACCAGGAAACCACTGTCCCTGGTGATGGCGTTGTAGTCTTGAGGCACCAATAGGATTGGCGCCAAGCATATTAGGAGTTTACTCTCCGCCACGGTTTTCATGGTGGTTCCTCCTCCATGAAAACCATGGTGTAGAGGAAATAAAGTGGGCCCTACAGTGCCCCTTGTTGCCTCAAGGCCATGGGGTGCATGGAGGGGGGCACAACATGCACCCACTCTGTCTGCATGCACCCCAGTTCCTGGGCAGTATGGACTTTACAGTCCATGCCATGCAGGAAGTTTTTTGGGCGTTCCCATTGCGGTACCCATTTTCAGACGCACCAACGTGGGAACGCCAAAGAAAGCCAGCCAGACATGAGAAACACTCTTTATTTAGCGGGCGGCCCAACCACAGGTTTGGCGGTCCGAGAGCGGGCCGCCGGCATGGTGGTCTGCTCCCGCATCAGCAAACTATTAATCAGGCCCTTGGTGAGAAGACTGATTTCTTTACGATGAGGTGTAGGGTTCTGTGAATGGATATGTACAGTTTCATTCTGAATTACAAGAGGGTAGAAGCAGTCCTGGGTGCATGGATGAAAAAAGGGTTCGTCCTCTTCCTTTTCAACATTGCTTTGTCTCCAATTTGTTGATATCTTAGTTTCTTGCTAGGCAATGACCTCCTAAAAAAGCTAGGGGGCAGATTTACAAGCCCCTTGCGCCACTTTTGCATCATTTTTAACATGGGAAGAATGACTCAAAAGTGGCGCAAGGGGCTTGTAAATCTGCCCCTAGGTACTTAAATAAGATGGGGGAAAACATTTCATACACATAACATTCTATTATGCTGTCCCTGTGGTCGCCAGGTCCTCATTTTAATTTGTCAATCTCATTAACACAGAAAATGTAATGTCAACACAAAAGCAGTTCTAGTATAAGGACATCATCTGTAACATCTAGTTAAATCCTTCAACAAGTGAATGAATATATTTCTTAGGCAGAGGTGGCACGCTTATGAAGTGAGTTCAAGCAACCACCCACGGTCCCATTAGGTAGCACCAAATTCCAAAAAGACCGTCAAATAATATTTTTCTAGGTGGATTGGGAGCGCTCCAACTACAAATTGCTATTTCTCCTAGAGCACCGTATGTCCTTGCATTAATGCTGGTCTAAATTATTGACACACTCCTAGGTATATTAAATATATTGCAATATTAAAACCTGGGACCAATGACTGAGTGAACAAAGTAGCAGTCAACGGAGCATTGCTTTTACTTTAACAACGAGTTAGCAAACAGCACTAAGAAAGGAAAAAAACAAAGAAAATATACAAATGTATTCATGCATTGTGCCAGAGAAAATGTAAAACGAGACGAATGTCAAATCAATTATTAAATAGAAACAGAAAGAATTGGGCATCCATTCGCTTGTGAGCATTCATCACAGAGCATGATCATTATGCATTCTACAGAAGGAAATAGATTTAATTTGAGTACAAGCACCTAAACACAAGTTGACACTTGGAAAATCAGAAAATAACACAGGAAAGCATTCCCCCACCCATGAGTGCACAAGGTAAAAATGATCTGCAGATTATCAAAATCAACACTGCAATCACAATGCTCTGACGAAACTGGGATTTTTTAACACTAGTGACCAGAAACTAAGAAGTATAGATACATGCTATATAAAACCACATAACAAATAAATATGAAAAGAGGAGAATAAAGCAGATCACAATAACAGAGAAAATGGGAACACAAAAGGCATGTCGTCCATAATTTCATGCAGAGGTGACTGACAAAGTAAAATATTTTGAATTCTAGCGCCATGCAAATTTGTTTTTACGCATGCATAGTTGAGTGAATTCGGGGAATTTCGTACTTTAGGGCTCATTAGGATCGCGGACGGACTTGAGTCCGTCCGCGGCCCCAGAGTAGGAGGGAACGTCCGCATGGGCTGCGGCGTTCCCTCCGTGCACATTAGGATGTGACCGCCAGGTTACAGCTTTTCCGCCGCGGTTGTAAGTCAACCGCGGCTGAAAAGCGGCGGACTGCAACCAGGACCCTCCAGCCATCCAAATGTGGCGGCGGGTCTTTGGTGGGTCCGCAGAGGATTTTCCGCATCCTCCGGGCCGGCGGTAGCTTCCGCCGGACCGAGGATGCGGAAAATCCTCCATCATAATCAGCCCCTAAGTGTTGAAGTTTGATGTTACCAGAAATTGCCTGAGGTTGATAAGTTAAAAATGCATCCAATGCTGGTCTTTTGTATTTCTCAATATTTTCCAAATAGAGCTTTTTACACATAAAAAAAGAAATCATCCAATGACAGAACCTGAATCTCCGTTTAACTGGAATGGGAATCAGCCTGCAGGGATTTCCATCTCTGCTGCCCCCTCCTTCTGTGCTCCCCGATTTTGAAAGTGCCAGGGTATTCTTCCAAGATCAGAGAAAATAGGTGATATGGCTTTACAGCTTTCCCTGTGCTTCTCCTGTGGCCCTAACACTCCAGGCACACAGTGAAATTTGCATGGCCGATCCCTCACCATACTGTGATACTCCAAGTCCATCTGGAAATTTCTAGAAGTTATGCCACTATTGCATGTTGTGTAATTTCAAGTAAGAAATGAAAACCCCATCGTGCGATAACTGAAATAATGTGTTTTCTGCGCGAGGTGTTTTTTTTTAGCATGAAATGCCTGGTGGGCATTTCGTGGAATTTGGGGTATTTTTCTGACGTTTTGTATATTTACACAAAATGAAATTATGCAAATTTTACACAACTGTAGGCTAAAGTTGGTAAGCGATGGTTGCTGCTGGCCCTGAGTGACAGCGGAAAAGTTACCACTGCAATAGTGAACACATTTCATGCTTTTTATTTTTCAAAATTCTACACAGTATTGCAAAGATTTATGTTTTGGAAATTCTCACATCCTTAAGGAGCAGGCTTTGAATCTCGCAAAAGTGAAGTTCAAACATTTCATATATTTGTAAACAAATCGTGTTCCATTGCATAGAATCATTATTTCCATTTAATTTACATTCTTGCTAATTATACACATCATGAAAGAAAATGACACATTTAGATGTATCAGTTCATTAGTAGCTCACAGATGCTTAC
Organism: Lissotriton vulgaris; assembly: GCF_964263255.1. NCBI lineage: Eukaryota > Metazoa > Chordata > Amphibia > Caudata > Salamandridae > Lissotriton > Lissotriton vulgaris. Next base: position 1,696,529,589 of record NC_141694.1, read on the forward strand.
ACAAACAGGAAGACTGAGTATATTTTTGTCCTGCTCACAGTTACTTCAGTTACAAAGTTTATTTCTTGAAAAGCATCTTGCTAGACCTGAGCAAGAGGTAATTAGAAATAACATTACCTCTCGATACTGTCACATCCCTTTCTATTCAATGCTGGTTCCACCAGAGGCGCAGCCATTCTTTCTTTAAAAACCACAATTTCCGGAATTCCTGGCTAAAACCAGTGGCGGCTTGCACAGGTAAGAGTGGTGTGGCGGCTGGCACAGATAAGAGTGGTGGGCGGGGGAAGTCGAGAGATGACTGGATAGGTAAAACTAAATTAAATAAAACGACTTACTTTGCGCTCGCCACATCACCAAGTCGGCGATGCAACGAGCACCAGGTAAGTGTTGTTTTCTTTAAAATGTTACCTATTCTGATGACTTAACTCCCCCTGCCCTGCCCCTGCCCTACTGCCCCACCGCTCTTACCTGTGCCAGCCACCACTGGCTAAGATAAAGCTGATTTTGTCATATTGCTCTCACTTAGATTCACCTTTGAACTCCCAATAATTACAGCATCGAGACATTCTTCTATCTGCCTCACTCTGGAGAAAGCTGTTATATTTCATGGTAATAAACTTAGGAGCAGACTTACTACCAAAGTTGCTGTGTCTCATTTTATGAGAGTGAGAGAGTAGGACAGCGCCTTATCTGTTAAGACATGGCACTGTCTTGCTCTCTCCCTATGGCTGATGCACAATGAGGCTGACTAGTGACACAGATACCCGTACAATGCTGCATGACTGGCTCAGGTTTGTAGTGGAAGGGTACTTTTGCAATACAAAATACCATGCCAAGACAAACTTTAATACTTTTACCACTTTAGAAGCTGTTCATTGCAGCGCACATGTAAAGTTCGAAGCGTTTAGAACAATAAAAATAATTCTCTTTTAATTTCTACCTCTAAGAGGCGTTATGTTTTGGTGCAAAATCCTGTCTCCTATTGTTAGTCAAAAGTGTTTTTTTTCTTAAAAAAACAATGGATGGTTGCAGGAGAATGCCCACAGACCACTTTTGGATACACAATAATGCAAGAGAGAAGACGTGGCCTTATGGCTAGAGCGGTCGACCTCGAAGCTGGGGAACCGGGTTTGAATCTCCACAGGAACCCTCAACATCTTGTGATTCTGGGCAAATCACTTAATCTCCCCATGCCAAACAAAAAATGAATGTAACCATGGTGCTCATGTAATGTGCTCTGATACCTTCGGGTCAAGTTCGCTCTTTATACAACTTTAACAACAACACAAAAAGCAGCCCAATGCTCTGCTATGTGTCACTTTTAGGCAACTTTCCGGTTTTGCACTGGAAAGTAAATTCTAAATAAACGTTTGGAACCAATTTGAGCCACTTTTGTGATGCAAACTTGGCAAAAAATGTTAGTAACTTTGCCCCCACTGTTTCCATGTTTCCATATGGTTTGTTCTAGAGGTTCTTTACTTCACTTTTGAAGCTCCATTGTGTCTGCTTTGTACGCAACTTGACCATACTGGCACATATAAGTCATGGAGAGCCGATGCTGAGCCTGCATTCAATGCCCCTGTTTGGTGCATGCTTCCAAGAGCGCTCCTCAGATTGAGAACCTGGAGGATTAGGCATTTGTTGGACATGGCCTTATCTGCAGGATCATCCCCAAACTTTTTGCCTTCACACTCCTGTTTTCTGAGCCTGTATTTTTTGGCTTTTAGGACTCTGCACACTTTATTAGTGCAAACCAGCGGGGGCAGCTCCTTGACTAGGCAGGAGGAGTGTCATCCCACTACTTTCTCACAGTGTGAGAAGCAGAAACATACAGTGGTAAAACTGCTATTTAATGTTTCTGCTTCTAGCACTGCGAAAAAGCAGAAGGGTTTGGTTGCAGGCAGGTGGGCGGGGTTGCTCTAAGAGCAGAGCTGGGCAGAGGAGGAGTGGTGTGCTTAATTCAGACACTCTGTTCATCACCACCCCCTTTTCTGAATCGTTTTTGGCCACTATAGGTGCGGCAGGGTATACTCAGACATGAGTCCCTTTCTCACTGCACCATCAGGATTCAAGCAAGCCGGGCCGAAGACGGCTGAAATGCCAGAAACCGGTCCCCGGTAGCTTGTCTCCTTTCTGGTGAAGAATTGGCTTGGTAGTTTAGTCTGCCCTGTTCCCATGATGCACTGGGCCAGGGACAGACTGATTTGCATATAGCCAGGTTCTGAGCTGGGATGGTGCAGTGAGATAAATAACGGTGATGGATCAAGCCCTGATCTTTGGACTGGGTAAGAGTGGTCTGCTTAATTCAGACACTCTGTTCATCACCACCCCCTTTTCTGAATCACTCCTGAGTGAGCATAACTGTTTAGGTCGGCCCTCAGGCCACCCAAACCAGTCATGCACACTCTGCCCTTTCTCCATGCAGGTTGCAATGCAGCCTACATGGAGAAAATTGCCTCCCCATAGGCGCCTGGCTGGGCGGCATCCCCACCAATCACAACGTTGCCATTGCAATGTTGTGATTGGCTTAGGGAAGGTGAGGGAGGCTACCTGCCTCCTCTCTTCCCGGAGGCAGGAGAGGAGAGCAGGAGCTGGAGCTGTAAAGAAAACACGGGACCCGGCCGGCGGACAGGTACACTTAAAAAAATGTGTACATTTACACCCACCCCTCTCCCTGCACGATCCCTTGGCCCCCCACCCGCGATTAAAGCTAGCCGTGACTGCTAACCAGTACCAAAGTGCTTGTTCTGTTTCCCTAAAACAGGTTGAAATTGACTTACACCCAATTAGCACATTTAATTTACTTGAAAGTCCCTAGCAAAGTGGTACTACATGCACCCGGGGCCTGCAAATTAAATGCTACAAGAGGGCCTGCAGCACTATTTGTGCCCCAATTTAAGTAGTCTTTTATAACATGTCTCAGGCTTGCCAATGCAGCCTGCACATGCAGTTTTAAATTTCCATTTTGACCTCGCAGGTAAGCCTCTTGCCAAGCCTAAATCTACCTCCTTAATATATATGAGTCATCAATAGGGTAGGCCCTCCACAGGCCACAGGGCAGGATGCAGTGTATTTAAAAAGTTGGACATGCACTTTTAAGTTTACTTGTCCTGGTAATGAAAAACTCCTAAATTTATTTTTCACTACTGTAAGGCCAACCACGCCCATAGGATAACATTAGGTTAACTTATTACATTTGCTTAGTGATCATTTTCAATTGGGAGCAGATAGGATTGCCAAGTGTGGTGTCTATTGAATTGTAAAGGAACACCCTCTTTAATAGTAAAGTCAGATTTGAAGTCAAAATACTGAATGTGCCACTTTTATAAAGTTTGCATTTTCTTGTCCTAACCATTTGGTGCTTGAAGTCTGTATCCTGGGTCACATCACTAGGTGTGGCTGGCAGTAGGTCTTTGTGTATTGCTCCCAGATAGTAAAGGGTTTAGTTGGAAGCAGGATGCGACATCTCTGACTTGATGAGGCCGAGGAGCTACAAGGGCTCCGCCTGAGCACTCTCACAAAGGGTTTGACAGTAGTCTTTGGTGACCACAGACAAGCTGGGGCCAGGGCAGGAAGACAGGAAATTCCAGACACCTCTGAAGAAGCTTCTCCTACTTCAAAACTGGCACTAGTTATAAATATTGGAACCTCAGACTCATCTGTTCACTACACCTCTGGATCCGTGGAAGACTCAGAAGGACTGCTGTGCTGCTCTGTCAGAAGGACTGCTACTCTAATGCCCTGCTGTCCTGCTGGCTAAGTGATGGACTGGTCCTACATCTTGAACGCAAGACCAACAGAGTGAGTCCAATGGCCAGTTTGCTGGCCTTCTGATCAGAATCCTCAGGAACAGAACAGGCTCTAACCACCCAGTACCTGGTCTCAGTCTGCTGTGAGTCTTGTCCAAAAGTGGTTCCACCCCAGTACTGGACCCTTGGAAGAGGACCTGGTGGTTCTCTGCCAGCCCAGCTGTTGTCCTGTGGGCATATTGATGCAGCATGACACATCTACCTGCAACTCTGCTTCAGAACCGCCACTGTAAGATGCATCCCTCATGTAGGATTATGCATCGCAGCCCACTGTCTACTCGGAACCGCATCTGCATGATGCATCGTCTATGCATCCTTGATGCAGGCCTTCGTATTACAAGCCCTCGTCAAAGGCATCCTTGACAATAACACAAGACTCGCCTCCTTTGGAAATGCCAGTGCACAACACATCTTTGATGCAGGAGCTTGTATCTCAGGTCCTAGGAACTGCCGCTGCATGACGCATCCTTGACACAGGATCTCACAACACCCACAACCAATATCTAAAGTACCCTTGTTCAGCAGGCCTAACCTGCTCCCTGTATCTGGGCCACACTTCATTGTGGTCGGCCAGAACTTGAGACTTTGTCCCAGTCCGGCATGATCTGATAACCATAGCTGGTGCTTTGTGCTTATAGGCCCTATTTTTACTTAAAACCTTTACAATTGCATATCTTCTGTTCTACTGATTGGACTTTTGATCCTTTTAACCTCTAAAAATGTAATAAATTTTTCTAAATTGGTGTAAGTTTTTTCATTTGTGGTGTTTTCACTATATTACTGTTTAAAAACTGCATGAATTATTTACATATTGCCTCTAAATTAAGCCTAACTTCTTTGTGTCCAGCTACCAGAGGGTTCATTTGGGGGTTGCTTGTGTTTCACCCTGACAGAGATTGTGGCTGCTGCTTGAGTAGGGTCCACCCCTCTCAACCAGTAATCCAATTTCCAACAGCATGGCTGAACGAGGTATTTTTTAAAAAGAAGTATAATATTGTGGTGAGCACAATCTTTTAAAGCAGTATGCGAATTTCAAGTGGCCTCGCAGAAACCAGGATGGGAGAACTGAGACACTTAAGTGCTCACAAATGCACTGCAATTTAAAGACTTTTTCCCGTAAAACTTCCTCTGGGCAGCTGTCTTATCACGCGAAAAAAACTGCAGGTGGTAATAGATAAACCTTCTTCCTCTTTTTTTCTGGCTCAGTCAAAATGCACTAGATTAAAGCTGGATGAGGATGAGTAAGATATGGAACGGAAACCTCATAAGTGCAAACCTTTGCAAGGAGCAATGCATTTCAGAGGCAGAGTTGAGTTTCCTTTGCCAGAGTTTGAAGTAGACCCATATGACTTCTTTGGATCCTAGAGACATTTTTCAATAGAATGGAAAGACATTAGGAAATCTGGTTCTCAAAGGCTCCTCGGTCATGGCTATCACTTGGAAGGCTGTGGTCAAGAATTCGCACACTATGCCAAAGTTTAATCTTTACATAACTGTATGTCATCCTCCTTGTTCACTGAAAATTGCTTGCCCTCAGACCATGTGACAAGAAGGTGAAAGGGCACTTAAAATAGATTATGCTACCTCAAATTGTTCTTCACATACTACCATGTATACCACATATGCTATGCTTTTCTAAACAATTTTCAGATACTTTTTGAAGGGGTGCAGACAGGAGGGGATTGTATGTGTCTCATAGGCAGAATGGAATCCATGGTTCATGTCCGGATAGATATGAATTTAGTTAAATTCAATGTAGCAGCCACCACATCTGCTGCCCTCATATGTGGCCATCTATATCTTTGGATGATGAAACTGTTTCTTGGGTCTGTATTGTCATTTCTAGGGCTAAAATGTTTTTTTCCCCAGTTAAATGAGCTACTGAAATAGAAGAAAATGTGTATTCAGCCACACAGAAACCAACCATCCATTGCTAAGTCTTTTCTAGGGTCACAGACCCTACAGACCAGACAGACTCATCAGCCACAGAGTTTGTCAGATGGCCCCTTTGTGTATGGGCCTGTGGTCAGTGTGCTGAGTTCAATGACAAATCCTGACTCAATCCATCTGCCATGACCATTCAGGCCCAAACAGCATGACTATGCAAGAAAGGCCTTGAATCAATTAGAGGGGAAATTACTTCAGTTTTCCAGTGTATGGAAAACCAGTCACGCCGATCAGTGGGCTTTTCTGATTGTTTCAACAGAATACCAGCCAGAGTTTCACACTTTCCTACATTTACCATGGTTTTATGAAACTCCCCGTCTAGCTCAAAGATGGAAGAAAGAGTTCCTCCTGACTAGCAGGTCTGCTGAAGAAAAGTGTGGTCTCCTGGGTTATTCCTCAGGAAAGAGGGCTTGGAGATTACTCCATTCTCTTTTCGATCCAAAAGAGGTGAGGTGAATAAGGGCCCTGAAGCAAGCACATTTAGCCCATTCAATAGAATTGTGAGTTAAAAGGATGTTAAACTCAATTTCAGTGGTTTACATAATATGACCTGAGAAAGTGGTAGCAGATTTGTTGAGTCAGATGCTTCTGTCATCCCTTTATCACCAACTACATCCAAACTGCTTTCAAATCCTGACCTCCCGCTTGAGTCATCCTTGGTTAGATCTATTTGCACTGAAGGAAAATGTCTAATTTCCCCAATTCTGTACCAGATTCCATTGTTTCAGAAAAGTGGCCGGAAGATGTATTGCTCTTCAATTCATCTCCAGATCATCTATTTGCTTTCCCTCCCTTTCCTCTCGTCATTAGGGTGCTCTCGAAGATTCAGCGGGAGAAAGCCCAACTAATTCTAACACCACTGTTCTGACCCTGCTGGCCTTGGTCTCTCCTTTTGGAAATAACCAATGAGCCCTCAGTTTCATCTTCCAGGATTCCCATCAGTCCTCATTTTTGCCTTCTAGGATTCCCATTAACTCTTCTGTCATCGTGATCCAACACCTTCAACAGATGGCTTGGGGGTTGAGTCGTAGGCCTTTAGACAATGGGATGATCTAAATAGGTAGCTTCCTGTATTCAGCCTAGTTGAAAAGCATCAACTAGAGAATTTAATGCCCAGCATTTGAAACATTTCTTTCACTAATGCCTATCTCGATGGATACGGGCTGCTACTTGCATCCCATTCTTTGGCACAAGATTTTCATAGGGATGGGTCCCCTAAGGATGTCATACTGGCAACTCTCAATTTTCAGTAAGCTACCTTTAAGGTCTTTAGGGACACAGGGCTTTCTTTAGCATCTGTGGAACCTTGAGCTAGTAGACTCCTGAGGAGCTATTAGCTATTGACACTGTTAAGAATTTTCATCCTAAAATGTGTTCAATGGATTCTTTCAAGATGTTTGTACTCCTGAGGAAAAGGAATTGGACTTGTACCTTGATCTTTGGTGATGTGCAGAAATGAAAAAAAGCTGTCTACTGCCAAAATTACAAGTATGTATGAGCTCCTATTTCAGGTGCCTATATAGATTTAGGTCAAGAAATCTCTTCAGGTATCCTTATTAGATCTACCATAGAGACTACAATTATTATTTTTTTTGGGGGGGGGGGGCAAAAGACATTTAATTTATAGGAATTTCTGGGCACTTAGGCTTTTACTAATATTTTCTCAAGCATTGTCATCTAAAAGTGTTATGTAACTAGCCTAGTAGTTTTTAGGACAAAGTGTTTCTGTTTGCTCCTAGAGTTTGTAACTTCATGGATAAATATTTTCTTATTCAGCAGAAAAATTGATGTGGAGATGTGATATTCTTGTCTGATGTCAGCAATCTAAAATAAGTGTAGTACATCCTCAAATAGTAAGGATTGGGATGAGAAAGATGAGACCTATAGGTAATGATTAGATTACTTACCGGTAATCTTCATTACACTCCAGCCAAGGCTTCCTCCTCAGAGTCCAACTTCCCACCTCTTTCAACCTCAACCCCTCATTGAAGCAATTTGATATAAAAAAAAAGTTGGGTCTTAATACTGGCTTTATGGGGATTTATGGAAAGGAGAGGTGGATTTATGCAAAAGTGATATAACAGAAACAACTATGGGTATTATAGGTATTGTGTTTTTAAAGATGGAATGGGATGTGAGGAAGCACCCTCTATAGTAAAGACTGTGAAGATGAAGACTTGCACTGAGTGCAATGAAGACTGCAGGTAATTAATGTAAACTTTTTGTAAATGGTAACATTTTTCAAACATTTGGAGAGTGAGGAGCAATGAGCAACAGCTGCCTGAAGCTCGATGTGGAGAAAACAGAAGTCCTCATCCTCGGCTCCACCCCCTCCGCATGGGACAACACCCGGTGGCTTTCTGCCTTCGGAAACCCACCCAACCAAACAGACCATGCACGCAACCTCTGCATCATACTCGACTTTTCACTCACCATGAATCACCAGATCAACGCCGTATCCTCTGCATGTTTCAACATCCTCCGCATACTTCGCAAGACGTTTAAGTGTAATCCCAGACTCCAGGAAAACTGTCACCCACATACTCATCACCAGCAGACTGTACTACGGCAATGCCCTCTATGCCGGAATCAACAAAAAACTCCTCCACCAACTCCAGACCATCAAGAACGCCACAGCCATACTCATCCTTAACATCCAAGACACAACCACATCATCCAATACCTCGGCAACCTCCACTGGCTCCACGTCGAAAGAAGAATAACCTTCAAACTGCTTACACACTCCTACAAAGCCCTCTGCAACACCAGACCCCAATACCTCAACAAACGAATCTCCTTCCACACCCCAAAGAGAAACCTCCGCTCAGCCAAACTCGCCCACCGTCCCTTATTTCTACAGGTCCAGAGCAGGTGGAAGATCCTTCTCCTACCTCACAGCCAAGACCTGCATAGAACTCCCACTTCACCCTAGACGAAGCCCAACACTGCACCAATTCAGAAAGGTTCTCAAGACCAGGCTGTTCAAATGACCCCAATGGAGCTCCCTGCCCTCAGCACCATGAGACCCTCCCAGGTGAGTAGTACCCTTTACAAACCCTTATTGATTGATTGAGGAGAAAATTTCACTGGGGCTTGTGGAACATAATTTTCCATAAATACATCAGATCCTTGTCCACATATCAAGGAATAGTCAAAAAACAGATTCATTCCTCTGTACAGTAAAATGCTAGATAGCTAAAGGATACCTCACTTTCATCTGTATATGGGATGTCTTCAGCATAACTAGAACATATTGTTCTGACATGTCTGATAGACATAAGAACCCTTTAAAGTTGCCTCATTGCTCACCCATGAATCACGGCATGGCTAACTTTAGCAACTGTGATGCACCAGGATATTGACATTCTGGTCAAATGTAGCACAAAAAAGCAGAACAAGGACATGTCTACCATTCTCCTAAAAACAATTCACTTCCACCATTCCTATGGAAGGGGGTTAGGCCACTCTGATGAAAATACAAAAAACATAGTGTAAATAAGGTCATACATCAACACAATTTCAGAGTAAACATTAAATTAAACTATCCACCAACTAAATCATGCATATCACATCTATGCAACTCACAGCTAAGTGACCGAAATGCACACATACAGCAAGGGCCACAGACTTAAATCCAAAATGGACTCCAATGACCAGAGGCCCATTCAGCCACCAGTACTGAGTCAAGGCCAGAGACCCAGCCCTTCACTGGATGGGCTCAAGAAGCTGAAAGAAGAATGGGTTCTCTGCAGAAGCTAAAACATGGCTCATCAAAGGCTTCCTGGTATAAGTAAAGACCAAGGTCACATGCCCAACCCAGACATGAGACCATACTCAAAGCCCAAACAGAGAAAAATGGAAGGGGCTCTCAGCAAGCTTGTAAGTCTAGTGTTGACTCTCTGGTCCAAAGGAGAGGAGAGACCCCAGCTTCGGGAGGGGACAGCACAGAAGGTGGTGAGGGTGTGTGGAGGAGACCAGGTATTTTCTTTTTTATATTCCAAACACTGAGGAGAGGCCATGTTATGTATGGCGCCCCCTTTATTCTTCTGCCTTAAGTAACAGTTGAAAGGGGCAGGTGATTATGGGAGTCTTAAATAATATACATTTATAGATGGGTAAATAGTGAACAATAGCGATATTTTCCACCTTGTAGTTCTGAGGGACAACCTAGACATCCAAGCATCATTCTCATTATCTATTTGATGCCACTCGAACCCCTTGGTGAAAAACATGTTTGTTATTTACTGTTACCTGTTAATAATTCTATATGTACTCTAGCGTGAACAACTGAATTCTAAAACCAGCAATTCACTGCTATGATGTAGCAACAGTAGGTCACAGAGCTTGCTGCCCACTGTTGTTACGTCTTAAAGGAATTTCAGGCTGCTCTGGCTGAGTTCTCTGAGAGACTGCTGGATCCGTGGTGGAGAGTGTTGTGTTGCTTCTTGGTGCAGGTAAGAAACAATTCCGACAATCAGGGCCTTTTCCAGGTTAAGTTTAATGCAAAGAAGCGACCTGGCATCCGATCACCTCGACAGCGCAGAACAACTGCCGACTATCGAGTGTCGTACGCCGGACATTCTAGCAAAGAATAAAGAACTTAAACAGAGCGTGCACTGGATCTTTACACAGGTAAGATTCCAACATAACGCATCCTCCTTCTTAGAGAACAAAATATAACAAAACATAAATTTTGAAAAACATAGTAGAATTAAAGAACAGAATCCATCCTTCTTCTTAGAGAAAACAAAACTAAAAAGTAACATAATCTTTAAGATACATTGGAGGTTTACAAACCCTAGCAGGGAGCACAGCTTTTTAGGGGCGGAGAGGGAAGGGAAGGTGCAGAGAGTCTTGGGGCTGGGTGGAAGGAGGCCAAGCATTTCTTTTACATTTGGGACAGTGATCGGAGGCCATAGCATAGCATGTAGGGCTTCCCATCACTCCTCTGCCCCAGGGTATGAATTGAAAGCAGCGCAGATTATTATGGTGGCCATACATAACATAAAATGATAGAAGATAAGAAGGTCAATAGCGGGGACATTTTGATTTTTCACCATGGGGCTCTGAGAAACATTATAGTCCACCCGAGTTTCACTTTCATTTTCTATTTGATGTCACTCAGAACCCCTCAGTGAAAAACATCCTCGTTGACATATGCCAACCATCGAAATTTGAACATTTCATTTGCATTTTTGGTTATGAACAGCTATTGTTTCCTCTTAACACTGGTATATATTATGTGCCAATTACAGCTGTTTATTTCATTACTGTGTTTAAATAGAGCACTAAATTGTATTGTTAATTAGAAAACTGTGTGTCTATGGAGCCTTACACGCCTTACATTAGTAAATGTCCCTTCACTTTTATAGGTGGTTATTGCTAATGAACATTCTCAGGGGAGGCAGGCAAGCATATCTTCTTTGAAATGCACACAATATTAAGAAAACCACAGCTGTGAGGTATACTTCTTTGTCTCTTAATTCCCTGAACTGCAGTAACACTCCCTGCACCCCATATTATCCTGTAAGGCCAGTGGCATTGACAGGGTGTAATGGCAGCCAGAGACATACAGCCTCCCCGCATCAGACTCGCACTGGAATAATGCACTGTGGTTGAAAACATGCCATATTCACAGGCAAACGCTGAGAATTGTGGTCATTTAACACACCCCATAAATGTAGTCTCAATAACAGGTATTGATCTCTGTGTTCCTGGAAGACTGGCTCTGGGGCTCGGCAATGAGGAAACATGCTTTCACTGAACATAAATACCAGGGCCATGCCACTGCAGCCCAGACTGGATCTAATTGCTGAATTTGTCTATGTTATTAATGCGGCCGGGTCTATCAGTAGCCAGGATCACATCTGTAAGTGAATAGCCAGCTCAGTACTTGTGCTCCTGGGAGCCCACATTCATTCCAAAAATTCAATTTGGTTTGGCATTTTGCCATTTGTTTAGAAGCAGGCTTATAACTTAACTTGTTCCTTTGCCCTTCTCTCGAGCTCATCCCAGGCATAAAAAGGCAAAGGATGTTTTTTTTAGACTATTTAACAAAGCTAGAACATGTAAAGCTTTGAAATATTGTACAATTTTGAACCATATTCAAATAAAGTGCTTCCTGATGAATATGACACTGACATTTATCTATGGATATATGTCTTTCATCACTTAAAAGTACAAATAGATATCTATATCTATGTCACAGTTGTGAAAATAAATGTGGCCCAATGACACGTGTTATTTAGAGCTGCTACACTGAACACACATTCTCACATCTATTATTATAGAGCAAACAAAGTTCAGTTCTAGTTTATTACCACAGCACTGCACAATTAACATTGGAAAAACGCGTTTTACTGCCTCACCCTCTGTATGTAACAATTACTTCAAACAGGGAATACGCTCTTCTAATAGTCATAGGTCTCTTCAGTGTGATTTTACCGTACATCACAAATGTAACAATTTGTGTCCTGCTTTTGATTAAATACCATTTGTGAAAACAACTTCACTTGAAAAAATACCATTGCAAAAACCATATATGAAGATGAGCAATGTATAATGTGCTATTAATTACCATAGTAGAGGGAGGGCAGGAGCATCTGGTGAGTCTAGGCCCCTCCTCCCACTCAACAATGTTAGTGAACAACATTTTACACTTAACACACCTTAATATATATGTGTTTTACACAGTGACAGCCACACTGTGCAGTTAATGTTGATCCACAGTTTCCAATGAAAAAGCATTTTGATTTCCCTTTACCATTGGCCTCCGCTAATGGATCTACACCAAATTTTTGGAGTAGTCAACCAACGTCCAGATTCATCAAGCTTAATTGCGCTTGCAAAGGGCCAGATTCAGAGAATCTGGCCCTTTGCGAGCGCAATTTTTGCATTTGGGATTCATCATCCCAAATGCAAAAATCGGTAATAGCGAATTCGCTAATTTGTGAGGAATTACATTTAAGGAATCTCTATTTGAGATTCCTTAAATGCAATTCATTATCCATTTTTAAATTGCGAAATCGCAATTTCGGGCCGCTATTTACCGCGAGGTCAAACCTCGTTGTAAATAGCGAAAACTTAGAAAAATGCTTTTAAAAGCATTTTTCTAAGTTGCACACACACATGTCCTTTGGACATGTGTGTGCGCAACACCAATGTAGATTACCTTTCAGGGGTGCTACAGGGTGTTCTTTGGACACCCCTAAGCACCCTTGAAATCACATCCTTATTTGCGATTGTAAATGTAAATGTACATGTATTTATATAGCGCAAATCACCAACCCTGTATCTAAGCGCTTGCTTAGGGAACCCGTCCTGGAATTCCCCTGTGAGATAACCCCAGCAGGGTATCCACAAGGAGAAAGCCAGGCATCCCACCGCAAGGGGCTGTTGTGGAGATTAAGCAAGCTATTGCCCAGAGTCGCACAGTGTGAACCCGTGAATCGAGTAGGCACCAGAGTGAGAATTGTCGAGTCCGTGGACATTTTGGACTCAAGATCCCGCCGAGCCGGGAATTGAACCCTGGTCCCGGGCTGACCTCTGCTTTCAGGTCTGCCTCCTCTAACCCGTGAGCCACACTTCTCACTTAGGCCCATAGGAATGAATGGGGAGTTATTCCTTATTTGCGATTAGCAATTTGCTAATCGCAAATAAGGAATGTGCAGGAATCGCAATTTATTTTGCGATTCCCACATGAATCCCGTTTTGCGAGTCTGTAATAGAGATTCCTTATGAATCGCTATTACAGACTCGCAAAACGGGTCTTTGATGAATCTGGCAGCAAGTTCTTTCATGCAAAACTTCACGCAGTGCACAGGGAATAAAGTTAAAAGGGAGATCAAAAAGTTGTGATTTCCCATTTCAGCTCTCATAGGAAAGTGTACTTACTTACACCTACAGCCAAAGTCTCATAACAGATTTACACCAACATCGGAATAAATGTAACAATGAAATGGTGTGAATGCATTCAGTAGTTTTTGAGATTTTATAATTAAAAAAAAGTGATGGGTGTGCTCCAAAGGGTTAACATTTTTGCATATCTTCTCAGGTGAAAAGTAATTTGTTTATTTGCTTATAGCTTTGGCACTGTTTGACAAATGTGCATGAAGCTTGGCAGACATATGGTATTTTCAAATTCCATCAGGGCACAGTTAAAAAGGGGGAACAAGTGTTTGTTTGTTAATATATTTGTTACTGTGATACATCTGATCACAATTTGGTGGAAGGTTTAGTTTTCTATGTGTATGTCAACTTTTGTACAAATCCATTGAGGGAAAAGGGTAGTTAAAGGAGTGGATTAATAAAAATGTCATTTTCTTACAACTTGGTGCAGTGTGATGAATTTGCATCAATGTTGCACACAGTTAGCAAGTTTCACCCAGTACAGGTATTTCAGTTTTTGTGAAGATCCAGTGGGACGAAAACGTTGAAAGATGGCCCAAAATATTTTTTGATGAAGCTGCACATTTGGTAGAAACATAACCTTCTCCTGGTTTAAGTTTGTGAGATTCATGAAGTGGGTCACAGTTAAAAAGGGGGATACAAGAGTTCCTTTGCTAATAACATTGGCACTGTCTGACAAATCTTTACAACAGTGGCGGCTCCTCAAGGGAGTGCTGCGAGATGGCGGGGCTGGGTGGGGGAGGGCCAGTGTGGGGGGTAGTAAACTCCGGAATTGAGCCGAACAGAGTTGAGTAAAGAAATAAAGAAATAAAACGAATTACAATGCGCTCCGCATCGCCGATTTGGCGTTGCAGCACGCACAATGTCTTTCGTTTTGTTTATTTATTACTTTACTCAACTTTGTTCGGCCCAATTCCGGAGTTTACTACCCCACCCTGCCCCTCCCCCGCACCACTGACCCACACCACTCTCTCGAGGAGCCGCCACTGCTGTACAAGCTTCAGCAGAAGGATTTGCTAGATATAGTGTGCAGCACACAATGTACACCATAACTCACGCCCCGCCATGCTCAGTACACTCCTTAACTGATGTATGTAAAAAAAAGGCTACCTAGAAAGAACAACATTTGGTGGGACATGAGTTACATGGTTTGCATTGTTCATTGCATACCACAACTGGCATAAATCCAGGGCTTTTTCTTTATGCTGACCTTTAACTATGTTTGATTCACTAAATAAAAAATATACTACTATACTAATCAAACCACATTCACACATTTATGACTACAGTGAAAAGGTCAAATTGCATTTTTTACTACAGTAAGTGAACTTGACATTGGAAAAACACTGTTTACTGTCTCATAGATTGAATATTACAATTACATATCACATGGAGAAAATATTCCTAATGGTCATAAGTGATTTTACCTTATTAAACAATGTTAACCCCTTGCATTACTGTTTTGGTTAGATATGTGATAAACTTGAAAAAATACCATGGCATAAATCATACATATAGATGCACAGAGTTTAATATGCAATTACGTGCCATTGTTGAGGGAGGGGAGAAGCATTGTGGCCGATTAGAGGCTTTGCCTCTTGTGAGTCACAGCCCTTAACATCAGCAAGGCATACGCCACCGATATGCGGTGACATGGCTGTATGAATGATGCAATAAACAATGGTGGGGATTAACACTGATAAGTCGAAAGGAGATATTTATGTCTACATGTTTATTTTTTCTAGCTGAAGGTAATTATAGGAAAGTTATTTCTCCGCATGTTTATACACATTCAGAGCTACAGCAGTTGTTAAAATGATCTATATTTTCAGTAAGTGAAGTAGTCCGGCAGCCCTGTTGATCTCTGCTGATGAAGAACAAGTAAAACACACAAGGGAAATAAACATTGAGTATGTCTTTTTTGGAAAGGCCTATTTTAAATATTAAACCCAAAGACAGCATCAATTATTTGTAAAAGAAAAACGAAAGACACAGATACAGTGTAGTAGGTGGCATTGCCATTGGCACCTGCAGAAGTTTTTTTCACAAAAGCCCCTATATTTTAGCACCTCTGCTCCCTCTCAGGTGCTTAAAATCAAGATTTTTAGTCAATGCGCACCAAAGAGCTTCTTTTTGATTTGGAAGTGAGTGGTCTGTCTTAAAAATGATACTGCAATGTAAATAACTTCGCTTTCAGGAAGGGCAAATGAACTGGGAAACTGCAGTCTTGCAAAGTGTTAAAAATACTTCAAAAACAAATACTCGCATAAAACATTGCACAGCCTTCCAATAGCGACATAAGTTGCCCTATATTATAGACCTTAAGCATGCTAATTATTGTACACTCTACAAATGCCTGTTTTCACTTGTACAAACAGTGAGCTTAGAGTCAGGTTTCAGGACACGCCTGTGTGGTTCGTCGTCCCACCCCTTCTGCCTCCCCATCCGAGATGTGACAGCTTTCCAGCTATTGTTTAACTCTGGCATGGAGCCCTTCATTTCAAGAAATGTTGCAGGTAACCTCTTTTATAGTGAGCCATGAGATTTCCGATGTAGGAAAGGAGAATTACCATTTCTGGTGGGGTTTTTGTCATGCAGTAGCCGACAATGACATTAATATTAGAACATTGGAATTTTGGGAGCTCCATTGAAAACAATGGAGTGCTCTGGGCTTATAATGGCTGGTATAAACCTGGAGCTCCAACATTCCAATGTTTCTTTGTTCACAGCTCTGGCTGTGAACAAAGGCTTCAGGGAGCCTGAGGGGATTCCAATCCCCTCACGCTCCCAAAAGGCTTTGTTTTTTTTGTTAGAACATTCTGTCCTCTAGTGACAGAATGTTCTAATGGCCTTATAGCCCTTCGTAGATGGGCTATACCACTATTAAAGTCCCTCTCCCTTCTTAAAGGCCCTCGCCTTCGGCTCGGGGCCTTTAACGCTGGAGAGGGCCTTTAATAGCCGGTATAGCCCTCTACGGCGGGCTATAAGGCTATAATAGAGGAAGTCTATGTAAAAGTGTTGTGGATGAATTGTAATGATGATCACAAGTAGCCAGGAGGTATATCCATGTAAGAGGTTTATTGATGATTTGTTACATGTTCCATAAAAATCTTAGTGGGTCAAATGGAAGGTCCCACCAGGAGCTGCATGGTTGCTGCTCATCCCGCTCTCTTCAACTGTCATTCTCCACACACAACCAGGCACACTCACATTCTACTCTCTCTGTCATCAAGCATTCCAACATTCCACGCAGACATCACATTCATTGTGGCTCAGCAGCTAAGAAGGAGATGAATCAAGGCACAAAAAAAAGCACATATATTTTTGTAATGCGTTAGTGAAAAGGAATGTTACATAACTTCGTGGGGGGCTCACTGTGAAACACACAGGATAGCTGGAGTTGTCACTTTCAAAGAGGTGGGCAGGTGTGTGACAGTGGTGGACGCAGGGAAGGGTGTGATGCAGCATAGTGAGGGGTGTGAGACTGAGGTGAGGCAAGATATGGCAAATGCAGTATTGAAAAGTCACCCACAACGATCTTCAGTCTCATGACACAGACTTAGCAGCGGCCACCATAAACGAAGGGTGGTGGGGCTGTGGGTGGTGTGGGGGAGGGAATCGGGTGTTGGGGGAAATATAATTCAAAATAAAATAAAACGTACCTTTTGGCGCCGGTCACTCCAGCGTCGCATCTCATTGAGCTACCTCTTCACTTCCTGCCTGCTGGTCCCAGCAGCCCCTGGAGCAGAATCCCTGTCCAATCCCCACACTGATTGGACTGAGCAGGCAGGAAAGATGCCCTGCTCAGACCAGGGAGTCTGTGGGGTTTCTCCAGCCTGGCTTCTCAATGCAGCTGGGCTGGAGAAAACCTAAGTGCGCATTTGTGTTTTGGTCAGCCTGAGACGGCCAGCCAAAACACATATGCGCACTTAGGGAGTGAAGTGCACATAGCATTCCTCCTCCCCCTTCCCATGCCTCGGACCCGCCCCTCACAACACCGCCTGCTAAGAGCCGGCAAATGTAAATTAAAATGATGCAAGAACATTGTTTTAATTTGCATTTGCTGGCTCTGAGCTAGGCGGTGAGGGGACGCTCCTCGGCCATTGGAGAGGAGCAGCGACTGCACAGAATAAACTGTGGCTTGTAGCACTACCTTTAAGATTTGGAATTCCCACCAGTAGTACATCTCTAGGTCTAGGAGAGATAGGATCAGGGCCTGAACTACTATGTGCAAAGGTGGCTTCATATGGCACAATGTTCTCAACAAAAGCACTAGCTGACACCAAATTAAACAAACATAGGGGCATATTATCAAGAATGGCGTTAAAATTATCGCTGCGTTAGTGACAGGAAACTGCTGCTAAAGAAAGGTAGGCTTAGAATCTGTCCAGAACCCTGCATCCACTCCAGTCTGGTCTCTTGGTATATTGTTTAGGAATTGTGAGAAACTCTTCCTGCAAAGTAATTTTCATTTTTTAGAACATTAGGTTTTGACTTCTGCTAACAGTTTTATAGAAACATGTAGGAAGTTAGACCAAATAATATTTGATTTTTGAGCAAAGGAAAAGCAATGCTTCACTCATCTTGAACTTGACAATATCCTAACACATGACAACTACTTTGCTTAACAACACAGGAAATGACAATAGGGGTGTTTGGACCAAATATCAACTTTAAAATATCCAAAAACATAAATATCGAAATAAAATATTGTGATAGAAAATATCATGGTATAGATATTGTTGTCCAAGTTAACGTTTGTTTGGTAAATAATATCATTTTAAAGAATATATTTGTTTTGTAATAATGTTTTCAGTAATATAGGGCCCAACATCGTAGGTTTCAGTCTGACCGCTGTATTAAGATGACTGCAGTCAGACTAAAACCTGCAGGTGGATTCTGATGTGCTTCTGATGGGCTCAAAAAGTGTATTTGGTGGCCCCTGGTGGGGTCCTCATCCCCCTGGCCCTCCACTATGGGGCAGGAGGGCATCTATGGTGCCTGTCACACGGTTCAAGGATGTTTGATGGCAATGACAGCTTGTGCTGCAGGCCTTTTCCACCCGCTGCACAAGCAACCATTGGGGAATGGATGTTGATGACCGCCCACAGAGGTGTCACATCTAAAGCCGGCAGTTGGAACCATTGACCTATGGTCGGTCGGTTCTAGACTGCAACGGTGTTGTGTCCGTCGGACATCGCAATTAGGCCCATCGTTGTTAAAAATATAGTTTTTTAAACTATTTTAATGTGCTTAAGTTAATATATTAATTTATATGTTCAAATTATTGTTATAAATACTAATGATTTTATAAAACATAGTTTTGCAATTTTAAGTGATTTAGGGCCAGATGTATCAAGATACACTTTTGCGATTCTCAAATAGCGATTTTTAAGGAATCGCTATTTGAGAATTGCAAAATGGTATGTATGTAGAAATTCGCTATTTTTTAGCGATTTCTTAAAATTCCTTAATTGCAACTAGCAAATTGCTAATCGCAATTAAGGAATAATTTCCCATGCATTTCTATGGGCCAGGAGGCCCATAGGAATGAATGTGAAATTATTCTCAATTTACGATTCGCAATTTGCGAATCGCAAATTGAGAATAATTTCAAGGGTGCAAGGGTGTCCAAAGGACACCCTGTTGCACCCCTGAAATAAGCATGGGTGCACATGTGGTGCACAGGCACTTTGAAAAATGCAAAAAAGGGCATTTTTAAAGAAATTCGCAAATCACCACCAACTTGAAGTTGGTGGTAATTTGCGATTCCTTAGGGACAATAAGCAATTTTTTGGGGGGATCATACATTGCATTTAAGGAATCGCAAATTTTGCGATTCCTTAAATGCAATCGCAAAATAAGGAATCGCAAATTCGCGATTCATTATTTTGCACTGCAATTTGCTACATACATACCATTTTGCTCAAATGAGTTCGCAAACGCCGAAAGTCTGCGAATTTCGGTGTTTGCGAACCCATTTGAGCTTCATACATCTGGCCCACAGTATTACTTTTTAAATGATATTAGTAAATTATAGTGTAGCGGGTGGTTGGGCTTGTAGGGGGCTAGGGTGGGATGAGATTTAAATTAGAATTTTTTTATTTAATGTTGATTTGTTTTTATTGCTAAATCATGGTTTTGTTCATCATTAATTATGTAATGTTTTAAGCGTTATATAATATTTAAATTTTAATTTATCTTTTATTATTAGTAAAAGGGAGTTATATTTTAGTAGAGGATTATTGGGTTTGTAGGAGTATAGGATGGAAAGTTAATTAACTTATAAATAATACAAATGACTTAATTAGGTTTCAAATGTTTATTAACTAAGTGATTATTAATAATGTAAACAGTTTAATACTAATGTATTTAATTCATAATATAGTTGCAGTTTGCTGTGTTTGTTCAGGGATAGGGTGTGAATTTGAATAAAATTAAATATATTTTAATTTAATGCTAATTGTTTTAAAATTAAATATTATTTGAATAATTACGTAAACTACCTAATTTATAAATTATTGTGTAATTGATGCACTATTTTATTTCTTTTATTATGTATCTTAGCTTATATATGTTTATTGCAGATGTATTTTTCAATGCAGTGTTATTTCTTTTAGATGAGTATGATGAGGAAAAATAAATATAAAATATGTCTTATATTAATTGATACTTATATATAATTTATTAATGGTAATTTGCAATTGTTTAAGAATATTTTTTATATTTATAATCTTTTGATTTTTCATTTAATGGTATTAGTGAAATTTTGTTTGTGCAATAATATTTGTTACAACTTTAATAGAATACAAACAATATGACACGTAACATCTTCAAAGAGACAAAGGTAAAATCTGTTTTCTTATGACTCATTTCTATCTCAATAATTTAATGATTCCAGGACTGTGTAATCAACTCTAGATACCTAATAACTGAACTTATAAACCATGAAAGACTAAGGTAGAGTGAAAATGTGATATCAGCACACCTTGCCAGTGCTTGTCCACACCAATTAGGAATAAAACATCAGAAGAGATTTTATTGACTGTCTTGTACTTTCCAATAGAATAATCACCTTCCGCGCACAAGCACCTTCACCAGGTCTAAAGATAAATTAAAAAAAAACAAGTACAGTGTTTTAGAAGTGCAGTGTATTCACCTAAATTATGGGACCTACTAACAGGGCATAATTAAACATTAACAAAAGAACTTCAGCTATTTCTCAAATCCCATCATTACAGCCTTGAAAAAGCCCTAGGCTTTGAAGCTATTTAGGAGTGAAACACACGTTGGCTGTATCAAGACTAAAAGTACATATTTGTCTGATCTGGGAACTTGATAATGAATGGAAGTGTACGACAAAACACTGATATAATTAAAATATACCAAGGACTCGCTTAAAAGTGTTATCTTGGACAACTGCACATAGTAGTGGAATGTATTTTCTTTACATTACATTTGTTTTATATATCAGAATATTTAACTTTTCTACTTTAAAATTTATACATTTTAGAAAAGCAATATTTTTGAATGTTTTTGGACAATATTACTGTCAATTATATTTTTTTCGATATTTTTTTCATTTCCAGTAGAAGTATAGGAACCACAACATTGTGTCATTGAACCGCCAATAGGTGTAACTTTTATATATTGGGTATGCATGTGTGATGCCAATGTGAAATCTAATGGCTTTGCCAATCCCTATTTGCATATTGGGAAAATGAGTGGAGACAAAACCATCAGAAGAATTAATGTTACAGAAAAAGTATTGGTTTATTTTTTCTAGCATACATTTTTTGATGCGTTTGTTGATCTTTAGAACTGCCGTTTTTTTTATAATACAGTGTATAGTTACCATTTAGACAACTAAACAAAAATATATAATTGCACATATTCATGCAATCGTCGAGACATAGCATACCCACCTATTAACTACAGGCACTGTAGGACTACTAGGATCTTTTTGAACATAAAATATAATTGCTGCCACTTTGAAAACCAATATGTGGGTAAAACATCAACTCCTGATACCCACATGTGGAGGAAAAGAGAAAAATAACAGTCAATGAAGAGGAGATGAGTTATTGTAGATTTGAAAATTCTTAGCAACACTACTGTGTGAGCAATGGAGCCACATTTAAAGCCAACTCTGTGGCTTTTGTTAACAAGGTATCATCTCCGGAAACATACTGCCTGACTATTTAATATTTGCCAATGCTGAAAGGACTTTCTAGACTATCCTTGTTTCCTTCCCATTCAAATGAAAGGCTCGCCTGAACGACTCAAGAGACCAGAATGGAAAGTGGATTTACTCTAGAAAAATCTGAGACAGGATTTACATCCCTCACCACAACCATCCTTTAATGTTGACCAACAGTTTACTCTACAGTTCTGACACTGTTTTAGACATTTCAAATCATCGATCATATTTGAAGTCTAAGAAAAAAGCCAAAAGATCGATCAACTAAAATCGTTATAATCCTAATATGGATTTCTTGAATATCTTAGACACTACTGTTTGAGAAGTTTATCTCTGTGCATACTGTGTCTACAAAGTGTACTGTGTATTGGGAAATAGTTTACAAGATCATTGTACTGAGAGACATATAGAGAATGTTGTTAATGGTGTGATATTTTTCAGTCGCCACCTCCCCATATGTTAAAAAAACTATAGCTTCGAGGTTTTACAGAGAAGACTGACATAATAGGATTTATTTGGGGAAATGCATAGTAAGCACAAGCTGAGTTGCTGAATTGGGTACTTGTCTTAGTTCAGTCAAGTAACTTTATTCAGTTTAAATAAACCATAAAAGTAAGACATTTGTACACAATATATACAAATATTTAATGTCAAGTTAATACAATAAAATGTTATTTGACTTAAATAAATCACAATTTTTCATAAAATTATTAGAATACAGAACTCTAAAATTCTACAGATATAAATGGGAGACGTCAGTTTTGTTTACGATTCATATCGATTCCTTATTATGAAAGCATTCCTGATAAAATGTATGACTACAGTGCAAATTGCTTCATTCGATAAGGATAATAAAAGATTAAAACCCTCCTGGTAGTTACAAGAACGAGCTTTTTTAAAAAAAGGAATAAGAAACCGGGCCCTTGGCTCCCTATAAAGTGCACAGAATAGAATAAGGTGCAAGGTGCTTTGTTTTGTTGAATTGTCGCACGGACAAGGAGAGAGGTTATTGCACCAACCGGCCTGTTTGGGGAAGGCCAATAAAAAGTGTAAAGTGCAGAGCCGAAATCTAGTCAAGAAAAATCTAAAATGTGTGTGAGTGGTAAAAGACAGGTAAAATTGGGGATGCAAAAAGCGCTGGTTAATGTATGATTGCAGCCCAACTATCCTCCTGGGTTTATCATGCTCATTGCGAAATGCATTTTTAATGGTTTGTTTTGTGTTTGAGTCTATGCTGTCCGAGTTGTCATAATAATGCCCAAGGCCTATTTCTTTGAACTTTCCCTTTACATAACTGAGCCATGGAATGGCCTCGGCATTGTCCAACATCATGCATTCCCTGACAATCTCTTTTGTTAGCGGTAAGTCTTCTGACAGCCAAACGTTTGCCCAGAGGATTAATGGGGCAATATTAATCCGATCTGCAACAAAATCAACCCCTAGCTCAGTATGACAAAATACTGAAAGGGCACTTTGGGGAATCATCAGTAGTCTCTTTAGGAACTTATTCTCTAATATCTGGATTTTTGTGTTTTGATAGTACCCCCATACTCCCGCCCCATAAGTGGCAATAGACACACATTTTGATCTATATAAAGTTATGAGTTCCACTACCGGCTTATGGCCCAATTTACTCGCAAAGCGGAAGAGACCCTCCACTGCACGGCTAGTGTTCTGGACCCTGGATGTGATAAGCTGTTCCCAATTCAATTTCTCATTAAAAGCATTCTCCAAATAGTTGAAATTTTAAACCTTGTCAATTTTCCTGTCATTTACCATAAACTTTCTTGATTTGGTCTGACTAGGACCACAGACCATAATATGAGATTTATTGAAATTTACCTTTAGATCCAAGGCTGACATAAATTTATTAAAAACATTCAATGACTTCTATAGGCTGTTAGCGGTTAAGGCCATGAAAACCATGTCATCCGCATATGACAACAACCGAATTACTTTCCCTCCTATTCTTGGCAGATCTAACTCCTCGTTTTTCAGGGCAGATTCAAGGTCGTTAGTGTACAAGAGGAAGAGGAAGGGGGCCAATATACACCCCTGACGTACTCCCTCCGTAGAGATAATGGGCCCTGTTCTTTCACCCCCTAGACCATATCATATAGACACTGTGGTGGATGCATGCAGCCTACGTAATAAAGTGACCAGGTGTTCCTCAAAACCCATGACCCCCATCATGTCCCAATGTTTACCTCTATTGGCCGTATCAAAGGCACTGGACAAGTCCATGAAGGCAAGGTGTAGCGACCCCTTCCTTGCCTTCATGTACTTGCCCATGATCAGTGCTAGATTTAGGGACTGTTTATTTGTCCCCAGGCCTCTTCGGAAGCCATATTGGGTTTGGGATATCATACCTTCGGAATCTGCCCACGTCTCAAGACGCGCTATGATCACCCTCCCTAACACCTTGACTGTGGCATCAATTAAAGAAATGGGGCTATAACAAGAAGGATCTTCCTTCTTTCCCTTTTTATACACAGGGACCTCTATGGCCTCTTTCCATGATACTGGGATTGGACCAGTTTTTACAGCTCTAAAGACATTTGTCAAGAGGGGTGTCCAAAGTTGATGGTTACTCTTAAATAAATCGAGGGGCCCCCCATCCGGGCCAGGGGCTTTTAAAGGTATACCTTTATTGAGAGCCTCCTCCACCTCGCTCATAAGAAGCGAGGAGCTCAGAAGTTCAGCAGATAATATATCAAGTGGGACCTCCTGACTTATTTCCAAGTTAGTAATGCCATGCAGATTAAATATTTTTGCATAATGGGATTCCCAAATATCGTCTGGTATTAAAGTGTCCATGTTTCTTGAGTCCTCGGAGAACAAGGGCCGATTTACTATCTCCCAGAAGCTTTTAGAGTCCCTTAGCGCACCTGCTCTCTCTAGGTCCTCCCAAGCCCTTTTTATAAATCATGTTTCCTCTGTGTAACTATAAGCTTATAGGACTGCCTTGAATTCCTAATAAGAGCTTGATCTCGTGGGCTGGTATGTAGAACCTTCTTTAGGTACTTCTGGGCCCTTGTACACTTGGCATCAAACCATTTGAAGCCTTTTGGTTCCCTTGATGACAACAAGCTAGTCAAGTTATTTGCTACATCTCTACAAATTTCCTGGAATCAGTGCACAACCGTTTCGGGGGGGGAGGGGAATCATGATCTAGGCATTCCAAGATCTTGTGTAAATTGTCCTTAACCTTTTTCTCCTCAGATTTAATGGAATTTGTCTTACTCCATTTTATTCTCACCCCTTGATTTGATCTATAGTGAAGGGTGCGACCATCACCCTCCTTTTCTTGAGCAACTACATATAATGAGGCAGTCAGCGGATTGTGGTTGCTAGCGTTATTTGGCACCACCTCAACCATCAACCAAGGAGGCCGAGTTTTTAGATATTAACATAAAATCAATAAAGCTTCCCTTTCCTCTACCCATATAGGTGGGAAAGGGAGTTTTGGAATTGATAACCAGGGTATCCATAAAACACAAATCATTTGTAACGATAATATCATTTAAAGCCTCTCCCTGTGGTGTATGTAAAAATGGGTTAAGGGTTGACCATCAGTATCTGTTAGCCTGCATACTTTTTCTGCACTGTGCCTGCAAAACTATAGCTTCGAGGATTTATTTGGGGAAATGCATAGTAAGCACAAGATGAGTTGCTGAATTGGGTACTTGTCTTAGTTGAGTAGTTTAAAAGTGAACATAGTACATGACAAATGCAGAACAGGTCTAAAACCACATGCATATTCTGTGTTGCTGCATCAATGTATTACATTAGCAAACTAGATTGCCTTGGTACTTTTTCTCTGTAGTCAGTGCCTATCTATAAAAATTGTGTAACATCCAAAAAGAAAATAGAAAGGGGATTTCTCAGAAATGGTAAATACTATGACAACAAAACGAAACCACCAACAACAAAAATGTATATATCAAAGATAAAAATAAAATATCAAGTTAATAACATTAACTAAATATACAATTTGGTAAGCATCATGACACATGATCAGCAATAGTAGAGTATTGGCTTTGTACTATATGTTCCTTTCCAATCATCTGACATCCTTCTCTCTTTTGTGTTAGTGAATTTAAATATCCACTGGAAAGTATTCGTAAGAAATTCGATTATTGGTTGAAAGGGGTGGAAGCACCACTCAGGCAACAACCACAGTTCTTGTCAGGGGGAACCACAAGAAGTCAGGCAATAATCTGTGAATTACCCTGCAGGGTTCAACAGTATTCATATCATTTTCAGACCACAGATTGTTAACCAAAGCACCATCTCACTAAATATATGTAGAAGAAGCTGTATGAAATGATGGTAAGTGTTGCACCAGTGTACCAATTCCAATAGAAAGAACGAGAGGGTGGGTGCCCAACTTGTATAGAACATTGTGTCTATGAACTCTCTAAATTGTTGCCATGTATAGGAGAAGATTACAGGAAAGGCTCCCACCACAAATTTGGAAATAATATTCCATCCTTAATTACCAATTGGCACAGAAGCAAGTGACATCTGCCTTCCAGTGTTATCCATTACTCACTATAATGATTTTCCCCCTTGAAACTTCCTTCAATGCATCATTAACACCCCAGGAGGAAGAAGAAGCTAGCAGCATAAGAAAGGCTTGTTTTAAAGGGCACTATCAAATACCCATAAAATAACAAAGCAAACACATATTTCAACCACATGCCCTGATATGAAGGAGCCACTGAAAACAACAATACAAAGGATACAGGAGAAAAGAGGCACCACAGTGTTCATGTGTAATTTCATCAATTGTCACAGAGCCAAATAGGGTGACCAGCTATTGGCTGCCAAATGTTTCAAGAAACTTCCTGTCTGTAGTATACTTAACTTGGCAAAAACATCAGAGAGTTAGGCCATAGCCCAACTCCAAGAGCATACACACCATATCCAATGCTATTCATACCAATCATCCTAGGATAGGTGCTGACCAATATCCTTGAACTATTTTGAAGTATAGGTCAGCAAAACCTCTGGGTGCAGAAGTACCTTCACAATTCTACCACCTGCAACCCTGATTGCAAATTAAAAAAATCATATCTCTGATCCACTTATCAAATTTCTATGAGTGTTGTGGCTGTTTGCTAGTTACATTTTTCTCAATTTTTCTAAATCAGTTTGTGAGTCTTAGTGTGTTCTTGCTTCAAAGTTGGCATTGGTAGAACTTAACACACACTGCATTAAGGATTGCCTGCTGATTGTGCCTCAACTGTCAAGGGATGAGCAGAGATTATGGCCTAACCAGATTTTATTAAGAAAATAGGGGCTACCCCCTACCAAATTAATAATCCAAATTCGGACAACCTTCCAAATTAAAACATAAAAGGTTAAAACATAACAAAACATACAAAACAGACTACAACATGGCAACCAATGTATAACTCAAAAGAAAACGGTTGCAATCATGCAGCACAAAAACATGATTGCAAAAAATAACCCCAACATATCACCACCACAACAAAGTGGCAAAAAACAAATATGTATAAACATTCTAGTCCACATATTGAATTTGAATGATTTTGATGGCTCTTTGCTCATTACATTTTTCTCTATTTTTCGAAACTGATTGGGAAGCTTTATCATCCTGTGTTCTTGACGTCAGAATTGATGCTGCTTAAACTTTAAACACCTTCTGCTTCTGCCATAGCTATCAAAGGTTGAGTAGAGATTCTCAAAGACCTGTATTTTGACCTAGCCAGATTTTATTTATTAAGTACGTAGGTGTCAACCCTCCCATGTTAATAATCCAATTTCTGAAACCCGTACAATTAAAACACAAAAGGGTTGAACACAGCAAAACAGGCAACACAGAATACCACACAACAACGACAGAACAACTGTTACAACTGTGATTCCTGATTGGCTGAGGTATGCATTCAGGGCAGGCAGGAACCACCATTCTTGTAAGGGTAAGCTAGCTACACACTAAAAGATAACCTGTGCTTACACTCTGGTAGCTTCGTAAAGAGCAGTCAGACTTATCTAAAGAGACAATTTGTAAAGTATTTGGGCAACATAGACACAGTAAAACAATGAACGCACCACAAAGAGACTCCACACAGGTTAAAACAAAATAAGAATATTTACAAGACAAAAACAGCAAAAATCCAACCAGTAGAAGTCAAGATCTGAATTTTTTAAGATTAAATGCAAAAACATTCCTTAGAAATCACCAGTGGTCAAAAGGTTACTTGAGGTTGCGAGGGACTGGTGCAAATCCAAACTTCAGTTAGACCACAATGGAGGGCAGGACGGCTACAGACCCACACAGGATCTGCTGAGAAAGTACCTTAGATGGAGCAAAGCGTTGATGCTGAGGGCACAATGCTTCAATCTTTTCCACACTGTTGGGTCACTGTGTTGTCATTGAGCCTCGCTAAAGTGAACGTAATGCATCGTTGTTGAGCGTGGAACCACTGTTGAACTGCCTCTGAATCAGAAGTGTCTGATTTAGGGGGGTCAGTGACCCATCACTTATTTTCAAAAGTGCCTTTGATGTAGGGGTGACTTCAAAGCAGCTCCCTGATGGGCAAAAAGATCCCCTTGTTCCCAGTCCTGTCTGCCAGGCTATCTGTTGGGGTAAATCAGTGCTTTGTGTGTGTACAGGACACTACCTATTGAAGAGTAAGTGTCAGCCCCTCCCATTCCTTCCTGCCCAGGAAGACTGATCATAATGCAGATGAGTGTCCAGAATGCCACGTCTTCCTGGGTTTGTGGTTGTCTAGAGGGAATGCACAAGGTGTAGCTGTCACCCACCCCAGACGTTTATTTGAGACAGGCTCTCAGACACTTAGCGGCAAGTGCAGAGAAATGCCCACTTTCTAAAAGTGGCATTTCTAAAATAGTAATGTTAAATCCAACTTCACCAGTAATGAGGATGTTTCTATCATTACCATTTCAAAGATATGAAATATGAAAAGGCTACTCCTCTCTGATCAGGAATTACAGCTTAAAAATGTATGAAGAAATTCCCAGTGCTGGACTATGAGCAAGGTATGCCTCAACGTAGTGAAAAACTAAATAGGCTGTTGTCACTACCATGACATGCAAAACATGAAAGTATATTTCCTCCCGTTAGCTTACATAGAACCTTGTCCTTAGGGTTACTTAGGGCCTACTTTAGGGTGACTTTTATGTAATAAAAGGGGAGTTTAAGGCTTGGCAAGTCGTTTTAAATGACAAGTCTAAGTGGCAGTAAACTGCCCACACATGCACTGCAGTGGCAGGCATGAGACAGGTTTGAAAGACTACTTCTGTGGGAGGCACAATTGGTGCTGCAGGCCCACTAGTAACATTTAAACTACTGGCCGTGGGTGTATAGTGTAACACTTTACATGCAACTTCCCAGTATCTCAAATATACCAATCATGGATACACCATTTTCTTTATGTTTAGGGTAGATAAACATGCCCTTTGGCACTGCTTGGCAGTGGTAAAGTGCTCACAGTCCTAAGGCTAACAAAAAGCCAAATGTTGAGGCAACGGGCAAAAAGTCTAAGGTAAGACCACCCTAAGGATGACAGGTTTAACAACAACTCAACAGGATAACATCGCAATAATGTAGCACAAACACAGCTACAAGGATTAAATAAATAAAACAACAGAACACATCACCATCACAACAAAATGCTACACCACAAACATGCACAAAGATTCTAGTCACACATTATCACCACCACAGACTTACTTTCATAATATGAATACAATGGGATTCGATGTTTGCACCAGGCCCTGCCTTAACTTAGCACCAAGGACATACCAGCCCAAAATGTTTTATAATCCCATCACTTGTCTTTGCAGCCAGTGTACTATCAACTGCTAACAGCCAGCTGTCAACAGTGTCTGCTACTTGCAACTTTCTGTGTTTTTTAATGAGCAGGCAGTATTATGTACCAGACAGTCCATAGAAATAATACACATTTATGTGTAGTGCTGACCCTTTTTTCCTTCTGGTATTCTGTTGCTCTATATGCTCTTTGTGATTGGCTTTTCTTGGAGGATTATTTTACTGCGCCTATAAGTATATATTTTGAGGTATTTTTAAAGTGCTCTTCTTTCATGTAAATGTATTTGAGCTTATATAGCGCACAGCTACCCGCAGTGGGTTTCCCGGCGCTTGCTTAGGGAACCCGTCCTGGTATTCCCCTGTGAGATAACCCCAGGCAGGGTATCCACAAGGTTAAAGCCAGGCATCCCGCCGCGAGGGGCTGTTGTGGAGATTAAGCAAGCTATTGCCCAGAGTCGCAGAGTGTGAACCCGTGAGTCGAGAAGGCACCGGAGCGAGAATTATCGAGTCTGTGGAATTTTTTCCCCCAAGACCCGCCGAGGCGGGGAATTGAACCCTGGTCCAGGGCCGATCTCAGCTTCCGGGACTGCCGTCTCTAACCCCTGAGCCACACTTCCTCGACTTTCATAAGTATAACAGAGCATTCCATAGCATTTCTAACTGTGATAATTGGGTTGCTTAAGAACTCAACTGCGCCTTCACCGATGTTCTTTGAGCTATATTAATGGCAGGTTAGCCTTCCAAATGCTAGGAGCACACACTGCAAAAGACTGATTCAGAGGTGGGGTTTCAAGAAGTAAGATGTGTGTGTGCCACAACTGGAGATCTTTATCATAATTATCAGCTAGTAAGAGTTATCAGAGTTTAAGAGTTTGTACACCATGTATGCCAGTTAGTAAATAGGCGTTTTACTATATATATATTTCTTTTAAGTTAGGGGTACAGCAGCTCATGTGACAACAGGCCCTTGTGTTGCTGGTTCTGCTTCCACTGCATTATAAAACAGGCAGGAAAGACAATTAGAACTAATCACTTTTACCATGTTTAAGGGAAAATCCCCATGCTCTGAGGGGTGTTTATCAGCCTCCCAATGGTCAGGCAAATAGGCCAATACTCTCAGTCAACAAAATGAGGTAAACACCAGCCAGCATTTGCCAGCATTTTCTCCATTTGACAACACTTTCCTTCAAACATTTCACTATTTGTACTGCATGTGTCCCTTTGAACCTCAAGGAACTAAGTGCACAATTTAGAGTTTAGCAGACAGGTTACTCGATCACAAAAGTGCTGGCTATCCTATCTACCTTATTACTAGTGTATTAAATCCTATGGTATTTGGAATCAGATGATTAGAGTATTTGACCACCAAACCCTAAATCAGTTCCCAAGTTACACTTGAGGAGTCAGGGTTCCTCATAACCTACTGAGTAGGCTCATTCTTACCCATTTTAAATGCAATTTCAGTGTTGGCATGCTATCCACACCCAGACTGAATAGACCATTCACAAGCAAGATCCTGTGGTAAATGCTGTGTTGGAGTTTAGTTTTCCAGTGGGTTAACAATTTAATTACAGCAGTTGTAAATCTTATAACTAATGGAACGTGCACCATATGGCAACCATGCACTATATTACAAAACACTCTCTATTATTGTGTAGGCTGTGTCATTGTGTTTCTTGAGTATATGTGGTGGAGAAGATATCACTATTTGTACCCTAATTACTGCCATTGATATACCTCCTTGCTACCAAAAGGTAATTTATGACCACATGTTTGGGGTAAGTACTCTTCCACTGACATACCACATGTTTAGACAGAGGTAGATTTTAGCACTGATGAAAATTGCAGTATCAACATATTGGAACCTTTGTATCTTAAGTAACTATTCCAAGCATGGAAAGGCAAGGGATCCAATTACATTAAGCATGGTATTGTTATTGACAACTGAAATATCGCTTTTGATATGCCAACTACCCCAGTGGAAAGGCCTTTATTAACAAGATCCTGTGGTAAATGTATTGTTGCTGATTTCCACTGTACCATGTTCCTGCTGTATACACTCAAGAGGAAGTCTTAGAACGGATGGCAATAGACATATTGCCGCTAGAGAGTGATGATAAGAACTGCTATATTTAAAGCCATCTCCAAGCTGGTCTTATATATGAGGCCAAAAAACCTAGGTCCCAGATTGCACATTGCAGCTCTGATGTTTGTAGTAACAGCCCAGGGGATTACAGGGGAGGGGTGTGTGATCCAGATGGAAGGTTAGGTGCCACAGCACCACAGTTGTAATATTATCAGAACATAGCATCATAGTTGGAATAATATCAGGACATATATTTTTGGTTTGAGTCTGAAACTAGAATAGAAATATTCCACATTTTAAACTGAAATCAAAGCAAAAAAACTGAGTGAAACAGATGGGATATCATTGCAAAACACTTGGGGTTATGGCATTGTTCTTACTGTGGAAGCTTCAAACCACCTTGCACAAACTTCTTACAGTCTGCTTCCCCTTCGGGGCACTGTCTCCAAATGTGTAATAATATCTCTGCATTTCTTCTGCAACATCTTCCACCGTCTGAGCCAGGCGCAGAACACCAGAAAGAAGGAAGAGATCTGGAAGAAAAAGTAATCAAGAACATCAGCAAACAAAGACTGAGTTCTAAGGGCTGCTTGGAACTAAACATATCTCCATACAATGCCAATTTACTAAACTCCTTGGGCTCAATTCACAAAGCAGTTTTTGTTCATAAACATACTTTCTGATTGAAAATAGACAGATTTACAACAATTAGTTAAATTCATTAGCATGACACTATGCAGGGAGTAAATCCCTGTAAACGGGCTGGACTAAAGGCCTAAGGTATGAAAGATTTTCAAATCGCAAACCAGTCACAAAATGGTAAGTGACTGCAAAAAGAAACTGTTGCCATGTACAAAAGAGGTAAAATTGTTATTTTGCAAAAATAGCATAGCAAATAGACAAGCTAGAAATCCTGGGGCATATTATCAAGGACGGCGATAAAATTATCACCGCTTTAGCTGCAGGAAACTGCCGCTAAAGCGGCGATAATGGGCTTGATAATATGTTCTTGTGAATTCCCATAGCAGCCCAGGTTCTGGTGTTAACCTGGGCTGCTATGGAAATTCACAAGGACATATTATCAAGCACATTATCGCAGCTTTTCCTGCCGCTAAAACGGCAATAATTTTATCGCTGTTCTTGATAATATGCACCCCAGAATGTTGTGACATTTCCTATATGTGAATGGAAATTGTGATTCAAAACTGATATATACTATAGATTTATGATTAGTGAATACTCATAATAAATATGGTGTGTATATTGGTGGGAAAAATGTGGCTTTTGGCCAGAAGAAGGAGCCAGGGGAGGATTTTTATAGTCAGATTTACACTGTTGGCTAAACAGAAGGAGATCTACAGCAAACACAGAATCAGCAGTAGAGTAATTTTAGAATACATTAATAAATTAGACTAATTGTTAAGGACGTGCTTCTAACACCGGCTGGGGTCAGGTAGCTAAATAAGGGATAAAGCACCCTCTGCAGCACATTATAAGGATATTGCTAGAGGAACGAGGCCGAACTCTGATGTGACTTGTAATTTCCTTATCATGTATGCCAGGGGGTACTTTAGTCCATGTAATACATGGTCACACCAACACCTTGCCAACAAACGACTTAAAACCTTGGTGTGTAGCTCTTTCATATGAAGGAGCGAGCATATTTGCAAACATGAAGAATAAAAATAAAACCTTTAGTGCAAAATTAGACGCATCAAAATCTGTTACATGTGTGTTGCAGACAGATATTAGAAGCAGTTGAATACAGATCAGTATAAAAAAAAGATGCAGATTTACTACAGTTTCGTGCAATGCAGCACAGCAACCAATGTTACAGTGCTGAGTGAGTGCGTCATATCTACTATGATGTGTGCTGTTTTCCTCTCTCCCTGTGCTGGCGAAGTTTAAGCTGCCATCCACTAACAACCTCACGTAACTCAAAACTACTTAGTGTTGCTTTACCCAATTTTCCAATGCAAATACTGATTTGAGTTTTAAAGTAAATACGTTCACAACACTTAAAAAAAACTTACAAAAGTAATGCAAATTTTTTGAAATTGGATTACTGGTTGACTGGGGTGTGAGCCCTGGTCAAGCAGCAATCACAATATCTGTCAGGCTAAGGCACAAGCAAATCTTAAATTAACCTGTGCTCAACCGTCTGGTAGCTTGACACAGAGCAGTCAGGCTGAACTTAGAGGCAATGTGTAAAGTATTTTTGCTTCATGCAGAAAAACAGTTTAAAAAAAAAGATCCCACACAGGATATAAAAATGTAGAGCCTAATACATTAAATGAAGCAAGACGAAAACAACAAAAGTACTATCAGTAGAACCACATTTATGATTTTTTAAAGAATAAACTGTAAAATAGTGCCTAACAACAGAAAGTACCAACTGTGACATTCTGGTCATGTTGGACGGAGGTCAAATGGAAAGGGGCGACCACTCGGTCCCCCCGAACGTATGGCGGAGTACCACGATCCCCCCGGGAAGCCATCTTGGGCGGGAGGCGAGTCTCGGCTGGTATGCCCGAAGCGGCGTAGCCGGGGCGCGCCTTTTCCCGCCCTAGAGTGGGTTGGCCTAGACACTGACGCGGCTGGCCACGCCCTTGGGGCAGGCAGGGGCGGGTTTACGCCCGCCCTGAAGACGGATAAAAGGAGAAGCAAGATCAGAAGGCATCCTCTTGTTCCTGTGCTCTGAAGCTGCACCTCCTCGCTGCACGTGAGCTCGAGACGGAACGAAGAGCCAATTTTGACCCACCCACCAGCCCCTGAGGACAGCAAGTGGTTTTTTGAATAAAGTTGATGGATAACTCTGATTTTCGTTTACAGGTTGTGGTATTATCGTGATGATTTTGAGTATGTAATAAAGAATGGTCGATTTGTGTTACGTTTCGCAAATAAAGAAATTCTGCTTTAGTGTTCATTGGTAAGCATGCTTTTAATAAAATTGTAGTTGCTACTGTCTTTTTTAGTTTAGTCATTTAGTTAGCATTGTCGTATTTATTTTGGTCGGGCGGTAAGGTCATGATCGGTGAGCACTAATTGGAAGATCCCTATGAGTGGGCGTCACCCAGCACGGATGGGAGCGCTCGGGGAAGGTGGCCATTGGCCCCTCAACGGGGAGGCGGTCCCTTCTAAGGATGGGTCGCCGAAAGAAAAGGAAAGGCGGTCAAGGCCCCTTCCTGGGTAGGAGGGGTTACAGCCCCCTCCTGGGGAATTTCCCGGGGCCAGGACGTCTGGATTCGTTCTTGTTTGTTTTTCAGATACTCTGTTGGAGAATGCCGAAGAAGGCGGGAAAGCGCATGACTACTGACCAGATGCTGTGCGTTCTCATGAAAGAGGTGACCGAACTAAAGAGGCGAATGGATAAAGACGAGGAAGGGGGACCGAAACGTCCTTTGGCGGGAGCAGCCCCGGGAGGGAAAAACAAGAGGCCCAGGAGGGGAGCAGCTGGGGAAGACATCCCGGGTCCCAGTACACCGCTCGAGGCACCCACTCCCGTGCCGGAGGAAGGGAATCCGATTCCTGTTGTGGTCACCCCCGTGTCCGGGGAAGATATGCCGCCCGAGCTGGCAGCACAATTAGCAGCGTGGTTGGGTAAAGGTAGCGAGGGCGCCACGGCTGTCGACGCACAGGTGCTGATGAAGCAACTGCGTGAGTCACGGGAAGCAGCGAAGGTGTCCACGCCGGCTGCAGCAGTAGAGAAGCCACAGGGGACGGGTTCAGTAGCAGAGGCAGCGTCCGGTTCAGGTAAGCGGCCATTGCCGATTGCGAGGGATGAGTCAGCACCCTCTCGTAGGGAAAAGTTGGGTCAGCATGTTCCTTTGGCTATTAAAGAGAAGATATGGGCAGGGGAGTACGTAAACATCTTCTCGTTGCTTACTGATCACTATGAGATGGAGCATGTTAAGGGCCAGAAGGATCTCATGCATCCGAGTGTTTGGCGCGCAAAAATGGCCGCCTTTAAGGTAAATGAAAACATTGGCAATTGGGGCAAAGCGTGGGGGTTTTTTACATCGATCTTGGGGGAACGAAGGCCCGATCTGTTACCCGAATTGCCGATTTATCAGTCACGAATCATGGGGTACTCGGTATCACACGAGGGTAATCATTGGTTCTGCTATGATAATCTGTTTAGAAAGGCTAAAGAACATGATAAAAACTTAACGTGGGATTGTTATGATTCTGTGTCATGGTCCAAAATGGAGGATACTGGTATGTTAAAATTGCCATTAGTAGGGAGTAACGTTGGCGAATCCTCCCGCCAGTATGCGGGGACGCCCTTTCGATCAGGTGCGGGTACCGACAATTACTCGAGGCCTGCCGGCAATACAGGAAAAAGGGGGGTTTGTTGGAACTTCAACAGGGGTAAATGTACTAGGCCCCAGGGATCGTGCAAATTTAGACACGAATGTAGTGGGTGTGGGCAATCATCCCATCCTGAGTCCACGTGCAGAGCCAAAACGGGTGATAACGGGGGTAGAGGAGGCGCCAAACAGGTCTAACATAGTCCGAGGGGCGCCTTTACCTACCCCGATTGATACCTTGGCAATGATTCCCTGGCTCAGTGAATACCCGGATCGTACTTCTGCTGGGGTGTTGCGGAACGGGTTTTCTTATGGTTTCCGCATCCCAGTGGGGGACTTTCAAGGTGTAGAGAAATGTAAAAATCAGCTATCGGTCTTCCAGCATACGACCGTGGTACAGGATAAGATCAGGAAGGAGGTTACTCGAGGTCGAGTCGCCGGTCCGTTTAGTGTACCACCGGTTCTTAACTTTGTTTGTTCCCCTTTAGGTGTGGTCCCAAAGAAGGACCCGGGTGAGTTTCGGCTGATACATAATTTATCAGCCCCACGTGGTCTTTCCGTAAACGAAGCGATAGACCCGGAAGTGTGTTCGGTGCGGTACGCATCCTTCGATGAGGCCGTAGCCATTTTGAATCGCCTGGGGCCCGGGGCGCTGATGGCAAAATCTGATATCGAGTCAGCGTTCCGGTTGCTCCCGGTACATCCAGACGATCAGCGTCTCCTAGGTTTCATGTTTCAGGGTCATTATTACATGGATAGGTGTATGCCGATGGGGTGCTCTATATCTTGTGCCTATTTCGAAAAATTCAGTAGTTTTCTACAATGGGTCTTCACAAGGAAGACGGGTTTCCAACATGTGATGCATTACCTTGATGATTTTCTGTTCCTGGGGGCAGCCGGGGATCCGGAATGTGGGCAGGCTTTGGCGCAATTTTGTGTCTTGATGAATCAGTTTGGCGTGCCATTGGCACCAGGTAAGACTGTGGGGCCTTCCACTTGCCTCGAGTTTCTGGGGATCGAGTTAGACTCCGGAGAAGGTTGTTTTCGTTTACCAGCTGACAAAGTGTCAAAGTTCAGGACATCCCTGCAAATGTGTATAAGTGGACCTAAGGTTAAGCTGCATCAATTACAGCAGTTAGTTGGCCAGTTGAATTTTGCCCTGAGGGTTATACCAATGGCCCGCCCCTTTTCCCGTTCGATTGCTCAAGCCATGGTCGGCCTGAAGGAGGGCCATCATCGCACAAGGCTCTCGGCAGAGGTCCGCCAGGACATGCGCATTTGGTTGGCATTTCTGGCGGATTTCAATGGTCGAGTCGTCTGGAACAAACCGGCCGTGTCCTCTGAGGAGCTGGGGCTGTGGACAGATTCGGCAGGGAGCATAGGTTTTGGTGCCATCTTCGGCACAAGATGGTCTGCACAAAAGTGGCCGACATGGTGGCATGACAGTGGACTGACAAGTAACATTGCTTTCCTGGAACTTTTCCCCATTTTAGTGGCCCTGAGAACTTGGCCCGAAGGG
The DNA here is from genome assembly GCF_964263255.1 of Lissotriton vulgaris. NCBI lineage: Eukaryota > Metazoa > Chordata > Amphibia > Caudata > Salamandridae > Lissotriton > Lissotriton vulgaris. The sequence goes on from NC_141694.1 coordinate 1,696,567,193, forward strand.
TTCAAAGATCACTCTGTGGTATTTTGGTCTGACAATATGACCTTGGTAGAGTGTATCAATAGCCAGGCAGCACGATGCAAATGGATTCTGAGACTGCTCAAGGAAATTGTTTTGCTGTGTATGCAATTGAATGTGCTATTCAGAGCAAGACATGTCCCAGGGGTAATGAACCAGGCGGCTGATGCACTGTCTCGTTTTCGTATGCAGGCTTTCTGGGGTTTTCTTCCCACAGCGGACCCGGAGCCGGCACCCTTTCCCGAAGCTCTCTGGTCTCTCGGTGCCCCGAACTTCGTAACCTCGTGGGAGAGAGTTTAGCACCCAGGACGAGGAAGGCATATGAAGGGGCGTTCCGGTCCTATTTAGCCTTTTTGGGGACTGATAGAGAGGAGCTTTGGGGCCAGGAGGAGTGGGTGGTAAATTTTCTGATGTCCTTACATCTGGTCGGGAAATCGGTGGCCACGACTCAGAGGCATCGGGCTGCCATTTCCTTTGTTGCTAGGGCTCATGGGATCCATGACCCGACAGCGTCTTTCGTTGTACAGAAAGCGCTACGGGGGTGGCAACGCCTTGAGGGTCGCAGAGTAGACGAGAGGCGCCCGATAGGTTTGGATAGGCTTGCCCAGTTATTATCCAGACTCCCTGCTACGTGTTCATCTCAGTTTGAGACAGTGTTATTCCGAGCCGCTTTTACGCTGGCATTCCATGGGGCTATGCGGGTAAGCGAACTAGTGGCGAGGAACAAGCAGGATGTGACAGGAGGATTGTGCCAGGAGCACGTCCAGATCAGAGGGGAGACAATGACGGTCTCATTTGTCAGGTCCAAGACCGATCAAAGTGGGATGGGTGACTGCGTAATCATACGCAGGATTCCCGGGTCCTCCATGTGCCCGGTAAAGTGTTTAGAAGATTATTTAGCACGAAGGGTGGCATCATGGGGGGGGACCTTGTTGAGACACGCTGACGCCACCCCACTGACAAAGTTTCAGTTTCAGCGGGTGCTTGCGATGTCGATTGCCGCTGCGGGCTTGAACCCGGGCGAGTTTGGGACCCATTCCTTTCGGATAGGGGCTGCTACAGAAGCTACAGCCAGGGGTCTGAATGTGGAACAAGTTAAACGGGTGGGGCGTTGGTCCTCCAATTGTTATAAAAGGTATGTGCGGTTGCACATGTTGTGAAGCTGTAACGATGTACTCACGCTTCTTGTTTTTGTTTGGTTTTCAGTTGCGCAAGCCTACGAGGCGGGGCGGACTTTGCAGTCGACCCAACACCGGGCCAGCGGTCAGACATCACCGGCTGTGAAAAAGGAGGTGTGGGTCGTGGGCCACTCATACGTGAGACGTGCCGCAGACGTATTCAAGGCAGGTGACATGATTCACGTAGCTGGGGAATACGGGTACAGTGTGTCCTTCTACGGAAGAGGCGGTCTCTGTATTGACCAGTTTCAATCATTTTTTGAGGGTTTGCTAGGGCGGACGAGGTCACCGCCGTCTGTAGTCATAGTACATCTTGGGGGTAATGATTTGGTCACCACTGGTAGACGACTTCTTCTTGAGGCGATGCTTTCCACTGTAAGTTGGTTAGCGAGGAGAGTTCCAGGGTGCACAATTGCGTGGTCCCATATGATCCCACGAAAAGTGTGGCGGGGGGCTATTTCGGTTCCTGCTTTAAATCATTCTGTTAGAAAGCTTAATAACAAAGTGAGTAGGTTGTTCCGTTCCAAGACACTGCATTCTATTTCGCATGGGTGTATTAATGATGACAGTATGTATTTGGGGGATGGAGTGCATTTGTCTCGGGTGGGGAATGAGTTACTCATAGGAGACTTCTTAGCATGGCTAAAAACGTTATACCATGACCTTTAGGTAGGAGTGTTGTGGGGGGTCCGGATAGCCGGTCAACTATCCGGCCTGTGGCGGTAAGGTCATGATCGGTGAGCACTAATTGGAAGATCCCTATTAGTGGGCGTCACCCAGCACGGATGGGAGCGCTCGGGGGAGGTGGCCATTGGCCCCTCAACGGGGAGGCGGTCCCTTCTAAGGATGGGTCGCCGAAAGAAAAGGAAAGGCGGTCAAGGCCCCTTCCTGGGTAGGAGGGGTTACAGCCCCCTCCTGGGGAATTTCCCGGGGCCAGGACGTCTGCGACGGCAGATGTGGTAAGTTGTGTGGGGTTTGGGGGGGGGTCTACGCTACCTTCTAGATACCTCACACGAGTCCTCGTACGACCTCTAAGTGGCGTCGAGTTTTATTGGGGCCCCCGTCAAGTCAAGGGAAATTGGTAATTGCACTTGAGGTAAGCCTCTGGGCCGCCCCTCACAAGTGAGGGCGATATTTCTGGGTTAGGGATCTTGACACCGGTTACGACCTTGCCGTTGGCCCTTAAACGTTAGGATGTACAATTTCAAAATTTCAAGTAAATGTTTTGTAGGATGTTAGTTCGGCTAGGAGAACCTTTGTATTAGAGAATCTGTTAAGGTTAGCCAAACATCGCAATGTGGTAATGAAATTGTACATAATATGAAACTGTTTATTTAATGTTTTAATTTTGTTTCATATTTTAATAAATACGGCCGGGAGGGTCACTCCCTCCCGTCTTCCAAAAACTTCAGAACTGTTTCCGGTTTCCCATCCTTGGGGATTGTGTTGAGAGGGGGTGGCGGGTATCTCAGCCATATGGAAAGGGGCGACCACTCGGTCCCCCCGAACGTATGGCGGAGTACCACGATCCCCCCGGGAAGCCATCTTGGGCGGGAGGCGAGTCTCGGCTGGTATGCCCGAAGCGGCGTAGCCGGGGCGCGCCTTTTCCCGCCCTAGAGTGGGTTGGCCTAGACACTGACGTGGCTGGCCACGCCCTTGGGGCAGGCAGGGGCGGGTTTACGCCCGCCCTGAAGACGGATAAAAGGAGAAGCAAGATCAGAAGGCATCCTCTTGTTCCTGTGCTCTGAAGCTGCACCTCCTCGCTGCACGTGAGCTCGAGACGGAACGAAGAGCCAATTTTGACCCACCCACCAGCCCCTGAGGACAGCAAGTGGTTTTTTGAATAAAGTTGATGGATAACTCTGATTTTCGTTTACAGGTTGTGGTATTATCGTGATGATTTTGAGTATGTAATAAAGAATGGTCGATTTGTGTTACGTTTCGCAAATAAAGAAATTCTGCTTTAGTGTTCATTGGTAAGCATGCTTTTAATAAAATTGTAGTTGCTACTGTCTTTTTTAGTTTAGTCATTTAGTTAGCATTGTCGTATTTATTTTGGTCGGGCGGTAAGGTCATGATCGGTGAGCACTAATTGGAAGATCCCTATGAGTGGGCGTCACCCAGCACGGATGGGAGCGCTCGGGGGAGGTGGCCATTGGCCCCTCAACGGGGAGGCGGTCCCTTCTAAGGATGGGTCGCCGAAAGAAAAGGAAAGGCGGTCAAGGCCCCTTCCTGGGTAGGAGGGGTTACAGCCCCCTCCTGGGGAATTTCCCGGGGCCAGGACGTCTGCGACGGCAGATGTGGTAAGTTGTGTGGGGTTTGGGGGGGGGTCTACGCTACCTTCTAGATACCTCACACGAGTCCTCGTACGACCTCTAAGTGGCGTCGAGTTTTATTGGGGCCCCCATCAAGTCAAGGGAAATTGGTAATTGCACTTGAGGTACGCCTCTGGGCCGCCCCTCACAAGTGAGGGCGATATTTCTGGGTTAGGGATCTTGACACCGGTTACGACCTTGCCGTTGGCCCTTAAACGTTAGGATGTACAATTTCAAAATTTCAAGTAAATGTTTTGTAGGATGTTAGTTCGGCTAGGAGAACCTTTGTATTAGAGAATCTGTTAAGGTTAGCCAAACATCGCAATGTGGTAATGAAATTGTACATAATATGAAACTGTTTATTTAATGTTTTAATTTTGTTTCATATTTTAATAAATACGGCCGGGAGGGTCACTCCCTCCCGTCTTCCAAAATCTTCAGAACTGTTTCCGGTTTCCCATCCTTGGGGATTGTGTTGAGAGGGGGTGGCGGGTATCTCAGCCATATTCGAAAGTACAGGCCAAAGGCAATGTAGCGCAGGTCAGATACAGTCCCAGATTAGTCCCACTGAAGACTTACCTTCTCAAGTTTTGCACCAAGTGTCCTGTTCATGTTGGAGAAGGTTGCGAGGAGCAAGGAGAACGTCGCAGGCTTTGATTGACGTGGCAGGGGGAACAACCTGGGCATCCCAGATGGGCAAGCTGGTGCTTCACATTGGCGGTCCTCTGTGGGTGATGAATGCTTCCTGTGCAAAGATAAGGGCTGGCGGTAGCTCGCGCAGTTTTTCAGTGCAATTGGCACGGTTGTGGTGAAAACAGGACAAAAGATTGATGTAAAGAGCCTGTGAGCCACACCAAGAGACCAGGACCTGAGAGGCACCACTTGAGGGTCATGAATGCACTGCTTCTTGCTCTAGGAGCTGGTTGGGAAGCCTTTCATGTCCCTAAGCCTCAGATCAGGAGGTCAGCAGACTACCCCTTTGAGTCACTCTGGTGTTCTGGGTTCAAGATGAAGTTACAGGTACAGTTCTGCTTCCTCAGACAAGAGGACAGCAGGTAGCAGGTTAGCACAGCACAGCAGCAGTTCCTTTAGAGCAGCAGTCCAGCAGACTGGCAGTCTTTGTAATAGCAATGCAGTCATTTTTCCTGGCAGAGTATCCACAGTCGAGAAGTGTACTGAAGAGTTGGTGTCTGAGGTCCAGTATTTTTACCCAGTTGTACCTTTGAAATAGTGGGGAGGCATCTAGACATATCCTTTTGAAGCCCTGAGGCACCGCGCCTTTCCTGTCCTGGCTCCAGACTAACTACAGGGGGTATGAAGCCCTGTATGTGGAGGCAGGATGCAGCCTATTCAGGCGCAAGTAGGGATGTGACTAGCTCCTTCCTCCCATCCTGCCAGTGATGGCTCCTCCAGGCACACCTAACTTCCCTATTGTGTATGGCAAAACTCAGCTCTTCGCTACACCCAGTCATGTGACCAGAGACAGGCTACAGGTCCTAAAAGGCTAAAGCAAGAAAATGTCAATGTTCTAAAAGCGGCATTTTCAGAATTGCAATTGAACATCCTACTTTACCATGAGTTGGGATTTTAAATTGTGATTTCAGAGACAGCAAACATGAACTTGTTATCTCTTCCAATTAGGAAATTACACTTATAAAAATGTTATGTAATGAGGCAACTCCTGTGTTACCCTATGGGAAAGTCTTGTAGAAATGAAAAACAAATGTAAGAGTTTTTCACTACAAGGACATTTAAAACTTAAAAAGTACATGTCCTACGTTTAAGATACATCGCACCGTGCCCTCTGGGCTGTCCAGGGCCTATATAAGGGTGGCACATGTATTAAAAATTGGGTCTGGCAAAATGTTTAAAAATGTCTTGTATATTTTTTTGTAATTTTCTATTGCAAATACAAAAGAATTGAATACACATTGTGTTTGAGTTTTGAAACAGCTTGTTTGAAGTGCATTTAAGACAAATAATCTTCTTCATTGAAACCCTAGTGGTTCTTTTCGTTGTGCACTCCGCTAGAGCATGTAATGTTCTTCATGCCCTTATTGGTAATTAATTCTTAGGGCAATAGGCAGATTCTGTAAACGAAGCAGCATGTATTGTGTCCTTTGACATACTAGCACAAATTTTGTTACACTCACAGCATCTAAGGTGTGCAGGTTGAGATATATTTTTGTAAAAGGTTTATTTTGCCAGGTCGAAATGGCAAATTAAAACTGCACACACAGGCTCTGCAATGGTAGGCATCAGACATGTGTACAGTGCTACTTAAGTGGGTGGCACACTCAGTGCTGCCGGCCCATTAGTAGCATTTAATTTACAGAACCCGGGTACAAGAAAGTTCCACTTTACTAGAGACTAATAAGCACATTAAATATGCCAATTGGGGATAAGTTAATATTATCAGGTCTAACACAAATCCACATAAAATACTAGTAAATGAGAGTCCAGGTGAGTTGCAGGGCACCAAAATTGCATTGTATGCAATTGCTCACACAGCTGCATGTCACTGTGTGAGTGTCATTAGAGACCTTTTGACCTGTCACCCAGGTAGTATCCATAATGCATATATGTCCCAGCAATGTGCACTTAATGACTAGCTTGGACGAGGAGAGCTTAGTCATGGGTGTTACATATTAAAAGAACTGTCCCGGTGTTACATATCATATAACATAGCAAACATGATGTTAGATGGAATTACTATTGTAAGTGAGGGTGCATATGCTTTTCAGCTCTAGCCATTCCTTCATCCACAGTCACCAGGGAATGAGGTAATATGTTACACACAGGCAAACAAGTTCTGTGACTGAACGTACCTTTGGCCAGCTTTGGTGCCTGCATGAGAACAGTGGTGCATTACACCAGACACTTTTTGTAAGATCATTACAGGCTGTGTGGTATTGAATAACACTGTACCAAGAAAAAAATTACAGTTGACCCAATGTATGATGATTGCCACATCAAGAGCCACACCCTCTCATCATACAAACCCAGATCAGGATAAGCCAAAGCAAAAACAGCAGGGCTTTCATCAACAACCATGTTATAATTCAATGTATTTGCTCAATTATTACTTATGTAATTATTCATTCAGCCTCTTCCTTCCTCTGCCTACACTTGCATTTTCAGTAATAGAGGTGGCCACAGTTCCATGCCCCTCTAAGACCTATCTTTTAGTATGACGTAAAGTAGATGTTTCGCGTAGAGAAAAATCGCTAACGCTGCAGTCCTCCTTGCTCTCTGCAACATTACCTTGCTCATTGACTAATCTGCACAGTTTGTTGTTCTTCCAGAGCAGATTTTACCTGTAATAGAACCATTGAAAAATCCCTACTGAAAAATCCCATCTCTATGTGCAAATTGACAGTATGGTGAGAGAGAACATCAAGGCACATATTACATTGGGTGCCTGCGTCCTGCAACCCCTCGATACTCAGGTATTACAGAAGGGACCTCAGACACTTGCACAGATTACGCTGGTACTACATGTAGTGCTGCTGTGATCTCAATGGGACATTCCATGACTTGCATGGGAGATTGACCCCAGGCAATTGAGGAAACAGTTTGCCTTTTCACCAGAGCCATATTACAGATGTGGCAGAGAGTCTCAAGACCTGCTGCACTGATTGTACACCACAAAGGGTTTTCATTTAGTCAGATCGCCTCTTGGAAGATGGAAAAGGCATCATAAGGACCGCCTTAGACATCCCTCTGCAGGTGGGTATATACCTGCCTGCAAAGGACTTGTGAATGGAGGCTAGATGGCCTCTTGCAAGTGAAAGACAGACCAGTGGCTTCAAACAACCGTTCCACCTTTCACTGATGTGCTGCCCCCAGATGGGATGCCAGTATGTGACTGTACTGCAGACAGTGTGTTAACTGCAATAGGGTATACTGTCACAATCTGTTCTGGGGCATCCATTTATTGTGTGCAGGTTGCTATATTTATGTAATGAAGGTCCAGTAGCTGTTGCAAGCGTATCAACAGATTTCTATTTCTATTTCTATTTCTATTTAAAATTATTTGTACAGCGCACGTACACCAGCGGTTTCATGTCGCTAAACTGACAGTGATCTGGGCAGAAACCAGGGGCAGAAATGGAACCAATAAATGAGAAAATGATGTATTAATTAAAGAATTTGGCAAAAAGATATGCCTTAGGCTGTTTCCGGAACAGCAGGTACGAAGTTGAAGCTCTGAGCTCTAAAGGCAGCGAGTTCCAGGAAGTCGGAGCGAGGGTCGCAAATTTTGAGCCTCCCCATTTCTTTCTTCGGAACCGCGGAACAGTGAGAAGGGATTGGGTAGATGACCTCAGTTCCCTGGAGGGAACATAGGGGATAATCTCTGATGAGATGAAAGCCGGCGCCGTGCCCAGTCGTGCTTGAAAGGTGATAGAAGCAAGCTTGAACTGGACACGGGCACAGACAGGAAGCCAATGTAAGGATTTTAGGAGGGGAGTAGTATGGAAGGATTTTGGGAGTTTGAACACCAGGCGCGCCGCCTGGTTTTGAATCTGCTGAAAAACGCCGAAGACTATATGCAGGAATACCTGCATATAGAGCGTTGACATAATCCAGGTGGGATACGACCATGGCAAGGGACCTTCCAAATTCATGCAATCTGGTAACAAGGTGTGTGTTTCAGCACTGTTAGTGTGTAGAGTCGTCAAGTACCTTTATTAGGTGGAGCTGATGACCACAGTGCAGAGCAAAAGTTGATGTCCCAAACAAAAAACCAATGCAGGTGGCCCAGTCATGCCTCTTCCTGGAGCTGATGGGAGATGAGCATGTTTGCCCTTAGCCTGCGCTTTGCCAGGATATCGTCCACGTGTAACCCACATCGTGGGGGGTGAGGCAGCACTTTTATCTCAATGTCAGGTTCATTGCCCTGTTACATGCCACACGGGGAGAGGCAGCGCTTTTTAGCGAGATGTCAGATGACTTCTTCCGTCAGAAGCTGCGGGCAATGAGATGCAGACAGATAGACCTAAGGACAGTTGGTCCAACCACGGTGGTGTAATCAAGAATGCTTGCTAGAAGAATGATACATACCCCTATGTGCAGGGAGAGGCAGTGCTTTTAGGTTGATGACTGGTGCCTCCTCCTGTCAGCAGCTGTGGGCAATGAGAAGCAGGCAAATGGACCCTGAGATGGTGAGTTCTTCTAGGGTGCTGTAATCAAGAATTCTGGCCAGAAGAAAGATATATCCCCTACTAACCATCACAATACTAAAAGTGGGATATATCATTCTTTTGGCTAGCACTCTTGATTACAGCGCCCTGGTGGGACTCGCAGTTCGAGGGTCCATATTGCCTGTCAGCCTGGCAATACAAACCTTTTCCCAAACTAAACGTTCCTTTTTAACACATATAAGTCACTCCTAGGGAAGGCCCTGAACAGGGCAGAGGTAAGGCTATTTAAAATGTTGTACATTTACTTTTAAGTTTTACAAAAATTCCTACATTTGTTTTTCAAGACCTGTCTCTCCCATGAGATAACATTGTAGTTACCTCATTGCATTTAATGAGCTGTAACTTCTAATGGGTAGCAGGTAGACAGGTTGAGGTTAGTGTCTACAGAATTGAAATTAAAAGCCCTCTTTAATGGAAGATCTTTGGTCACAATTCTGAAAATGCCACTTTTAGAAAGTTGGTCTTTTCTTTTCCCAACCATTTGGTGCCTGAAGTATTGTTCCTGGGCCACATGACTAGGTGCAGCTGGCAGTTGGTCGTTGTGTATTGCTCCAGACACTAGTCTATTGTGAACCCAGACAAGCTGGGTATGGGGCAGGGAGGAAAGGGATGCCTGACACCTCAGGGGAGTGGAAACCTCTAGAAGATTCTTCAACTTCAAAATGGGCACCAGATATAAATATGGACCCTTAGACCCAAGTCTTCAGTTCACTTCTGGACATGTGGACTCTGCCAGGAAGAAAGATACTGTGCTGCTGAAAAGACTGCCCAGAAGAGCTGAGACCCCACTGTGCTAACCTGCCCTCCTGCCTGGGTGAGGAGGACTGGACTGCAGCTTGAACACAGCACCCGAGTCACTACCAAGGGCTTGTTTGCTGGCCTCTTGATCAGAAGCCTCAGGGATAGAACAAGCTTCAACAACCTTAAACCCAGCACCTGAAATCTGCTTTCTCTCAGATCTGCCCTCCCAAGTGGTGCCACCCATCAGTGGGTTCGGCAGAACCGAAGAATCTCTTCCATGGTGCAGCGCATCACTTCTGCTGCTCAATGCATCGCTCCCGGACCTGACTCATTGCCTCTGCTGCATGGATTTCCCTGATGCAAGGATTTTCAACTGCCCATCGCAGTGCATCGAAACCGCCACTCAGAGACACATCTCCACGCAAGGACTTTGCCTCGCCTTATGCAGCCTATCGGAACCGCCACTGGTGAGCTATCCAATGTCCACAATTGACCTAAACATATCAGTGCTTGTGCTTGTCTGAGCATTATTCTGAACTGTGGGGTAAATAGATCGTAATTATGGTACCAGGTAAATATTGTCATCCTGGGCTATGCTGTTACCAAATATGGTGCATACCACCTACTCCCAGTTATGCAGGTCGAAATGAGACATAAATTGCAAGCTGGATGTTTTTGCACTAATTATTCAATGTTTTTACTTAGACACGTTTAACATATTCTGTCTATGGAAATGTGTCTTGGGAAAAGGACTGTAACAACTCCCTGGAATATTTATCCTATAAGACACTTGTCATGTACAGTAATTAACCCAAAATGCAGAATCCCAATTTGTATGGAAACACCACCTTTCAGACAAATCGAAATTTACCTCACTTATTAATATAAAGGGTTGAGAGCTTGTAGCGGTAAATTCCAACCTCTATGCAAAGATCAGTTTGTTCAGGGTTTAGTATGTGTGGCAAGTACTGCACTGCCAATATTTTCTCTTAACACATTTTGGCAGATTAAAATCGTGAAAAATGTATGAAGGTAGAAATATGTGGGAAACCCCTAATACATGCTGAATTCAGCGCGCTAACCTCTGATTCTGCAGTAATTCCCCATTTACACAAGACACCAGTATTTACCAAAGCAACTTAATACCTAATACAAGAGTATCTGTATTTACAATGTGCAATCAATGCCTCACCCAATCACAATCATGGCCCGGGCGCATAACATGATTCACTCAACAAAGAAGTAAGTTGTGGGTGACAAAATAATCAGGGACAGCCAACGTAAATACACCTCAAGGCACCACATGAACTCTGCTCGCCCTCTAAGCATGTTACAGAAATCAGGGCAATGAACCGCTAAACCCAGATCTGAGCATAAAAGGTACATTTCAATCGGATGCCTAACCTGCGGTAGAAATCCACTCCCAAAGCTAAGAAGAGATGGCAAAGGGAAAGATGAATTTGCAACGCACAGCTCCCAACGAGGACAAAATAACAAAAGCAGAGCGATTAAGAGGCAAGCCTACCTTTCTGGATTGTAAAAGAGATTTAGAGGTCCTCTGATAACAACCTTTACTAAAACCTTACCTAAATAGGCTTATATGGTACAAACATTATGTGGGATATGTGAAAACTACAAGGTTCTAATCATGCTCAGGGATTACTCGACAGAACAGAGGCATTTCTTCCCTTTTGGACCTGGGGATTATGGGAGAGAAGCATTCAATATCCTGCCTTTTAATTTCATGCATTTCTTATTTACTTTTAATGATGCTGTATATATTCATCATCCTGAAATATTAAAACAGTATGAAAAAAGTCATAAATTGGTAGAAAATTTAGAGAACGGGAATGCAACAGCACGCAAATCATACACTATCAAGTGCTTGATACACATTTAAAATTACTGCCTCATATGGCAAAGCCAAATTCCTGGCAGATTTCTGAAGCGCAAAGTCACAGTAAGAAGATCAGCAGAACAGACTGAAATAATAGAATATTCATCCCCCTAATCCATGTGCAATTCTTTAGGGCTTTTTTTCAACAATGCATACAGTATGAGGTCGGACTATATTCAGCTTTTAAATAAGTTGTACAAGCCTCTGATTTACTCTCCATTTCTGAGTAGAAAACAAAGAACATCCTGTCCGTAGACATTTTCATATTTATCATGCTTATAAAATAATGTCATTTCTGCTCTGCTGTTATAAGGGCCAGTGGTATATATGTGCTCGCAGGTCTCCGACACTTTTTTGTGAACCTTTTTGTATCTCACACTCTGTTCATGACATTTCAAACTTTTTTTTCTCTTCATTATGTCTTATTTTGTTTTTTAGTTACTTTATTTCGAAAATAGAACATACACACTTTAATTTGAAAGCCTTTTTTAATGAATTGTGTAAGCTAAATGTATGTTGTATTCCACATGCTCACTTCTGCATCGTATTCCTCACTTCCATATGAGTATTGGTGTACAAAATTGCCACATTTAGGGGCATATTTACAATAAATTGGCGAAGCGTGTCGTTAAGCCAAGAATGCAGGGCTGCACCATATTTACTAAAATATGCAGTTCTGCGTTTCCCCCTGCGCTGGGGCTAACTTATCTGCCTAGCGCTAACACAAGCACCCTTGCACCATAGTGCATGGGGCAGATTACCAATGGTGGGCGACACCACTCTGCATCACAGGCAGAAAGATGTAGCACTGGCCGGACGCTGTGGAGGGTGAGGCCAAACATGTGTGGCAGAAGTACTGCAAATTCACGCCAAGGGAGCCCCATTGCATCACCTGCATTCGGAAGTTCCCCAGTGGACTTGAAGGCGACTGCTGTACCCAGGCTTGTGAAATCACACCTGGCTGTGGCTCCTACTGGCTGAGTCACAGATTTTGAGAGATTACAGCGGATTGCACCACGTGGCACTGTCCAGGTGAGGAGAAGATGGGATGCAGAGTGGAGCAGGGCCAAAGGTCGAGTCAACCCCAGGTCTAGCACCTGTGGGTGACGCACCCCCAGTGACGCCTCATCCGCTATGGCAGAAGAGCGTTGCCTCACTGCTTTCAAGCAGTGCAAGAAGAGGAAACATAACATGATGATACCTTTCTGATGTACTCATGCTTTGTTTCCTTTGCGGAAGGGTGGGTGGGGCTGTTCTACTCACGTAGCAGGGTAGGGGCGGAGTGATATTCCCACTCAAGTGTGCTATGATTGTTTGGTCGGCCCTCTCAAGCCACCCAAAGCAGTCATACGCACATCCCTGTTCGAACTGCTGGCTGCATTACAGCCAGCGTGGAGAACATGCAGCGCTCAAGAACAATCACAACGCCGCATTGCAGCATTGGGATTGGCTTAGGGGAGGGAGCCTGGCTTCCTGCTTCCTGTTCCTGGAAGCAGACTCAGGAGGGCGGCAGCACAGATCAGCGGGACCCGGCCTCGAGGTAAGATTTTTAAAAACATATAATTATAACCCCTGCTCTCCCCAACATCCCTGCCCCCTCAAGTGTCCTTTCCCACATTTCCCACCTTCCAGCTGTCCGGTTCCCCCACATGACTATAAAATGGTGGCCGCTGTGCAGCCATGCGCAGCAGACATACCACTGGTGCTCCAAAGGCAAGCCCTTCTGTGTCCGTCTGCCCCTGGACCGTGCCCAACACCAAGGACCCTTCCTCTAGGACACTCCACTGCTATCACACAAGCACCCTCCTCACCAGCAAACCTGCATGCCACACCGCCTACCATCTAGCAACCAACCGACCAACTGCACAGCCGACCGGCTCAACTGCAACCTGCTCAACATGCGGTCCCTCCACAAACATGCAACAGAAATCTGGGATCTCCTTGATACCACCTCTTCAGACATCGCCTACTTCACGGAGAGCTGGACCAACCGCTGCTCTGACCGAACATGCCATCACCATCTACGACGGCTACAAATTCACCCCCACGGACCACCCAAGTGGCCAGGAGGAGGCATTACTATTGTCTAAAAAAGGAACAATCCGACTGACCATGCACTCTAATGACCTGATGGTGACCATGGAACACCTCCACTTCCAGATCTGGACCAACCCCAACACAACCCTCCACAGCACCCTCATCTACAAGCCCCCCAGACCATGAACCCCCATTCACCATTGTACCATCACACCCCACCCTCTTCCTTAAACCGACTACATCCTACTCAGAGACCTCAAGTTCTACCTGGACAACCTCAGTGACCAGAACATCACCCCCCTCCTGGGGAACCTCACTAACATCGATCTCAAGCAGCTAGTCACTGCACCAACCCACATAGCCTGACGCATGCTCAAGTCCATCTTCTCCACCAGCGGGAACTTCAACTACAGCCACACAACAGGACTCTTCTGTACCGACCATCATTGTTTACATCATGCCTTCACCACGCCCACCGTACACCATCGCCATCATTGCCCCCCATTGCAGCTGGATTGAGGCCACCAAAGAACTACCCATCAACTCCCTCAGCCCCGCCACTCTGCCAACGCCGCCAACACCCTGACATCCCTCTCCTCCAACTGCGACAACACCCTGGCACCCCTCAAGAAAAGACCAGGCAAACAACACTCCAAAGGCCAGCTGGTTCCCCCCTGCCCTCCACTTGTCCAGCACCACCTGCAGACATCTCGAGAAGGGATGGCGCCACAACAACAATCGACTCTGCAACACAGTCCCCATTGCACCATGGCGCAAGGGTGCCTGCAGTGTTGCATGGCAGCCTTTGTGCACCAACATAGGGGAAAAACAAAGGGAGACTTATTCATGAGCCCCTTCTGATAGTTTCACTCTGCTGGTGCGTAATTTTTTTGACGTACTTGCAGCGTGATTCTTGTGCTGCATTGCGCCGTATTTGTAAAGTGATGATTCTAGCCATGAGAGTGACCTTGTGAAGCCCTGTGACACATTATACCTGCATCAGGTATGATGTATGCAGGGTGGGCGTTCCCACTCAACAAAGCCTCATAGGAGTGGCGCAGTGAAATCCATCAGATTTCACGGCAACAATTGTAGAACGCCACTGCGTCAGTACTTTACGCCTGCCTCATGGCAGTTGCAAGGATGATGCAGTGCCACAGGGATAGGCTGGCCCCATGTATTGCTAGAGCTGCGTTATGCTTGTGACACACCTGAAGCAATGTGTAACTTTACAGTTGACAGATACTTCAGGATTCCAGACGTATTTGTCATTGATTGTGACATGGAGCACCGTACAGTAAATACAGCGCATCCATGGTGTCGCAAGAAGGGCGTAGTGAAAGTGTTGCAACACTGTTTTGTCGCAGCGATGCACCACTTTTTATAAAAGAGGCCAGGAATGCGCCCTATCTTATTGATGGTGCACACTCCTGCCCTTTAGTTTTGTTGCAGGGCAGTGCAGCAACATTCCTTGCAGCGCTGTTCAGCACCAAAATCTTCTGAAATGAGCCCCTAAGTGTTTGCACCATATTTAAGACCAGCTATTTTCTGGTCTTATAAAATTGCCTCTAACTGGAGTTAGAGGTAGTTTCTTTAGTTTTGCTCCATACCAGGAATTCCTTGTAAATATCGCAAAGTGGGCTAGCGGCAGTTTTTGCAAGGAAACACCTACCTTGCATCTAATTTTCGTTAAGTTCCGCTAACAGAAGTGGCGATCTTGAAAATTCAAGTTTAAGCTGGAAAAGTGCTGCTAACTGCAGTTAGTGGCAACTTGTAAATAAGGCGATAAAAAATAGCTGCCGTAACATCAAAAATTGACGCTACGGCAGCTTTAAGTTCTTGTACATAGGCAATTCAATCAATCAAACAGCATTTGCAAACGGCAACACTGTCTCACACCTAGAGGTATCTGGGTGCTGTGTCTCCATCAAAGAGCCAGGTCTTGAGTCTCTTTCCAAAGTCTGCCAGGGAGGTGGCTGTGTAAGGCGGGAAGGGAAAGTCATTTCAGGTCTTGGCTGCCAAGTAGGAAAAGGAAGGGCCACCGCTGCAGCTGCAATGGATGCAGGGGGTGTGTGTGCAAGTGAGCGAAGAGGAGTGCAGGTGTCTAGTGGGTTGGTCAGTTGATGGTTGTGGTAGGCAGGTCTAAGGTCATGGAGTGCTTTGTGGGTGTGCGTGAGGAACTTGAACTGGCATCTCTTCTGGATGGGGAGCCGGTGGAGCTCCCTCAGGTGGGGGGGAAATGTGGGTTTGTTTGGGGAGATCCAGGATGAGTCTGGCTGTAGTGTTCTTCTGAGGAGCAGGGTGGAGGTGCTGACGTAGAGGGCTTTGCCTAGTTGAGGCGGCTGGTGATGAGGCCCTGAGTGATGGTCTTTCTGGTGTTGGTTAGGATCCATCTGAAGATTTTGAGGATCATGCGAAGTGTGTGGAAGCAGGAGGAGGCGGCTGCGGTAACTTGTCCTTTCATGGTCAGTTGGCTGTCGAGGATGATGCCGAGGGTGAGAGCGTGCTGGGTGGGTGTGGGTCTGAGCTCTGCAGGTCACCAGCTGTGTCACATGTGGAGGTGTTCTTCTCTAAGATCAGTACTTCCATTTTGTCGGAGTTGAGTTGGAGGCAGTGTCTCTAATCTATTCAGCTACATTGGTCGTGGCTTTGCAGAAGATGGTTTTAGCATTCGAAGGGTCCTCGGTGAGCGAGAGGATCAGTTGACTATCATCTGCATAGGAGAATATGTTGAGCCCATGGGATCTGATGACATTTGTGAGGGAGGTCATGTAGATGTTGAACAGGGTGGGCTGAGGGATGATCCTTGTGGTACGCTGCATACAATGTCTTTGGGTGCAAAGGCGAAGGGAGGCAGTTGTGTGCTCTGGGTGCATTCTGTAAGGTAGGGGGTGATCCACTTGAGGGTGTCTTGCTGTATGCCTATGTTGTGAAGTCTGTTGATGAGGGTGTTGTGGAAGAATGTCTGGAACGCCACGGAGTGGTCTAGGAGGATCAGGGCCATGGTTTCTTCATGGTTGAGGAGTGTTCTGATGTCATCTGTGGCAGCAATCAGTGTGGTCTCAGTGTTGTGGTTGGCATATAATCCTGATTGAGAGGTGTCCAGTAGGTGGTTTTGTTCCAAGAAATTAGTAAACTGCTGGTTGATGGCTTCCTCAGGAACCTTGGCTGGGTAGGGGAGCAGGGAGATCGGGAGGGTTGCTCTGAAGATGGAGGTGTTGAGGATGCTAGTGAGTTGCGTGCTGATTGGGTTGGTTGCAAGGTTGTAAAGGTGGTGAGGGCAGGGGTCGGTGGTTGCCCCAGCATGAATGGAAGACATGATGGCTGAGGTGGTCAGGGGAGTGAGCAGTGCCCAGGTGGTGATGGTTTGGCTGATGTTTGTTGATGTCGTCATGCTTGAGGGTAGTGGGTTGGAGGCTGAAATTGTTGTAAATGCTGGTGATCTTGCTCTGGAATTATTAGTGTGAGAGGGTGTCACAGAGTTCTCGGGAAGGGTGGATGGAGTTCTGTGTGGCTCTTGGGTTGGAGAATTCTTTGACTATTTTGAAGAGTTCCTTTGTGTGATTGGCTGCAGAGTCGATGAAGGTGGTGATGGCTGCTTTCTTGGCTTCTTTGATGTGCTGTTGCTACGGACTATTTCGACAGTTGCTCTGTCAGTGGGGTTATTGGTGGCGTGCCATGGTTTCTCCAGTTAATGGCAGTTGCGCTTGGTGGTCCTGAGTTCTGGGGTGTATCACCTGGCGTATTTGGGGATCTTGTTGGACTCTGTTGCCGCTGTTGTTAATGCAGGCAGCAAAGTTATGAACGGCCTGGTTGTTGTCTGTTGAGGCCTCGGGTTTTGATGTGTTGAGAGCTTGTTTGGGTGACCTTGCTCCAGCTGCAGTGGGAGGAGATCTGATGCCTGGTAATGGAGTACTTGGTGTTGGTGATGAGAAAGTGTATGATGGAGTGGTCTGTCCTGGTGAGTTATGTGGTATGGGTGAATTTTATTCCGTCGTTGGAGGTGAAAATGTGGTTGAGTGTGTGTCTGGCTTTGTGCATGGGTTCAGTGACCAGTTGGGTGAGGCTGATGTGGTTCTTTAGGAGGGCGATGGATTTGACGTCGCTGGGGTCATTGATGTGGAAGTTGAGGTCAACTAGTAGGAGGTAGTGGTGAGAGTCGAATGCTAGGGGGCGATGAGGTTTGGGACAGCATCACATAATATTGCTTGGGATCCTTAGGGGTCTGTAGCAGAGTGTACCTCTTATTTTCAGTATGAAGTTGACAAGTTCCATGAGAGGTGTGCGGTCGTGGTTGGGGATTGGGATGGTGCATCAGATGGTTTCCTTGAAGATGATGGCAATGCCTTCGCCTTGTTTGTTGAGGCAGTCTCAGTGTATCATCTTGTAGCTTTCATGAGTAGCGGTGGTGATGTTGAGGTACAAGGAGGGGGTGAGCATCATTTCTGTGATGAAGGCAACATCTGTGGGGAGGGTGGTGATGGTGTCCTAGATTTCTGTGGTGTGTTTGCAGAGTAAGCGGGCATTCAGCTTGATACAATGGGGCAGGTGTGGGGTGTTCCTTGTCTTTCTGGAGGGAGTGGAGTGGTATCTTTATTAGCTTGTGTTGCAGGAAAATTGGCAGTGTCAACAGGTGAAGGGTCTTTTGGTGGATAGCCAGGAGGAGGAGATGGAGCTGATTCGGCATCCGTGGTCCAAGAATTCCTTAGTGGTGTACCGTTGAGTGGCAGGAGTTCCAGGGGTCCTAGCAGTGGGCGTTGTCCAACCGGCGATGCAGTGCTGGCAGGCCTGTTGCACGTGTCCGCTGCATGATCGTGAGGCGGCCTCCAATAGTGGACCTCGTGGGTGGGCCAAGTGCAGGCAACACATGGGCAGTAGGCTGCGCAGGGACAGTAGATAGCACAAGGACAATAGGCAGCACCATATACTAGGGACTGATAAGGGTACTCCAGTAACCAATCTGGGATGTACCTGAATACTGAACACAACAATTTAAGGAAGAAAGCAAAGAGACTGGGGTCTTGATTAGCAGGATCCCAGTCAGACTAGTCAAAAACAGCTTAGCAGCATGCATAAAGTTTGGGTAACCATGCAGAAGGATCCTACCTTCCTACAGTAGTGCAATCAGTTCTAAGTATTCTGTAGGTCCCTCTATGTCTGCCTAGTGTGTAGCGGCATATACTGTGCGGTAATAGGACATGGATTACGCAAGAATATCTAACAACCGGGTTTTCTCTTCAACTCCAACAGTCATTATTAGTGTTATATGATCCGCGGCCGATTTGGTTTTAAGTAGTCTAGCCCTGTGTATGCCCTGGTTTCTTGCCCCAGTATTCCCATGCCATGACATGCATCCCTTGGTATTTTAACCCTGTATATGCCTCATCATAAAACTTGCATAGTTTTAGCTGGATCTGCCTAAGCATCCCAGGAGCGGGATCCTTACTATTCTGAATCTCTAGTTGTTTCAATTTACCTTCTATACTATCAAGAGTGCTTCTAATTGATGTAATGCCATTTCCCTTCAGTATGCCTGCTCCTTGTATTACAGCTTTAAAAGCCTCCCTGGCTGTTCCGCATCCATGCTTTGGGTTCTTATTCATGTCAAAGTGCTGCACTATAGCCTGCAGTAGTGGCTCGTGGAAGGAGTGCTGCGGGCGCTGGGGTGGGGGAGTAGTAAATTATGACATACGTCCGAACAGAGTTAAGTAACTAAATATATAAATAAAACAAATTACATTGCGAGCGCTGCATCGCCATTTGGAGCCCAGTTCATAGTGAGAAATTTTGTATGCCCTGAAGTGCACCCCTGGCCGCTCTAGCAGAGCCCCTGTCACCATGCAACAGGGTGCAGGTCACACAGGGGCCACATTCAGGTGATCCCTGGGAGCCCAGTAGCAGCACCACTCATCAGTCCTCAATAGATTTACCTCCTATTCTCCCCAAAGACCCATCCAGAAAGCCTGTGTGCACGTGCTTACATACACATGACATGGACATCATTAAGGGATCACCAGTGGTTGCTGCTGCAACCCCTGGCCTGCCGCTTGCTACCCCTGGCACTGCTTTTGCGAACCCTGGTCTCAAAGGTGGCAAAATTAGTGTCTGGAACACAGGGCCACCTCTTCCTAATGGACTGTAGTTGGAGCTCCACTTGCCCGGTTTCTGTAAAAATATTTATTATATTATACAAATATTGAATGTTATGATCTACTATTAGAGTAATAATAAATGGAGTACATTAACTGGAATATGACCTTATCTGGAAGCTAAGGTAAGTAAAAAAAGCTGTTAACTGTATGTTGTAGGCATGCTTGTGGGTGAGTGTGTTTTTATGTGCGCAAGAGTGTATGATTTTGTGATTTTATGTCGACCTCTTCCGAGTTCTGAAATCATAAATAAAATTATCTTGAAATTAGTGTGTGAATGTGTTAGTATGTGTAAGCATGTGTGGTTGAGTCAAAGTAAAGATCAAACGGCGTGTGATGTCAGTTCCGCTACGCCAGGCATTTTGGTGACTTGACGTCCATGAACGTACATGCTTACACAAGCTACAACCACTCCTGAAAGGAATAAGCAGACATTTTAGACATGCTTTTCCGCTTCCCCTAATTCATCTCTATCCCAATGCATTGCATGTTTCATTCATGTTGCTCTCTAACTAAGGGATGCCCTAACTTATGCCGAGGCTCGTTTCTCATTGCTAGAGATAATTTCCCTCATCCTATTTTACATAGGCAGCTTCCATCCATCATCTTCACGCGGCGCTCTGACGCGTCTTCTCATAACGCCTTCAAATGGTTTCTCTCTGAGGCCAAATTAAAAAGCCATGCCGCGAGGAACTGGGGACTCAAACGCTGAGCCCCTGTAAGAGGCCGGCTGAAATACTTGAGCGTAATCTTCCAAAAGGATTGTGCCGCACACCAGACTTTTACATTTACCACTGGATATAAAGACGGTGTTGCTTTAGCAAAGGTGCCTTACAGGAGTTTCAGGAAGTTTGATATTTTTAAGGCTCTCTGTATATGTGACTTTCCAGTGATGTTGAAAACATTTGTATAGTATTGCTGATGTCTCTAGTCCTGACAAATGTTTCACTGTGTACTAGAAGCATAGTTAAAGGACAGTTTTTTTCTTGCAGGGTGCATTTGGAAATATCAAAACAATTTGTAGTTTATCCGCATGATCACACTTTAAAGACAAAACTCTGTGAGCACTTGATGACATAGGTAATAAATAGCTGGTGTGTGCTTGGAAAGGTATATCGCCTCTATTAGTGGTTTTAAGGTTATCACCAGGTTGCATGGGACTTAAGCTTAAGTTTCACACATAGCTAGCTTTCACTTTCTTTTAGTGTATCAACAAGATATTATAATGGTAAATAACAAGGACCCCCTGATTGTGGATCAATTTCCTGCGTCAGGGCAAGCAATATAATGACAAGTAACAATCCCAGGCAAACCAAAATTCCAAAGTGCAATGAAAACCAGCAAATTAAAAATGACACTTTACTAAAAAATGATTTTTATAAAAAATCATCAGACTATTTAACTGTCAGGTTCTGATTTGTCCTAGTGATATTTGTGGTAATAGGGCGAGCGAGTCAATCACTATGAAAACGCAAAAAATATTAGTATGGGGATTCCGCTGTTAACGGGGCTGGTCGGACATTCAATTGTGCAGCACTCTGGCTCTCGTTTTAAAAGAAGGGAACGAATCTCTAATAGGCCAAATAGACCTTTGGAGCTTTTATATATTGCCGAAATAACAAGGAACTGCACAGTGATGAATCGCGATCAGCCTCACTGTTGGCAATTTCAAAGCGTATCTTGAAGGGGCAATGATGGCCTCCTGGTGATTCCTCTTCTCTGGTCAGTGCCGGTTCGAAACAAATATCACTAAGACAAATCAGAACCTGACGGTGCAGTGCCGTAAACTCCATTTTCAGATTAATTATATGATGGTACTTTCCTGACGAAGACACTTGGGGGCTCATTAGGATGGCGGGCGAAACGGGACCGCCCGCCTTAAGGGCGGGGGTCCCGAAATGTGCATTAGGATGCGGCCGCCACAGTGGCGGGCGCAATCCCCATTTTAACATTGTGGTGTGCGGTGCTCACTGCACCGCCCGCCACAATCTTAAAATGAAATGCACGCATTTGCATATACGAAGCGACAGGCACCCGCGGTGCCTGCTGCTTGGTGTATGCAAATGCAGGGGGTACCACAGGAACACCCCCTTTGCAACTAACACCTTCACCGGGGGGGCCTGCAGGGGACCCCCAAAGCAAAGACCGCCTGCCTTTCCATGGTTTGCCTGGGGTTGTTACTTGTCATTATATCAACAAGATATTATGACAGTTGTGTTTTTTTGGTAATACTAATAAAAATACGACGTGCCAGAAAATGGTGTGTGCTGCTTGAATTTTAGGGCATGTAATAACTTATCATAAGGTGGATAATGCAACTTCTGGCAAAGGCACTTCATGTGTGATGAAATTCACACGTGGCAGTACTACATCACCCCAAGAGTGTCCAGTGAAGAAACAAAGACATCTGCATTAATAGGGTTTCTGTGAGTAGGACATAAACACTATAAAAATAATAATACATATAAGTAAACATAAATATTATTGTGGCAAAAGAAATAAACAATTCCCTGCTCTCCCAATCCCCTTCCTATCTTTAATGCAACTGGAACGAGTTAGTATGTTCACAATTCGCTGCCAGGGATAAAGGGCCCAGGAAAGGAACAACTGCATTCCTCCATTAATCAACAGCAGGTCACGAAAGAACAAATTGACCTGATCTCGCGCTCAATTTCGATGAATGTTTGTGGGTTATGTCATGGTATAGTAATGTTAATAAGGTTATGTATTAGGCACAAGGCATACCACCAATGAGGCTTGATGTGCCTGAAACACAAAACGCGCCAACACATCAAAGTCCAACTTTTAGTCAGAGGACATTAAACACTGTATTGGTTCTCCCCCTGCCAATGGGCCTTGGTCAGGTATAAGATCAGGGCATAGAAATCCGAAATGCAAGAGTCCCCACCAGAAAAGGCATGGCCTCCTCTTCTAACCGTTTACAAACAACCGATTACTTCAAAACAATAAATAACTCTGTGAAAAGTGCATAGCATTTCAACCTTTTAAAAGTAAATATAAAAAGCATGAAGCATGATACATAATGTCAACAGGTTTATTCTCCTCAGTAAAGGAAACCAACTGAGTGCCAGATCAGGAGGCATATGGTATCTCCTTAACATGTGCATGAGTGAAAGAGTTGCCTCCTTGTGCTCACGCTGCAGGGGTTTCAGACCCCAAAAAAGCCAAGTGAAATGGTGAAGATTGACAGACATGGAGGCAGAGACACAAAGGGATATAATACGATCTCTTCCTTTGTTCCTGCTCTCTGAGTCAATGAAGTATTGCTTGAAATGTTCAATGGAGATGGTCTCTGGTCAGATGCAATAAATGGAATGCCAAACTTAAAGTAGTGTTGGTCTTTGCCTATCTAGCTTACCAAATGTTCCTGTTTGCTCATCCAATCAATTCATGAAGATTTTGAAGAAGCATGTACATTCCCTAGAAGGACAGATGCACCTAGTCCATAGTTGTAGCAATCATTGCAACACAAGCCGTGTCCACTCTTGCAATGTCTTGTTTTTTAGCAAAACGTCCCACCCCATCCTCATCAGCACCGACTATCTCAGCAAAAGCAGGACATATTCATCCTCCATCGCCATTCTACTGATCACATGCATGACCACCTCATCGTCAATTACAAATATAACTTTCCTATTTAGTTCCTTTCAACATAGTCTCATGTCTAGAACTTGTAAGAGGGCAAAGCTATGACCCATTTGGCCTTATCGCTGCACTTTCCGTACACTCCAGAGAAGACTCCGGAGTCTGACACGTCGGAAACAAATTTCAACCATCCAAGACACTGGGTAATTTTGGAGCAACAAGTTCACTCCATTTAAGTTTTATAAGAAACTCACTTGCATCCATACGTCCTTCCTCTTTTACTGTGGCACCCAAACCGTATGGTGTGTTTATTTACCCCCCCACCTCCCCCTTCTCTCTTCTTGAGAACGAAAACTGCTTGAAAAAAACCCTTCCTGGTGCTACTATCATACAAGCAAAGTATAGGTGACATAACACTTGCTGAAACAACCTCCATTCACATTTCCCCTTGATGGTCACTTCTTATAACAAATTTGCCAAGGTGATCACTTTATCTACTGGCAGACGTGGCACCGCCCCTAAGGAATTATGTTCTATGCACATTTTATGGTTGTTCCTTCAGAATTTGCTTGTGGGAAAGGTTTGCCAGACTTCTCTGTCACCAGTTCCAGTGTCGCACTCACCTCCTACTCCTGCCCTAGCCACCATCAAGAAGTTATCGAGGTAGTGCAGTACCCGCTCAAACTTTGCTGTCTTTTTTCCTAACCAGTCCATGCATGAATTGAATTTCTCGAAGACGGAGCATACCATGTAGCAGCCTATGGGCACAGTCCTACAAATATAGCAGCATCCTTGAAATTGAATAGCTAGTAATGTATAGTCATTGGGGTGGACTGACAAAGATCAGAAGTTAAATAGCCAGAATAACACTGGCGTAAGTCACTGAACAGCCCTTGTGGTCCATGACGTCATTTATGAAATTGCTCTCTAATCATCAGAGATGCTGGAGCAACCAGAATTCGCCTACAGCTTCCTTCAGCACTCTCCTCAGTGATAAAAATATCAAATCCGTTATAAACTGGGTTTCCTGAATAGGCCCATTATTCTGCCACCTTTGACCTCCTTTATCAACTTCTCTTTAATCACTTGGAGGTTGTCTTTGCATTCGCTAAGGTTGTCCGCCCATGTTCCCTCTCAGGGTCTCTTGTAACCCTATTTGCGTTTGATCTCCCTGTGTAACCATATAAATATATCCTTGTCTTCATTTGCCCAAATCCTTTCCCTGGTACTCTATAATGGATGCCCTCTGTGCACCTCTCCCATGTTTGGCAACTTTGCTTGCCCTTCTTACTCTTCTCCCTTCATACTGTCGGCATCTTCTTTGCTCATGCTTGTTTCTACTCCCTTACCTGTCCCTTTCTCTACAACTGTTTATATCACTGCTAAATCTGTCAAATTCTTTCCCATGCCCTCCTCTGCCTCATCCCACTCTCTTTCATTGTGCCTGTTTTCACAACATCTGCAGTCACCATGCCGTTAATCTGTGACTCAGTACATGCGGGGTGAGTCTCTGATGCAGGAGCTTCTCCGAGATTTCCTACCCGTCCCTCTGTCCGCTGTCCATCTATCCATTTCCCCATCACCCCTATGGTATTCACACTTTCAACAAATATCCTTACTCATCTCTCTTTGTGCTCTCTATTACCCCACACATCAGTCCAACTCTCTATACTCACACTCTTATTCACCCCTGTACCTCAGTCAACTCTACAATCTCCTAGCAAATTGTCTCCCTCTGCTCCTCCTTCCTGCTATCCTTCAGACTAATACCACTTTTTATGATATGTCCATCATCTGCTGGGGCCTGGGTTATGTCCCTCACAGGTTCTATGGTCAGCTGCGACCTTCTATCATTAACTTCAGGTCTTCTAAGCTGTACTTTCTCACTATCATCTCCCCTTTGCATTTGGCCACAACCATGAGTGCCCCTTCTCTCCCTTGGGTGACTATTTCAATGTCTTCCCACTCTTCGCTAATGATACTCTGTTCTTCTATCCTTACTTATTCCTCTCCCATCACACACACTTGCTGGCACCAGGCATGTTACCTTGGCCCTATCTCTGTCCCACCACCACCACTATAGATCCAGGAGCAATCCTACGCTTTACTGCCTTGGTGGCACATCTTCCCTTACCATCCTCTTCCTCCTCATATGACCTTCCCATTGCTCGAGAAGCCCCTCTTCTTTGCAAGGTGGATACTGTCCTATCCACAGTGTCTCCTCGTCTAGCAGTGTCCCATGTGTGATGCTGTCCTAAGTTCCCACTTTCAGTGAGGGAGGCTGCTTGCCTCCTAGGATCGGGATCTACGGCTGTGAACACATTCACTGGGGTCCAGCGAGACCCTTCTTCCTTCATCATCCCGAGTGGGCTGTAGCCAGTTGCACGACACCTACCCAGACCTTGCATCTCCCACACTCGCCTGGTCATTTTTTATCCAGTTCACCCTGCTGTGTGCCTGCCTTGTGGTCTCCCACTTCCCTACATCTCCTGGGCCTCTCCTATGGAAAAGACGGGAGGGCTTGCCTCCATCTGGTGCAGTGCATTGTGTGGGCCTGACAGCCCCTTGCCCTCTGGTTCGCAACCACTCTTGTTCGCCCCTCACTGGTTGTAGTGCCACTTGCCTGTCCCCTTGAGCCCTTTTGTGCTGTCCTGGAAGATCACCCAACACCAAAGGGAGTACCTCCCAATGCTGATTCACCTGCACACTTGCCCCTCCCCTGAACAACTGCCCCCTGTACTTCCACTGGGTAGACTTTACTGTCTTCTCCTCCAGAAGGCTTTGTCCCTCCTGTTACACTCTGACAGGTTGTGCCTGCTGAGCAGTCTTTCCTTAGGTGGCCTCCCACTGCTCTGTTTCCTTTTTCCCAATAGGGGCCGTTCAACTGCCCTCCTCTTTTTCTGTGACAATTATTGCATTAACTCCACCTTCTCCAGAAAAGCAGCAAATAACATAAACATGTGCATTTTTAAAGCACACATTCACCCAGAAGGGTATCTTGGCACTGAAAAACAGATATACTGAATGATGAAAGGCTGAATGAACCTGCTGGGATTTGAACTGTGACCATGAACTTTTGCTTATAATATGTCTAGGGTAAGGAAGTGCAAAATTCTTGTAATTTGTTTTTGCATGATTCCACAAACGTTTAGAAAGGTTTTGTGAAATAATTTGAAACTTGCCATTTGGCTCTGTAATTTAGTATGAAATGCAATTTTGATACACGGATACGTTATGTGCAAAAAAGCAAAAAAAATAATAACACAAAAAACAACAGCTGCTAATCTTCTGCCGTTAATGTTATTTCTGTGCGCTCACAGTCATTTTTACAGTGAAAGGTGCAGTTCCAGTAAATTTTTACCAAGAATGGCTGCTAATTGGGGGATGTTCACGTAACAAGAGTAATGAGAAATTACGCTAACTAGCCTAATTACACCGGCTTAATACATATTTGGTGAGTGGGCGGTGGCAGAGCCCGTAAACTGCTGGCACTTTGCATGACATCTGTAGTATCTAGCATTTTAATCTAATCTGTATTTTAAAATAAAGGAAAAACGTACCTGGGGGTTTTAAATTAAGGAAACCTACGTGGGGGCTTTAGTTTGCTGCTCCTCCCGTTTGTCTTGAGGTTGGGGGCTCCACTGCTTACTCCGTGCTTGTGCTTATTAAGCATGGGTGAATTTTGCGAATTCACGATCCGCGAATTTGCGGATTTGCGAATTCGCGATCCGCAAAATTCACGAATTTGTGCGAATTTGCAGATTTTTGTTTTTTTTGCGTGTTCGCAGGGTTTTTTGCCTGTTTGCGGGGTTTTTTGCGGGTTCGCGTGGATTTTTGCGTCTTCGCGAGCCGCTTGCATAGCGAAGTTACCCATGCAGTCGTTTATGGGAGAGGGAGAGAAAGATAGATAGATAGATAGATAGATAGATAGATAGATAGATAGATAGATAGATAGATAAAGAGAGGGAAAGAGAGAGGGAGAGAGAGAACGAGAGAAAGAAAGAGAGGCCGGATCTCTGAAGGGCCAGATTCCTGAGTTGCCCCTACAGAACATACAGCTTTTTATTTTTAGCAAAATGCATATGAAAATTGTGCTGTAAAGGTCTCTTTTAGTTTAACCCCTCCTGACAACTCAAAATGGGTGTATTTGCCATCCTCTCCCTTCTTCCTGTTTTTTATATCTGTAAGTGCTTCCTGATGAGGTTTAATTCCTTGGACAGGTGCCTCGCAGAGCAGGGTCAGAGAATAGTTGCAAGTAGGCAACGAGGCGCCAGGAAGCAATTAGCAGCAGGTGTCCAAGTTTAAGTTAATTTGTTTGTAACCCTTTTGTAAAAGGTTACAAAGAAATTAGGTTCAACTTTTGCACCTACTGCTGTAACCCTTGCTTGGCTGAAAATTCGTCCCCGCTGATTTGCGGATTTTACCGCCATTTCGCGCGATTCGCAGATTGCGAAATCGCGGAAAATCCGCAAATTCGCCCGCGAAACAGATTTCACGCCCACCCTTAGTGCTTATTCTTCCCTCCTTCCCGCCCCGGTCCGATGCGGCGATTAGCGCCGTTGAGCGGAGGGCGAGGAAGGGAGAGCCAAGACACTTCCGGTGAGCCGGTTAGCGGTCTAGTGGTTGGAGGAGAGCAAGGATAAAGGTCACATGCAAAAGCAGCCGTGCAGCGGACGCGCCGAAGGCCTGCCAAAGGCAAGCCCGTCTGCGCCCATCTGCGGCCGTTTGGGGACCAGGGCCAGAATCCAGTTGAACTCGGTACAACTGCATGAGATGTCCCCTAGCATAGCTAGTGCATGTAGACACAGCATGACGGCTAATCAGGATGGCAGTTGCCAGCACTGCCTGTTTAGCTATAATACTGTTAGAACGCTGCAGCCTGGTAGTTTAGGACTGCACTGCGGTCTGCTGAATTGCAGATCTCTGAGCAAGCACAAATTGGACATCTTTGACCTTCTCACTGATGGGCGGTTTGATCTTCTGTTCCTCACGGGGATGTGGCTAGACTCTGACTCTGAGCCTGACATCCTGGAGGCATTATCTTGTGTTTACATGCTAACTAGGATTGATAGGGCAATGGGTAGAGGAGGAGGGATAGCCATCATTTTTAAACACCCGCTCCCATGCTCTCTTGAATCCATCACAACACGGACACTGAGGTGGGGTCATTTACGATTAGGGTCAGTCCTAACTTTACAGTGAGGGGGGTTTTCGTTTATAGACCACCTGGCTCGCAAACTCGGTTTGTGCCCAGTCTGCTGTAGGACATTACTCACCTAGCCTTAAGAAATAATACATTTCTGTTGCTGGGTGACCTCAATTTCCATCTAGAGGGGGCTGCTGACCTTTACCAGGAACTTCAGACGCTACAGCTAAGCCTGAATTCTCATACTCCAACCCATCAGCTTGGCCACCTATTGGACCCTGTGTTTGTCAATTGGGAGGGTGTAGAGGTTAACACCTCCCTCCCCGTCCCTTGGTCAAACCACTTTTTGGTCCCTTTTATGGTGAAGATCACAGAACCTAGAGTCCATAATCAACCCGCGCTGAACCGCCCGTGTCGTAAATGGGCAGGTTTCTCACGAAACGGTTTTAACAAGGCCCTGACCCTAGGTGGGTTCCCAGGGGGCACTGACATTGAAAATGCTTGCCTCAATTTGGAGAGGCGTATAACAGAAGCGCTGGATAGTGTGGCCCCGGTGTTACCTAACAAAATCCCGGGTAGGGCACAGAAATCAGTTCCCTGGTTTTACTCTGATCTTCATCTGGCTAAAACAGAATGTAAGCTGTGTGAAAGGCAATGGAGAAAGGCCTTTACAAGTCAAGCTAAATTGGAATATTTTGATAAATGTCAAAAGTATCATGGGCTCATCAGACGGGCCAAGGCCGCGTATTATGTGGACAGAATAGGAGCAGCAGGAAATTCCACCAAAGAAGTATTTAAGATCTACAAGGGGATCTCGTCCTTGGCAGCATCAGTCGCTCCAAGGAAGGGTTTGGTATAATTATGTAACCGTATTGCAGTCTTTTTCTCGGAGAAGGTGGAGAAAATCTATTCCTCCGTTCCTGGGACTGCAAAGATGGCTGCAGATTTTGTGGAGCAGACTGGAGGAGTCGGAGATAGCAGGTTGTTAGATAGTTTCACCATCACTCCCCCCAAACTGCTTAGCAGGATTTGTCTAAGCATTAAGTCTGGCTCGCCCAGAGACCCTGCTTCACCCAAACTGCTTGGCGAAAGTATTGCCATCCTTGAGCCTTACATAAGATATCTCTTGGAGGTATCTTTTAGAACACATACAGTGCCTGACAGTTGGAAAAAAATGCAATTGTTCTTCCTCTTCAGAAGAAACCTAATATCAGCCCTGATAAGCTTGACAATTTACAACCTATCGCGCTTTGGCCGTATTTAGCTAAAGTGGCAGAAATGGTGGTAAACCAACAGCTTATGGCCCATGTGGATGCAGCGGGTCTCCTGCATCCCTCTCAATTTGATTTCCGGGCTCTACATTCTACTGAGTCCGCCTTACTTATGGCCACGGAGGCTATCAGACAGGGAGCGGATGATGGGCAAACAATGGCTCTAATTCACGTGGACCTGAGCGCCGCCTTTGAAACTGTGGCTCATTACACCTTGCTACAGTGTCTGAATAAGGGCGGTGTCTCAGGACCGGCTCTAAAATGGCTGCAATCCTTTTTGGGAGAACGCAGCTTTCAGGTCAGACAAGGAGCCCACTATTCCAAGTCCATTAAATTGAAACAGGGTGTGCCACAGGACTTGGCCCTGAGCCCCACCCAATTTAATCTTTACGTCTCCTTTCTGGTGGAAATAGCGGAGAGCTTTGGAATCAGGGTCATATCATACGCTGACAATATCCAGCTGTTGATCTCCCTATCTCAGGTTCGGGTTTCGGCAGCTTCCAATTTCAGGGCCTGCATGCAGGAGCTTGCCTCCTGGATGGCAAACAACTGCTTGAAACTTAATGGAGCTAAAACCGAGGTGCTTGTGGTAGGAGGTGGTCCGTCAGTGTGGTCGTCAGCGTGGTGGCCGTCAAGCCTGGGCCCCACTCCTATACCGTGCACCCAGGTTAAGAACCTGGGTGTATGTATGGATTCTAATCTGACCTTTGAAACGCACACTCAACGTATAGTGGGGGCGTGCTTTGGAGTCCTTAAGGGCCTACGGAAAACCATGGATCTTCTCCCCATAGAGTCCAGGAAGAAGCTGGTGCACGCTCTTGTTACTTCCCGCCTGGACTATGGCAACATACTCTATCTGGGTGCCACTGCTAAATGCCTAAACAGACTCCAGGTGTTACAGAATGCAGTGGCACAGCTGGTCCTGATGTAACCTAGGACGGCTGCCTCTAAAAATGCCTTAAACGCCCTCCACTGGCTTCCTATTAGGAAGAGAGTGATGTTAAGACTCTCTGCACATGTCATCGCGTTATTCAGGAAACTGGCCCTGTGTATTTGCGGACTCTCCTGGCCCCTTATACGCCCGCACGGCCTCTTAGATCGAGCGGGACTGGCCTGCTGTCAGTCCCGAAGATTAAGAAGGCCAGGATGGGTGGCAGGTCCTTTCGACTCTTGGCAGCCCAGAGTTGGAATTAACTCCCTCTGAACCTCCGGTTGGAGCCATCTGAGATGAAGTTTAGGAAGGATCTCAAAACTTCTCTTGCTAAAGCTGTGCTCTGTTTCCGTCCTAGGTTGTGCGACTCTGCCTCTTCCACTTTCCTAGCGCTGGGACACGCCGCTGGCATAACCAGGCGCTTTATAAAACTCCTATTATTATTATTATTATTATATTTCACCTAGAACCCTTCTAGGGATGCTAATAAAATAATTGTTATAATTTATCTTTTCGGATGTGATCCGTTTTGCTGTATGCTATCACTATGTTCCAGATGTCCTGCAGAGTAAAAGTGAAACTTCCAGTGGGATCAGAAGCAGGTATGAGCGAATCACTTTGATGAAAAACCAAACATTCTGAACTCCTTGGGCCTTATTTATGAAGATCTTGCGCCGCCGGCGCGTTACTTTTAAAATGGGAAAAAGTGACCTACTAGTGGCGCAAGGCCTTCATAAATGAGGCCCCTTGAGTTTTGTGACCTGTTGAGAACTGCCTTATTTCAGTAGTTTACTTGCCTGCCTGATAAATGGTGCATTGGAAGATCATTAAAATACATGGAAAAATGTCATAACTGTTGTAGGAAACAATATGACAATAACAGTGCGCATTGCATTTGGTTTGTGAGTGATGCTTTGCATGGCCATTGTGTCAGTTACGGATTCTGATCCTAACAATAAATTGTGATTTACAGTGGTTTTTCAGTTTTAATTTGCGCTCATACCTATACTCAGACAGTGTTTTTAAGTGAGTTACTGAGATTAAAAAAAAATATGTTGCGATGTTGTAACAAAGAGAACAATAATTTCACCTTAACCTCTGTTTTATAGTGAGGATCTGTTTTTTTTGTTTAGTATATTACATATCCAAGAGCTCCCTGGACCCTCCTCCTCATGCGGTCAATGCTTGCTGCACACAGCCTTTGGCTGTGTGCAGCAGGATTTAGCCACAGTCTCGGAAGCCTGGCCCTGGCCCAACACTCTGCAGGCGGTCAACCCCTACTGCGCAGGCCTTCTGCTGTGAGCAGAGGAGCTGGGCACAGGACACACCCCTCCCACCACAGAACAAATCTTCCTGTATCTGTCCTGATTCTGCATCCAGTCTTTCATAGGCAGCCAACTCACACTATGGAAGCCTTGGGCTGAGAGCAACTGAGATGGACGCAGGGATCCCTGCACCCAACCCACCACAGAGCAAATCTTTCTGAGGGAATTAATATGGGAAATTGCTCTTTTGGGACCCCTTCTTTCTTAGCCTTAGCTTGACAGATCTGCATGAAACTTGTCCTAAAGGACTGAAAGAGAATGTGCTTATTTTTTGATGAAGTTGTGTGCAGGTTTGTTGAGTTGCGCCAAAGTTATTAAGAAAACAAAATATGCCTTTCCTACAGAAACTCTGGCTCAACCCTTCAACCATAACTACAGTGGCACTATCGGAGTGATGGTTGAAGGGTTGAGCCGGAATTTCTATGGGAAAGGCATATTTTTGTTTTCTTAATACATTCTCTGGGCACTGATGGTGTCATGAGTTCTTTATTTTTTTTATACTTTTGTTTACATTTTTAATTAGTAATTGGATGCAACTTTGGATCTGCTGTTCTAATATGTAGTTTTCATCTAGCACGGACTAACTAGATTCCTTAAGTTAATTCTTTTGCCATACAGAGACTTGGGTTGAATTTATCTTTTCAAAATGTTGTAATGTATATCCATTGTAAAACAACCTAATAAAATATTACCTCTGCTTACGTTTTTTTATGTGCAGGTCTTCGGCACATACTATGTTATAGAAATTCTCCGCAACATTTATAGATTTAGAATGTAATTACAAACGTTTTTCTTGGCTCCCAAGGTAATTACATTGTAACTTATTCCTTAAAAATCACTGTTCGGTTGCTGTGGAGCACAGAGTATGTCTGCTTTCAGGTAGGCTGAGTTAGTTGTTTACCTTCTGGTTCAGGTCGCTTATGTTTTAGCGTGTCTTATTTTTTCTCAATTTTCCATAATGTCCACTACGTATGACCTGTGCATGAGATTCCCTCACTTCAGCTGTATGGTTCTGTACTTCCTCTTGTTTCTGCAACTCCCTCTGTCAGTGTGAAGTATGCAGGAGTGTGCTTTTTTATGCTGATACAGTAGTATGCATCTTCTAGGGCGTGTTTCTTTTCTCTCTTGGCACACAAAGCTGGTAGGGGTACTCATTGTCGTGTCTTCCTCGTAATAACGACAGACTACTTCTTTATGTATCTAAGAGCTTTATTCAACATGCGCTTTCAGGTCCCTGTCCCTACTCTAACTGACCAGCCCATCCCCTGGATCCTCCTCTTCCCCCAGCCCACTAACTCCGCCCACCCAGCTACTAGAACGTTTACAATACCACACTCATGTATTCTGTACGTTTGAGCTCATATGCGAACAAGTATATATGATGTCATGTGAGGTACCTCATTGATTGCACACGTTTGCTCATAATTGTTTACTTGTTCTTCTTGACCTATGGAACATCCTTGATTCAATCAATGACAATACGCTTCAGGAAACCTTGGAACAGTTGCTGGGAATCGGTATTTCAGTCCTGAGGTGGTTTGAATGTTACCACGCCAATCACTCACTCCAAATAAAGTTGAGCAAATTCCTTTTGCAACTTGCCCACTTCAACAAGGAGTCTGCCAAGAATCTGTATTCTGCTCAGCGCTCTTAAATGTGCATATGGTATGTTTCAGCTCCCTACTTAGGAAGTCAACCTTTTCCTACCACATCTGTGCTAATAACGCTCAGCTTAATTAAAAAGTAAATTTTCAAGATGACATTGTAGCCTCGGCTAAAATTTAAATCACACCGTTATAATTCGAGTAATTTTGAGAAATTTCTATTATTTTTTTTTTTTTTTTTTTAAAAACGAAACTACACCATTACGTAAAAACTGAAAATTACAATCTGTTAGTAGTAAAATATTACAACTAGCATATAAATGAGAATGTCTTGAACATGAAGAGCTGTTGCTCTTATATGTTTTTTCACACTATATTTTTACCAGAAATGTATCTTTGCGAAAGAAATGAGCGTGAGGACGCATTTTGTCCTAAAATATAGTGCTAAAAGATAGATTTGGATTTCAAATAATTTTGAGTAATTTTCCTGAAGTTTCACTTAATTTTGCGAAAGCGAATTGTGTGAATTACACACACCTCCAACCTAAAATGCTCCAAGCCTAGTTAGATACACCAAACCTGATCAGTTACAGGCTTTTCATCATTGAAAGTGCTCAATCCTTAAGTTTACACTTGATAAAAGCCTTAATATGCATTCCAAATCAACCCACCAGCAAAAGGAGTGCCCCCCTAAATCAAGCTCCAACAAGGAATTAAGGGCCTCATTTAGAGTTTGGTCACAATGTGATGGTCATTCTGTCTTATTTATTACAAGTACATTATATTCTATTGCACATGTAATAAGGTGGACGGGGCATCTGTCCCATTTGTGATGGAGTACCCATCTGCCAAACTCTAAATCAGTCCTAAATTATTTTTTCCCTGCGGAGCACTTTAAAGCTGTCGTGCTATTGCAAGTCCTTTCAAGAATGGAAACCAGAATCTCCCTTCTGGCACACATTCAAAAGCTCACCTAGATTCCTCAATTGCAGCCCTGAGTGCCCCTGCCCATGTCAAATGATGCCAGGAAATCTAACCATATTAACCTTATTCTGTTTGTGTTCAACTGACACCCCATAGAGATGAGAGATCCTTTAAGACTGTCAATAAGTCAGTTCATAAATACTTGGCTAAATATCTAGCCAACAAACTGACCTTCTCAGCGGATCATGAGCTTTCCAATTTGCAGACTCTTCAATTCTCAAAATACTAGGCATCAAGAAACTCTTAAAGCCTTAAGAGCCAGCACCCAGGAAAACCTACCGACCCCATGCATTTATAAATATTAGCCACAGGGATGATCCCAGGGTGGCGTGGCGTGGCTTATATAGTTCCCACTAGGCATTACACAAAATTAGGCATGTGCAAAATGAGGGTAATTTGTAGG
This sequence comes from Lissotriton vulgaris, assembly GCF_964263255.1. Classification (NCBI taxonomy): domain Eukaryota; kingdom Metazoa; phylum Chordata; class Amphibia; order Caudata; family Salamandridae; genus Lissotriton; species Lissotriton vulgaris. The sequence goes on from NC_141694.1 coordinate 1,696,601,999, forward strand.
GGTGGGCGCCCGTGGAATTGGCAGAATTTGGCAACTCTGCATTACTCTCCCATTTGTCTATTTTTTAATTCTTCTCCCAACTTGTCGATTTTGTGTTTGCCCCTCCCATTGAGCGTTGCTTTTATACTATCACTTCTGATTAGCTGACTTCTATGCTTCCACTGCTTGCTTTTCAAGGACTATGTTTTTCTTTTCTAATATGCAGTCCATGAGAGTGCATGTTTTTTCCAGCAGCCTCCCTGGTGTACTTCTTTTCCCGTGCACTTTGTGTTGCTCTCTGTCGTCTACATGCTTCTCCCATCCCTCTCCATGAAGCCCTGCCCCATTTGTACTCCCTGTGCTGCTCTTTCAAACATGTGCTTCTTCCCTGTCTGGCTCCCTGCTGCTCTCTTGCCCGTTGCTTCTCCTCCCTGCCTATGCCCTCTGTGTTGCTTCTCTCCACACATGCCCTACTCTCTCACCGGTTGCCGGTTACTTCTCTATGAAATGCCCTGTTGCCCAATGTACTTCTTTCAATCCGCTCCATGTTTTTAACTCTTTCATCGCTTCTCCTCCCATCTGTGCCCTCTTTGTTGCTTTAGCCCATGTTGCCTCCACCCCAACCGCGTCAAAACAGAAAATAAAGCGCCTGCATGATTTTGTAGGTGTGCGCATGCATAATGGCACTTGCAGCACGTCAAAGGCTTTTAATTTTCTTCTTTAGTCATGCTTTACAGCATCACAGATGCTGTGCAGCATGGCACAAAAACATTGGCAAAGTCAACAGTTCCCGAAGGCATGACCTATTGGTTTGCCAACACTTGCGCACGCTTCTCCCAAAGTGTTTTTGTTTGCAATTTTCTCCTGCAGAGAGCCAAACAAAACCTGGAGTGCTGGTCTCATTATCTGCTGATACAAGGAGTGCTACTTGGTATGTTATGTTAAGTTACGACATTGCAGCCTGCAAATGTTTATGGTTTCTACATTAGCTGTAACAGAGCCCCACACTGACCAAATAGGAGTCACAAAGGTAAACAGGTTCACTAAGAGTAACTTTGGGTCATCTTATTTGCTTTGACCTGAGCAGCAAGGCCATCATGAGAGAACATTTTGGGGTTTTACATGTCGACTACAAGGTTGCAAAAAAAGTATAAAAAGAGTAAGGTATGTAGAAGGTATAAAATGTAAGAAGAAATACCCATAGGAAGTGGGAAATATCTTCCAAAAGGTACAATCCAAACAGCCTTAACATTAAATGCATTCATTGAAGGACAGCAGCTCAGCAACAATATTAACTAGAGTGAGTTCATTGGGCTCAGTAAAGATGACATTAAGTCAATGTCCTCTCTGACTTCAATAAACTGGGAATTCTAAAATGAGCAGGTTCACCTTGTCCCCAAATCATTTTAATGTATCCACACTCCGTTCGGACCTCATGTTCGGCCTGGGGATGCGTGCTGCTTCCCCTACCACCATCCAGCCGTCTACCCCTTTGGACATCTCCAACTCGGGGATCCCGCCAGACCCAAGACCACCACCCTTGAGTGCAACACCACCTGAACACCTGGCTGAACGATGGCAAGAATTTCCTGCTCTGTAAATATGTAATATATAATTGTCTAAGCCTAATCGCTGTTAAATGTAATCCTGAGTGAATTTGCAATTTGTATATATATAACTCAGTATGTAATATACCTTTGTATTCACTACCATTCCTATGTGATTTTAGATTTTATCTGTTTGTATCTCTTCCTTGAGTGACTTTACAACTTGCACATTTGACATTTATTTCTGTTTGTATCTCTTATGTAACTCATGTAATACAAAGTACTTATGTAAGGCAACTGGTTCTTTTGTAAAGCGCTCTGACACCTTCGGGTAATGTTCGCGCTATATAAAATCACATTCAATAAATAGATAGGGGTAGGAATGCTGGAAGCAGATCACCTTTGCATGGGCTACTGCAGGTCAGCATTATTGTTTATCAATCAATGACATCCCACTGTAGTTAGTTTAGAGTTTTCTTTATGGGAGGCATGCTGCAGCAACACTCACAGGTTGTAGTGTGGCACTTCATGCAACGGGATAGGCCAGGCCGGACGAACCTCCTCTGACTTAGGAACACTTTAATAGGTACAGGGAGTTTAAAGGCTGGGCTATGCAGCCTCCTCAGACTGACTCTCACAATGGCCCACAACTCCGTAATAATACATTTAGGCTTTGTAGTTGACTGTTATTTTATTTTATACTGGCTTTATCACAAATCAATACCACTGTTTTAAAGCAGAGATGATAGTATCACAAATTCTTAACCTGTTACCAATAAAATATTACTGAACTCTACTAGGTTCAAAAGGGCTAAAATTGTAGCTTTTGACCTCTATTAATGGGTCAGTCGTACAAACACCCAATTTGAAAACGCTTTTAATAAATGTATTGGTTATATCTAACATGAAAATGTGTGAAACACTGTAATATTATTTTGGGTCTGTATATGTAAAACCAGATAGTGAGATTGACACTTTACATCCCTTTCTGCTTTATTACACTCTTTCAAATGTTGCTGTATAGGATGGCTATAGGTTGCTGTAGGATGCAGAGCAAGTAGCTCTTATTTGCTTTTGAGATATTCCCAATAGAAATGTTATAGTAATGTCTAAGCAGTTCATTCAGTAATGTGCCTTGTCAGCAGGTATGTGTTTACCCATTTCCTGTCCAACACCTGTGCAACATGGCAGGCAACACCTGGAAATACACTGTCAAAGAAGAACATTATAATTGGAGATGGGGAAGATTCTGTCTAATCATGTGGGTAAATGGGGTGTTTGTAATGAGTTCAGTGGTGGTTGTTGAAATGTCTCTGTGATCTCTTAGTCACGTTGAAAACCCTTCTAATTCAATTCAACTTTTCAACCATTTGAGGTTGAAAAATTGAGTTTCATTCAAATTTTTATACTATATAGTAACACTTTTTTTGACAGTGCTACACAAACAAAGCTGCTATTTCAAATACTATGTGTAAAAGATGCAAATATTTCATAGAAGCAAGTCTAAATTTTGGATTCTTAAAATTTGGCAAAGGCAACAAAAGGCATTTTCGTAGGTTAGATAAATTTCAAAAGCCACCCGCTGAATTGGCTAAAACCACCTTTATTCTACTTATTTTTAGAAAACCAGTTACATTGAAAAAACTGAATTCGAGAGTGCAACCAGTGCGTGTGCACGAAAGAACAACAGCCCGTTGGCCTTTCTAAAAACGCTGAAGGAAAAAACCTCTTCAAATTCGCTGTAACACATGTTCTATGCAAAGTTGTAATTGGGTTCGACACATAAAATGGATGAGTAATTTAAACATTTGGAAAAGAAAACAGTCCGACGCCGGGTTTATGGTGTGGTAAGTCCATTTCCTGCAATGATTAACCATGAATAATTAAAAAAACATGAGCATATGCGAGCATGTGCTTCATGCATCAGATGTCACAAAAGGCAAGAATGTCCCAAAGTAGGTCTTGTGACCAGCGGTAATTTCCTGAATGGAGCTGCAGAGTATGGCCAGTTCTGCTGGCTGGGCCTCGTTGGGAGCCAGCCGAGTTTATCAATGGCGTAAGGAGCAGCAGTGGTACTACCGATTCTTCAGCAGGTCTCTGAGTTTTAATAGCACAAAACTTGGGGCCAGATGTGCAACAGTTTTTAGGGGTCGCTAACAGAAAATCGTGACGTGTGCGACAGCTACAAACAATTGTAGTATTTACTAACCCTATTTTGTGAGTTGGAACCTATTACCGACTCGTAAAATAAGGTTTGCGAATCGCTATTAGGAAGGGGCGCGCAAAGGACTGCCCTTTCTAATAGCAAGGCGCGGAGGGGATGTACAATTGTTTTGCGATCACAAATGAGGTCAAAAAACAATCTCAGTTTACCCTCTACTTCAAGTAGGTGGTAAGCCATTCGCAAACGGGAAGGGGTCTTCCCCATTACGAATATATGTAAAAATATTTTTTAAGAGCAGACAGTGGTCCCACGGACCACTGCCCACCCTTAAAAAATTAATAGAAAATGTTTCATTTTTTTTCTTTTAAATTCATCCTGTTTTTCTCTTGAGAATTTTTTTTTGCTTTATTTCAAAAGTAAACACAGACATGGCAGTCTGCTGTACCCAGCAGGCCACCATCCCTGTGTTTGTCGCCCGTTCCCTATGAATCGCAAATTGCGACCTGCCTCATGAATATTGATGAGGCAGGTCATTTGTGACCCCATTGAGAATCACTAAATGTATCTGAGACACATAGGTGCATTCCGTTTTGCGAGTCGATAAAAATCGCAATTTGCAACCTGCAAAATGTAATTGTCATACATCTGGCCCTTATGACCATGTTTATGACCTGGTTTGCTTCGCGTTTGCACCACACAATGTGTGCATGTGCGACACAAACCTTGAGTTAGGTTTATGAAGCCACGTAAGGCCACTTTGTGTGCAAATGAGTGGCTCCAAAAATCTGGAGTAAAGTGACTCCGCGCAAATTGCTTTGTCCCCTCACTCTGTGCAAGGGAGACATTCCACGGACATTGCACGGGTGCTCCCACGTAACTCCCATAATTTCTGAGGCATTCCCAGATTTACCATTACTGGTAGACTTGGGAATGCACCAAAAAGATACACCTGCCCAGAGAGGCATAACAAGGAGAAATATTTGTATTTCTCCTCCTTACTTCCTATTTCTATGTGTGGGTTTTCCTCTCAAAATCGAAGCTTTCGCACATCTTTGAAGTTGAATGGAGGAAAACAAAATTTTCCAAGGTTCGTCCAGTCCGTTTAAAATTTGCAATTGAAACAGGTTTAGAATTAACTCGTGAGGAAATGGGATATTAATTTCAGCTGCAACTTGCATTGGTGAGAAAATATTGCTAATTTGCAATGAAAAATCATGCCAGGGTCTGAAGATAGGAATAGTGTTAGAAATTGAGTTTCTGGTTGGCAGAGGTATGTACCATGTCTAAGTAGGAACCACAATCCTAGTCAGGGTAAGTCAGATACAAACCCTAAATTAACCTGTGCTCACCTCTCTGATAGCCTGGTACAGAGCAGTCAGGATTAATTTAGGAGGCAATGTGTAAAGTACTTGTGCAACACCACTTCGGAAAAGTAAAACAGTGAAAGCACTTGTGTGTCCTCATGTAACGTAACTGGTGCTATGTGCTCTGATACCCGATTCGGTTCGGGTCAAGTTCCGCATATAAAACTAAAAAAAAAAAACTAAAAAAAAAAAAAACAACAGTCCAATAAGTACACCCTGAAATATGAATTTTTAAAGAATATACTGCAAAATAGAGCTTATAAGCAATAAGTGATTGTGTGGGTTATCTGGCAATGCTGGACCAGGACAAAGTCAAGAGTTCAGGCCGACAGTGATGGAGTGTAAGCCAGAAACAGGGACCGAGTGAGGCCAGCTGAACGAAAGAACTGTAGTCCTGGCTGCGTTGACAAAGATACGGGGTGCAAGCAAGTGATGCATCAGTGTACTACAGGAGAAGAACTTTATACCCACTGCCAAGAGCCCAGTACTGGATTGGCACAATTTAGCAGGGCAAGACTCACAGATGGCAGAGTTCAGGTGTTGTAGCTGATAGGTTAGAAGCAAAGAGCTCTTCAGCATCGTAAAGGAACTCTCCAACCCCAGCGCCAACGCCAACGACATCCCACCCTCACAAGAACTGTGTGACTCACTAGCCATCTTCTTCCACCGCAAGATCACTGACATCCACGACAGCTTCAACACCACGACCGCCCCAACTACACCAGACTCCACCTCCCCTGTGAACACCACCAGCCCCATCCGCCTGACCTCCTGATCCAACGTCAACGACGACGAGACACGCAAGGTCATAAGCTCTATCCACTCAGGATTTCCCTCAGACCCATGCCCACACCACGTATTCAACAAAGCAGACGCAGCCATCGCACCCCAACTACGAAAGGTCATCAACATCTCCTTCGAAGCAGTGACATTCCCGGAAAGCTGGAAGCAAGCCGAAATCAACGCCCTCCTCAAGAAGCCCAAGGCGGACCCCAAGTACCTCAAGAACTTCCAGCCGTCTCCCGGCTCCCGTTCCCAGCAAAGGCCATCGAGAAAATCGTCAACAGACAATTGGCCCGCCACCTGAAAGACAACAACATCTTGGACCAGTCCCAGTCCGGATTCAGACGAAACCACAGCACCGAGACAGCCCTCATCGCCGCCACAGACGACATCAGGTTCCAACTAGACAACGGCGAAACATCAGCCCTCATCCTCCTGGACCTGTCGGCCGCCTTTGACACGGTCTGCCATCGCACTCTAAAGACACGCCTCCTAGAAGCCGGAATCCAAGAGAAGGCCCTTGACTGGACCACGTCCTACCTCTCTGGCAGAACCCAGAGTGTCCGCCTCCCACCCTTCTGATCCGAAGCCACCAACATCATCTGCGGTGTCCCCCAGGGCCCATCCCTCAGCCAGACACTGTTCAACATCTTCATGGCCCCTCTCGCACAAGTGGCCCGCCATCACGACCTCAACATCATCTCCTATGCCGACGACACCCAGCTCATCCTCTCCCTCACCAAGGACCCACACACCGCCAAAACCAACCTCCACGAGGTAATGAAGGCTGTCGCCAACTGGATGAGGATCAGCCGTCTGAAGCTGAACTTGGACAAGACAGAGGTACTCATCCTCGGAAACACCCCCTCAGCTTGGAATGACTCCTGGTGGCCAACCACACTGGGAACAGCACCAACACCCACCGACCATGCACGCAACCTAGTATTCATCCTCGACTCCTCCCTCTCCATGTCTAAGCAGGTCAACGCCGTCTCCTCCTCCTGCTACAACACCCTCCGCATGCTCCGTAGGATCTACAAGTGGATCCCGACCGAAACAAGAAGATAGGTGACAGAGGCCCTCGTCAGCAGCAGACTGGACTACGGCAACGCACTCTACGAAGGAATCCCATCCAAACACCCACGACGACTACAACGCATCCAAAACGCCTCCGCCTGACTGATCGTCAACATCCCCCGCTGCAGCCACATCACCCCCCACCTGAGAGACCTACACTGGCTCCCCGTCGACAAGAGGAACACCTTCAAGCTCCTCACCAACACACACAAAATACTTTACAACGCCGGACCAGCCTACCTAAAAAGCAGACTCAGCTTCTACATCCCCACCCGCCAGCTCCACTCCGCCAGCCTCGCCCTCACTGCTGTCCCCCGCATCCAACGAACTACCTCCCGCTGCAGATCCTTCTCCTACCTCGCCGCCAAAACCTAGAACACCCTCTCTACCCACATAAGGCCTACTCGCCTTCAGAAGACTTCTCAAGACCTGGCTCTTCGAGCAGTAGCAGCACCCCACTCCCCTCAGCGCCTTGAGACCCTCATGGGTAAGTAGCGCGCTCTACAAGTACTCTGATTGATTGATTGATTGATTTGATGTCCCTGAGACCTCATAACAGGAGGCAAGTAGACAAGCCTGTTGAATTACTTTGGTTCTGGGTTGTAGAGATACAGGTCCAGTCCTTCTCACTCCCAGCCAAAAAGGCAGCAGGCAGCAGGTCAGCACACCAAAGCAGGAATCCATCAGAGTAGCAGTCCAGCACAGTGGCAGTAATTTGTAACAGCACAGCAGTCCTTCTTCCCGTCAGAGTAGCCACAGTTCAAGAAGTGTACTGAAGTGGTGGTGTCTGAGGTCCAGTATTTATACTTTGGTGCCCTGGTTCTGGAAGGTGGGAGAAGCTTCTAGACAGTGGCTTGGAAGTGAAAGAAATCCACTTTCTAGCCTGCCATTGATCCAAGCTGGCTGGAGTGACTGTACACGGTCATTAGGCCTATTGTGGGGAGACAGGGCACAGCCTATTTAGGTGCAAGTGGCGCTCTACTTAGTTCCACTCTCCCATGAAGCCGGTTAAGGGCCTATTAAGACCCATCAAGTCACACCTAAGCTCCAATTGTGTGTGGCTGTCCAGAGGAAATGCACAAGGCCCACCTGTCACCCCACCCAGATGTGTATTAAGAGACAGGAAGAAGGCATAGAATGGTTAAAGTATGAAAATGCCAACTTTCTAAAAGTGGCATTTTCAGACTTGCAACTTAAAATCCAAATTTATCATAAGTTGTGATTCTAAATTGTGAGTCCCGACACCAAATTCAAAATATCTATATTTTTCCAATTGGAAATTACACTTATAAAATGTAACAAGGTAATCCCAATTTAATCTATTGCCAAGATAGGTCTTGTAGTAGTGAAAAACAAATTTAAGAGTTTTTCCATACTTGGACATGTGAAACTTTTTAAATGCAACTTTTTAAATGCACTGCACCCTGCTCTTAGAGCTGCCTTGTGACTATCTTAGGAGCGACATATATGTATTAAAAAAGAAGGTTTGGGCCTGGCAAAAGGGTTAACTTGCCAGGTCTAAATGGCAGTTTAAAACTGCACACAGAGACTCTACAATGGCAGACCTGAGACATGTTTAAAGGGCTACTTTTGTGGGTAGCACAATCAGTGCTGCAGGCCCACAAGTAGCATTTCATTTACAGGCCCTTTGCACATGTAGTGCACCTCACTAGGGACTTATAAGTAAATTAAATATGCCAATTGTGGATAAGCCAATGGTATCATATTTTAGGGAGAGAGCACGTGCACTTTAGCATTGGTAAGCAGTGGCAAAGTGCCCAAAGTTCTAAAGCCAACAAAACGAATTCAGCAAAAAGGAGAGGAGGAAGGCAAAAAGTTTGAGGGTGACCTTGCAGATATGGCTATTTCCCAAAAAAACACCAGAAACTACTCGTTGGACAACAATCGGAATCTATGTAAGACACCCCACGCTAAACATGTTCCTTAATAATGTACTCTTAGTGTAACCTCATGCACGCCCCTAGTAGAGTAATAGCTTTCCATCACAAAACCCTTCTGCCTGAAGTTCATAAAATCACTGTCGAAGACAGCATATGTAGACAACCACCTCAAGTGAACAACACAGCAACAAAACCATATAGTTGACTAAGGTTTGGTAACTTCAGAGCACTACCCTTCCACTATTCCATACACCTTTGAACCCTTCATATCAAAAGTACCCTAAAAATTCCACACCCTCAGGAGCACATCAAGGCATCAATGCTGTATAACGACTTAAAAATGCCTGTCTAGAAAACGGTCGACAAAAGTGAGGCAATGCATAACTGTTCATCAGGTGAATGGAAATAAATAAACTATTTCAGCAGGCATACTGAAGATTGCAAAAAACTAGCTATAACAATACACAGTATCAACCAATATTAAACTAAACTATGCATTGAATAAAACACTCTATATAACAAAAACACCCAATCAATCAGAATAAATGGAAATCCCAGAAATATTATGAAGAGGTCATCCATAGAATAAAGAATGTATAGGTGTTTACTACTTTTCAATTAAAACTAGAGCACAGTGACCAGGTGAATGTATCTTGGAACGCACACTAAGGAACAAAAGCTAAGAGAGTAGCAGGCACAACAATTAGCAAATAAATAAGTCTTCAGGGCCTTGAAGAGCTCAAGTTGGTATGAAAGACAAGTGGGAGGGAATTCCAATTTTGAGGGACTAGTGCATGGGATGATCTATTGCCACAACAGGAGTGTTAAAAGTAAGAAATAGAAAAAATGTTCATGGCACCAGAGCTCGAGGGACCTCACTGGGTGTGTGAAACCACTCAAATAGAGAGAAACAGAAGGCATGTCCTGAGAAAGGATCAGTAGGTACAAAACAAGGTATTGATCTGAATGCCTGTTTTACCATCACACAATGTAGACAACAGTGCAGCCATAGGAGTTTGCAGACCAGGATGTAACAAGGCATTCTCTTTGGAACAAGAACACTGTGTGGTTACAACCATGGCATTCCGTGATGCCGGAGACATGGCAAACATTTATGCAGCAAGTGCAGCTGAAGAAAAAAGGAATACCACTCCTTTTATACCTAGCATGATCGTACATTGTCAAACAATGTGCCCAGCTTCTTACCTTTAGCTACTGGGACGGGAAGCACTCATAGTTGTTCTGACCAACATCTGTTAGTCTGGTGGAAGTCGAAATAATTCCCAAGTGAGCCTCAAAACTCAGAAAAGAAATTGGCAGCATCCCTAGTAGCAAGGGAAAGTGTTCTGGCTCATCTGCAAATCCAAGGGGCTTTATACACAATCCTTGCATATCAAATTAGTAAAACAGCAAAATCATCATGGCATGATTACAACTAAAATCTCTCTTGCCAAATCAGAATAGTCTACATCACTAAATAAGTTAATAAGCACTGTCCCCAATTAGGAAAGCATCCACCATATTTACAATGATGAATAAGCTTGTCAACAGAATTGGGGAGTGAATGTGGCCTGATGGCTAGGGCGGTCAACCTAAAATCTGGGAATCCTGGTTTGTGTCTCGGCAATGAAGCTCAACACCCTGTGATTCTGGGCAAATCACACAATCTCCCAGTGCCTAAAAAAATGTATGTGTCCTTGTGTAATGCAATTGGTGCTCGTGTAAAGTGCCCTGATACCCGATACCTTCGGGTCAAGTTCGTGCTTTGTAAAACTCCAGAAAAAAAAAGAATTACAGCAGAAGGGCCTTAGGAGAATGTTACAGTTAGAAACACTAGCAAGTTTATTCAGAGAACAATGGAAAAACTTCATTAACGTGTCTTCATTTTGCAGAGCTGTGAGAAGAGAAGATGTGCAGGGGGACCAGATGGGAGGTGGTGAATACAGAAGTGAAACAGCATCAGAACAACATCCGTTTTATCCAAAAATGGATTTTTTTCATGTAAAAATTTGGCACAACTAAATCATGTTAATGAGTGTTAGACGGACCGGGAGGGTCGGCCGAGGATAAGGAGAGCGGTCTCCAGGGAGAGCCGACTCCAGTGACCGTACAGACAAGTAACTTCCCCCCCACAGACGGACACCACACAAGGGTAAGGTTCAACGAGATTTTATAGGCGATTCTTAAAGTACGATAAAGTGGTACAAGGAGGTCTGGACTCAGGGGTCCCCTCGATTCTGGTCTCTGGTTTGGGGAAAGGGTAGCGGGACAGTCTTGGTTACCAAAAGATGGAAATAGCTCTCAATCCTCGAGCTCGGCGTTCTAGATGAGCGGGCCGCGGCGGAGCCAGCAGGTCCCGAGATGGACGAAGGAAGCGACGGTCCGCGGCGGAGCCAGCAGGTCCCGATGAAGATGGTGGTTGCAAACGGTCCGCGGCCACGCCAGCAGGTCCCGACGACGATGAAGGATTACGAAGGTTACGAAGGTTGCGGCAGCGCCAGCAGGCAGGGCGATGGTGCACGAGGCAGAGCTATGGCAGCGCCAGTAGTCCGTCAAGGATGAGTTCTTCTTTGCGTCTCTCGACTCCAAGATACAACTGCCTTCCTGCTCTGGAGCTGCCCCAGTTATAGGGCTGGTGCTCTTTGATGTCCGGACCCTCGCACTTGGAGGTCGGGAGGTCCGGGATGGGGGAGTCCAGACACCCAGCAGGGGGGTGGGGCCAGCGCCCGGGGAGGCGATGGGCGAGCGGCACTTGGCGGGGAGAGCCATCGACACCTCTTTCTCCCATTGACTTGCCAAGTAGCCCGCTCACCTCCTGGGTGGATGGTGGTGCCGGGATGTCTGAGGCCTGGCCAGGCCCAGGGTTGAGGTCGATCGGGGGCCAGGCGGCCTCGTGGTGGAGTGTCCAAGATGGCGCCCAGGATGGGCGCGCGGGCCCGCCGTGGATCGGGTCCACGAGGTCGATATGTTCGAAGACAGGGGTCCCTGAGGGGACGGAGGACGCGCAATGGTGGTGTGTGGTACCTGCGTGACCGGGCTCGGGCCGGGTCGGGCCGGGGGAGAGCGGCCTTTCATGTGGCCTGTCCAACATGCGTCCCCCCCAGCTGAAGGCGGGGAGAGTTACCCATCCTCTTGGGGACTCTCCTCGTCGAGGCGGAAGAACCGGGACAGGCCATCTGCGTTGGCGTGATCCGGCCCAGGCCGGTGTTCAACTGTGAAGTCCAGCCCTTGTAGGGAGATGGACCAACGTAGTAACTTCGGGTTTTCCCCCCGCATCTGCATTAGCCACTGCAGGGGTCGGTGATCGGTCTGTACCCGAAAGTGTGTGCCAAAGAGGTAGGGCCGGAGCTTCTTGAGGGCCCATACCACAGCGAAGGCCTCCCTCTCTATGGTGCTCCAGCGTTGTTCTCGTGGTAGGAGGCGCCTGCTGATGAAGGCCACTGGCTGATCAAGGCCTTCGGTGTTCACTTGAGACAGGACTGCCCCAATGCCATGGTCGGAGGCATCCGTCTGGACAACGAACTCCCGGCTGTAGTCGGGGGCCTGGAGCACAGGGGCGGAACACATGGCGGCTTTCAATTGTTCGAATGCTGTTTGACACTCTGGGGTCCAGTTGACTTTCTTGGGTTGATTTTTTGACGTGAGTTCTGTGAGGGGCCCCACGATAGTACCATAGTCTTTCACGAACCTTCGGTAATAGCCCGTGAGGCCCAGGAAGGCTCGTACCTCGGTCTGGGTGAGGGGTGGCTGCCAGGACTGGATGGCGGCAATTTTGAGCTGCAGAGGGGCCACCAGGCCGCTTCCCACCTGGTGCCCGAGGTAGGTCACAGACCCTTGCCCAATTTGACATTTGCTGGCCTTGATCGTGAGGCCAGCGCGTTGAAGGGCTTGTAGCACTGCTCGGAGGTGGTGGAGGTGCTCGGACCAATGGTGGCTGTATACAGCGATGTCGTCTAGGTAGGCGGCACTGAACCCTTCGAGCCCCGCCAGGACCTGATTGACGAGCCGCTGAAATGTTGCTGGGGCATTTTTCATGCCGAAGGGCATGACCTTGAAATGGTAATGCCCATCGGGGGTGGAAAAGGCAGAACGTTCTTGGGCCCGGGGTGTGAGGCCGATTTGCCAGTAGCCCGCCGTCAGGTCGAAAATGCTGAGGTAGCGGGCAGCTCCCATGCGGTCGATTAGTTCATCTGCCCGGGGAATGGGATGTGCGTCTGTTCTGGTGACCGCATTCAAGCCCCGGTAGTCGACGCAGAACCGGAGTTCCGGTGGGGTGCCAGGGGCGGCCGCTTTGGGGACCAGTACTACAGGACTGGCCCAGGGGCTGCCTGAGGGCTCGATGACCCCGAGTGTGAGCATCTTGACTACCTCTTCCTGGATGCAGGCCCGTACCCGATCTGGCACGCGGTAGGCCCGGTGGCGGATAGGGGGGTTGTCCCCCGTGTCCACATCGTGCACACACCAGGAAGTAACCCCTGGGGTGAGGGAGAACAGGTTGGCGAACTGTGCCAGGAGGACTCGGCACTCCTGGTGTTGCTCTCGGGTGAGGGCCTCCGAGAGTCGGACCCCATCCACGGAGCCGTCTTTCTCCTGAGTCCGTAGGAGGTCAGGGAGGGGCTCGGAGTCTTCTTCAACCCCATTGTCGGTGGCCATCAGGAGGCCCAGTTCGGAGCGCACGAAGTGGGGTTTCAGTCTGTTAGCGTGGAGGACCCGGAGGGGGTTCCGGGAAGATTCCATGTCGATGAGATAGGTGGCAGGACCCTTGCGCTCGAGTACTTTGAAGGGCCCCGTCCACTTGTCTTGCAGGGCGCAGGGTTCGGTGGGGGACATCACCCATACCTGTTGCCCAGGTTCAAATTCGATGGAGGAGGCATTCCGGTCATACCACTTTTTCATGTCCTCTTGACTGGCCTCTAGGTTGGCTTTTGCCAGCTCTCTGAGCCGCCGGGTCTGGTTGCGGAGTGTTAGGAGGTACCGGAAGACATCTGGTGGGTTCTTTAGAGGGGGCATCTCCCAGCCTTCTTTGACTAGGCTGAGCGGCCCCCGCACTGGATGTCCATATAGCAGTTCAAACGGGCTGAAGCCCAGGGACTTCTGGGGAACCTCCCGATATGCGAAGAGGAGGCACGGCAGCAGTACATCCCACTGGCGGCGGAGGGGTTCTTCCAACCCCCCGATCATCCCTTTGAGCGTGCGGTTGAACCGCTCAACGAGTCCGTTTCCTTGAGGGTGATAGGGGGTCGTGAATCGGTAGGTAACCCCGCACTGTTGCCAGAGGGACTTCATATATTTAGAAATAAAGTTCGTGCCTCTGTCGCTGACGACTTCTCGGGGGAAGCCCACACGGGAGAAGATCCCCATTAGAGCCCGGCCGACTACCGGGGCTGTCACAGTTCGCAGGGGAACAGCCTCGGGGTAGCGGGTGGCGTGGTCCACTAGCACCAGGATGAATCGATGACCTTGTTTTGTGCGCGGGTCCAGGGGCCCCACGATGTCTATCCCGACCCTCTCGAACGGGGTGGTGACCACGGGGAAAGATTGCAGGGGGGCTTTTAGTTTGCGGCCGCTCTTTCCACTGGCTTGGCACGTGGGGCAAGATCGGCAATGCTGGTGTACATCGTTCCTCATTTTGGGCCAGAAGAAGTGGGTCACCAGACGACTGTAGGTTTTATCTTGACCCAGGTGTCCCGCCAGGGGGACATCGTGGGCCAGGTTTAGCAGAAAGTCTCTAAAACGGAGGGGCACCACCAGTACCCGGCTGGCCCCCAGCTCCGCGATTCTTTGCTCACTGTACAGCAGGTCATTGTCCCAGTAGACCCAGTGAGTGCCGGAGGTATCCCCTGCGCTTTGGGCGAGCGCTTGCTGGCGGAGTCCCTCGAGGGAGGGACAGGTCTTCTGTTCTTGGCGAAATTGTTCTTGCGTGGGCCCCCCCTCTTGAGGCCACTGGTCGAGGTTAGCGAGGTCTGGAGGTTGAGCTTGTTCTGGGGGGACGTCACGGTCGGTGGTTTCGGCTGGGGCGACCGGAGGCGGTGGCGCCGGCCATTCGGGTTCCTCTGGGCGGGGGTTGGCACGGGCGGCCATGGACCGGGTGGTGACGCACGCCCAGTCCGGGACGCCTAACATCCCCAGGTGTTCTCTTCGTTCTACGGCTGCCCACGGGGAGCTTTCAAGGTCATTCCCCAGGAGGCAGTCTACGGGGGCATCGTCTCGGACCGTGACTTTCAACATGCCGGAGACCCCCCCCCCCAGTTGAAAGGGACGCAGGCCATCCGACACAGACTTTCCGAGTTATCGGCTGAACGTACAGGGCAGAGAATGTTTGGTAGATACTGTTCCGGGGTCACCAGGTGACAGCGGACGGCTGTTACACTGGCCCCCGTGTCACGAAGGGCTTTGGCCCGGCGTCCATTGATGCTCACCCATTGGCTGTACTTCTGGGTGTTGGCGGGTAGGGGGACCCGCGGGACCATGTCTTTCCCCCCTAAGCAGGCTAGAGCCATGGCGGCTGGCTCCCATTCTTGATGCTCCTGCTCATATTCTTCTTGCTCCTCGGAGATCTGCTCTTCCCCCAGGGCAGCAGCAGCCACCTGGCGGGGTCTTGGGCTCTGGTACTGTGGGCAATTTGGGTCGTTGGCATAGTGGCCGACTCGTTGGCATCGATGGCACGTAACATTGGCTCGGTATCCCGGTCGCGCCGGGGTGCTGCCCCGGTTGGCCGGGGGGATGGTGCTGGTCGCGGGGGCGACCGGAGCGTTGTCTCTTCCGCGTCCTTGGCCTCCTCCTCCTCCTCGGGGACGGTGCTGACCATTGTTGTTCCGGTTCTGTTCGTAGGACCCATTCCGGCCCACTCTGGTGATTTCCCATCGGTCAGCTTCGGCTGCGAGCTGCCGGGGATCGGTTAACTTGCTGTCGAGGAGGTGCTGGCGGAGTTCAATAAAGCAATTGTTCGATAGGTGCTCCCATACCATGAGATTGAACAGTTGTTCGTAGGTTGTAACCTGGCTTCCTTTGATCCAGCCCTCGAAGGCTCGGCTAAAGTAGGTTACATAGTCCACCCAAGTTGTACCTGGAATGCGGGTGCAGTCTCGGAACCTCTGACGGTACATTTCGGGTGTGAGGCCATAGCGGGTGAGGAGGGCAGCTTTCATATGGTCATAGGAGGTCATCTGGTGGTCCGGGAGCTGTAGCAGGGTGTCGCGGCCCTCATTGAGGAATCTCCCCCATAGGCCGGCTCCCCAGTCGTTTCTATCGATCCGGTGTGCAGTCATAGCGATTTCGTAGGCTTTAAACCATTGCTGGATGTCGTCCTCTCGGAAGTATTCTCGAACGACATCCTTGGGGATGTGTACCTTTTTCTCCGTTGTCCCTGGGGTGAGGGGTTGCTCGGACACCCCTATTTCTTTATTCTGCTTGCGTAAATCAATCTCAGCTAGTCGTCGCTCGTGTTCATATGCCAGTTTCTTTTCCTCGAGCTCCCTTTGTCTCTGTTTCTCCTCTCTTTCTTCTCGGAGACGCAGGTGCTCTAAGTTTATTTTCTGTTCGGCCAACTTAAGTTCAACGTCCATTTTGAGCCGAGCCATTTCTAGCTCGTGTAGTCGGGTTTTTTCTCGTTCCTGGATCTCGTCTTGCGAGAGACCCGTTCTTTGCTCTTCAGGAGCCATGGTGGTTTTTGCTGCGATGCTTCGACCGGGGGTTCCGGCAACCCCGGTCTCTGCCCAAGACTCTAGGGCATGCTTGAAATCGTCTTTGGTACTTAGTCCGGTGGTAGCGATACCTAGTTCGATGCAGAATTGTTTTAGTTCACGATGGTTGTACTCGTCCAATTTCTCCATCTGGAATTTCTCGGTGGATCCGCTTTCTTTAGTTGTCATCTTGATTTCGTCGTGGGGTGAGCTACTGTCTGTACGATTATGCGGTGATTCGGATCGCGCCGCTGGCCACCAATGTTAGACGGACCGGGAGGGTCGGCCGAGGATAAGGAGAGCGGTCTCCAGGGAGAGCCGACTCCAGTGACCGTACAGACAAGTAACTTCCCCCCCACAGACGGACACCACACAAGGGTAAGGTTCAACGAGATTTTATAGGCGATTCTTAAAGTACGATAAAGTGGTACAAGGAGGTCTGGACTCAGGGGTCCCCTCGATTCTGGTCTCTGGTTTGGGGAAAGGGTAGCGGGACAGTCTTGGTTACCAAAAGATGGAAATAGCTCTCAATCCTCGAGCTCGGCGTTCTAGATGAGCGGGCCGCGGCGGAGCCAGCAGGTCCCGAGATGGACGAAGGAAGCGACGGTCCGCGGCGGAGCCAGCAGGTCCCGATGAAGATGGTGGTTGCAAACGGTCCGCGGCCACGCCAGCAGGTCCCGACGACGATGAAGGATTACGAAGGTTACGAAGGTTGCGGCAGCGCCAGCAGGCAGGGCGATGGTGCACGAGGCAGAGCTATGGCAGCGCCAGTAGTCCGTCAAGGATGAGTTCTTCTTTGCGTCTCTCGACTCCAAGATACAACTGCCTTCCTGCTCTGGAGCTGCCCCAGTTATAGGGCTGGTGCTCTTTGATGTCCGGACCCTCGCACTTGGAGGTCGGGAGGTCCGGGATGGGGGAGTCCAGACACCCAGCAGGGGGGTGGGGCCAGCGCCCGGGGAGACGATGGGCGAGCGGCACTTGGCGGGGAGAGCCATCGACACCTCTTTCTCCCATTGACTTGCCAAGTAGCCCGCTCACCTCCTGGGTGGATGGTGGTGCCGGGATGTCTGAGGCCTGGCCAGGCCCAGGGTTGAGGTCGATCGGGGGCCAGGCGGCCTCGTGGTGGAGTGTCCAAGATGGCGCCCAGGATGGGCGCGCGGGCCCGCCGTGGATCGGGTCCACGAGGTCGATATGTTCGAAGACAGGGGTCCCTGAGGGGACGGAGGACGCGCAATGGTGGTGTGTGGTACCTGCGTGACCGGGCTCGGGCCGGGTCGGGCCGGGGGAGAGCGGCCTTTCATGTGGCCTTAGGAGAATGTTACAGTTAGAAACACTAGCAAGTTTATTCAGAGAACAATGGAAAAACTTCATTAACGTGTCTTCATTTTGCAGAGCTGTGAGAAGAGAAGATGTGCAGGGGGACCAGATGGGAGGTGGTGAATACAGAAGTGAAACAGCATCAGAACAACATCCGTTTTATCCAAAAATGGATTTTTTTCATGTAAAAATTTGGCACAACTAAATCATGTTAATGAGCATACTTCAATACATTGTATTAAACTCCTTTCAAATGCAATCATATTAATTCAGCATTTGCATATTGAATTTCACATACAAATCATTATTCATCATTATTATTTGTCCACATAAAAATGGAAACCCGGGGGCGTGGCTAGCGACCCGGCAAGATAGCCGCAGCTTAGGAGAGCTCCGTGACCTGAGAAGCCTCCCAATAAAATCCGTTTATTTATCCTGCCCAATTCTGACCCTACTGCAGAGATTTCCCGAACGGAGTACCTCCGATACATGAGGAGCCGACTTGCGACGCTGGGAACCATTCCGAAGCGGAAATCCGCCGCAGTATAAATTGCGGCCTGGCCTGGTAATCGGAGCCGGGTACTAAATTAGCTCCGGGACCCGGGGACAGGCGCGGCTGGAAAGACGCCCGTTGTCTGGCGGCGGCAGCGGAGCTCACAACAGACGCCGGGACCCCCGCGGAACACGCCCCAGCAACAGAGTGCAAGCGACAGCCTCGCAAAACCTGTGCAGCCGCTGGAAGGAGAAGGGTGTCACGAGTGGCCAGACATACCCCCAGGGACCTCGAACAACAGAGGCATCGTGTGGCGGGTCGGCCGCGGGCCCACTACATCCAGCAACCCCCCCCCCGGAGGGCGCAAGAGAAATACCGGCAGACGGGCTGATCAGCTAGAGGATCCGGCACCTGAGACATCAACTGGCATTGGCACTGCACTCGAGGGGCTTTTTGGAAGGAGGCCCCCCCCCCCACGTCCCCCCATCCATTCAAGAACTACAACTTAGGCCCCAGAAAACAGACCACAAAAGGCTACCAGAGAGATGCGAGTGGGGGCGAGAGGAGAGACTACTTGGCACCAGCCCCAGGGGGGGATCATTACAGTACAGGGGAAGTAGCCTCCTGCTCTCCCACCCCAAGCTGGCTGGGAATAAAATACCCTGAGGCACGCAACAATGAGCGGCTGGGGGGTAAGGGCGAACACACAGGCCCCCAGATTGGAAAAATATGCCTACAACAAAGATGGCGCAGACACAGCAAAGGGGAATGCGCCGCAGTCGTCCACACAAGTGCCACACAGCCCGGGGGACGCGGCAGAAATCACCCTAAAAGAGGTAATGGTGACACTGCAATCGATGCAGGCCTCTATGGGCACGATCTCCACAGACATTTCCTTAATGCGAGCGGACCTCGCCAAAGTAACGGACCGCCTGGGAGAAGTGAAAAAAACTACGACGGGGCTCTCGGCAGACACAGCGGACCTACAAATCAGAATGCGTAAGCTGGAGCAAGATAACACTGTGCTGAAGGCTAAGCTGGACGAACAAGAAGGGAGGTCCCGACGCAATAATGTACGCCTGGTTGGCATGCCGGAGACGGTCGGGGCCCGGCCCTAGATCTCTTTGTGGAGGACATTATTCAGAACCAGCTAAAACCACGAGGCCTAGCTAATTACTTCTCGGTGGAGCGGACCCATCGTGTGCCAGGAGGTAAACCACGCCCAGGGAATTCACCGCGGCCTATTTTGGTGCGCATTTTCAACTTACAGGATCGCGACGCCATTTTACAGGCTGCGCAAGTGGCCCCACCGATTAGGATTGAGAACTCGGAAGTCACCTTCTACCCTGACTACACGGCGGCAGTGGTGCAACAACGGAGAAGCTTTGTGGAAGTAAAAAAGGAATTCAGGAGCAGGGAAATCAAGTACTCAATGATATTTCCAGCGCGGCTCAGAGTAGAATCCGAAGGGAAGCCCTGGTTCTTTGAATACCCGGGAGAGGCGAGAGACTGGCTAGAGGGTTGGCGGCCGGCAAGAGGCCCCAAAAATCGAGGAGCGGCCCGCGGTGAACCGGAGGACGGTGGACAACGCATAGCGGATGGACGCTGAGAGAAGACAACATGGACGATTGCGACATGACCATGGAACTATAGCTGACCTGGTGATCTTAGCCACATTGAAAGACACACAGACAGCAATCAACAGCTTGGCTCTAACGGGGATGGAGGGGGTGGAATGTAAAATTGAAGTCTGCCACGGTATAAGGCGGAAATGGCTGAACACTCCATGAAGACTACAAGAGGTAGGTGATAATGGACCTAATATGCAATAATGGGACTATTTCCGGAAGGGAGACTTCCTAGGGTCAACGAGGTCTCACCCTCCCGAGTTGCGCAGGTTAAAGGGGAATGTAAGCACTCTGCTCAGCTGGGGGTGGTGAGCGGTTATGGTTCCGCCGGGCAGGGAGGCAGGGTGGGGGGCACGGGTTTCAGTTACGCAAAGTTAATGTGTATGTGTTTACAAGTTAGGGTTACACAGTCTCTCCTTAGATCGATTTTGGGATGGCATTGGGCCCCAGTTGTAAGAATAGGGGCCATATTTATTGACAACGGCACAGTGAATGACACTCTACTTTTTAATCACTATGCAGTGCGCCGAACTGTCGGAAAGTAATCCCCGGACACCCCGTATGGTAACCCCCCCATTGACAGTGATGTCATGGAATGTAAACGGGTTGGGGCACAAAATTCAAAGAGGTCTGGTCCTATAATACCTAAAGCGGAAGGCCGCAACAGTGGTACTGCTCCAGGAAACACACTTGACAGGACAGGCATGTAAGGCACTTAATAGATGAGGGTTCACAATGGCGGCGCATGCAGAGTTTTCCTCGGGATCCAGGGGGGTGGGGGTCCTAATTCAAAAGAGCTCCCCGTTAGTGGTCACCAAAACGTGGACGGACGATAGTGGGAGGTTCGCTGCACTCACTTGTCAATGGGAGGGGCGCAGCTACAATATGGTCTCTGTATATATTCCCCCAACACTTCACCAGGCAACACTCCATGACCTTGGTAAACTTCTCTTAGACTTGCCCGAGGGCGAATTAATCTAAGGGGGGGGCCTAAACGCAGTGTGTGATGCTGCCCTCGACCGAAGCCCACCCAGAGAGTGCAATAAATACAGCCAACTCCTCAGGGACTTTCTCGGGGCCATGGGTCTAACCGACATATGGAGACTTAAACACCCCACGGAACGACAGTACATGTTCTACTCAGGAGCACACAATAGTCTCTCCCGCATTGACTATATACTCACATTGGCGATACCCCCGAGAACATCGCAGCGATTGACCACTTAGCCAGGGGAATTTCAGATCACTCCCCGATACAGCTCACCTACACCACACACCTCCCGAAGAGACAGCGCATCTACCCCCTATACCCCGGCTTTCTCCAGAACAGAAAGATTGCGAAAGCCCTGGTAACGGCCACAGACCTTTACTTTGCTGAAAATACGGCAACTGTAGATTCCCCGTGCACGCTCTGGGAGGCGTATAAATCGGTTATCTGGGGGCAAGCAATCTCAACTATCACCCGACACAAACGGGAACAAAGGCGAATTGTTGATGCCCTAGAAGCCACGGCACTACAGGCAGAGAGAGAGCACGCACTAGACCCTAACGAAAACACGGCGCACACATTGACTCTGTCGGGGCAGGAGCTTCGGACATACGCCGAAGAGGTGGCTAAAGCGAGACACACAGACACAATGCACAGAGTTTATGAACTGTGCAACAAAATGGGGAAAATGCTTGTATGGCTTGAAAAGAAGGAGAGGGCGAGTAGATGGATAGCCCAACTGACACTAGAAGACGGCACACTAACAGATCCCCAGCAGATTGTAGAGGAACTAGCGACACACTATGAGTAAGTTTACACACCTCGAATACAGGCAACTGAGGAGGACTGCGAGCAGTTTCTGGATGGTATACCACTACCAACACTTCGGGTAGAAGATATGGAAACGTTGGAAGCCGACTTAGCGGTGGAGTAGGTGGGGAAAGCACTGGGGGCACTACACACGGGCAGGGCTATGGGACCGAATGGGTTGCCGGTGGAATTGTATAAAAAGGTAGAAACAAAATAACCCCACATCTAATAACAATGTACAACGACTGCTTAACACAGGGGACACTGCCCAGGGGTCAGAGGCTAGCTACTATAGTGACAATACACAAGCATGGTAAGCCACCGGAACAGGCCTCTTCTTACCGACC
Organism: Lissotriton vulgaris; assembly: GCF_964263255.1. NCBI lineage: Eukaryota > Metazoa > Chordata > Amphibia > Caudata > Salamandridae > Lissotriton > Lissotriton vulgaris. Next base: position 1,696,624,079 of record NC_141694.1, read on the forward strand.
AATATCGCTAATCAATGCGGAAGCAAAACTATTGGCCAAAACACTGGCGATACGACTACAGCCCCACCTAACGACACTGGTCCACCCGGACCAATCCGGCTTCATGCCCGGTCGCAACACCTTCCTTAATCTGCGCCGCCTTAATGGGGTTCTGGCTCGCACCCAATTGCTCCAGGAGGATACGGCCATCCTCTCCTTGGATGCTACGATGGCATTCGACCAGGTGGAATGGCCATTCCTGTTTGCCGTCCTACGAAGGATGGGTTTTGGCCCAAAATTCTGCGGCTGGATCCGGCTACTTTATACAGCGCCCCTGGCGCATGTAGTCGCAAATAGTCATATCTCGAGGGAGATTACGCTGGGCAGAGGGACCCGGCAGGGCTGCCCGCTCTTACCGCTCCTCTTTGCTTTAATCTTAGAACCTCTGGCGGCATGGACACGCATTACGCCGCTACTTCGGGGGCTATCATGGGAGACAGGTTGGGAAGACCGTATCTCCTTATACGCAGATGATGTGCTAATATACATGACGTCACCGACCTAAAGGCCCTCTTGGAAATCCTCACAATATATGGGGAAAAATCCGGCTATACAATCAACTGGTCAAAGTCGCTGCTCTACCTGCTGCACTGCCCTGCTGCAACCCTTCCCCCAGATTGTCCAGTGCAAATAGTGACCAGGGGATTCAAATATTTAGGGATATTTATCACACCCCAAGACACCACCTTTATGGAGGAAAACCTGATGAAGCCGCTGCACAGACTAAAATCTGATGTTTCCCACTGGCGATCCCTCCCATTAACTATGTTAAGAGGGGCGGCACTTTTTCAAAATGCTGGCACTCCCTAGGTTCCTCTACGCAATTCATAATACTCCTTTCCCGGTCCCGTTCTCCTATTTTAAGGCCATTAATGCCGAAGTAGCTACTTTGCTATAGGATGGGAAAAATGCTCGCATAGCTCAATCCAAATTGTTACGTAGTTGGTATGACGGCAGCATAGCTCTACCCAGAGTCAAATTGTGCTATTGGGCTGCGCAGCTAGCGGTTGTCAATCAATGGCTGCATGCACCGCATGATGATCCAGCTTACCGCCTAGACAGAGATATACTGCTGGTTACTCGCCTGATGAGAGCCTTATACACGAACAAGAGGTGTCACACACTGACAGGCCCCACGGTCCACACAATCAAAATATGGTACACAGCCCAGAAAGCGCTGGGATGGGAAAGGGTGCTTACACTGGCCACCCCACTCTGGGAGACACGACGACTGGGCACCTTAGCGAACTCTAAAGGGTTCAGACACTGGGACCTAATAGGTATTACAAACATTGGTGACTTGTGGGTCAGGGGCGAAATCCTGCCATTCGAAGCACTCCAAGAAAAATACGGAATGGAAGACACAGAGCGATACCGATACACCCAAATCAGGCATGCACTCCAGAGCGCTATCCCTCCGGGCACCACCTTGGCAGACACTTCTCCACTTGAAGACAGGCTCCTCACAGACCATCTAGACAAACAAGCCATATCGCTAACATACCGGAAACTGGTAAACAACCTCCCAGATCCTATGGTAGTCCTACGTAGCAAGTGGGAGGTGGAACTGGGGGACATAGACGATTCTGACTGGATGGATGCACTGCCATCGGCCAGGGAGGAAGCGATCCCATCTCGTCTGAAATTAATACAGCTCAAAATCTTACATCAGGGGTATTATTCCCGCACCATGATACACAAACTAGGGCATGCACCTGATCCACTTTGCCTGCGGTGTTGCGGACAAACAGGTACATACTTTCATATATTATGGGATTGCCCAAAAATACAATCATATTGGGAGCAAGTACTAGAACAGGTTTCGGAAGTAAGTGGGGTGGAGGTCTAGTAGACCCTAGATGCTGTATCTTAAATATATGGCAACCAACAGACCTAAACGTGGCGCAACAAGCGTGGGCTACATTAGCAATGGCAATTGCAAAACGAAATATAGCACGGAAATGGGGCTCCGGGGTATCACCCACACAATCCCAGTGGAGATTGATATGGACGTAGCAATGACAGCTGAAAAAGCAGTTTATACACATTGGGCTGCCCCAAAAAGTGGACGCGAATATGGGAGAAATGGAATTAATCCAGAGGGAATATATGTGAACCACCATGTACAGTACTGACCCCTGAAAATAGCCCATGACAAAATTGAATTAGTAAGCCATGATTGTAACCACTAACATGAAGAGGGGGTGGGTGGAGATGGGAGAAGGAGCTTTGCGGGGTAGTAAAGTTGACTGATATTGTTGAAATTTATGGAGTACACGATGCCGGAACGTTTATAATCGATCAATGTAATTGGAGGAGACTGTAGTTGATTGTTGTATATTTGTATGATTAAGGAAATGAAAATAAGATTTAAAAAAAAAAAAATGGAAACCCAGAAAAACACTACTATAAGTGCGAGCAGCCACTCGCACTCGCTAAATGTGCTCTTGGGATATGATTTTTCCCAACTTTCTCCTGGCATTTAGCACTAGATCCTTCATGCAAAATGCATCCTTGCGTCCAAAATGGAAGCAAGGGAGCATATTGTACCATGAAAATAACACTAAATGGAAAACAACACAAACAGCAGCATGAGCAGCGTGAGCAGCGTGAGCAGTGTGAGCAGCCACTCGCAATTGCTAAATTTGTTGTTTCTGTGCCAAGTTTCTGCCCTGGGGGGCAAGCTCAATGGCATAATTATTGATAATTCCACAGCAAATAGTAACGCAGAATTACTGAAATTTCTGATTACTCTGGCATAATTAAAATGACTACCTGGCCTATTAATTTTTCCTGTGACACATCTCTCATCATGAGGCCACTCCAAGTCACATTGCCAGTCCCGCAGAACAGCTGAGCCACAGAAACTGAGATTTTGTTTCCTAGCTATAATATGGATGTGTTCCATTAGGGTATTTTTTCAGTGAAAGTCGGTATCTTGCGTCCTGTGTCCACCAAAGGGAGGAGCGTTTACATGCTCCAAACAAAGCCCAATCTCAGTCATCAAGTGCCAAGTCCATTGGTGAACAGGAGTGCAATTAACTGACCGAATTCCGATTGCCAGGCACGTGAGGCAAAGATGCCTCCTGGCCCCTACACTTTTTTCCCGATATATTAACAACCTAGTGGAAGCCCTCTCCCTAAAGAATATAGATGCCCTCAACTGAACGGGGGTAGGGTGCCTGCACTCCTATTTTCCGATGACACCCTTTTAATCTCCCAGAACCTGATGGGCCTCCAGCAGTTCTTGACTAATTTCAACGCTCTTTTTCTTGCTAAGGGCCTCGAGATCAACATCTCAAAAACCACATTCTTGACTGGTAGACCACACAAAACATTCAAGCAAGCTATTTCTCTGGCAAATGAAAACCTGGGACGAGTAACTAGATTCAAGTACCTAGGCATAATGCTCGAGAGTGTGCTGCACACATAGAGAAAATAAGGGTTGTGACTGAACACCAGGCCTCAGCAATATACAGGAAGTTCCAGGGAACAACATCGAGAGCCCTACTCCCGGCTCTTGAACTCTACAAACTAAAGGCTCAATCAGCCACGTTGTACGGGGAAGAACTCTGGGAATATGCTAATCTAGATGCTCTCACCATAAACGAAAACAAGTTTGTCCGCCCACTACTCCATCTCCCATCGAGCACTCCCTTAATACCAATGTTTTATGATGTTAACATAAAAAGAGTGGGAGAAGTAGCAAGAATAAGGCCCCTTATGTATTGGGTGAGGCTCTAGGGCACGGACGAGCAGAGGCAATACTGGATGACTGTTGAGGAATTGTTGGTCCTCGAAAAAGCCCTGACTTTTCCCTGGTTCAAAAACGTCCACCAATGGTTTGAAAAATTGGATCTAGGATACTTTTGGTCAGGTTCCGTTTCGTTGGAGGCTTCTTCTAAGCTGCTGCTAAACAAACGCTACTGGGAGCACATATACACTAGTCTTTCTCGCAGTTCTTCACTTGGTAGGCTGACAGATCACATTTTGTCTCTCAAGAACTGCTAATTTATTGAAACCTTTCTTGACCTCCTGATCCAGTATCTAGCAGAATCCTTCTATATAACATTTCGCTATGATACACTGGAGCTGGGGTCATTTATTGCCCTATGGAATTCAAACAGGCACATTGGTCACGTATCCATATGCACTATGTGCTCGTTAGCTGCAAATTAATCCATACACCATCTATTATTCTACTGCCCTGCATACGCAAAGCCTAGAGGGAAATGGATACGCCCACTCTGTTTGTAGTATGGCTTCCCGAGATACAAGGCGGCAATGACAATTTTGAAGGGCAGCACTACTATTTATATTGTCTTTGCCCTAAACAAATTTTTATATTCAGCCTGATTAATAAGGAAAGCTAAACATCTTAAACTCTAGCTCAGGCCAAAATGGGCTGTTGCTACAATTTGTCTCCTTTGCGCATGTCTGACGCTGTTTTCCAGCTGAGGTTACCGGACCTTCTACACTCTTTGCTTCTTCTTAAAGAGAGTCATCTTGTGATTTTTAAGTTTTTAAAGAGAGTAATGCTTTATTAGGTCTTAACGTGATCACAAATAGTCTTAAAATGTTTGCAACATTGCATTTAAATCATTGTTATATTGTGTGTAATGTTTATGGAATGGATTTTCCAAGATAAACTTTTATATACACAATCATCAAGTGTTTCGAAAACCCCCTTTAAGAATACATCAGTGGGACATGCATAGTAGTAATGTGGAGTGTGGCAGGAAATAAAGGAAGCGCAGGTTTGTCTTTTGAACTTTCAAGAGGAACGTAAAGTCAAAGGCACTCAGATGTAAGAGAAGTCTTTTCTGTACGAAACTATGATCAGATACAATATCATGCAATACTGCTGTGTTCTTGTAATTACAGCTGTCAATTGGTCCTATCTTGTCTAAAAAATGGACTAGGACCTTATTCCATTCTCTATCTATAACCTGTTGGTATTGCCAAATTCAACACAGATCTGGTATGGATGGGAGTAAAAGGCCCTTTAACAAACATTAGGTTCCTAGACAGAGCCATCTATTGGGGGAGTGTCTAGCCTTCTGAAGGCATATCCACTGTCAATGTTAGGGCATGTTTTGAGCACCCTGTGAGCCAGGGACTTTCAAAGAAGTATCTCTACCCCTTGTGGCCTCAAGCTTTGTAAAGAGTCATTTGTGCAACTGCTCCTGACCACTTTGCCTGCACAGTCATTTTAAGTTTTGCTGATTCTACATCCCATATATACATAACTTATAGATACATATTAATTGGGTATTTCATTCTATGAGCTTGTTGATGTGTGGTAGATGGTCTACGTTTCGACCCCTGGGAAATGGAGGGTGATTCGTTCCTCACATCGGGGTCTTCGTCAGGACAGGGTTAAGGTAGAGCACCTAGGAATAATCGAAAACCGTTCAATGCAGTGACATAGTGGTTATCAGTGGCGAATGGTCAGAGAGGTGTTCTAAATTTCACCTACTTGTGTAGGGAAGGACGGACAACGTACGATACCTATTGGGCTCTCAAGTGGCTCCTGAAAATCTAAACAGAGACATTGTCTAAGTCAGCGTTTCCCAAACTGTGGTCCGCGTACCCCCCGGGGTCCGTGAGACATTCCCAGGGAGTCCGCAGTGCCTGTCGTAGTGAAAAATTATATGTATCAAAAAGGACTAGCTAAAAGTGACTTGTAGCTTTATTGTCTGATATGTCTTGTCAGTTGGCACCTGTTGGGTGTCTTTATAAAGCCCTCACCCACCAACCTAGTTGGTGGCATGCTTCATCATCGGGCCCACCACAGTGACACCTAGTATGTCCCGGATGTGCTTCGACACCTGATTACAGCGGAGCAGGTATATCGCTGAAAGTGCAGTGTTGGGAAAAGGTGGAGTGAGATTAAAACGGCTTGGCAGGGGTCCCAATACCCGTATAGTGCTCCTGTGCTCTACTACTCTTGTGCGCACTTTACGTGTAGTCATGCCGGTGTATCGCAGTCCACAAGGGTAGTAGAGCACAGGAGCACTATACGATGTAAGAAAAGTGTGAGCAAACTCACAGAACACTTTTTGAGACACAACCATACGCCCAATGTCCTTCACTGGACAGTCATTGACAATGAGAGAAAACTGCTACAAAAAGAACAACAATGGATCTACCGTCTATCCTTACACAAGGAAGGCCTCAATGATTCCATCCCATGGAACTCCTTAAACTCTTAAACTCCTGATCCAAGCACCCACAGTCTGGCCTCATCACACCTGGCCCTATGGACCTACCGGTCATTACACTCAATTCATGATCTATTATCCCTAGCCCAGCGGGCTTGATGCCGCTCTCCCTTGGCGGTAATACTGAGCTAGCAATGTTATGTACAGTGATTTCAGTCCAGCACGACTCTCCATTATGGGAAGCTCAGCCCTGACAGCCCATTTTGGTTCATCCCTACCGCGCATGGGCGGACTTACTCTGTCCCATGCACACACATGCGCAGAGCGTAAACTAGAACAGGACCCTGATGGCAGGCGCGCATGCGCGATTTCGCTCTGTCTCATTTACACACACGCTCAGCCCGCGTGGTGGATTGGTAGTCTGTTCTCTATTGCTGCCTCCCCCACAGGTGCCAACAATCCGCACCAATCAACTCCCTCATAAATACAGACCGCTACCACCAGACAGGTTCCGGAGTGCGAGCACGGCACACAGTTTCCCTGCAGGTCCTGACTGAGAGTCTTGTGAGTATGCTGTCCAACCATCACTACGACCGGGTAAGCGTTTCTTCTCCCACAGGTTCCTAACCCCCGGCGGTCCCACATTTGTACTCCAGAGTCATACGCCCTTCCGCTACACTCCAGGAAGCATCGTGGGCCAATTGCTAGCATGAGAACCTTTGACCTCACGTTCTTTACACCAACTTGTTTGTTTGAACCTCTGTTTCTTAGTGTCATCACGCCATTTAGAAACCGCCTATTTACACTAACGGTACCACCAGTACGTTACACTTTTGCCGTTTAGAGTTCCTACACGCAGCACTTTAAACAAACGGCAATTTTCAGACTTGTGCAATATGCTAATGTCTTTTCTCCTTCTATGTCTTGTCTATGTCATATCCGTTGTTCGTCAAGGTATGCTTGAGGAGGGAATCCCCTCCTTTAACATATAGAGCACCTAAGTGAGTGCAACACTTAGTCAATTAACACTCACTGCTTTAAAATACATTTTTAACATGCACCCGCACTTATAAAACGGTCCTGAGGAAAGCCAACATAGAGAAGGCACTGGCTGAAACATGTCGACCCACACAGGATGCTGGAGGTCGTAATCCGCCACTAACGCATCCACACTGCCTTAACCCTCTGGTATTGGGACCCCTGCCAAGCCGTTTTAATCTCACTCCACCTTTTCACAACACTGCACTTTCAGCGATATACCTGCTCCGCTGTAATCAGGAGTCGAAACACACCTGGGACATACTAGGTGTCACTGTGGTGGACCCGATGATGAAGCATGCCCCCAACTAGGTTGGTGGGTGAGGGCTTTATAAAGACACCCAACAGGTGCCAACTGACAAGACATATCAGAGAATAAAGCTACAAGTCACTTTTAGCTAGTCCCCCTGGGGATACGGACTGGCTATCCAGTCCTCACTCTCCCTCTTGATACGCCAAGTAGTGAAAAATTAAACACCCATGCGTCCGCACAGCACACAAGAGCTGTGACACAGAAGGCAGATGGGCACAAAAAACGAGTGGAACAGAGGGCAGAAGGGCACAAAAAACGAGGGGAAAAATGAGTATAACAGAGGCCAGGAAGGCACAAAAAACGAGTGGAATAGAGGGCAGAAAGGAACAAAAAACGAGTGAACAGAGGGCAGAAGGGCAATAAAACCGAGGGGAAAACGAAGTGGAACAGAGGGCAGAAAGGCACAAGAAACAAGTGGAACAGAGGGCAGAAGGGCACAAAAAACGAGGGAAAAACAAGTGGAACAGAGGGCAGAAAGGCACAAAAAACGATTGGAACAGAGGGCAGACAGGCACAAAAAACGAGTGGAACAGAGGGCAGAAAGGCACAAAAAACGAGGGGAAAATGAGTGGCACAGAGGGCAGAAAGGCACAAAAAATGAGGGAAAAATGAGTGGAACAGAGGGCAGAAGGGCACAAAAAACGAGTGGAACAGAGGGCAGAAGGGCACAAAAAATGAGGGAAATCGAGTGGAACAGAGGTCAGAAAGGCACAAAAAACTAGTGGAACAGAGGGCAGAAGTACACAAAAAACGAGGGGAAAACAAAGTGAAACAGAGGGCAGAAAGGCACAAAAAACGAGTGGAACATAGGGCAGAAGGGCACAAAAAACGAGGGAAAAACAAGTGGAACAGAGGGCAGAAAGGCACAAAAAACGATTGGAACAGAGGGCAGACAGGCACAAAAAACGAGTGGAACAGAGGGCAGAAAGGCACAAAAAACGAGGGGAAAATGAGTGGCACAGAGGGCAGAAAGGCACAAAAAATGAGGGAAAAACGAGTGGAACAGAGGGCAGAAGGGCACAAAAAATGAGGGAAATCGAGTGGAACAGAGGTCAGAAAGGCACAAAAAACTAGTGGAACAGAGGGCAGAAGTACACAAAAAACGAGGGGAAAACAAAGTGAAACAGAGGGCAGAAAGGCACAAAAAACGAGTGGAACATAGGGCAGAAGGGCACAAAAAACAAGGGAAAAACGAGTGGAACAGAGGGCAGAAAGGCACAAAAACTAGTGGAACATAGGGCAGAAGGGCACAAAAAACGAGGGGAAAAAAAGTGGAACAGAGGGCAGAAAGGCACAAGAAACGAGTGGAACAGAGGGCAGAAGGGCACAAAAAACTAGGGAAAAATGAGTGGAACAGAGGGCAGAAAGGCACAAAAAATTATGGGAACAGAGGGCAGACAGGCACAAAAAACAAGTGGAACAAAGGGCAAAAAGGCACAAAAAACGAGGGTAAAACGAGTGGCACATAGGGCAGAAAGGCACAAAAAATGAGGGAAAAACGAGTGGAACAGGGGGCAGAAGGGCACAAAAAATGAGGGGAAAACGAGTGGAACAGAGGTCAGAAAGGCACACAAAATGAGTGGAACAGAGGGCAGAAGGGCACAAAAAATGAGGGAAAACGAAGTGGAACAGAGGGCAGAAAGGCACGAAATACGAGTGGAACAGAGGGCAGAAAGGCACAAAAAACGATTGGAACAGAGGGCAGAAGGGCACAAAAAAGAGGAGAAAATGAGTTGAACAAAGGGCAGAGAGGCCCAAAAACGAGGGAAAAACGAGTGCAACAGAGGGCAGAAAGGCACAAAAAATGAGTGGAACCGAGGGCAGAAAGGCACAAAAAATGAGTGGAACAGAGGGCAGAAGGGCACAAAAAACGAGGGGAAAACGAAGTAGAACGGAGGGCAGAAAGGCACAAGATAATGGAACAGAGGGCAGAAGGGCACAAAAAACGAGGGAAAAATGAGTGAAACAGAGGGCAGAAAGGCACAAAAAACGAGTGGAAAAACGAGTGGCACAGAGGGCAGAAAGGAACAAAAAACAATGGAAAAACGAGTGGAACAGAGGGCAGAAGGGCACAAAAAATGAGGGGAAAACGAGTGGAACAGAGGGCAGAAAGGCACAAAAAACAAGTGGAACAGAATGTAGAAGGGCACAAAAAACTAGGGGAAAACGAAGTGGAACAGAGGGAAGAAAGTCACAAAAAATGATGCAAAAACGAGTGGAACAGAGGGCAGAAGGGCACAAAAAATGAGGGGAAAACGAGTGGAACAGAGGGCAGAAAGGCACAAAAAACGAGTGGAACAGAGGGCAGAAGGACACAAAAAACTAGGGGAAACGAAGTGGAACAGAGGGCAGAAAGGCACAAAAAATGAGTGGAACATAGTGCAGAAAGGCACAAAAAACAATGGAAAAACGATTGGAACAGAGGGCAGAAGAGCACAAAAAACAAGGGGAAAATGAGTTGAACAAAGGGCTGAGAGGCACAAAAAAAGAGGGAAAAACGAGTGGAACAGAGGGCAGAAAGGCACAAAAAATGAGTGGAACGGAGGGCAGAAAGGCACAAAAAACAAGTGGAACAGAGGGCAGAAGGGCACAAAAAACCAGGAGAAAACGAGTGGAACAGAGGGCAGAAAGGCACAAAAAACGAGTGGAACAGAGGGCAGACAGGCACAAAAAGACGAGTGGAACAGAGGGCAGAAGGGCACAAAAAATGAGGGGAAAACAAGTGGAACAGAGTTCAGAAAGGCACAAAAAATGAGTGGAACAAAAGGCAGAAGGGCACAAAAAACTAGGGGGAAACAAAGTGGAACAGAGGGCAGAAAGGCACAAAAAACGAGTGGAACATAGGACAGAAGAGCACAAAAAACAAGGGAAAAATGAGTGGAACAGAGGGCAAAAAGACACAAAAAACGAGTGGAACAGAGGGCAGAAAGGCACAAAAAACGAGGGGAACAGAGGGCAGGCAGGCACAAAAAACGAGTGGAACAGAGGGCAGAAAGGCACAGAAAACGAGGGAAAAACAAGTGGAACAGAGGGCAGAAGGGCAAAAAAACGAGTGGAACAGAGGGCAGAAGGGCACAAAAAATTAGGGGGAAAAACGAGTGGAACAGAGGACAGAAAGGCACAAAAAACGAGTGGACCATAGGGCAGAAGGGCACAAAAAACAAGGGAAAACGAGTGGAACAGAGGGCAGAAAGGCACAAAAAACTCGGGGAAAAAAAGTGGAACAGAGGGCAGAAAGGCACAAAAAACGAGTGGAACAGAGGGCAGAAGGGCACAAAAAACGAGGGGAAAACGAAGAGGAACAGAGGGCAGAAAGGCACAAAAAACGAGTGGAACAGAGGGCAGAAGGGCACAAAAAACTAGAGAAAAACGAGTGGAACATAGGGCAGAAAGGCACAAAAAATGAGTGGAACAGAGGGCAGACAGGCACCAAAAAAAGGGGAACAGAGGGCAAAAAGGCACAAAAAAATGAGGGGAAAATGAGTGGCACAGAGGGCAGAAAGGCACAAAAAATGAGGGAAAAATGAGTGGAATAGAGGTCAGAAAGGCACAAAAAATGAGTAGACCATAGGGCAGAAGGGCACAAAAAACAAGGGAAAACGAGTGGAACAGAGGGCAGAAAGGCACAAAAAACGAGTGGAACAGAGGGCAGAAGGGCACAAAAAACGAGGGGAAAACGAGTTGAACAGAGGACAGAGAGGCACAAAAAACGAGGGAAAATGAGTGGAACAGAGGGCAGAAAGGCACAAAAAATGAGTGGAACAGAGGGCAGAAAGGCAGAAAAAAATGAGTGGAACAAAGGGCAGAAAGGCACAAAATTTTTTGCAAAAAACGAGTGGAACAGAAGGCAAAAGGGGCACATAAACGAGGGAAAAACGAGTGGCACAGAGGGCAGACTGGCACAAAAAATGAATGGCACAGAGGCAAAATACAGAATACAGAAATATAGGGGCAGCTATGAACAGAAGGCAGAACGGGCAGAGAGGCACGGGGGCAGCGAGGGGAACAGAAAGAAAAACCAGGCAGAGACACAGGGCAGCGAGGGGTACAGAAGGAAATACCGGGTAGAGAGAGCTCGTGGACAGCGAGGGAAACAGAGGGAAGAAAAAGGGGCACGGGCCACATACAGGCAGCAGGGGAAGACGGACAACAGCAGTCACAGACACAACAATGAAACTACAGGCAATACATTAAAAGCAATAAAACGTTGAAAGGCACATGTGTATAGGTTACCGGGACTTGGCAGGCAGGTAAATATAGATGCAGCCAGGATCAGCAGTAGGATTTTCGGGCTGCTGTCTGATTGCTCACTTTCCACAAGCCCTTGTGTACCACTAAATAATACACTGCTGTATGCATACATGTCCATGCCAATAGAACCAATTCAGGATGTCTCCATCTTGAAATTGCCTCTGCTTCAAAAGCCGTTTTTAAAAATAAATTTAAATTGTACAAATTGCTTGGGGGTCCCCGGCTTCCAGTAGTGATTCAGTGGGGGTCTTCAGGAGTCAAAAGTTCGGGAACCACTGGTCTTAGTAATTGCGTGTAGAAGGGGAATTCTTCGTCCATCATTGAAAAACGAGAGGTGGAAAACTCACTTCTGCTGCTATGCTGGCATGCGGGGTTGTAAATCTCCTGATGCGAAAAAAAATCAATCAAGAACAGGGCCTGTGGGAAAGAAAGAGGGCGTTGTCAGGGACATATCATCTCTTAATATCATGGCATCGTTTATGCCGCTGCCTGTAGAAGAAAGCTTAAGGCATGAGTGACGAGAAGTGGCGTGCCTTTAGTGTGCCACATTCTCTCATGCAAGCGCATTAAAATCGGAGTCCTATACACCCTGGCTTGGTGTATATCACAGAAAAATTCGGTGGAATGTTTACAAAAAACTATTAGTGGTTGGCGGGGTCGAGGTAGGTAAGCGAAAAGGTCATTGGTGGAACATGGACTGGCTGAATACAGTTTACGCATTTAACACTAAAGAGAGGGGGCCGCAAGTCTCATAAGTAATTACCATTGGTAACATGCTGAAAACAGTAACGGACAGAATAAAGATTACGCATTTACGAAATAGTCAATAGAGGAACTCGGACTGGCTGAAAACAGTCACGGACAGAATAAAAGTTTACGCATTTACTCTAAAGGGAGGCAGCAGCAAGTCTCATGGGTTATTCCCATTGGCGATAACTTACATGCTAAAAACAGTTACGGACAGAATAAAAAATACTCATTAAGACTAAAGAATGGTAGCAAGTCTACTCTGCGCCTCCTCCTCACAGAGGCGGTGCGGCTCTGGCAGTGAGCTGACTCGATGAGCTCACGCTAGATGTAGGTAGTTTCTCAGCGTGCCTGCACCTCGAGGTGCAGCCGCTCAATGATTCCCGGGGGCTCGCCATACGTGCGGCCAATGGGGAATAGCGTGTGGGCTTCAGTGCTGGTGTGATGAAGCGCGTTACCCTGGTAATGGATCGGCTACAGATCATGTATCATAAAGGGTTTTGTGTAAGTAAGTGCGGCACTCTTGGGATAGAAAGCCACTCCTCTTCCCCAACATGGGCGGTCTCGGGCTCCTTAACCCAGACGGATACCCCGTCACAGAGGTGTCTACACGTGTGGCAGTGGATAATTATCGAACATATTGTGATGGTTGGAAATCAATTATACATCAATTTGATTGGCCAAAATGGACAGTATTATTGAATCAAATAGCAAAGCGATGTCAGTTAGTCATAAGTCATCGTCCCTTCTGATAAGTGAAATAAACATGGTAAACACATTGCATCGAACAATATACAAGACGCTACAGACTTGGTATGTGCTGATCAGTTGAAGACATAGTTAGTACACAGTTAGCACATACCGCGAGCAACCTCCCCCTTAAAACTCACTTTAAGATCAAACATTATGTCACAAACTTAACACCGTAAATTGCAGTGTTGGCAAAGGCAACACATTTTAATTATTCTTTGCAGAGGGTACTATAAATGCAAACGATAAGCCATAGAAGTTGCATCATTGGCCATGATACTGACAAAGGCAAAAAGGTGCAATAAATACATTATGCTGCACAGTATATACTCTGAATTAGGACAATATTTTTATCTGATATATTCACAAAGGCAAAAATGAGAAATTGACATTGTACTTCGCAATAAATACATGGTGTTATAACGGTCCTCATCTAGTGACACAGATGTTTAGATACAGAGTGGAATATCTCTGAAATGAGGAACCGATAGAGTAGTATCTAAGGAGTGGTTGTGGAATAAATGCCACGTGTGTTTGTTCTTGTGTATACATGACTCTCGGTGATACAGTGGTCAATGTGGTCAACTTTATTCTGCTTGTAGACCAGCCATTTGGGCATAGGTGGCATCTTGCTCATTGAGACCATTCATCACTGTATTCAGTAGGTGCATCCACTTGCATTCTCTAATGTTAAGGATAGGGCATAGGTCACCTCCTCGTTGGCCTGTGTGAAAGGGGCACATATTTACAAGGCCATGAAAAGCCATGTAAAGTGGCTACACGTGGCCTTGTAAATATGCCGCGAAGCATTGCACCACCAGAACATCAAAAAGAGTGGTGTTCCGGCGGCGCAAAAGTGCCGCAATGGGCCTCATAAATGTAAATTGATACTTGTATAGCGCACTACTCACCCGCAAGGGTCTCCAGGCGCTTGTACGAAAACCGCTGTGGAACCCATCCTGGCTTTCCCTGTGAGGTGTCCACTCCTGGGCACCCCCAAGGTGGAGGCCAGGCATCCTTTAGCGTTGTAGGAGTCGTTATGGAGATTAAGCAAGCTATTGCCCAGAGTTGCAGAGTGGGTCACCATGATTGGAATAGGCACCGAGGCGAGAATTATCATGTCTGTGGAATTTTTTGAGCCCAAGACCCGCCGAGGCGGGGAATTGAACCCTGGTCCCGGGCTAGACCTCTGCATCAGGGTCTGCCGCTCTAATCATTGAGCCATACTATTTTAAATGATCAAACCCACTGAAATTCACCTGTTATAGTCATATCAAGTAACTATAATTTGTGTCATAAAGTAACTATACCTCGCACACTTGCCATGCTTTGCTAATTACTTCACATATTACATTACACATGACATGTTCAAAGACATCTTTCATAACAACACTGCAACAACTGAAATGACATCATTGATGGCAACACTGTGTATGGTGAGGGTGCAGGGTTTTGTTCATTTAAAATTATGTCTTAACTGACATTTTCACCTAAGTATTACGTCCCATTAACCTTGTTTTTTTCAACGAAATTTCAATGGTTTATTTTATGCTAAGTAAGCTATTGTTACCATATCCACCTATAAAGTCACTTTAACGCTTGTTCTTTTCAGTACATTTCTAGTATTTTTAAACATAATTTGTTATTACCATATGTAACTTCAACCCCACACTGTGCGCGGCCTTTGACTATGTGTGGCGTGGAGTTGACTCCAGAGCTAGTCAATCCAAGGCAAGTTATAGGTATTTGAGATAACTATAACAGTGGTTTTGTTCATTTAAAATGGTTCACCATACTGTAACCTCTCTTCAAGCTTTGTTTTTTCAGTGAATTTCTAAGGTTTTTTTTAAATTAAGGTAAGATATTATTACAATTCCTTGCTATAGCAAAACTTTAACTTTTGGCTTTATATAGAAAGATAGATAGATAGACAGATAGATACATACACACATACTCATATGTAGCAATGGCTAGAAAATAAATGTTACCTAATGTATGTGTGTGGGATTACAGACCAAACCGCTAACCGGAATTACACCACAGTTGGCAGAAAGCTAGACATGGGTCCAGAAAGATCTCTTTTTGTAATTTGGCGTTAATCCGTTCAGTAGTTTTTAAATAATTAAAAAACAGTTTTATGTATATCTAGAGATGAAAGGGGTCCGCAGAGTCAACAGATCTCATGCTAAAATCTGATTGACTGCCAACACTTCAACCAGGAAGTTTTTGGCAGCTGGCTTGGGACTCAGGACTAGGCCTGAATCCCAAGTAAAACATTTTTAAAAAACACAAGGGAGCAAAGTAGGCATACCCTAGCCCCCTAGGCCTGGTGGTGGGGGTCCAAAATATATATTTTTAATCCTCCTGCAAATTGCGGGGAATGTGCTACAAAATGTAAAATAAAAATAACTGTGGTTTCCCGTGCTTCTTTTTTTCCCCACAGATGGACCAGGACCCAGGGGGAATTAGTAACAATATTATATGGGCGAAGGGGCACATGAGGCCCCCCAGGGCAATTTTGGCCCCCGGTGAAACCATCTACTGGGGACCAGCCTTATTACAAAAGGGAGGGGGGATGAGGCCCTCCTTCTAGGTCAATTTCGGCCCCAGGGTCAATATCCAGCAGGACCAGCTGAAAAAGATCCCTGGGCCAAATTTGGCCCAATTGACCCCATGCCCTGGGGTTCTGTCTTATACTGCATGCAGCCCCCCTCCCAGTCTGATTTCAGTCCCAGAGACCCCATGGCCTGGGCCTGGCTGACCTTAAAAATGGGGAGGGAGCATGCAGCCCCCTCTGTGGGCCAATTTCGGCCTGGGGGACTCCATCCATGGGCCTGGCCATAATAATAATTGAGAAGGGACTGTACCTCTTCCGGGCCAATTTTTACCCCTGGAACATATCCCCAGGGCCCTGCAGCGAAGGCGCAGGGGGAGGGGCTGCACAGTCCCCATCCCAGAGCCATTAATAAGCCTGGCTCCTGCTATGTCCCGGAATAACCACCCCTGGAACATCGGGGTTTTCCTACCCACACTGGCATGGGCAGCGAAACCTATGTTTGCTCCCACTTGGCGGGAGCAATTTCAAAGCTCCTGCAAAGCGAGATCAAACACGAAGTGCGTGCCTAGCTGGCGAGTCCTTTGAAAATGCTCCCGCCAGCTGGAAGTAGACTGCAGATTTGTTTCCCTGGGCAGGGAAACTGATCTGAATATTGCCATTGCCATGCACTCCTTATTTTCCCACATATTACATCACTCATGACATCATAGATAATATCATTGCAACATTTGTTGTAAAATTATTAATGAGAAAACTGTGCATAGCAAGGTCAAGATATATAGATACCTTAGGGTATGATTTATAGTTACTTGAGATAACTCTAACTGTAACTGCTGAATAGCTTTGTGTGTGCAAAATCTGAACCTACCTATAACATCCATGTAGCCTTTTTTTTTTAGAGATATACATGCATACGTACATATATGGTCACTGAAAAAACAAAGGTTTTAGGGATATTATAGCTAGGAAATAGCATGAAATAATTACCTAGAAATTCACTAAAAAAAGACAAAGGTTGCAGGAGCTTTTGGCTCCGATTTCACTCGTACAGAACCATTGAAATTCAACTATTTCTATGTTTTTTTATTTCCTAACTGTAAGGGCATGAAAATAGGGGTGTGTTTTTTAATGTAGAGTTATTTTTGTGTTTCCCCATATATTTTTTCTTTTTTTATTGTTTGTGATGACGCTATCCTTCACAATGCTGCTAGTGTTCACGACGACACATAATGCTGTGATAAGTAGCTTCCGGTGATACAATTAAGACCGCATATCACTTTTAAAAAAAGTGTAATAGACATACATAAAGGTGTTTTAATTAGTCTTTGTCATCAGGACTTTATTATTACCATATAAAAACTTGTATTTCTGTAACTACTTTTAATATAAATAATGTTTACTTCTTTGTTATGTTTCCATGGTGATGAAACCCCGACGACGATGCCCTTCACGATGATACAGGTGTTAGCAACAATTCGGAACGCTGTGATACGTAGCTTCCAGAGATACAATTAACTGCGAATATTACTTTTTTTTACAGTATGATAGACATACATAAAAGTATTTTAATTAGTGTTTGTGGTCAATAATTTAATAGCATACAATAGAAGTTTATATTTCCTTAAATACTTTTATCATGTCACTATTTACTTCGTTTTTGCATTTTCACAAGGACGTTGATGTTCACGATGACATCAGTGTTCGCAATTAAGTCGGTGTATGCAAAAATCATGTGACCTCAACACAAAAAGAGGGTCTATATGTGGGCCATGATGGTCTGTGAGTGGGGCATGAGTCTCTGAGTGGGCTTGTGAGTAGGTGCGTACATTGGTGTGGGTCTGTGAGGCGGTACATGAGTCTCTCAGTGAGTCTGTGAGTGGGTGCATGAGCCTCTGAATGGCTCTGTGACTGGGTGCATGAGTCTCTCAGTGGGTCTCTGAGTGGGTGTGTGAGGCTCTCAGTGGATCTGTGAGTGGGTGTATATAAATATGAGTGAGTCTGTGAGTGGCTGCATGATGGCTGACTAGGTCTGTAAGTGCGGTATAAGGGTCTGCGAGTAGGAATTAAGTCTTTGAGTGGACCTGTGTGTAGGTGCATTAGTTGATGTGGGTCGGTGAGTGGGTGCATTAGTCTGTGAGTGTGTCTTTGAGTGAATTCATTAGTGTCTGAATGAGTCTATGAATGTATTTTGTTTGCCCATGATGTTACACAGAAGGCTGCACTGATGGTCATGATGAAGTCCCAAATATTGTGTGTCGAAAGTAAAGTGCATTTTCGACACACTGCTTATCTCATTAACACTCCTATATGTAAAACATGAGATCAGGGTACCTCTACCCCCGACCCCTTATACCACATTTGTGGTGATTTTTTTAGCCCAGGACCATGTCCCGTTTCCTAAACTTGCAGCCTCAAGTTTCTGCTCAGGTAGTGGGCAGCCAATCATGGCATTAGTGTTGGCACACGCATTCGCAAATGTGCGGCGATACTCATTAAATATTCACGATGGACTTGCAGCCACAGATATCACTATATTGACTTGCCTAAATTTCTCAACAACTACTAAACGGATTTACACCAAATTATTGAAAGCGTGATCTGGGTAATCAAATCTACCTTTCTGCCAAATTTGGTGTAATTCATCCAGTGCCTCGGTCTGCAGGTTTTACTAAAGTTCCTATGGGAGTTAACATATAAAATACTCTTTTTTTTACCCTCTTCTTTTCCTCAGTCCCCCACTTCACAGATCATCCCAAAACTTTCCATGCAGAACAAGATTCACCTGGCACTCTTTTGGAAAATTTCATGATGATTCGTCCAATAGCACCAAAGATATAGGCAAGTCAAAATATGCTTTTCCACTGGAAACATGGTCCTAAATATATCTACCTCATCGAGACAGCCAGTATGCAATATGTAATATGTAATATATATATATATCCAGCAGCTCGGGTCAGAGATATGACTCCAGTAAATGTCCAGACTCCACAGGTCAGATTTTTATTATGGCTGGATATTTAAATATGGCCCTGCACCCACTTGTTTGCACCAGCACCAATCCCACCCCTGGTGGACACGAACGGACTTGGTTGCAGGATTTCGTACATTACATATATATATATATAAAACGCAATGCTGATTGAATTTTTGACTAACTAACAACATTTTCCTCTTTCAGAGACAATACTTCAGACAAATCAAAGGAACAGCGATGGGCACCTGCTTCGCCCCCAGCTACACGAACGTGTTTGTGGGCTGGTGGGAGAAGCATGTGGCCTGGCCCGAAGAGAACAATCAGTGGCTAACATCGGTCATTGGATGGTACCGCTATATCGATGACCTTTTCAATTTCCGGAAGGGCACGAAAGGGAGGCTGGATCCTTCATTGATCATTTAAACATCAATACAGTCAAACTACATTTCAGTGGCCATATAAGTAACACAGAGGTCGATTTCTTATATCTAAAAGTCGTTATTTGGGATGGACAGATCTGCACATCCCTTTTCAGAAAAGCCAGAGCAGGGAATTCGATTTTGGAAGCAAGCAGCAGTCACCCTAGCTCTCTTAAAAATAGCATCCCGTACAGAGAGTTGCTGCGAATTAAAAGAAATTGTTTGAGAGACGAAGACTTTTTGGAAGCAGCAAGAGGTTTAGGATATGAGGGTATTCGCGTCAACTTCTCCAGAAGAATCTTGAAAACGTGAGCAAAAGAGTTTGTCTTCTGAGAGACAAAGTAAAACAAGTAGAAGAACACACTAATACCTTCCGCTTCATTTCCACTTTCACTAGAGATTCAGAGAGACTGAAACATGTCTTGGCACGGAACTGGCACATCTTAAAATCTGATCCGGTCATCGGAAAAGACATACCCGACCATCCCAGAACAGCATAGAGACGTTGTTGGTCCCTAAAAGACTCTTTAGTGCAGAGTCATTTTGATACAATACTGTAGAATCCTAGGTTGAGCAATCTAACTGGATTTTTTCCATCTAACAGGTGCAAAGCCTGTAACAATAGTACCAATCTAACAGCATATCAAATACCTGGGATGACTGGCCAAAAAAGAATCACCAAATGTTTAACTTGTACCACACCCTTTTGTGTATATAGCTTGGTGTGCCTGTGCAATTTACAGTATATCGGCAGCACCGTACATCCCACCAAGCGCAGGATACTGAAACACACAAGGGCCATTGAACGTAATGATGTAACCTATCCCGTAGAAAGGCACTTTGCTTGTTTTCATCAGAGCAACAGAAATCTACTCAAGTTCTACTGTCTGGACCACGTTCTAGTTAAAGAACGTGGAGGAGACAGAGAACTTAGATTACGTAGGCTTGAATCCAGATTCATTGTAGATTTACAAACTAAAGCCCCATCAGGCCTCAAAACTGAAGAAGAGTTAGACATTCATCTGGGCTAGGGACAATGTGTGCGTTCTCTGGTCGGATGATGTGTGCGTTATGCTCCTCCCCATTGTAATATATATTTATACGCACTGTTACAAATATTACAACAAATGGATGCAAAGCTAGACTCAAAGTAGTAGATTTATGCAGATCAAGTATTGAAACTGTATATTTAGGAGGGACCCATGGTATAATGGACATAATTATATCAATGAATTGGATCAACGTGGCATGATCAGGCATAACAGTGTCACTTTGGAATATGCCCAAGATATGCAAGATATCATGCTTCACA
The DNA here is from genome assembly GCF_964263255.1 of Lissotriton vulgaris. Classification (NCBI taxonomy): domain Eukaryota; kingdom Metazoa; phylum Chordata; class Amphibia; order Caudata; family Salamandridae; genus Lissotriton; species Lissotriton vulgaris. The sequence continues at coordinate 1,696,644,643 of NC_141694.1, forward strand.
GAATAGCAATAATTTGTTTATAGAAACATTTGATGATTGACAAAAGAATTAATTGATTGTGGAATTCTTGGAGTAATGGTTTCAATATACTAAATATTGTTACATTTTATACACTGTAAATATTTTTCACACAGATACATGCCCATTCAGGGCTAGAGCTCCACATAATTAATTAATTAATTTTGCACCGATGATTCTTTTGATATGGTGCTATGTAAACATTCATGTAAATAGATTGATGCTCACTGCTTTGCAATATTTTATGAAATGACAATGATATGTAAAGCGCAAGCACAAAGTGCCGATGAAAAATCATGTTTTGCATATGTTATGCAACCACTTTAAGATGGCCACCATGAACTCTGATATGTGTCATTTGTTCTGTTTTACACTGATTCTTTTGTTTATTTCTATGTTTGCTAGCAATGTTGCAATTTACCCCGGAAATATTTCCTTGTTGAATGAATTTAAAAATGGTGATTTACCCCGTTGATGTTACACAGTAAGAAAAAGGCGCAAAGCCGAAACATGTCCTGTTTGCCTACATGCGAAAATAAATACGGTATATCCACTTTCAAATGATTGCGGTCTCTTCAATTGGTTGCCGAGGGAAGTTTGGAGCCTGATATATATAAATATGTATGTATATATAAATATATACTTATAAATATCCTGCAACCAAGTCTGGTCGCATCCACCAGGGGTGGGGCTGCTGAAAGCAAGTGGGTGCAGGGCCTGGTTTTAAATGTCCAGCCATAATATATATATATATATATATATATATATATATATATATATATATATATATATATATATATATATATATATATATATATATATTACCTACTGGCGGTCGCCAGTAGGTAATTATAGTTAGGACCTAGTTTCCATAGGAAATCCGCAACATTCTATTGAGAATAACTTTGGCGCCGGTGGACGAATCTTTGCGAATTTCTCAAAGAAGATGGCCTGCTCCGCTCCGCTCCTTCCCTGAAAGTTTGGGGGGGATTCGTCAAGTGGGGGCTGAGATAAAGGGGGGGTCCCAAAACGTGTTTTTCCCATGTTATTTTCCTTAGGACGTTTAGACACGGCTACAGCTCGAACGGCTGAATGGATTTATAAGAAATTTGGTAGAAAGGTAGAGTCCGGCTCGCAGATTACACTTTTCTTTGAATGGTGTAAATCTGTTCAGTAGTTGCTGAGAAAATTAACTTTGAAAAAATATATATTGGGCTACATTGGGCTATATATATGTTAGAGCCCAAATGTAGCCCAATGTAGCCCAATGTAGCCCAAAGATGGCCACCAGAGCCAAAAAAAACAAATGTAGCCTAAATATCAGCCAGATGTAGCCCAACTATAGCCCAATGACAGAATGTCCCAGAGTGTTCTAAAGAACAACTAGAGTGCTAACAGTCTTACTTATGACAAAAGTATGGCATACCTGAAGTCATCTTGATTGGAATAAAGTGTTAACACTTAAAACATTTAATTTGCAAAGGAACAAAATGAGGGGGTTCATTTTGTCATAGAAATTATGATTAGTGCTGAAGAAAGAAAAATTAGGGCACATTTTGAGTGACTTCTCAAATCCTCTTATATTTCATTAAAGAAATTCTGATATGCAGTCTCCCAAGATGGCCACCAGAGACAAAAGAGCCCAAATGTAGCCCAAATATCAGCCAGATGTAGCCCAACTATAGCCCAATGACAGTAGTTAGGACCTAGTGTCCATAGGAAATCCGCAACATTCTATTGAGAATAACTTTGGCGCCGGTGGACGAATCTTTGCGAATTTCTCAAAGAAGATGGCCTGCTCCGCTCCGCTCCTTCCCTGAAAGTTTGGGGGGGATTCGTCAAGTGGGGGCTGAGATAAAAGGGGGGTCCCAAAACGTGTTTTCCCCCTGTTATTTTCCATAGGACGTTTAGACACGGCTACAGCTCGAACAGCTGAATGGATTTATAAGAAATTTGGTAGAAAGGTAGGGTCCGGCTCGCAGATTACGCTTTTCTTTGAATGGTGTAAATCTGTTCAGTAGTTGCTGAGAAAATTAACTTTGAAAAAATATATATTGGGCTACATTAGGCTATATATATGTTAGAGCCCAAATGTAGCCCAATGTAGCCCAAAGATGGCCACCAGAGACAAAAAAAACAAATGTAGCCCAAATATCAGCCAGATGTAGCCCAACTATAGCCCAATGACAGAATGTCCCAGAGTGTACTAAAGAACAACTAGAGTGCTAACAGTCTTACTTATGACAAAAGTATGGCACACCTGAAGTCATCTTGATTGGAATAAAGTGTTAACACTTAAAACATTTAATTTGCCAAGGAACAAAATGAGGGGGTTCATTTTGCCATAGAAATTATGATTAGTGCTGAAGAAAGAAAAATTAGGGCACATTTTGAGTGACTTCTCAAATCCTCTTATATTTCATTAAAAAAATTCTGATATGCAGTCTCCCAAGATGGCTACCAGAGACAAAAGAGCCCAAATGTAGCCCAAATATCAGCCAGATGTAGCCCAACTATAGCCCAATGACAGTAGTTACGACCTAGTTTCCATAGGAAATCCGCAACATTCTATTGAGAATAACTTTGGCGCCGGTGGACGAATCTTTGCAAATTTCCCCAAAGAAGATGGCCTGCTCCGCTCCGCTCCTTCCCTGAAAGTTTGGGGGGGATTCGTCAAGTGGGGGCTGAGATAAAAGGGGGGTCCCAAAACGTGTTTTCCCCATGTTATTTTCCATAGGACGTTTAGACACGGTTACAGCTCGAACAGCTGAATGGATTTATAAGAAATTTGGTAGAAAGGTAGAGTCTGGCTCGCAGTTTAAGCTTTTCTTTGAATGGTGTAAATCTGTTCTGTAGTTGCTGAGAAAATTAACTTTGACAAAATATATGTTGGGCTACATTGGGCTATATATATGTTAGAGCCCAAATGTAACCCAATGTAGCCCAAAGATGGCCACCAGAGACAAAAAAAACAAATGTAGCCCAAATATCAGCCAGATGTAGCCCAACTATAGCCCAATGACAGAATGTCCCATAGTGTTCTAAAGAACAACTAGAGTGCTAACAGTCTTACTTATGACAAAAGTATGGCACACCTGAAGTCATCTTGATTGGAATAAAGTGTTAACATTTAAAACATTTAATTTGCAAAGGAACAAAATGAGGGGGTTCATTTTGCCATAGAAATTATGATTAGTGCTGAAGAAAGAAAAATTAGGGCACATTTTGAGTGACTTCTCAAATCCTCTTATATTTCATTAAAAAAATTCTGATATGCAGTCTCCCGAGATGGCCACCAGAGACAAAAGAGCCCAAATGTAGCCCAAACATCAGCCAGATGTAGCCCAACTATAGCCCAAAGACAGTAGTTAGGACCTAGTTTCCATAGGAAATCCGCAACATTCTATTAAGAATACCTTTGGCGCCGGTGGACGAATCTTCGCGAATTTCTCGAAGAAGATGGCCTGCTCCGCTCCGCTCCTTCCCTGAAAGTTTGGGGGGGATTTGTCAAGTGGGGGCTGAGATAAAAGGGGGGTCCCAAAACGTGTTTTCCCCATGTTATTTTCCATAGGACGTTTAGACACGGCTACAGCTCGAACGGCTGAATGGATTTATAAGAAATTAGGTAGAAAGGTAGAGTCTGGCTCGCAGATCACGCTTTTCTTTGAATGGTGTAAACCTGTTCAGTAGTTGCTGAGAAAATTAACTTTGAAAAAATATATATTGGGCTACATTGGGCTATATATATGTTAGAGCCCAAATGTAGCCCAATGTAGCCCAATGTAGCCCAAAGATGGCCACCAGAGACAAAAAAAAACAAATGTAGCCCAAATATCAGCCAGATGCAGCCCAACTATAGCCCAATGGCAGAATGTCCCAGAGTGTTCTAAAGAACAACTAGAGCGCTAACAGTCTTACTTATGACAAAAGTATGGCACACCTGAAGTCATCTTGATTGGAATAAAGTGTTAACACTTAAAACATTTAATTTGCAAAGGAACAAAATGAGGGGGTTCATTTTGCCATAGAAATTATAGTATTGAAGAAAGAAAAATGAGGGCACATTTTGAGTGACTTCTCAAATCCTCTTATATTTCATTAAAAAAATTCTGATATGCAGTCTCCCAAGATGGCCACCAGAGACAAAAGAGCCCAAATGTAGCCCAAATATCAGCCAGATGTAGCCCAACTATAGCCCAATGACGGAATGTCCCAGAGTGTTCTAAAGAACAACTAGAACGCTAACAGTCTTACTTATGACAAAAGTATGGCACACCTGAAGTCATCTTGATTGGAATAAAGTGGTAACACTTAATACATTTAATTTGAAAAGGAACAAAATGAGGGGTTTCATTTTGCCATAGAAATTTTATATATATATATATATATATATTCACTGAAAAAACCATAGGTTTTAAACACGTTATAGTTAGGAAGTAGCATTTAAAAAACCTATGAAATTCACTGAAAAAACCATAGGTTTTAAACCCGTTATAGTTAGGAAGTAGCATTCAAAAAACCTATGAAATTCAATGAAAAAAACAAAGGTTTTACACACGTTATAGTTAGGAAGTAGCATTTACTAAACCTATGAAATTCACTGAAAAAACCAAAGGTTTGACACATGTTATAGTTAACTGGACATTTTACTCATATAAAACCAATGAAATTCCCCCGTTATAGTAACTTCAGCTAACTATAACTCGCGCGCCCGCAATACACTGCTGATGACGTCACATATTATATCACTCATGACATGGTCAGTGACATCACTCATGACATCACTGATGATATCTGAAATAACATCACTGGTTGAAATCACTGATGACATCATCCTTGTAAAAGAGTGGTAGACCTCCTCTCAGCGTAATATAACCTTTGATACACACATTTAAAAATAGAAGCTAAAATGTTCAAAGCATGAGTGATGTAATATGTGACGTCATCAGCAGTGCATTACGGGCGCCCGAGTTATAGTTAGCGGAAGTAACTATAACGGGGGAATTTCATTGGTTTTATATGAGTAAAATGTCCAGTTAACTATAACATGTGTCAAAGCTATGGTTTTTTCAGTGAATTTCATAGGTTTTGTAAATGCTACTTCCTAATCTTGATCCATGCACGATCCAGCCCCGCCTGACCCTAAGATGGCGCCGAGAACGGGACACCCTGAAGGAACAGCCCCGACACCACTGTAATCGGGACCGGAGCAAGGAACCTTAGCGCTGCAACCCGGCAACAAGAACCTCAAGGGCAAAAAGAACTCGCTATTGCCGCCCACCCACTAGTCCACCCTCCCCTTGTTCAGAAAAACTCACGATATCAGAGGAATCTCAACTTCCCCCTGCCTGACCCCAAGACAGCAAGGAGACTGAGACAGGACACGGGAACAAGCCAGTCACCACTGAGACCGGCATTAGCAGTCTCAACAACTTTTCTCTTACACCCAAGTTCAACCCTCCTCACTACTCCTGATTTATACTACGCCACCTTACTTCCAGGAACTGCTCCGCACTGCTCAGGTAACAACCACAGCTCTCAGCCCATAGTCACCTCCACTACCCTTACCCCAAAAGCAGACCGTCCAACGCCCACACGCCCCCCGTCACTATGACTATCGACTCCAACCCCTTGTCCTCCCCCTCATTAAACGTCACGGACCTAACTCCTTCTCCATCACCACCCCTCACATCTCCTCACCCAATGCAAAAAAAGCCCTTAAGCACAAACTAATCAGGCAATTCCCAGAATCCCTCTTCGCAGATATATACCACTCCCCCTCAAAAGGTCAAATAAAAATGGACCTTATCTTTCATACTACCAGACCAGGCTACTGGATCTCCAACCTAAGAGAAAAGCGCCTAATCACAAAGACAACGAGGACGACCCACAGCTGCAAGCTCTCCTTCCGCACCCCTAACCTAGGGATCACATCTATGACCATATACTCAAACGGCACAGTCCTGATCCAAGCAAACAACGCCAACCTGGAGGCTTTTGACCGCCTATTCCCCTCTCTCCTTGCAAACCCTATCACTCCCAACCCATGCCAGGCTCAACAACCCAGCATGATGCTCAACTACCCCTCACCACCCCCCATGCACCCCTTACCCCTCCTAAAGGCCCAAAAAAACACGAACACAGTCCTGCCTAACAGCACGACCCACTCTCCAGAAACACCCTTGATGCAGAATACCATCCCAACAGCCCCAGCGCGCTATAAGGCTAGACCTAAGCCCCCCAACTCCCAATCCACACCCTCCCCTTTCCTGAATAACCGCCCTGCAAAACCCAACCACTGCACCCGCCCACCCCAGCCCAGGACCCAAACAGGCATCCCAGCACAATCTGACATCCTTAATGACCACAAAACCCAACACAACCACAACATCTCCGTAAAACAACTCCCCCCCCCCCGCAGGAGGTCCCTCTCGACCGCCTCACCCGCGTCGAAAACCAAATCAACACTATAATTCACGGTATGAACCTTATCCTCACCAACCTCGAAACTACCCGCAACCCCCACCCTATGCCCCAACCAGCCCCCCCAGTCACGCACAACCGCAGCCTATTCCCCTCTCTCCTTGCAAACCCTATCACACCCAACCCATGCCAAGCACAACAGCCCAGCATGATGCTCAACCAACCCTCACCACCCCCTATGCATCCCTTACCCCTCCCAAAGGCCCAAAAGAACACGGACACAGTCCTGCCTAACAGCACGACCCACTCTCCACTCTCCACTAAGTCCCAACCAGCCCCCCCAGTCACGCACAACCCCGCAAGAACAATGAACTCAACAGCCCACACCAACTCATTCCCCCTCCCTCCGTCCCAGGCCTGGAGACCTAGCAGAACGGCGAAAGCCATGACCTGGGGAGAGGCACTAGAACTGGCCGCCGCTTACACAACACCCACCACTCCCCCTACCCAGTCCGCTATACAGGTGGTCACCAGTCTCAGAAACGAACATCCCATACGCAAACCTCCTAGACCCCCGATCGCCCTCATCACCATTCCCACCGAACCCACGAAAAAAGAAGTTCCCCAGACCAACTGCTTGCTCATAAATTGTAGATCCGCCACTAAACACTCGACTGAACTAGCTGAGACCATCCTCAACCACAGCATAGACCTAGCATTCATCACTGAGACCTGGCTAGACGACTCCTCCCCACCTATCCTAGATATGCTGGTTCCTCCAGGCTATTCCATCATCAACAAAGATAGGAAGGACCAAAAAAAAGGTGGGGGTGTGGCAATTATACACAACAACAACCTTTCAGTGGTCGAATGCGACGCCTTCAACTACAACGCCTTCGAATGCCTTACAACCAACATCAGAACCACGGACAACAACCTACTGCAATGCCACTTAATATACCATCCCCCAGGCAACAACACTATATTCACAGAACAACTCTCAAACCTAATCGCCAACTGCTCCCTCAAAGAGTCCAACATCATCATTTTAGGGGATCTTAATCTGCATTGGAACAACGAGAACAATGCCATTATAAAATCACTAAACGAACTTCTACACGCAAACAACCTCTCCCAACACTGCTCAAAAGAGACCCACAACAAAGCGGCAACACTGGACGCCATCATCGCCAGGAACGATGCAATCTCTATTGAACACATCCTCCCGGTAGACTGGTCTGACCACCACCTAATCCTATTCCACCTCAATCAACCGATCCAGTCCCACCCCACAAGCACAGCCCCCAGCACATGGTCCAGGAGTCTTTCACAAATCAACCCAAAAAATCTAGAAGAAAAAATAGCCTCCTCCCTGCTGAGCCACACAGAAGGCCTCTCAACTACCGAACTTATCTCTCACTACAACTCCACCACTTCCGCCATCCTAGACCAACTGGCACCACTAAAACAAAAAAGACCCAGGAACATTCCATCGAGAACCTGGTTCAACAAAGACATCAACGAGGAAAGGAGACTCCTCAGAGCCACAGAACGACATTGGAGAAAAAAAACCTCCTGCAGCCGGCGCGAGGAACTCAGAGCAGTAAGAAGAAGGTACAAAAACCACATCAACAATGAAAAAACTAACTTCTTCTGCAATACGCTAGAAAAGTCAAAAAACAGACCTAGAGAACTCTTTGAGATCATCAAAAAACAAACCTCCAAGCCATCCACCGTCCATGCTCAACCCTCCAAAACGCTATGTGACAACTTCGTCTCCTTCTTCAATGAAAAAATTGCCAAGATCGAACTATCCCTAGACATCAGCCCTACCCCGACCATCAACATCAACCTAACTACAACATTCACCACCGCTGGAGACACAACCTCTACTGCCTGGTCCTCTTTCGACCTCGTCCAAGAAGCCGAGATCCTCAACCTAATCTCATCCTCCAAACCCTCCTCCCATAACCTTGATCCCATCCCCGCCCAAATGGCCAAAGACCTCAAACTCACCCTTGCCCCACTCTGGTGTAAAATCATCAACAGCTCCCTAAAATCTGGCATCATCCCGGACTGCCTTAAAGTTGGCCAGGTCACTCCCCTCCTGAAGAAACCAGGCCTGGATTCCAACGACCTTAACAATTTCAGACCAGTCTCAAATCATAGTAGATGACATCCGCAACTCCCTTGACTCGGATCAATGCTGCCTACTCATCCTTCTTGACCTGTCAGCGGCGTTTGACACGGTTGACCACAAGCTCTTCATCAAGGCCCTCAAAGAACGAGTAGGCGCGGAGGACATGGTCCTGAAATGGTTTGACTCCTTCTTTCAGAACCGCTTTCAAAGAGTAAAAATAAAATCCTTCACATCAGACCCTCTACCCGTGACCAGAGGGGTCCCCCAAGGATCCGTCCTTTCCCCTCAACTGTTCAACATATACATGGTTCCCCTCACCATCATACTGAAGAAAGCTAGTATCCCTTTCCATCTATACGTGGACGACACTCAGATCTACATAGAAGCCACTTCCTATAACGACATTCTAAGACTCAACAACACTCTAAATGAAATCCAAGAATGGCTAGGGACGAATCACCTCAAATTAAACCAAGGGAAAACCGAGATCCTCCTCATCTCCAACAAAGATGACAACCCCAAATTGACTGAATGGGTGAAAGCCATTGACGCTCTCAAAGGAAATCTCACCCCGACCAACACAGTCAAATCACTGGGAATAACCCTGGATAACAAACTAACTATGTCAAACCACATCAAGAACTCCGCGAAAAGCGCCTTCCTCAATCTGAAGCTCCTCAATAAAATCAAACCACACATCCCACAAAAAGATCTCCAACAAGCCACCCAAGCATTGGTCCTATCCAGACTTGACTATGGGATCGCAACACTATCCGGCACAGCCATATCCCTCCTAGCGCCACTGAAAACCACCCTCAATGCAGCAGCCAGAATGGTCTCAGGTGCAAGGAAATTTGACCACATATCCCCCGCACTCAAAGATCTTAAATGGCTTCCAGTGGAAATGCGCGCAAACTTCAGAACGGCTTGTCTCACACACAAAGCCCTACACACAGGAAAACCGGAATATCTAGCCTCCAAGCTCAAGAAAGCGGGTCAATCCAGAAACCTCAGAAGTTCAAACTCCCTACTACTCATCCCCTTGAAAACCCGGAAACAAAAAACCGCCAGCCGCTCCTTTGCCGGCAACGCACCAAAAATCTGGAACTGCATCCCAGTGGACATCAGAACCACTCCTTCCTTTCCCGAATTCAAGAGACAACTAAAAATCCTCTACCTCAACCGCGCATTCCCGAACTCTACCTCAATAGCGCATCCTGGAACTCGGACTACCTCAACAACTCTACCTCAAAACCGCCCCCCAGGCGGAAGACCACTGAGCTAATCGCTGACCTTGTATGTACCCTGTTTACGGTATGCTGCACTATTTTTCGCACCTGTTTCTTCCTGACTGAATGTAAAGCGCTCCGATACCCTGGGGTCTGGCCAGCGCTATAGAAAACTCCAAAAATAAATAAATAAATATGCATATATTGGTGTTCATTGATTGCAGGGGGATCCAGGTCCGCTGTTGCTGCCCTGCAATAAATGGTGAAAGCGACTGCTGCGTGGGTGTCTTCTTTTGTGGGGCAATATCATATGGAATATTATGTGGCCAGCCAGGGTCACGAAGGCTACCCCGCTGCTGTGAGGCGGATCCAGGTGTTTGAATGCAGACACAAATAGCAAAGCAGCAGACCGTGCAGGAACAGCGCAAAAGGAGCAGCGCGCCTGGGCTCATCTCAGCAATGTCCTGACAGAGAAAACTTGAATAAGGGATGGAATAGCGGCATCCACTACGGACGAAACAAGAACTGAAAACTACAATACCTAGAATACCCAGCGGGGAAACCCCTAATGGGGCGGGACTTACACTTACCTGAAAACACCTCAAAAACAATGGCGGCTTATTTCCCATTTTAATGACACCATGCCATGAAGAAGGAAGACTGCTTCCGAAACGCGTAGGCCTTTGGTGTTCAATGATTGCAGGGGGATCCAGGTTCGCTGTTGCTGCCCTGCAATAAACGGTGAAAGCGACTGCTGCGTGGGTGTCTTCTTTTTTGGGGCAATATCATATTAAATATAAATATATATATATATACTGAAAAAACCATAGGTCTCAGGGGCGTTATAGTTAGAAACTACTCGTAGGACACCCCCGCACCGCACGGCCACCAGCTGTTGCGTGTGCCCCCGCCTGCCACCACTCTCAGCCTCGCTGAGCCTTCCCGCCCTCGGGCCACGCCCCCCGTTCGTTGTTTGGCCGCATTTCTGCCATTCTGTTGCTTCGTTCGTCATTCTACTGTATTTTGTGATATACTTTGTTTCCTGTGCTAAGTTTTGCTGTCCCCCCCTGTGCTGTTGTCCCCTGCACCCACCCGCCCTGCTCCCCGCTTTCTGCTTCCCACCGCCGGGAGTGTGGACACGCCCCCTTCCTCCCCGCTCCCGCCTCCCAGCTGCTCCTCCCTCCCTGCACTTGGCCATAAATGGCGACCGTGCGGCACAAGTGAGTGTGACCTACTCGTAGGACACCCCGCGCCGCACGGCCACCAGCTGTCGCGTGTGCCCCCGCCTTCCACCACTCTCAGCCTCGCTGAGCCTTCCCGCCCTCGGGCCACGCCCCCCGCTTGTTGTTTGGCCGCATTTCTGCCATTCTGTTGCTTCGTTCGTTATTCTACTGTATTTTGTGATATACTTTGTTTCCTGTGCTAAGTTTTGCTGTCCCCCCCCTGTGCTGTTGTCCCCTGCACCCACCCGCCCCGCTCCCCGCTTTCCGCTTCCCGCCGCCGGGAGTGTGGACATGCCCCCTTCCTCCCCGCTCCCGCCTCCCAGCTGCTCCTCCCTCCCTGCACTTCGCCATAAATGGCGACCGTGCGCACGCGCAGCGTTGACGCGCAGCGGGCGCGCCAAAGGTGCGCCAAAGGTAAGCCCGTCTGCGCCCGTCCGCGACTGGACCGCGCCGAGTGCCATGTCCCCTGGCCCCCGCAGACTCCAGCCCACCCGCCGGACCTACCTCGCCACCAAACTCAACGCACTCAACGCCGGCCAAACCCCGGGCTGCTACCGAGCCACCCCTAGTCGCACCCACGGACCCTTCTGCTGCCACACCTGTAAGTTCACCTGCATCCGGACCTGCACTACACCAGCACCGACCAAGGCGAACAACAGCAGCATCTACCTGAAGTGCATCCTGCGCAACACCCGCTCCGTCCACAGACACGCCGTCGAGCTCTGGAACCTGCTCGACACCACAGCCCCAGACGTCGCCTTCCTCACGGAAACGGCGATGTCGGGCACCACAGCCCGACATCGCCATCGCCATCCCAGATGGCTACAAGATCATCCGGAGGGAACGCATCAACCAGACTGGAGGAGGCATCGCCATCATCCACAGGAACACCATCCGCATCACGACCAACACCGACGACACCCTCGCACCCGCCGAACACCTGCACTTCCAGATCCACATCAACCCCAAGACGACCCTCAGAGGCACCCTCATCTACAGACCCCCGGGACCACGCTCACAATTCAGCGAAGACATCGCTGACTTCATCAGCCCGCACGCCCTCCCCTCCGCTGACTACATCCTCCTCGGGGACATCAACTTCCACCTGGAGAACAACAACGACCGCAACACCACCACCCTGCTGGACAACCTCGCTAATCTCGGACTCAAGCAACTGGTGACCACCCCCACCCACTACGCCGGACACACGCTCGACCCAGTCTTCTCATCCAGCAAGGACATCGCCTTCAGCCACGCCACCGGACTCCACTGGACGGACCACAGCTGCGTCCACTTCAGCTTCAGAAGGACCACGATCCACCACCACCAGCAACAGGTTGCACGCAGAAGCTGGAACAAGATCACAGCCGACCAACTCGCGACTTCCCTGAGCAAGAACCCACCCACCAGCGCGACGAACCCCAGCCAAGCGGCCACCAACCTCACGAAGTGGATCAGCGACTGCGCAGACGACCTCGCTCCTCAGAAGACCCCGCCCAGCAGACCCGGCAGCAAGAAAGCCCCATGGTTTACCGACGAACTCAAGAGCTCCAAGAAGAACTGCAGAGCCCTCGAGAAAGCCTGGCGCAGAGACCCAACACCGGACAACATGACTGCCCTCAAGCTCGCCACCCGGAAACACCACCAACTGGTACACGCCACCAAGAAAACTGCATTCAAGGATCTACTGGACAACAACGCACACAACAGCAAGGAACTGTTCAACATCGTTAAAGAGCTCTCCAACCCCAACGCCGGAAACAACGACATCACCCCTTCGCAAGACCTCTGCAACTCCCTCGCCTCCTACTTCCACAACAAGATCGCGGAAATACACAACAGCTTCAGCACTCAACCGGCGCACGCCTCGACCGAACCACCGCCCCCCACCACCACCCTCCACGCCTGGACCCTGATCAGCACCTAAGACACCGTCCGCACGATGAACTCCATCCACTCCGGATCTCTGACCGACCCCTGCCCTCACCACGTCTTCAACAAGGCCGACGCTGTCATCGCACCCCACCTGCGGGGCATCAACACCTCCTTCGACACCCCCACATTCCCGGAGAGCTGGAAGCACGCCGAACTCAGCGCTCTACTAAAGAAGCCATCAGCCGACCCCACCGACCTCAAGAACTACCGCCCCATCTCGCTGCTCCCGTTTCCTGCAAAAGTCATCGAGAAGACCGTCAACAAACAGCTGGCCGCCTTCCTCGAGATGAACGGATCCCTCGACCTCTCGCAGTCTGGCTTCCAGGCCAACCACAGCACCGAGACCGCCCTGATTGCAGCAACCGATGACATCCGAGCCCTGCTCGACAACGGAGAAACAGCGGCCCTCATCCTCCTGGACCTCTCCGCGGCCTTCGACACTGTCTGCCACCGTACCCTAGTGCAGCGCCTCAGCGACGTCGGAATCCAGGAGAAGGCACTGGAGTGGATCATCTCCTTCCTCGCCAGAAGGACACAGAGAGTCCGCCACCCCCGTTCAGATCAGAAGCCTCCGAAGTCATCTGCGGCGTTCCTCAAGGCTCCTCGCTCAGCCCAACCCTCTTCAACGTCTACATGAGCCCCCTCGCAGCCATCGCACGCCAGCACAACCTCAACATCATCTCCTACGCCGACGACACCCAGCTGATCCTCTCCCTCACCAACGACCCCGCCACCGCCAGAGCCAACCTACACGAAGGGATGAAAGAGGTAGCCGAATGGATGAAGAACAGCCGCCTGAAACTGAACTCATACAAGACGGAAGTCCTCATCCTGGCCTCCTTGCCCTCCGCCTGGGACGACTCCTGGTGGCCCCCCGCCCTGGGCACCGCACCCAAACCAACAGACCATGCACGCAACCTGGGCTTCATCCTGGACTCCTCCCTCTCCATGACCAGACAAGTCAAAGCCATCTCCTCATCGTGCTTCAACATCCTGCGCATGCTACGGAAGATCTTCCAGTGGATCCCCACCGAGACCAGGAAGACGGTCACCCAGGCCCTCGTCACCAGCCGTCTGGACTACGGCAACTCCCTCTACGCCGGAACCACCGCCAAAATCCAGAAGAGACTCCAGCGGATCCAGAACGCCTCAGCATGACTCATCCTGGACATCCCCCGCCCCAACCACATCTCCGGACACCTGAGAGACCTGCACTGGCTCCCGGTCAACAAGAGAATCACCTTCCGTCTTCTCACCCACGCACACAAAGCCCTACACAACCAAGGCCCAGGATACCTCAACAGCCGCCTCAACTTCTACGCTTCCAAACGCCAGCTACGATCGACCGGCCACGCCCTTGCCGCCGTCCCCCGCATCCGAAGAGCCACCCCAGGGGGAAGCTCCTACCTCGCCGCCAAGACTTGGAACTCCCCCCCGACTCACCTCCGCCTGACCCAGGACCACCTCGCCTTCAGGAAGCAGCTCAAGACCTGGCTGTTCGAGCAGTAGCGGACCCCCCCCTCCCCTAGCGCCTTGAGACCCTCCGGGTGAGTAGTGCGCTATATAAATGCTTTGATTGATTGATTGATTGTTTGATTGAGAAATTAGCATTTAAAAAACCTCAGAATTTCACTGAAAAAAACAGAGGTATCAGAACGTTATAGTTAGCTGGACATTTCACTTGTACAAAACCAGAGAAATTTGCTCCATTATAGTTAGTTGAGCTAACTATAGCTCGCGCCTGCAATGCACTGCTGATGACATCACAAAATACATCATTCATGACATGGTCAGTGACATCACTGATGACATCTCAAATGATATCACTAATGACATCCTCCACGTAATAATCTGATGCACCTCTTCATACCCTAATATAAAGTTTGATACACCCGCTCTAAAGTGCAGACTACGATTTCGAAACCATAGACACACCAATCCGAGTTACTACATACCCACCCACTGGTTCCTAGGTCTACACACACATCCACTCATTCACCCATATAGTCACTCATACCTGCAGTCACTCATAAATACAGCACTATCATATGTTATGTTATGCAACATTTATAGAGCGCACGGATACTCAGGTGTGTCCCGGCGCGGAAGCCAATTTGAAGGAGACAGAAGGGTGTGAAACAAGGCTGGATGTTAATTAAAAAGTAAGGTTTTTAACTGCTTTTTCAACAGCTTAAGGTCTTGGATAATTCGCAGATTGTATGGTAGGGCATTCCATTCATACATCCAATCAGTCACTAATACAGCCACTGATATATTCACTCATACACCCATACAGCCACTCACACACTGTCAGTAACCTAAATAGCTACTCAAACACCTACTCACTCACCCATATGGTGAATCACACAGCCACTTGCTCACCTATACAGTTATAGACCCACCCACTCACTTATTCATGCAGACACTAACACATACTCACTCACCCATACAGTAACTGACACAAGCATACACTCACCCATATAGCTACTCACACAATCACTCACTCACACATACAGTCACTCATATACTCCAGCAGCAGAGCTAACTATAACTTGCACCCCTGCAATACACTGCTTATCACCTCACATATTACATCACTCATGACATGGTCAGTTTATTATAACTGCTGAATTTCTTTGGTTTTGTATGAGTGAAATATCAGCCTAACTATAACGTCACTGTAACCTTTGTTTTTTTCACTGAATTTTTAAGGGTTTTTGAATTCTATTTCCTAACTATAATGCCCCTGTATCCTTTGTTTTTTTCTGAGAATTTCTAAGGTTTTTTAAATGCTAAATCCTCACTAAATCCTCACTATAACGTCCTGTAACCTTTGTTTTTCTGTGAATTTCTAAAGTTTTTCAAATTCAATTTTTTTATTTGCATTTTTAAGGATTTGTATTTTCTAGCTAAAATGGCTCTAAAAGTGGTATTTTTATAGTTTGTACCTTCTTCAGTGGATTAATAAGCATTGTTTTTTGCTTTACGTTTTTTATATTTGAGACAACATCGCGATGCCCATGGAAACATCGTGAAAATGGAAAACAAAAGCAGACATTCAGTGACCAACAACACATCCAAAAATAATATGAACTAAAAATCCATTCTTAACTTTGCCCTGCACATATTGCTATACACATACTTCTTTCAAAACATGTTTAAACTCATATTTGTCTCCTAACTTTCTTTAAAAACAATCTTTCAGACCTATTTTCGCAGTTATTGAGGACATGGCGATGACGTCGTTAACTGCGATGACCGCACCTTTTCCATAAATTGAAAACACATATGCACACATATTACAGTATTTTACACACTAGGAGTTTATTATTTTACACTTTAAACTCATGTTTTTCTAGTTTATTTCTAGAACAACCATCTCTAAAACCTATTTTCCATTTTCGCTGTGACTCCGGAGACCGCATTGACGTCGGTAATCGCGATTCCCCCAGACACGTCGTGGAGGCGTAAAACAAAGCAGACATTCAATGGCGATCAACACATCCAAAAATATATAAAGAAATCCATTCTCAACATTGCACTACACATATTGCTAAATACACACTTCTTCCAAAGCATATTTAAACCCATATTTTTGTACTAAGTTTCTTTAAAAACCATCATTCAGACCTAACTTTCTGTTTTCAGAGTTATTCAGGACGTCGCAATGACCGTGATGATCGCCCCTTTTCCATAAGGTCTAAAATACATACATACACACATACTACAGTATTTTACACACTAGGGGTTTCTTGCAGTAATCTCTAAAGTCATATTTGTCTAGAGAGTTTCAATAAAAACTATCTCTAAAACCTTATTTTTTCATGTCGACTCTGCAGATCGCAATGACATTGTTAATCGTGACCCCCCCAACACCCCACTCCCCCGGAGATGTTGTGAAAACAGAAAACAAACGCAGGAGATCAATAGCCACCACCACATTAAAAAAGAACTATTTAATTAATTCTAACCATCACAGTGCATACCTCAATTTCTAAATAACTCTATGAAACGTTTCGCAGAATCTCAATATCTCTATAAGATTGCATATTAATGATTCTATGCTATATTTTTATATATTTCCACCAATATCCCCACGTCGGTATATGGAGGGCCACACTAGAGTTCGCAGTGTTGTCAAGTAAATCGCACGTGATTAAAAGAATACATTTTGGACAAAGAACCTGTGTCACTAACACATTTTGCAACCATGGGTTCAGAGTATCTCCACCCTGACCCCGTATGTGGGCTTTCACACAACTTTTCAGCCCTGGGAAATGTTTCTGATAGACAAAATGGCAGCCGCAATATTTTGTTCAGGTTGAGTCCCTTTTTAAACAAAAGGAATCATTTTTGTAAAGGGGCAGGCCCCGGGAAATTGGCCAGGGAGGGGGGGACATGCAGCCCCCTTCCCTTTTTAAACAAAATAAATAATTTTTAAAAAGGGGCAGGCTCTGGGAAAAATGGCTTGTGAGGAGGGCTTCTTGGCCCCCCTTCCTTTGAATCATAAAACAATAAAAGCCAGGCCCAGGAGGATGGCAGCGGGGTCCCCTCCTATGCTTTTAGTAAAAAAGTTTTTAAAAAGGTGAGACACGGGGGATGGGCTCCCCGGGGTGCAAAATGGTTCAGGGAAGGAGGGCTACACAGCCCCCTTCCAAAAAAAAGAAAAGAAAGAAAAGCAGAAGCGGTTATGACAAGAAGAATGTATTCTTTAGGCCAATTTTCGAAGATGCTTAGCAAATATGAGTGTTTGTAAACATTGTCATGGTTTTAATTAATTAAAACAGTGAAGAATTGACTTGGAAGTGATATTGACATGCCATTTTACTTCTTTGTCTTTACCTGCTGCACTCGCAGCAGGCGGGCGACGCTACTCCGTCCCTTATGAGAAACCACCCCTGTAACCATGCAACATCAGATTAGACCTAGCCATTTGCAAATCAGCCTTGATCCTGCTGCAATACAAAGACTTCAGCCAGAACTGCCAAGCGAGGTCCTCTGAACCAGAGCATAAGCAATCCAAGACTGTTTCAGCCTATATGGGCATCTTCAACCAGGTGGAGCTTGGTTTTAGTGGCACAGTGAGCACTGGACCCACGTATACCTGTTGCACTTACGGTGTCAAGTAAAATTAACAGAAAGATGATAGATGGAATGCTTCAATTAATATAATGCATTGGCGATCACTTATGCTGCATTCCAATCCATTGTCTTTTTGCCCAACATGTCACTTGAGATTAGACCCAGCCATATACAAACCATCCTTGGTTCTGCTACAATAGGAACAGTCCTGCCTGAACTACCAAGACAGGTTCTCTCTGAACCATAACACAAGTAAGAGAGCAATTCAGGCTGGCCTCTTCCGATTGCAGCAGGACCAATCTTGATTAGCATGAGGCAGTTCTCTGTTTAGAATGGCATGGGGGTGTAATGATGACCTGGAATACGACATGAGTGATTGACAGTGGCTCAGATTAAAACAAGCATTCCTTAGTTGTTGTTTTAGCAATAGATGCCCTAAGTGTTATGGTTAAGCCCAGACATGGGTGTCATGCTCAACATGACATAAGTCTCAAGCTTTGACTCACTTATGAGCCCTAAATAATTCAAAAACCAGTCTGGGGTTGCTTGCGTTCCCATCTGGAAAGGACCTGGCCTGGCAGTTCTGCCTGAACTGTTCCTATTACAGCAGGACACAGACTGATTTGCTTCAGTCAGTATTATGTCTTGACTGGCACAGTGGAAGACAAACAGTGATATGGAATTCGGCCTTGAGCGATCACCATCTATGCCTCACTGATGAGACCTAAGTAGGTCAAAACTAGTCTGGGGTTGGTTGTATTCACATCTGGCTGGACTGTTTCTATTGGAGGAGGACCAATACTGATCTGCATAAGTCAGGTTTCTGTCTAGAATGGCAAAGTGGGTGAAAAGTGATAGTTTTTAGAATGCGGCCCAAGTGACTACCGGTGACTGAGATTAATTCAGGAATTCCTTCCATCACCCTGTTATTTTTGCAGTAGATGCCATAAGAGTGATAGGTATGCCCAGACAAGGGTGCCTCACTGACGAGACCTAGGTTGGATGAAACAGGTCTGGGGTTGCTTGTGTTCCCATCTGAAGGGTACCTGGTCTGGCAATTCGGGTTGGACTGTTCCTATTGAAGCAAAACCAAGACTGATTTGCAAAAGGCGGCTCTCGGTATAGAATTGCACAGTGAGGGAAAAACAACGGTTTGGAAGACGGTCCGAGCTGAGATTAATTTAAGCCTTCCTTCCATCATCTTGTTGCTTGTAGCCTTCGGATTTAGGAAATTCATGTTGTGATGACTGAATTTTTCAATGCAGAGACAGTTTCATTTTGGTATGAAAATGGGCATTATTGAACATGCAACAAGTGAATACTTGAAATTCCATCAAAAGCATGTTTCTAATTTATTCTTCTGTTCTATAAGTCTGGCATAAAGTAAAATTCAAGCATATGCAAAACACATTCGTAAAGTGCTATAAAATATTTGTGTGATAGTTTAGAAATGTTGAACAAGTAACTGCAAGAACACTCAGCCATATTTATAGTTTAGGAGTTATTCCGGGGATGTCATAAACACCATGGGGCATATGTATCAAAATCTGTGTTTGTGATTCTCAAATAGCGATTTTTTGAGAATCGCTATTTGAGAATCGCAAAACGGGATGTATTTAACAAATCGCAAATAATTTGCGATTTCTTGGTAGTCCTTAATTGCGATTTGCAAATTGCGAAATCGCCATTAAGGAATACCTTCCCATTCATTCCTATGGGCCAGGAGGCCCATAGGAATGATTGGGAAGTCATTCTCAATTTGTGATTCGCAATTTGAGAATCGCAAATTGAGAATAATTTCAAGGGTGCAAGGGTGTCATAAGGACACCCTGATGCACCCCTGAAATGAGTATGTGTGTGCATATGGCGCACATACATGCCCTAAGGGCATGTATGTGGGGCACATGACACCTTGAAAAATGCCAAAATTAGCTTTTTTGAAAGAAATCGCAAATTACCACCAACTTGAAGTTGGTGGTAATTTGCGATTTCTTAAGGAGAAATCGCACAACTTGGGTGCTTTTTACATAGCATTTAAGGAATCGCAATTTGGGATTCCTTAAATGCTTATGCAAAATTGAGAATCACAAAATTAGCGATTCCTTAAAAATGCGATGAGAAAATGTCTCATACATCGCGTTTTGCGATTTTTTATTCTCAAACGCTGTTTTTTGGCCAATTGCAGCATTTGCGAATAAAAAATCCTTTCATACATATGCCCCCATGTCTATTACCCTTCGAAGTATAGTATTTCTATTATTTGTCTCTTCTGACTCTTCTATTGTCATCACTTGTCTTTTTCAGACTTTTCTATTTCTTGCATAGAAAGTGTGAATAGACAAGACATGCATGAGTTTTTGCATCATGTCCACTTACTGTCTAGGATGACATGGTTTATTGCTTATAGTTCTGGATATCATGTCCACTTACTGTCTAGACTGACATGTTCTTATTGTTTATAGTTTTGGATATCTTGTCCACTTACAGTCTAGGCTAATATGTTCTTATTGTTTATAGTCGTGTAGATGTATAATAAATATCATGGTTGAGCTGATGCATTTGCAGTAATGATTGCTTTGTCTTATTGCTGTTTTAGTATCTGCACCGTATGCCCATTGTCATGCTCCTGATCTCAGCATTATTTAAAAAAACACAAGATGACATCAACACTCAGATCCTATAAACACCCCATGAATTGGACTATAGTTAGGAGCGGACTTGACATGGGTGATTGAGTTCAGGATGGACACAGGTCCAGTTTCCACCTTAAGCAAGAAGGCTGTGGCAAGACTCCTGAGAAGCTACGGCTAAAATCTTGCCTTTAACTGACTGGCTGTAGTAATGTCAAAATTATATGCCTATGTATATTTAAGAAATGTTGTATTCAAATAAAAAAGGAGAACTTTGAAGGGCACACACTCTGGATATATATTTAACACCTTCGCCGCGGCGGCTATTCTGCCGCAGCGCTAAGGGGGCGGGGCGGCCACGCGGCGCGCCCATGCTGGTGACGGAACCGCTCCATCACCAGCCTCGGTTGAGCTGTGCTCATGACGGAGCGGTTCCGTCATGGCCCCGCCCGCTCAATGGAACGCCCAGCGCTGGCGCGGAATCCGCGCCGCGCAGGCGTGGCGAGCGGGTCATGACGGAACCGCTCCGCCATCAGCATTACGCTACCGCGGCTGATGACGGAGCGGTTTCGTCATCAGCATCGAAGGAGTTAAAGACTCTCCTTTCTAATTAGATCGCCTTGTGGTGCACCTTTGCATATGTTTTGAGGTGCTGGGGCTGTTTCTGCTCTTAAGCAAGCACAATAGTCCTTGACTGACCTTGTGCACAGAATAACAGGCATCCTGTTCCAGACAGAACAACAAACCTTGTTGTCCCAAATCAGGTGTGCACACCACTTTTAAATGTCGCAGAATCTGCTTATTATTTATTGATTTTGCTAGAACTAGCACAGTGCCTAGAGATAGTACAGTGAGGTGCTAGGGCTACAAAATTCAATGACCATTTTACAATTTCTTTTCCTGCTATTTTCACTGTGCATGAACTGCTTTGCTGCTTTAATTCGTATCTTCTGTGATCCTATCATTCATATTGTGCAATAGATTAAACTAAAAAGCACATTCCAATTCTAGTGTTTCTTGAGTGTGTAATTCATTACTTAAAGATTATGTGAGTTCCATTGCTGTCCCTGAACTTATCTTATGGAACTGATCGTAACAAGAAAACACTTTATGTGCAAAATTCCTCAGTGGGTTCTGGTTGGGTTACAGTCCACCTGGATTTGTAGTTCATAATGGCACTTTGACTAAGTCCTTGCACCCCAGTGCTACAAATCAGATCCCTATGACTCTGAGAGGGGGTTCCCCCAGAGAACATAGCTGTCAGTGATGGAAAGATTGTCGTTAGGAATGCCAAAGTAGTCAATACAGGACTGGGCTAGTAGTAGAGAATGTGATGGTTAGATCCCGAGTAACTCAGTTTTCGTCGGCCTTACTTTTAAATGGCGGGGAAATATGCAATCTTGAACAGACTTTAGAGTTTGCACAAGATGTGAGACATCAGCTGGAGAAAAATTCCTGAGATATTGTGTGTATTGTCACACGCTGATGAAATAAGATGCGGGAGTTATTAACAGCCGCGACCCGTGGAGGGAGTTGCGGTGGGGCAGAAAGGCAGGGGTGCTAAAAACCGGAATATGAATGATTGGAGGTAAGTAAACAATTTAATAAATAAAACGAATTTCGTAGCACGCCCTGCATCGCAAAATGTGTCCCCCAGCCTGCCCCTCCCCCGCCCTGCCTTTCGGCCCGACCGCAACTCCCTCCACGGACCGTGGCTGGTTATTAATTATAGGAGTCTACGGGGCTCGGTGTACAAACTGAATAGAGCAGGAACGATGAGAGAGTTTTGTGGCAGCTCCTAAGTGAAGGCCACCAAACTTGAAAGGCAGGTATCAAATTTGATCTGCTGTGACCGAATTGTCAAGTAAGAGACAAACCAATCAAGAATAGCACCATCAATTTTTTACCCTCATTGGGGAACTTAATGAGTGTACAAAGATTTAATGTGTGAAATGGGGTGGCTAAATGAGCAGGACTAGAAGGCTGGCATTGCTACAATCCAGAATGTAGTCTGTGTCATCTACTACTTGGAATATGGCGGACTCCTGTACTGCACTCATGTCTGAACTCCGACTTAAACTTATCAAAGAAATTATTCTCGGATATATGTTATGTAAACAGAAGAGGTCTCAATGTAATTTGAGAGGGATAGGACACCAGAGACAGGACACAATTACAATACCCTGCATTTGATTATCAGTCCTTTAATAGTGGTGGTCCCTTGACCAATCCTAAACAGTCAGGTAACACTCCTTGTCCTAGATAGAAGTTCACAGGTTTGGTCAAATGTGGCTGCATTAGGTGTGCCAAGCCTTATATTCTCGACGTGAGGAACAGAGAAGTGATTAAAAGTTTCATTTTGATGATAGTTTTTAATGATTTATCTTCAGAGAGTCAAAGTGGTGCTGTATCAATTTGGATTTGCATGAATTATTCATATTCACCTGTGCATCCTGAAGCCAAGGTAATAATAGCTCAATGTATTTAACATTTTTATTGACTAGTTTAGTAAAGTCTTCAGATTTAGGAGCAGTGTCCTCAAATTTACTAGAAGGGTGGTTATTTACTGTTTTGACTATTACAAATAGTTGTTTTGGATGATTTTAGCTGGGTTTAGAAAGGAGTTGATGTGGGAGGCATTATCAGTTTCTTTTTTTATAGTCTTCTGGCTGCCCTAAGAGGATCCAGACATAAGGTAGGAGGGCAATTGTCATATATATATATGTACACAAGTACCTCCCACTCGACCGACACTGATTGTACTCTGGCTAATGAAAGCTCAGTTTGACTATCCTTTTGTTTAAAATTATAGCAGAACCTCTACAAAAACATCAATTCATATGTATTTATTATTTTTGTTATTCCATTTTTCAATCATCTTTTTTTTGGAAATATATTTTTAAATTAATATAAACTGTGGGTTTCCTTTTTGTTTCATTTGTGCAATACCAAACGTGAATGATGCAACATCAATATAATCCTTATTAAATAGACAAATAATGCAATAAATACATACATAATACAAAAATAATTTTTTCCCCATGCCATAATCATATTTACACTCACCTCACATACTGTCACTGCATACCAAACATACTCACACACACTACACATCAACTTCATTCATTTCCAGCTAAGAAGATGGCTTGCAACAAAAATCTAATGGTGAGAATTCTTCCTTAATGTCCATGGTTATGTCGCCAGCTGGAAAAGAGTCAAGCCGATGCACGTTTCGGTGGTTACAAATAATTCAATCCACCTTCATCAGGACCGCTAGCTTTCTTTCATTTAAAGCAGCGGAGGTTTAATAGGGGATCAGTTAGTCTGTATCTGGCTGTTTTTCCTTCACTAAATGTCACGCCCATATATCTGTCAAAGGTTTCGCATTGGTAATTATCCGTCTTGATAATTGTTCGTCTTATGATTGTTAATGCTCCAACATCGTATGGTCACTAAAGCACTTTTGTTTCCTTTGTGGTCCTTTTTAATATTTGGATTTTACGTCACATTTGTAGAGTGGGTAATTTAGGCAGCTATACGGAATCCATTGTTATGTCTCAGCTCTCTTTTTTTTGGTTTATAATATCTACTCTCTATGGCGTGCAGCTCTGTTCAGATTCCCGGCAGCCTGCTAACCCTTTGCCAGGAGGGCAATTGTCTCCACTCTTTTCCAATCATCTTAACAATTGTATTTCCTCAAGGAGACTTTTATGAAAACCAAGGAGCATGCTTCATACACATGCCCGGGACAGATATTCAACATACAAAACAAATTACAGACACTCACTTTCCATAGGATACAGATGTCACACTCCTAATTCCATACTACTCACTCACAGCCTCTCAACTCTGTGTACACTCAGACTAATATACACACTTCTGACTTCTAACACACACAGTCATAATACACATACGCTCCTGACTCTATAAACACTAATATAGATACCCCACAACAGAAGGATAAATACACTCCATGTGACACACTCACAATCCACATGATACAGACACTGCACTACTGACTACATATTGCTGACTCCACATACTCTTTAAAGACACACAGTCCTAACTCATGACTAGGCAACCCTGTTTTTAGTGAATATTTTCCTGGAGCCCAAATGTGCTTTCGCAGTGTTTTCCAAACCTTTTGAAATCAGTGTTTATCAGTGTTTGTTCAGCTGTCTAACCCCCAAAATATTTGGGGTCCAGTCGAGGGTAGATGCAGGTACACAGTGGGTGCCGAGCGTCGAGGACGGTGTGCCAATTACGTTCCCACCCCCCTCCTGTGACCCATGGTGTGAATCCTTAACACCACAAAAGTGCAGAAACCGTAAAGCCGGAATCCTCCTAAACCAGGAGTAATTAGGACGACAATTTTTCCTCCTAATTTTTTTGCACTTTACACCTTTTTGTTAATTTTCACTTTCACGTCCGTAGGTAACACATACATTTTTTATTAACCTGTCCTTAGTGATCATTAGAATAAAGTTAGTTTTGATACACTACCGAATACTTTTTAACCAATCCACCACTCACTAGTTTTCTTTGCACAACACTGCCTGAACTCACCAACCCGCTCCGCAGTAAAACTGGCGTTG
Organism: Lissotriton vulgaris; assembly: GCF_964263255.1. Taxonomy (NCBI): domain Eukaryota; kingdom Metazoa; phylum Chordata; class Amphibia; order Caudata; family Salamandridae; genus Lissotriton; species Lissotriton vulgaris. Next base: position 1,696,669,918 of record NC_141694.1, read on the forward strand.
TAGCACACCGAAGAGACACTCGGTCTCTTTGGTGGGGCCCGATGATGAAGCATGTATTCACTAGGTGGTGAGTGAGGGCTTTCTTTAACGCCTTAAGTGAAGCCGTTAACTTGCTCCTGACGGTGGTCGAATACTACCATTTGACACTCTTTTTTTGTTTATTGACTATTACCGGGGAATAAGAGTGTCACTCTACTCTCCCTGCCTCTCTTTTTGTTTGGACGTAACCCCCAAAATAAACAAAAACAATGTTTTGCCAGTGTTTACATATTATACAGTTTTTTGCAGCGATTGATATAAAGCTTTATTTATTAATTCAAAGGAGAAGTAATGCAGGATATAGAACTTCTTCCCATTGGCAGTGCGTACAATGTACTTATGTTAGACTGTTTTTAGTATAGAAAGTCAGTGTATTGCACTTTCACTCAAACTCAAATGTCATCACTTCTCCCACTCACTCTTTCAAGACTCTGTGTGGTTTACAGGACTATGTTTAGATTACAAAAGTCAGAGGGCTAAATTCAAAAACATTTGTTTTAAAAACCTAGACACAGTTGGGGGTCATTCACCTACTCCTTACTGAATATTATGACATTGTAGGGGTTCCCTGCCAACGCTTCTACCAACAAAGTATCTTATGAAACCTTTAACATTTTGAATTAAACCAGATACATTTGTAACCCTGCATTCTAAGGCACCTGAAACTTGATGTTTTAAGCATGCTCATCGCTGCTTTTCTGTACTCTTTGCCTGACTACAGTCAGGGGGTGCATCTTTTGTATGCATAGTCATAGCTGCCAAGTATCCCAATGGAAAAGATCTCATTTTAATTGAGTCCAAACAGTTTAACAGAGATAACATTGTATTCTGGGACATTACATTCCGCTGTAACCAGGAAAACTGTATCCAGGCAAACTTCTCCTTCTCCCACTTACTCATGTCCTGACAATTCTTTACATGTCCACAGTGCATACCTCCAACCTCAATGCATTGACAGACTATCACCTCCAGCCACACGGCCACCTTCACTACTGCACTCAAGGGGTAAGGAAGCAGACCGTTAAATTCCCAATGGTGTTCTACAAGAAAAGAAACTAAAAAACTGTAAATTGATACTTGTATAGTGCACTACTCACCCGCAAGGGTCTCAAAGCGCTTGTACGAATACCGCTCGGGAACCCATCCTGGCTTTCCCTGTGAGGTGTCCACTCCTGGGCACCCCCAAGGTGGAAGCCAGGCATCCTTAGCGTTGTGGGGACCGTTGTGGAGATTAAGCAAGCTATTGCCCAGAGTTGCAGAGGCATTGGAATAGGCACCGAGGCGAGAATTATCAAGTCTGTGGAATTTTTGAGCCCAAGACCCGCTGAGGCGGGGAATTGAACCCTGGTCCCGGGCTAGACCTCTGCATCAGGGTCTGCCGCTCTAATCATTGAGCCACACTTCTCCACAAACTAAAATGTCTGTCTCCTCCTCAATTAAATTTCGTTTCCTCTTGAGAGGGGCTGGCTGCATCTTGGTGGTTGTAGTAGGTGTGTGTGTCTCACTCTGGAAGCAAAGTCCTGTAATCCAGAGCGAAGAGGGCAGAGCCTATGGTGTCGGCTGAAATTATGAGTCTGCAGGGCAATGTTTGTTGGGTCTGGGTAACTGAAGTCAAGTGAATACTGTTTTCCCATACCTTTCTAGCCGGAGGTTTACATAGCGGATGTGGAGAGCTCGGCCTCCAATGCAAACGTCTTCATCCAGAGGTGCAGATATGAACTGTGGTCGTAAAGTTACTTTTAGCACCTTTATGGGCATAATTTCAGTCATAAGAGTCTCCAACCCCTTGCGTGGATGAAGACTCATAAAGCTGACTGGTCGGTGGATACTGCCACCCAGAATTGGTGAACACCAACTAGGCGGATTTCTCCGCATAGGTATCGGTGGAAATCTATACAGAGATATTCCAATGTGAATTGGGCTCTTGGAAAGCTACAGAAATTAGTAAAAACTGATGTCAATGGTATTTGTGTCCATTTTAGCAACAGTACTAATACCTGAAACTAAATCGTGCTTACTTGAGGTTGACAATCACATTTTGGTGGTCACTGTGCATGCAAAATTGGCAAAGTGGACTAATAAACTGCCCCAAAAAGATCCAGAAATCCATGTTAACTGTTATAATTCGTTATTTCTCTCTAGCTGTACATTATGCGTGAAAATAAGCAAGCTAATGGGGCACATTTATTTTCTGCTAGGATTTTTTCACAACTGACCCTCACTGTTGACATGGATAAAAACAAGAGGGAATACTGCAATACAACAGAACATAAGCTTTTCTAAAACACCTACTTTTCAGAGAACTGTTACTAACCATGGTAACAGCTGCATGAGGCATATAACACTCTAGTTGCAAGAAACCCATGTCAGTAGATTCACTCGAACAGCAAATACCATGAACAAGAAACTGCATTTTTTTAAGAGAAACCTATTAACATTTTTTACCTTCCGGAAACTTTTTTCCAGAGCCCTCGTGTATTCATCACAAGATGCCATTAGAGCCCATCTTACCTCAAGTGTTACCAATTCATGGGCAGATTAGAGGACACATTAATAACATCGTTAATATGAAGTGTTTAGCGCCTTTACACCGGTGACAAATACGACTCAGCCACATTTCCTGACCATTGAGGCCACGGAGGAACAATTTGGTAGATTTCATCAACAGTTCTAATTATGTTCCTGTCAAGTCGAGAACAAAGTAATCCATAACTGGGGGCTGCTCGGAGACAGTGGCACAGAAGAGTAATTTATGCCCAAGACACAGGGCTCTTTCTCTAGTTAGCGTGCACAAGGCTTGACTAGCAAGTCCGCTCAAACAGGAATTTATTAGGGAAAACACAGCACTTCAGATCTGAGTGGCTTGTCAGTTGCAAGTTTATGAGGAGTTATAAGGCAATGGCTGCTTTATATATATACACGGATCCGGGTTCGCGCTTTCTGCAACCTTAATCTGTCCAGAGAAGGAACAGGAGCTTCCAAGCAGGGCCCCAGAGAATGCTATATAAAGTGCACGCCTCGTCTTTCACCGCTCCCCCTCCTCCCCGTGTGCTTTGGAGGCTTTGTAAAAAAAACATCAGCCGATGATGGACGTCTTCGGACACATTTGAGAGCAATGGTACCCATTTTCAGTGTTTTCTTGGCATTCAAATCAAATGTAATCTAAAGTGAATTTGGCTTTGAAATTGAGGCTTTCAAGATGAAAAACTCTAAACAGATTGTTGCAGAGTCTGCGCTTGTTGTTTTGTGTGTGAATTTTCTGTTTGTGAAATGTAACAACATGAGGTCATTTGATGCAGAAGGAAGAGGGTAGTGCAGTTCTGTGCTCATAAGATTCTGTGATGAAACTAGTGGAAATAGGCAAGAGATGAATTTTATGTTTTATGTTTTGAAATCTAATGGTGCCGTCACTAAAGGGTGGATGTGCTGCACTGGGGTTTTGAAGACCCAGAAGGCATGGAAGTGTCAATCTCCCTATTCTCCACTTCTGACCCTTCTGCAAAAACTGCTGTCCTGTCCTTTATTGCAATGCATCATGTTGCATGGTGTAGTGATATTTTTTATAGAAATACCAGTACCACCGTACTGCATTGAGATGCACACAGTACCTCTCCTATGCATTGAACATCCTGAATGAGATGAGGATGGCTTCCCGGCAGAGGATTTTCAAAATGTTATTGCTTGAGACTTCCAAGACCCTAATTTTCCCTCAATAGGAATATGCTCACTGTCGCGTCCCTTTCAGATCACTGGACTGACTGCTGTAATTGAAGGAGACCAGTAGCAGATGCTGGGTGACGAAAACTATCTTAGGTAAATGTTTAGACCACAAGCAGTTGAGACATACACAGGGTAGTATTTTCTGTGCAGCTTAAGAGAAATGAACCTGGAGCTCCAAGCCACTAACGGTGCGTGAAGCTCACGCAGTGTCACAATCCAGAACAATAGCTGGAGATCAGCAATCTGGTAAGTAATATATCTCCTAGCACGTCTGCACCAAGCAGTCATCCTACATTAGATCCCAAACAAGTCGACAAGTTTTCAATCAATCAATCAAACAATCAATCAATAAGTCAATTTGTAGAGCACTGCTTGTCACCCGTGAGTCTATCCAGGTGCTGGCAGGGTCTCTAGATTCACCTGAAAAGCCAGATCTTGAGCGTCTTGTAGAATTCTGATAGAGAATCCGAGGCCCAGAGGTGTAGGGAGAGTTCATTCAATGCCTTGGATGTTAGGTAAGAGCAGGTGCATCCTCCAGCCCTGCTCTCATGGATGCGAGGTGTGAGCTAAAGCAATGGAGGTGGAGCAGAGGTGTCCGGTTGGTTGGTGGAATCTTAGGTGGTGGCTGATGTAGGCCAGAGTTGTGAAGGGCCTTGAATGCATGGGTGATTAGCTTGAATGGGCATCTCCTCTGAACTAGGCTCCAGTGGAGATCTCTGATGTGTGGGACTATGTGCGTTCGTCATGAGATATCAAAGATGTGGCGTTCTGAGCGGCTTTGAGTCTTTGGAAGAGGTAGGTTACAATTCCTGCATTGAGAGTGTTTCCATATTCCAAAGGGCTGGTGGTCAGGGCCTAGGCAATGGTGCATCTGGAGTTTTGTGGGAGTCACCTGAAGATCTTGCATAATGCTGCAGAGGATGAAGAAGCAGGAGAATGATACAAAGTTGACCTTAGATATCAAGTGTTTGCTATCTAGGATGATGCCATGGTTTCTGCAATGGTCCATTGTGGTTGGTCCGAGTTCTACGGACCACCAGGAGGAAGTTTTTTTGCAGAAGATCAGTACTTCTGTCTTCTTCATGTTGAGCTTCAGGCAGTTAACCTTCATCCAATTTGCAAAGCTGGTTGTTCATTGGTGCAAGTTGGTCCTGGTGGTGGTGATATCTTCATAGAGGGTGAGGATGAGTTGTGTATCATGAGCGTAGGAGATGATGTTGAGACCATGGGATCTGATGATGCTAGCCATTGATGTCATGTAGGTGTTGAAGAGGGTGGAGCTGAGTCATGAGCCTTAAAGGACTCTGCAGATGATCTCCTTGGGTTTGGAGGAGAATGATAGTAGGCAAACTAATTATGTTTTGCAAGTGTGGGAGGAGCTGATGCATTGAAGGCAGTTTCCTGGACGCCGATATCATGCAGTTTGTCAATGACCGTGTGGTGTGAGACGGTGTTGAAGACCATGATGAGGTGAAGGAGGATTAGCGCCGCTGTCTCCCCCTGATCAAGGAGGGCCTGGATGTCGTCAGTGACTGTGATCAGGACTGTTTCAGTGCTGTGGTTGCTGTGGAAGCCAGATTGGGAGTTGTCCAGAAGGTGATTCTAACCTAGGTATATTGTGACTTGCTAGTTGATGCCCTTTTCAATGACTTTGGCTAGGAGAGACAGCGGGGAGATGGGTCTGCAGTTATTGACTTCCATGGAGTCAGCTGATGTTTTTTACAGCAAGGTGTTGGCCTCTTCATTCTCCAGTCTTCTGGGAAGGTGGCGCTGGTCAGGGATGTGTTTAGTAGAGTGTTGAGTTCTTGACTGATCCTGCTTACTCCAAGGCTGAAAAAGTAGAGGGGCAGGGGTCAGTGGGGGCCTCAGAGTGTATCGATTTCATGATGGTGGTGGTTTCCTTTGCGGTGATGTGGTTCCAGGCGGTACGTCAGGATTAAGTTGTGAGTGTGGAGTTATTATCCTGGTTGTTGAGGAAGTCGGTGAGCTTAAGTTGTTAGTTAAAAGTGGTGATCTTGTCAAGGAAGACGTTCACCAGGAGGTTGAAGAGATCCTGTGAGGGAGCAATGTTGTTTGTAGTAACTGCTGGGTTTGAGAATTCCATTACAATGGCTGCTGTCACTGAACCTGGATGTAGGGCTTTCTTCTTTGAATCTTCAATGTAGGATGTTGGGCAGCATGCGGGGTCCTCAGGTGGTGATGTTGAAGTGGACAATGAAGTGGTCAGTCCATGTGAGTTCTGTGTTGTGGCTGTACTTGATTCTGTCGCTGGTGGTGGGAGGGTTGAGCATGTGGCCTATGATGCTTGTAGGGTTGTGGATGAGTTGGGTGAGGCTGATGTTGTCCAGGCCACCAAGGAGGTGGGCGGAGTTAAGGTCAGTGAAGGCATCAAGGTAGATACTGAGGTTGCCAGTAATACATTGTCCATAGTCGATGAAGTCGGTGAAGGAGTTGCAGAAGCTTATCCGTTGTCCAGCTGGTCTGTCGGCGGGGGGGGGGGGGTTTGGCTTAAACTGTTTACATTGCAGTAATCTTAAAAATTCAGACATTATTTACCATCTACACAGTGCAGATGCCATAAAAATATTGTGTCATGAGGCGTATGACCTAATAAGCTGTATATATGTAATCAAATACCCTGTTGGCTGGTATATGGTGGAGAAACCACTCAAAAACTAAAACAAGATGGGAATTAAATATAAATAACAACAGAACAAAGAATATGATGTCACCATTGGCTAAGTCAATTGGTCTTTGGAAAAATACAGACTTGGATGGATGACATGAATATCTTGAGCCCATACCAGGCAGGCTTTCGCCCTAAGACAAGCACAATTGACCAAGTCTTTCGGTTCATTATTCTCTATTGGCATACGGTTGTTCTGGGGAAAGGGGTATTATATGCTGTGTTCGTCAATCTGAGGGCAGCATTTGATTTAGTGCCGCGCTGCAAATTATGGCGAGTCCTGGAGGAGCTAGGGATGGCACCAGAGCTGTTGACCTTGGTTGTGCGCTTACATGAGGATCATTTCGCTTGGGTTCGGTGGGGGCGACAGGGGGAGGTCACGAAGCCTTCCCCGTTGAGCGGGGAGTGCGTCAGGGTTGCGTTATGGCGCCTACCCTGTTCTCGCTCTTCCTGAACGGGGTGGCAGACTACCTCTCCCTGGTCCCAACTGATGCCCCTATGATAGCAGGTAGCCAAGTCCCAATCCTCATGTTTGCAGATGATACCTTGATAATCTCTAAAACACCGAGTGATCTTCAGCGGGCCCTCCGGCGGTTCGAAGACTTTTGCCTGCTGCGTGGGCTCAAAATAAATACTGCCAAAACAAAGTTTATGACTCTCAATGAACATAAGCCTTCCAAGTTTTTTAAGCCCTTTAGAGGAAATATCTATATGAATAACTGCCCACTAGAACAGGGTGACACCTTTACTTATCTGGGGGTTACCCTGCAGAGGGATATGCTTTGGAACAGCCAACTTGGACTGGCTGCACTAAAGCATCAGCAGCAGTCAGGACTCCTCTTGAAAAAGTTTACAAGTTTGACAACTAAACCTATTAGTCCACTTTTAGAGATCTACGGAATGAAGGTACTAAGTTCGGCCCTCTATGGATCGGAATTATGGGGGTTTGAAAACCTAAAGTCTTTGACATTAGTAGAAAATGAATTTTTGCGGAAAGTTACTTGCGTCCCACAAAGTACTCCACTAACACCACTGTTGTGGGACCTTGGTAGGAATTCTGTTAAAAATGTGGCCACCCACGTCCATTATTGTACTGGCGTAGACTGTGGACCACTGAGGAACTCCTGCACTATGTTCGGGGACTAAAGGATATTATGGAAAAGGATTCCTTCCATAAATTAAGTTGGTTGAAGGAAGTTAGATCCCTGTTAGTGAACTTGGGAATGAGAGAATTGTGGGATGATCCCTCAAATGCAGTATTTCCCTAAAAAAAAAACCTGAAGGTGAGATACTGGGAGATGATCTATCTAGCAACATGTACAAAAGGCCTCTCTTCTCACCTTACAGGTTGTTTTTTGGAATTCAAGACTCGTCCAGTGCTGGAAAAATATTGGGACGTTATAGAGAAACCATTTGACCGCAAACTCTATTTTCAATTTAGGGTAGGTACCCTTCCGACAAGGCTATTTACAGCAAAATGGGTGGGTACAACTGATGATAAATGCCCTAGGTGTAGGAAACAACAAGAATCTGAAAGCCATATCTTGTTTTTTTGTCCCTTATACACAGCACCTCGGCAGAAGTGGGTGAAACCAATTTGTCAATTAATTGGTGCCCGCAGATACGTAAAGGCACTAAGAATTCTATGTACAGATTCTAATCCCCCCATTGCCATAGCTGTAGCAAAGTTTTTAAAATGAGCTTGGGTTATCAGATCAAAGCAGCTTCAATAGCAAAAAGATAGATGCCCTATCTTGACCTTGCCAGTTTAGTAAAACTAAAGTAAAAACATCTCCATAATGTATTTTTTGAATGTAAAGTAGTGATCGTCTGATTGTATAAATTGTAAATTTGAATCCTTTTAAACGATTTTAGATGGTATTTTTTATCTAACTAGTATATTCAATGGTAACTATATGGAGTTTAATCACATTTTAAATATTTATATAAATGTATCTTGTTATGTTATTTTATTTTGTAATCGTTGGATGTTTTATGGAATGCTTTTATAACTTAACTGTCGAATAAAGTTTATATAAATTGAAAAATTGAACAATGATGTCACCATTGGCTAAGTGTTATTTGCAATAGCAATGTATGCTTAAAACTGATGTCCATTAATCAAAAGGGAAGAAAGTTGCATTTTGGATCAAAAACATATTATACTATTTCTCCTAGGGGCCTGAATGAAATACCTGATTATATAGCATTTATTTGATTTTATGGTTGAACTTTATTTCCACTAGTGCTTAGATTTTTGATACAAAAGATATTGATGCAATACAGTCATGAAGATGGTTAAATAAACATGGAACAGGAACTGATGTAAAAACATAAATTTTGATAAGGGGAGGAATAATTTCTTAGACATTAATGGTGCCTGCCCATGGGAAGTTGACATCTTACATGTTTTTGATTAAGCATATGTATGGCACAATTCGTAAGGTAGGAAACATTGCAAAATTTAATTTGACTTAAAGGAGGAAAACATTTTGTAATATGTTTAATTTTGTCTGTATGTTTAATTTGGTAGTGTTTTTCCCTTGAGGAAGGGACCAGTCCAAAATGCATTGAGCATCAGCTTAATTGAACTGCTTTAGCCATTAAGACTAACTAATTGATAAATAATATGTGATAGTGATATTGAAAATTTTAATTACTAGCAATGATTACAATTTTCCTTAGCTGAGTTTGTGTGGCATTGCCCAAAAGAATAACATGGCAACTGTGATGTTTATTTGATACTGCGCCATAATATTGGCAGTTGGTGAATAAGCTATAAATGTATAAGTTACAGAAACAATATCAGTGTGCTTAGATTACCAGTGAAGACTCCTGCGTATTGTAACAAACTGTCTCTACACTGCACCATTAAATATAATTGAAAATGTCCTTCATGAAATTTCAAGTTTATCGAACAAACACAAGATGAATATGAAAAAGATGAAGCAAAAACATTAAATAATTTGAATATCTTATTAGAAAATACATTGTCTAAAAACTACTAGCAAAGTGTAAACTGCTTCCAACCTCAAAGGGAATGTGAATTCCATTTAAATCATCAACCCATGTCCATGCAATGAGGACAAGGAGTTTGCAAAAAAATTATATCAAATCGTGATCTACTGTTCGCTGGCTCTGATATTACTAACAATTAAAGAATTAGCACCAACATTAAAATATCTTCATGAAGCAATGTTAGACCCGATGCCCTTGTGTGGTAGTCCTGAAAACCTTTTGGCTTCACCCCTCCTGTTTTGTTGAATTTGTTGTTGACTTTAGGACTCTGTGCACTTAAGCACTGGCTAGCAATGGTAAAGTGCCTGTGCTCGTTCCCTAAAACATGGTACAAATGGCCTACTCCTAATTGGTACATGTAATCTACCTACACAGCCCTAGTAAAGGTACCCAGGGCCTGTATATTAAATGCTACTAGTGGGCCGGCAGCAATCATTGTGCCACACACTAAAGTAGTCTTTGAAAACATGTCTCAGGCCTGCCACTGCAACTTGTAGTGCAGTTTCTGAACTGCCATTTCAACCTGGAAAAAAACTTTTACCTGTCTAAAAACCTTCCTGCTTAATACATATAAGTTACTCATAAGGTAGACCCTAAAGGCCCATACATCTGGGTGCATTGTATTGAAAAACTAGGACATGTGGGTTTAACTTTTAAATGACCTCTTAGTGAAAATCCCCATAAGCCTATTTTAACTGTGCAAGGCATATCTCTCCCATGGGGTAACATTGGGTTACCTTATTACACTTAATAAGCTATAATGTAATTTTGGCAGCAGATAGAAAAATCATGTTTGCACTCAAATGAATTGTAATTTAAAATCCTCTTCATTAGTAAAGTGGGATTTAAAATCACAATTTTGATAACGTCAGTTTTAGAAAGTTGGCATTTGACGAGCTCGGCTCATCATGAGGCACAGCGGAGCTGCCCTCGTGACGAGCTGAGCTCGTCACACCAAACCCGTTTTTAGAACGTTCAGCACAGCGGGGCAATTATCCCCGCGTGCGAATGTTCCAACGGCTGTGACGAGCTCAGCTCGTCATGAGAGCAGATCAACCGCCTCTCATGATGAGCTGAGCTCGTCAGCAGCACACAAGGGGTTAAACATTTGTTGCCTGCTGCTTGTGTGTGAAGCAACTGTGAATAAGTTTGGCAGTTGGCATTTTTGTATTCCGTGCAGACATTGAGGAATAGAAGGACTAGGTGTTAGGAGGATTGGCCATCCTACCCATGGATGAGGTGTGGTATTCCTTTGCTTCTTATGTCATTTGTTATTCTCTATTGCCTTGGTTACCTGGAATCATACAATGATGCTCTGCATTCTAGTTTCCTTGCTGTTAGAATGTGTATGTTTAAAAGGGACTGTTAGATTAACCTGTTCTGGCTCAAGCTTGGATGGGTTCCTTCTCTTATGGAATAAACCTGGATTTATCACTACCCTTATGGCTTCAGCTTCTTCCTTCAGCTGCTTCAGAATTCTTACATGGGGCAAGCTGTTCACTGTCCCACTTACACTTAAAAGGCTGTCTCCAGCACATACACGAAGGAACCTGGATCCAGTCTTTTGGCACCCATCACCTCAGACTACTTGAAGCCTTGTCAGGATATGGGAAGATCTTACCAGAACCAGATGTGATGAAAGTAGTGTAGGGAGTCCCCCAATTCAAAGGCTGGCAGCAGGTATAAATATTGAACCTCCTGAGCCACTCATCAGAACACTACTAGTCAAGTAGTGTTCTGATGTGTGGACTCTACAGAAGAAGGACTGCCTTGCACACCAGAGGCCCTCTCTCTAAGAAGGAAGATTGTACCTGCTCCCTTCATCCAAAGCTACCTGGCTGAATCCAAGGGGCAGTCGAGTGACCTCCTGACTCAGCTACCAGGACAAACAAGCTCCAGGCGCATCTCTATAACTGCCCAGATTACCTGCTGCACAGGACTGCCTGGACCAGCAATTGGACCTGCTTCACCCCTGCTGTCCTCTACTAAAGTGAGTCTGTGATTCTCAAGAGGTACCTCGCCAGGTCTTAGACACTTGGCTGGCATCAGAGAGAACTCTTCCTTGCCTTACTGGAGGCTCCATCAAGCACTGCAAAGTTCTGCTGCGCAGCTGAAAGCTTTAACAGAAACTATGCTAAACAACGCAAAGATCTGCAAAGCCTCACCACAGAGCTGCAAGCTTCATCAGAACCAACGCTAAATGATGCAAAGCTTTACCACACAGTTGCATACTTTGTCAGAACCAGTGCTGAGCAACAAAAAGCCCTGCAAAGCCTCGCCGCGCAACTGAAACCTTCATCAAGTATGACGTCGAGCAACAGAAAGTCCCACAAAGCCTCACCACACAGCTGAAAGCTTTATTGGAACCAATGCCGAGCACCACAAAGCACAGCAAAGCCTCACTAACTAGCTGCAAGCTTCATTGGAACCAACGCCAAGTGATGTGAAGCCTCGCAAAGCAACACCACACAGACCTCGCACCAAGGACATAAGGTACAACTCCAAGAAGGCCACACTTGTTCCTGTGCCCAGCCTGTACTACATATTGGGACTTTGTGCTGGTCCAGTGTGATCAGATACCATTAGTTGGTGCTTTGTGCTTTTAGGAGCTGTATTTAATTAAACTTTTACATTTGATTGCTTTAGTCCTACTTATTGAATTTTTGTTGTTCGGGTATAATTTTATTTATTTAAAAAGACAATTGTTTACATTGGTTTGGGATTTTTCTTGATTAGCTCTTGGCTGGCAGTGTGGCTTGCATGGATCCCCCCAGCATTTTCTTACCCAGAATCCCAGAAACCTCAAATTTACTTACAAAGTCACATTTTCCTCACATGTCTGTGTGAAGAAGTTGTAGGATCACCGCGTAGGCTCAAATGTCCTACTACCCACCATTCCCCTTGGTCTCCAAAGAAAAATTATACCTCACTTGTGTGGGTGACCAAAGTAAGCGTCAGCCCCTTCAATCTTTATACGTTTTTGGCCCTTCCATGTCATAGCCACTTGACCAATCCACACAAGTAAGGTATCATTTTTATTGGGAGACTGGGGGGAACTCTGCGTGGTAGGAAATTTGTGTCAGCCCAGTAATCTCATAACTTTTCCACACAGATATTTGAGAAAAGATAGATTTTTACAACTAAATTTGAGGTTTGCAGGGGATGCTGGTTAGGAAAACGTTGGGGGATCCTCGCAAGCCATTCCTCCCTGGACTCTCCGGTGTGTCTAGGTTTCAGAAATGTCTGGGTTTGGTAGGTTTCCTTAGATGCCACTGAGCCCAGGACCAAAAACCCAGGTGACCCCCTTGAAAAACCAGGTTGTTTTGTGATAGATAGGTGGGCCCCTGTGTATTTTGTCCCGGGTTTGCAGACATCTAGGGGAACCTATAAAACCCAGACATTTCTGAAAACTAGGCACCCGTGGAAGTCCAGGGAGGTGTGGCTTGCATTGAACCCCAACATTTTCCTTCTAAGAATTCGCTGCAAACCTCAAATTTAGATAAAAAGTCACATTTTCCACTAATATCTGTGTGGGAAAGTTGTGGGATCACCGCACGGCACAAATTTCCTACCACTCAGCATTCCCATCAGCCTCCCTATAAAAATGTTACCTTACTTGTGTAGATGAGCCAAATGCCTATGACATGGAAGGGTCGAAGACATGTAGAGATTGAGGGGGGCCCAAAGCGGGTCCAAAAGGGCAGTTTGTTTATACGTTTTTAGGCTGACGCTACTTTGGTCACCCACACAAGTGAGGTATTATTTTTCTCGGGATTCCAAGAGGAATGCTGGGAAGTAGGAAATGTGTGCCTCTGCGGTGATCCTACAACTTACCCAGACAGAAATGTGAGGAAAATGTGACTTTGGAGGTAAATTTGAGGTTTGTGGGGGATTCTGGGAAAGAAAACGCTGGGGGATCCATTCAACCCACACTGCCAGCCAGGAGTCAGCACACGCATACCACTATCTACATGCACCACCAGGCAAACACCATCCATGCACACCGCCAGCCAAGCGCCATCCAAACACTGCCAGCCATGCGCCATCCATGCACGCTGCCAGCCAAGCGCCATCCACGTACACCATCTGACAAATGCTTTCAAGGCACACAGTCAGCCAAGCAATATCGATGTACTCCACCAGCAAGCACCATCTACCCACACTGTCAGCCATGCAGGGCCGGTCTGGGAACAGCAACCAGCCCTGGCAGATTGCTGCTCAACTGGCCCTTGGAGGGGGGGTGCTAGTAAAAACACTGCTCCCGCTTTTGTAACTGGGGCCCGATATTGCAGCACTGCTGCGAAACCAGCCCCAGTGACAAAACCACCCCCACGGCGCAAAAACTGACCCCCACCCGTCTGACCCACTGGGGAAATGTCCGACGCCCGTAACAGCCAGTCCGGACCTGCAGCCAAGCACAATCTATGCACGCCGCTAGCCAAGCACCACTCTACTCACACCACCAGGCAAGCGCAAATCTACACAGACCGTCATCATGCGCTGTCCACCAACATCATAAGCCAAGTGCAGGTCCACACACACTGCCAGCAAAATGCCATCCAAATTTCAGTACACGCAGACCGTCAGCCAAACTCCAGTTTACACATGCACAAACTCTCCCTGGTTTTTAGTGATTTTCTGCCCCAACTTGGGTGTAGATGTGAATAAAAATATTACTGAAACGGCCAAAATGTGTGCCTTAAAATATGTGAGCAAACCTTGCCTATGGGGCTTCTCACTGGCATGCCCATAAACATATCCCTGGTGCCTAGTGTGCTTTCTGCCTTCCCACCACTAAGGGCAGATAAGGGGCTATTGCCCTGTTCTGCCTTTCAAGGGGGGCAGAAAGCCTTTTTTGGGAGTGGGGGTATTAGCATGCCCATTCTTGGCAGCCCCCACGCCAACATATAAAAAAAAATCTGTGGTGCCTAGTGGGCTTTGTGCCTCACTCCCGGCGGGTGACAGATTAGGGACTATTGCCTCCCAGGGAAGGCAGAAAGGAGGCTCTGGATTTTTTTGGGGGGGTGGGGGCATTGGCATGACCATTTTGGGCACCCCCACCCCTACGTATAAAACAAAACAATCCTTGGTGCCTAGTAAGTTTTCAGCCTCCAGGAGGGGGCAGAAATACTGTGGAAACTTTTGTCCGTTTTAGGCAGCCCCCACCCCTATATACATTATTTTTAAATCCCTGGTGCATAGCGTGCTTTCTGCCCCCCGGTGGCAGATAAGGAGCTATTGCCCCCATCTGCCTCCCGGGGGGGCAGAAAGACAGTGGATTTTTGCAGGGGGGGCATTCGCATGCCCATCTCAGGCAGCCACCACCCCTAAATAACATAAGACAAATAATCCCTGGCATCTACTGGGCTTTCTGTCCCCCAGGGAGGCAGATCGGGGGCTGTTGCCCAATCTGCGTCCCAGGAGGTGCAGAAGAAAGACTGTGGAGGTTTGCAGGGGTGTGGGCATTGGCATGCCCATCTCAGGCAGCCTCCACCCCTAAATCCATTTTTTAAAAATCCCTGGCATATAGTGAGCTTTCTACACCCCCTGGGGGGCAGATTGGGGGCTACTGCCTCCATCTGCCACCCAGGGGAGGCAGAAAGACTGGAATTTTGCTGTTTGGTGGGGGCATGGGCTTGCACATCTTGGGCAGCCCCCACCCCTAAATCAAATTTAACAAAAATGTCCCTGACTTCTAGTGGGCTTTCTGCCCTCACCCTGGGTGTAGATTGGCGCTACTGCCCCCAAATGCCACCCGGGGGCAGAAAGACTGGAATTTTGCAGGGTGTTGGGGGCATTGGCATGTCCATCTTGGACAGCCCCTACCCCTAAATCAAATTAAAAAAAATCCCTGGCTTCTATTGGGCTTTCTACATCCTCGGGGGCAGATTGGGGAACACCGCCCCATCTGCACCCCGAGGGTGGGGCAGAAAGACTGATTTTGACCAAACTATTTTAGGGGGAGCAAAGGCACATGCCCAATGGGCCACTCCCCCCTCCCTGGTGTTGAGTGTTTGGATCTCTGCTTGGAGATCACCATCCTGTGGTGAGAGTGATCCCCAAGCAGGGATTCACTAGAGAGGGGTACCATTGAAACAGGAAGATTTTCCCTTTTCCAATGATACCTTTCCTGACTTTCTATGTGCTCGGGGGTCTGAGTTAGCCCCCTGAGCACGTGAAACTGAAATGAGCCATTTCGGTTCCTCTGAAATTAGGTCAGCGCGACATGCGCACAGATCTTCATTTCAAAGAAACCAAACACACAGCCTCTGGAGCTAGGGAAGCCCTTCCCCCGCTCCAGAGGCTGTTGGGGGGGAAAAGAAAATACCTCTGGTGCCCACACCAGAGGGCTTTCCAGTGCCATGTGATCGGACAGCCGGGAGCCGTCCGACGAACATGAGTAAGGGGTTAAAAGAAATGTTATATTCTGAGAGAATTATGGCATTTTAAGCTTAAATTCGTTATGGGATACAATAAGGAACATAATCAGGAATGCTTGTGTCCCTGTGATTTATTTTTTTTAACACACTGTTGGTGTTGTTATGGCAGCCAAATGCCACTGTGGGTGCCCTTGCATCATGGTGCAAGGGTGCCTTTGTTGTAGGCAGGATAGCTTTTGTGCAGGAAGGGGCACCTTCCTGCACAAAAACAATCCTGAGAGGGTTTTTCCTCCTTCTATGTCTGCTGCCAAATGCAGCACACATGGAAACAGGAAAAAACGGGGAGAAATAAACACATTGCTCCTTGAGAAGGTGTATCTTTTTGGAGCGTTCCCAGGTCTTGTAAATCTGGGAATGTGTAAAAAGCATGGAATTTGCATGGGATCACCACACAACGCTCATGGAACATCTACGGCCCAGTAATGCAACCCAGCGATCTGCGTTGTGTTACTTCATACTTTTGGAGCCACTCAAAGTGGATATGCGTGGTTTCAAAAATATGACTTACGGTTTGCATCACTCTTGCACCACGCTGCATGGTGCAAGACCGACACACACTGGGTCATATGCATGGCCCAAAGTGTGTCTTTAAGGCAGTTGCATGATGGGTTGAAATTAACCACTGACTAGAATATCTCTGAAAGCAGTAATGGAGTAAACCTTACAGCTGTTAAATCAGGTTGCCAACAATGGGTGATCAAACATATTGAGACTAGGCCCGGGTGACATTTCAGTTATGCTGGAGAGATTCACATAATTTCTGGCATTTCACATAAGGTTTTCGATGTGAAATTTCACAAAATTACACACTTAAACTACATGACTTAATTGAGGGTCACTCGTGTCAGCATGAACTGACCGACCATGAATGGCTTTTGTTCGCGGCACTTGGGCTACATATTTTCCGCAAAATGTGCCATAGACAATCCAAAATTGACAACCCATTTCACACAAAAAACATGCCGCATTTGCATTTTGAGTTATTTTTTTTTAATGAATGTAATAAGGCAAAATGAAATTATCTGAATTTGGTACACGCTAGTTCAGAGCCAGAATCAACATATCATATCTTACTTGTGCATTATTTCGAGTAGAAATGTATTTTGAATGTATCAACACATGCGAACTTTGACAAACTTGTTTCCTAAGAACCAACAGTACATACAAGAGAACAATGTTGATACATGCAAAACAAGCTACAACATATACAAACACTTGACCTATTTCTGGTTAGAGGCAACCTTTTCTCTTTGGTCTGCATTTAACCCTTATGTTTGACAGTTTATTATTGTATTTATTTTGGGTTCATTGTCCCTACTCCTAGACCAGGATGTTCTAAAGTTCTCATACCTGATATCCGTTTAAGGAGGAATTTGGGCCTCAATGAAACCATACAGGACTTCATGGCAGGACTGATAGAAGAATTATCTCTCTCTGCAGGTAAATTCTCAGGTAAAGGCAGGATCCACAGGGAAGTGTATAAAAAGAAGGAATAGTTGATTCCACAATTTCACTCACTGCGCTATCATTTCGGTTGGGAGTCACCTCAGTCCTTTAGAAAGTGGGAGTCACCTTCGTACTTTAGAAAGTGGGAGCCACCACAGCCCTTTAGAAAGTAGGAGCCACCTCAGTCCTTTAGAAATTGGGAGCCACCACAGTCATTTAGAAAGTGGGAGCCATCACACTCCTTCAGATAATGGGAGCCACCACAGTCCTTTAGAAAGTGAGAGCCACCTCAGTCCTTTAGAAAGTGGGAGCCACCTCAGTCCTTTAGAAAGTGGGAGTCACCTCAGTCCTTTAGAAATTGGGAGCCACCTCAGTCCTTTAGAAAGTGGGAGAGACCTCAGTCCTTTAGAAAGGGAAATGGATCACATTCCTGAAGCCAGGAAAGGATCCAGAATGTTGTGGGTCTTATCAGCCCATAAAACTGTTAAACACCAATTATTAGCTCTTTATGAAGGTTTTAGCAATGAAGCTGTCAAAAGGGTTAAAAAACAGAATGTCAGAACTAAACAGCCTCTATCCCCGTGAGGCTTCTGGTAGTAAGCATACATTATTCCTGGAGGGCAGTAGGCTATGCTGTAGTGACAGGAAAATCACAACTCTATGGTGAGGAAATGCCTAGAAGATCTTGTGAACTGAATTGTTTTTGTTACTGAGCATGAGCCCTTCAATCCAGATCACCAGGATTCTCAGGAATCTATATCAGGGCTCTGCTGCAGGGTGGAACCTGTCAGGGGGCTTCCTCATGCCTTTATTGTTTGCATGATCCCTTTTGTCCAGATCACACAGATTAACAGGAATCTGTATCAGGGATATGCTACGCGGTGGAACTTGTCAGGGGTTCCTCCTTCATCATTATTGTTTGCTTTATTTATGGAGTCACTGGGCAGACTTATAACTAACATTTTGTTTACTAAATCCAGCCATAGCATTCATTCTGCTTTGAGGTACTATGAACTGCCATACTTGTAATCAGGCCCTTAGAGTAAAAACTATTCCTGGGCCATGGCGCCCTTGCCTGGCATTTGTGGCACATATTTTCTGCAGCCTGGTATCGCTATGTAGAAGTTGGAGTCCTCCAAACCACAATTTCAGTCAACAAACATCTTCTAATCAGAAAAGCATACTTTGCGCCCCATTCATATAAGGATATAGAATTGCATGTGTTTATCTTTCTAAGAATTGTCAATTTAGGATTACAAATTTGTATTGCACTTACTAGTCCATAAGGAGTCCTTTTCTGTGCTATGAAATTGTGTTTGCACTCTGCTCATTTTTACAAGAAGTCTACTCTCAGATTTTGAACTCATCATTTGTACCTAGCTAGTTTTCACAACTAATCTACCATTGGAATATCAACTCGTATTTTGCACTTTGCTAGCTTCACAAGGAGTCATCCATCAGGATTAGGAACTCCATTTTTCACTTGTTTAATCTATAAGGAGAAATTCATCGGGCCTTTGAACTCAATGTTCACTTCAAAAATAGAGGCCAGGGGAATCATATGAGTATAAACTATTTCTTGTATGTTGAAGCTATCAATCATCACATTGAATGTAGTCAGATCTTTGCAGGGCTACTGTAAATATAGATGGAAGCTTTTTTTTAGCAAACAATATAAAATAGCTCAGAGTGTTAGTTAGTTACCACTCTAATTATATTGCATTTCAGGACAAAGGTCAAGTTTCATTCCAGAATAGAGAGTGTTAAACAGAGATAGTCTCAATAGGCATATTATATATAATATCAAAGGTAGTAGCCAATATCCATCCTACAGCCATATTAAAAGTATTCTATTGTCTTTAGATGTCATCGCTCCAGTAACCAATATCAATCCCAGATGTGCAGCCAAGCAGTGAATTCAATGTCATGTTTCTCTCTCTTGTCCCATTTCCTGCTCCTCTAGTCTAATGCCAATGTCCATGTTGTTTGTGCAGGATTGTCAGTGGGTTCAAAGAAATGTGGAAGTTCACATGCCTCTTGTTGGATCATGATTGTAAGGTTAATGTATCTTGACAGACACAGCACAGAATTTAGTGTCACAATGTATAGGCTTGCGAAACCTTAAAGACTTTTGTAAAAGAGGGCTGTATTGTTTGGGCGAAGCATCTGTTGGTGAAAGCAGTTGTTGGGTCCATATTGAAAGTAGGAGTAGGGGGCAATTGGTTTAGGAGAGAGTACTGCTCTTCTCCAGTTCTTTAACAGCTCAACCACTTATAGCCCACATGTGGAGAGGAGTGGAAGGGAGAGGTAAAGTCTCCATTCATAAAAAGCCTGATCATGACAACAATAAATTAATCAATTTTTTGACCGGATTCCACCATGCCCAGAAAAAAAGAAAAACATGATATGTTTGCCATAGATGAGATCTAGTTGATTCTGAATGAGTGGGGAGCCCGTAATCCATACCGGCAAGGAGTTGCTGAACCTCTGCCATAGACCGCTGTTGGGGCTGCAGGAGACGCCCGTTGCCACCACCACTTGCTGCCACCTACCACCACTTGCTACACAAGGGAAAACTACATCTCCCATCATTCTAAGCGGCGCTCACGCCGCTCACCGTAACGCTGAGTGCCAGGTGGCGCTGAAAAGCGGGCCAGGGCTCCCGCAGCGCGGGAGCCCGTAATCCATACCGGCAAGGAGTTGCTGAACCTCTGCCATAGACCACTGTTGGGGCTGCAGGAGATGCCTGTTGCCGCAATCACTTGCCGCCACTTTCTACACAAGAGAAAACAACATCTCCCATCATTCTAAGGGGCGCACATGCCCCGCACAGCAATGCTGAGTGCCAGGAGGCGCTGAAAAGGGGGCCAACCATACCGGCAAGGAGTTGCTGAACCTCTGCCATAGACCGCTGTTGGGGCTGCAGGAGATGCCCGTTGCCACCACCACTTGCCGCCACTTGCTACACAAGGGAAAACTACATCTCCCATCATTCTAAGCGGCGCACATGCCGAACACCGCAACGCTGAGCGCCAGTAGGCGCTAAAAAGGGGGCCAGGGCTCCCGCAACGCGGGCGTGTGCTTGGGGCCCGTCTGCGCCCCTCATAGCCCAGAAGAGGCTGGGCTGGGCAAACTCCGTAACATCTTGCCATTGGAAACAACGGATCGGACACCTGCTGATGTAGGAAGGTACTGTGCCTTGGGGCTTCCCTAGATACTATTGCCCTGCTCCCTGGTTGTTCCTGTTGCATTTATGAATAATAGAGTACATTAAGGGAATTTGAGAGGCGTAAGGGTGCAGCGGGGACACTGGATGGCTTTTTAGTTAGGGCAGAGTCATTATTGATCCATGAGAATGATCTAACAGAGCGACGATTATGTTTGGACCCTTTAACACAAAGAGATATTCATGTAGCTGGCAAGTGTAAATGATGGTTTACTTAATAATTCTCCCATTGTTTCCTCACCTCGTTATGCGCCCCTTCTATTGTTTCAATCCGGGAATTGACGCCAGTAGTGGCGGTGGGCAGAGTTACTAGGACTACTCGGACTAAGGCACCAAGAAATGTGGTAGCAAGGAAAAACGTTGTAGTGCCTGCAAAAAAGAAACGGGGGGCTCCTGCAAGAAAATCTAAATCAGTGATGGTTTCTGAAGTAATGGATAGTTCTGATATAGAATATGACCCAAATAGATGCCAAATTAGAACCACTTCTGTTGGCACGCAGACAGATAAAGGACCTGTGTTTTTCAATTCTGGAAGGGGCAATACCAAGGAACAGGTACCGAATGCCACTTGTTATGCCAGAACGGTAGATGTAATGGTTAATGAGGTACAGGGCTTCTTTAACAAAGGTTTCACACAGCTTTGGGACAAATTGAATAATTTAGAAATAGCAATAAAAAATGTTGGAAACAATGGAGACGTCAGAATGGCTGAAGAGCAAAATGGAGGAAATAATTAGAGGGTGGACAGAAGCATACAAAGAACTACACAACAAAGAATGGAAGGAAACGTTGGTAACACTACGATTATGCAGACCAGTACGAGCGATAGGCCCCAGGAGTCATTAATTGGCACCGGATTATTAGATACACAGAGAACCTGTGTAGCACTCCCTAAAGTAGACAGGAAATATGATGCAAGGAGTTCTACAACGACTTATAACTCAAGTAGAACACCCAATACGGACACTTTAAACCTGCCCCCTGTTTTGTGCCCGTAAACGCTAACACTAGCTGGTGTCCCTGCCCTTAGAACAGAGGTCTTCAAACTTTTTTATGCCGAGACCCCCTTGTAAATCCTTTTTAGGTGTAAGGACCCCCTTCCGACAAAAGTTTCTAGAAACTGGTACTCCTCATCATCAACAACTATCAACAACC
Organism: Lissotriton vulgaris; assembly: GCF_964263255.1. Taxonomy (NCBI): domain Eukaryota; kingdom Metazoa; phylum Chordata; class Amphibia; order Caudata; family Salamandridae; genus Lissotriton; species Lissotriton vulgaris. The sequence goes on from NC_141694.1 coordinate 1,696,691,648, forward strand.
ATAAATGCGCCTGTTAGACCTCATCCCATCCATCCATCCTTCATCCATCCACCATTTTATCCTTCCATTCATACAGCCATCCTCCCTTTCATCCTTCCATACATTCATCCATCCATCCTTTACCCATCCACCCTTCCATCCATCCATCTTTCATCCACCCATCTTTTCACACATCCATCCATCCATCATTCCTCCATGCAACCTTTTATCCATCCATACATCCATCCTTCGTCCATCCACCCTTTCATCCTTCCATCCATATATCCATCCTTCATCCATCCACCCTTTCATCCAAACATCCATCCTTCATCCACTCACTCTTTCATCCATCCATCCATCCACCCATCATTCATCCCCCCACCTTTTCACACGTCCATCCATGCATCATTCATCCATGCAACCTTTTATCCATCCATACATCCATCCTTCATCCATCCACCCTTTCATCCTTCCATCCATACATACATCCTTCATCCATCCATCCACCCTTTCATCCATCCATCCATCCATCCATCCTTCATCCATCCACCCTTTCATCCATCCATCCATCTACCCATCCACTTATCATTTATCCACCCACCTTTTCACACATCCATCCTTCATCCAGCCACCCTTTCATCCTTACATCCATCCGCCCTTTCATCCTTCCATCCATCCATCCACCCTTTCATTCTTACATCCATACATACATCCTTCATCCTTTCATCCATCCACCCTTTCATCCATCCATCCATGGAGAAGTGTGGCTCACTGGTTAGAGGAGGCATACCCTGAAGCAGAGGTCAGGCCTGGGACCAGGGTTCAATTCCCGACGCTGCAGGGTCTTGAGCCCAATTGCCCACTCTAAGCACGGGTTCACACTATGCAGGTCCGGGTATTAAGCTTGCTTAATCTCCACAACGGCCCCCCCGCGGCGGGATGCCTGGCTTTTACCTTGGGGATGCCCAGTACGGGTTATCTCACAGGGAAAAGCCAGGACGGGTTCCCAATGCAAGCGCCGAGATGCCCTAGGGCAAGTCGAGCGCTATATAAGAACACACATACATACATATATACATACATCCACTTATCATTCATCCACCCACCTTTTCACACATCCATCCACCCTTTCATCCATCCATCCGTCCACCCTTTCATCCTTCCATCCATACATTCATCCTTCACCCATCCACCCTTTCATCCATCCATCAACCCATCATTCTTCCACCCACCTTTTCTGTGCCTCTCTTATGGGGCGCGAGGGGGTCAGTATCTCTCTGCGTGTTCTTCCTTCTTCCTCTCTCATGGGAGGGCATCTCTGTGCCTCCCTGCTGGGGTGTAACTACATCTCACTTTGAAGAACATCGCAAGGTATGAGGGCTCATGGGACTTGAACCAATGATTTATGGGACGTGTCGGAGGGGGGGGAAGAGGACCTTTCACGTGCAATTACTGGCGGGACCCACAGCTCCAGGCGCGCAACTCCATTGAACTCAAAGTGCTACAGCAGTGGTTCCCAAATTTTTTTTACTTGCGGCTCCCTTGATCTATTGCCCATTGGCCTCGGCTCCCCATTATGTCCCTTTTTTTGGCGGGTGGGAGGATGCAAGCCAAGCCACTGGAGAACTTCCATTTCTCTCCCTGAAAATAATTTGGATGGCACCGATGAAGGTATAATAATCATAGATGTGGAACTCATTCCTGGGAACCAAATGGAGGGGGAGATGGGCGAGGCCGAAATAAATAATTATCGTTGGCATCTTTCTCACGATCTCTAGGTGTAAGAGTGCAGCTATTGTGTGTTTCATTATTTGTGGCGGTAAAGCACAATGGATATGTGTAGAATGAAGTGGCACATGGCTGCACTTTACCAAACAAGGGGCACTCGGATCATGCAGAGGGCAGGGCAAAGAAACCCTTATATTCCTTGGACGCACAAGAAGAAATGGATTGCGCACTAAGGGCTCTTTGGCATGCATTGTCTCTGATACCACTATGATTGGCACTCCCATCCAAGAAATGTGCACTGGAAGCCCTGTGATATGTAGTGGCAGATCTGGAATGTTCATGGGCAGCATTATGGTGTGCACGGACAGACCTGGAATCTGGAGCAGGCTTCTGCCTGCTGCCTTAGTACTTAAAGTTTTGCTGTTCTGATTATTGCGGCGATCATGTCCTGCTATCAGTGTCCCACCATGCCCACCATGCCCTGTGTCCTACACTGCACAATAAGCATTGCTAAATCATTTCCACTGAGAATACAGAGCAGGCAGCTTAAGCGAATAAAAGATTGACCTCGATATTCATGTGAGCACAGTGCTGCCTGCTTCGAGTCCAACCCAGGACCAACATCTGCATGATTGGAGAGGCTGATTTCAATGGTGCAAACTATCTTATGATTCAATAAGTGAACTGCACTGTATTAATTAATGTAATTTTCAATTTATGATGCTTCAGCAGCCCATTTGTTTTGCATCATTCTAGTCCGGGATGCACACAAAACCTGGCTTGTTCAAACAGGACATTCATAGCAGTGACTCATATTAGACAACAATATCCATGGACTATTGGGTGACACTGTGCAAACTCTAACAAGAGGTTTGGTTCACAATAATCTGTGGCGCACATAAGAAGGGAGGTGTCTGAGTGCACAGGACTAGATAAAAGACTGAAAAGCAATCACTGCTTGCACAGCCCCGTTGTGTTTAAAATTTGCAAAATAGAAAATTCGGAAGACAAAGTTCAGTAGTCACGGGCATGTCAGGAAATGAAGATGAGTGAGTGGGGTCTATACCCAGAGGGGAGCACACACTACTTGGTCCATGCAAGGAGGACATGAATAAAACAAATAGCAAATTTCATGTTAATGACTAATAGCAGCAGACATAGGCAAGTATTGCGCTCAAACCATAAAGTAGGAAGCAAATGCACACCGTTTGCATTTTAATCCAGGGTTAGTCTTTCCAAAATAGCTCTAACCCACAGGTTTTATACAGCTCTTAGCAGCAGGCACATTAACGTACTCAAATATTTTCCCATAATGTGTGTAACTTGGAGAACGCGGCTATTAGCCATGAGTTTTCACCTGCCCACTTGTGCCAGCAGCACTGAACTGGAGGTGGCTTCCAGGCGCTATAAATCAGATTCATTATCAAGGGCAGTTGTGTGTAAAATCAGGCTGTTTACTTTTACTTTAATCGCTGCAGGATGTTTGTTTTCCTTATTCAGTATCACTTCCGAGTCTCATTCCAGGCACACTGACCTACATCCCGGCAGTCCCGTCTCCCTGCTTGCTTATCTTGTATTTTCTCCGTAGGCCCCATCCTCTTCCCCAGAAAGGCTCTGCCTGAACTGCTAATAAATGTGCTACACTGCTTGCACTTTTCCAGCCTCTGGAACTCCAGCTTTTAAACTGCAAGAATAAAGCTGCCTCTGATTAGAAATCCCTGTCTGCAGCATGATGCCCTCCACCCCCTGGTATTACCATTATTATTGTGTATCAGTCCATATTAGTTTCCAAACTGTGTGCTTGGTGAACATCTTTTTGCGGCGCCCCTGGATACTTTCAGTGGCGCACAGATTGGGAACCACTGTGCTACAGCCTCCTCCCAGAGCCACCACACCCCGCTCCCCCCTTGTGTATGTGAGCCCAGGTGAAACAGCTTGGACACACACAAAGCCACACAAGAGTACTTCACAGGTCTTTAAAATACCTTTTATTTGTTAATGAGGCTTTGATGTTTTTCACCCCTCGGTGTGAATTAGGCCTCTGCGGCGAGCACCCTCAATCAGCCCGACCCACTAAGGCAAACCACGCGTTTCAAGGAACTGCTCTGACAGAATCTGCGACCCCCTTCCCAGGACTCCACGACCCCCCTGGGGGTCGCGCCCCACAGATTGAAGACCTCTGCCTTAGAACAACTGAGAGAGAAAGCTGGGAAGATCTTCGGAACAAAACCACAGATTGGCTAGCTAAACATAAACATTTTCAACTAGCTGACACAAAGGAAAGCGTAATGGTCCGTAGGGTAGGTTGGATAGGCCACTCTACTAAAAATATAGAAGGTGATTGTATAGTGATCAATTTTCGTCGACCTCAGTTGGTGCGCCACATTTTGATTTAAAATGAGGAAACACACTTGACGAACACCAACATTTGTGCACTTCCGTTGTTTTTTTTTTATAGACCACAGCCATGGCATTTAATAGATATAGCCCTGTCGATAGGAGGGCGGTGGACATGCGAGTTGAAGAGCCTGCACAGCAACTGTCTGGAACTTTTAGCTGGTTCATTTGCAATTCGAAGCTTTACACAAGAAACTATGAAATGTTCTATAATGCTTCGCATGGACAATGTCTCTGCGGTGAGGTACGTGAACAAACTAGGAGGGCCGCATTCGAAGGGTCTGACAGAAATAGCGAAGTTTTTCTGGGACTATTGCCTGAACAAGGGACTGTCAGTCACGGCAGAACACATCCCAGGTTTGAACAATGATGTGGCAGACTGGTTCTCCAGAAATTTCAGGGATTCCAGCAATTGGAAACTGAACAGAAAGATTTTTTGAGCATTCAAGATCAATGGGGCCCCTTCGGGACAGACCTCTTTGCAGACAGGCTGAACACCCAGTTAACAAATTATTTCAGCTGGAGGCCGGACCCTCAGGCATCTGGAGTGGATGCCTTCCTCCAGAATTGGCAAAACTTAAAACGATATGCCTTTCCGCCATTTGTAATGCTCCCGCGCCTCCTCTTACATGCTCGCAGATACCTTCAGAGTATGATAGTGGTAGCCCCCCTCTGGAGGTCTCAAGCATGGTTCCCGCTCATCTTGGAGATGACAATAGACTTCCCAATACTGATCCCGCCTTTCAACCGTCTTCTCCTGGGCCCTCAGGGCGAATCTCACCCCCTCCTAGAGCAAGGAATCTTGGTAATGACGGCCTGGAAGATTTCAGGCGACAATGGCAAATCCCTGGCCTTTCACACAATGCTTTCCGACTCATATTTGAATCCTGGGCTCCTGGGACAAGGAAGGCATATCGAATGGCATGGAACAAATGGCTTCGCTGGTGTCTTCAACGACATCATGATCCTGTTTCAGTTGATTTTAGGCGATTTTAATCGTAAATTTATACTCGCGGTGGGGCTAGAAAATATCTTTGAGGAAGAAGACTTGGCTAATAATATTCCGCTCCTGGAAAGTCAGTCATTAGTGCCTTGCACAATAGCAGTCTCGCAGTTACTAGGACTTGTTTTGGGACACTGCTTGAGAGCCTTTAATGGCCGTCTGCCCTCTGACAGCCCAAAAGCCCCAACATTTTCTAGAAATAATATAAAGAGCCATACAGATTACATAATAATTTCAATTGAGGTTTGGTCGATGGTCTTTGACCTAAAACTTGAAAATAGAACAGAGAGCGACCACTACCCATTATGCCTGACATTGGCAGCTCACCTTTTCCATCCTGTTGCCTCAAGACCAAGAGAACTTGATAGTGATAATATAGATCCACTTTTAAGTAATAATAGGAGAGCTTTAAAATGGCATTCGATAGGGAAAAATCCAGCGGTAATAACACTTTTGTAGACGGGGTGTCTCTGTATTTAGAATTACCTGCCTCAGATATTCCAATAATAGATGTCCATTGTAAATTAGTCAATGATCTAGTACCCATATTGAGTAAAATCCAGAAGAAAGCTAACAATGGGATTACAGTGGTGGCTGAGTTGGAAAGCCCATGGTATAACAAAGCATGTCGCACTGTAAAAAATGAGCTCATTTTGGCCTCAAAAGCTAAAAATACAGTGGCCTTAAGGGAAAAAAGGGCAGAATATAAGCAATTGTTAACCTCTGCAAAGAAAGAATGGGAGGCGAATATTTGGGAAGAATTACTTACAGCAGCGAAAGCAAAAGATCAAATTGTTTTTTGGCGGCTAATTTCAAAGGGCAATAAAAATGGAAGATGTAGTAAGGACCTTTTTTTAGATGCGGATACTTGGGTAACACATTTTTCTAGTCTTTACTCTTCTTCCCTTAATGATATTGATTACTGCCAAACAAGTTATGAAACTACATTAAATGCTGCACCATTATCATTTAGCTTAAAGGAAACCCTAATAGTCAAAGATGCATTGAGGTCAGGCAAGGCTCCCTGCTCTGACAAAATACCTGGAGACTTATGGAAACATGATATAGGTGTGTGGGGCCCCTATATCAATTTGTTGTGTAATTCTCTTGGTAAACATCCTTTACCACGCGGATTTTACCACGCGTGGCCTTTACAACGCGTCCATTACAACGCAAGTCGTTACCACGACTTGCGCTGGAGGGCGCTAAAGGATTAAAGATAGTAAATTTACTATCCCAACACCTTCCCTAGGGTCCACGGGGACTGGTGTTAGAATAGTAAATTATACTATTCGAAATCCGCGCCCCCAAAGCAAGTCGTGGTAACGGCTTGCGTTGTAAGGGATGCGTTGTGACGGTATGCGTTGTGACGGTACGCGTTGTACCGTCATACATCCAATTCTCTTGGTTCAGGTGCACCTTTACCTGAAACTTGGAAAGGGGCAGAAATCACGACTATTTTTAAGAAGGCTGATCGTCATAACCCATCACATTATCGACCAATTAATCTTATCGATGTTCTACAGAAGATATATGCTAGGCAGATTTTAAATAGATTGATTGAATGTATTGAGGAATATAACATTTTATCGCAATATCAGGCAGGTTTTAGAATAAAGACTGGCATGATGGACCAGGTTTTTAGATTTCTTTGTATAGCCTAGAAATATATAACATTTAGGAAGGGACATTTGTATATCGCCTTTGTGGACCTAAAATCTGTGTTCGATCTTGTCCCCAGAAATCTCCTGTGAAAGTTCTTAAAAGATCAAGGGGTCCCGGGGAAATCCTTCTCCAGATAATAAGATTACATGAAGACAACTGGGCAAAGGTCAGATGTGGTCCACAAGGTGAATTAACTGAACCAATTAGGGTTAACAGGGGTGTAAGATATGGGTGCGTTTTAGCTCCGACCTTATTCTCATTGTATGTTAACGACATCCCTGATCACCTGTTGGGTTGTGATCATGACTCCCCTAGGCTAGGGGAGGTGCCTGTACTGGCACTCCTCTTTGCTGATGATACGATTTTAATTTCCCAAACACCGAAAGGTTTGCAAAATATAATAAACTCATTTGGGATGTACTGCAAAGCTAAGGGGCTAGAAATAAACCCCAGTAAAACTAAATACATGGCAGTTAACCCACACAAAACCTTTAAAAAAAATCTAACTGTGAATAACCAGAAGATCGAGTATGTGCATGATTTTAAATATCTATGTATTACTCTGGACTCACAAATGACCTGGAGACCCCAGCTAGAAAAAAATAAAACCATATTACTCCAGAATACATTCCCATTAATAGGGAAAATCGAAAGTAGTACATCAAAGCAGTTTCACCCGCCCTTGAAGTATACAAATATAAGGCTCAATCGGCTTCATTGTACGGGGCAGAGCTGTGGGGCCCATGACGAATGAAACATTCAAGGTGGGTGAAAATAAGTTTCTCAGGAAAATTCAAGTCTGCCCACACGAACACCATTGTCTCCTGTATTGATGGATTTACATTTTTATTGTATGGATGATCAGGTTAACCTCAGACCACTGTTATTTTGGGTTCACCTGTGATGCACAGACAAGCTTATCCACTAAAGGGAGGGTCTTGAAGAAATCCTAGGATTAAATAAAGGTGTGGATTTGACCTGGTTAAAGCACATTCACAATTGTTTTTTTTTTTTATTGGGATTAAGGCATTATCGGGATGAGCCATCTGGCTTGACAATGGACTCAAAAAAGTTTTTAAAGGAAACCTATTGGTCTTTTATACACGATTCCATGTCCCATTCATCAAGGGTGGGATCACTGACAGCACGGTTCCTTCAAATACAAATAGTTTGGAACTTTGATCCCTTTATATGTGAAATACAGCCACAACTAGCCAAATCTTTATACCTTAAATATCGCTATGGTATCCTACAAATAAAGTCAAATACTGTGAAATGGGCGCCAGGCGGGGAGGAAGAGGACAGATGTGTTTTATGTAAATCAGGTGTAATGGAGAATGAAGCACATCTTCTGTTCTTCTGTTCAGCCTATGCGCGATGTAGGAATAAATGGATAAAACCTATCTGCCGCTTGCTATGTATTAGATCTTGCCTTGAGCAGAAAGATTGTTACAATCTGATACCAGGCAGACTGTGGTTTTTAGTGTTAGTCGTTATTTGTTTGGAGTAAAAGGGAAGGTTTGAAACTCTAGGCTGTGAAAATGAATGGGAAAACATAATGAGCTTGGCACGTGCACTTTATGAGTATAAAATGAAATATACATTGATTTACATGTCATGTACAATTTTTTTTATTTTTACTAGAATAAGTTTGTAAAGTTTATTTTAGAGATATTTATTTGACTAAATTGGTATATTTTTATATGTCCTGATATGTTTATTCCTCAAATTTGCTCTAAAAACTTTTTTAATTACAATGCAACATTGAGAAATTTGAAATATCTTTAGAACATCACTAAATTGGTCAGCCATATCCATGTAGAATCCAGATGAATTAGTTATATTGTATTTTAACTTCTATTTGATGTATTCTGGAAATGTCTGTATTGTTTTTGTGAAAACCTTTTATGGTTATTTTTACCGAAATAAAGATTACATGAAATGAAATGAAGGAGTGGGACACAGCAAGAGTGATCTTGTTGGAGCTCATTGCCACATTTAACACAGCAGAGCATGAACTGTTGATTCAGCAAATTTAGAAAGTTGGAATCAGAGTTGTGGAGTTAAATAGGTTTTCGTCTCTCATGACTGGCAGCGACAATAATCTCTGTCAAATCAGAAAAATCTGCTGTGACAAACAGTATAACACAAGACACATCACTGATACCCATTTTTTTTAGATGCAGGGCCTTTCCTTATGCCAATGATACCCAGCTAATATCTAAAATGTACATTCTGATCCATTCTCAGTCCTAAGGCTTTAAAACTGTTTCACAGACATATATCAGTGCATGAGTCACAACTAGTTGAAACCAAATTTTATTAAGACCGAGTTGCTTGTATGGGGAATTACACAGTATGATAGGATCCCACTCTGCAGTCTTCTTTAAGTGGGAATGTTCAGCACATGTTCTGAAAGTACCTGAGAGCCCTACATAATGGTAATGGGTCTCTAAAAATGAAAGTGGTTGCTGTGACTTGCTCTTGCTTTATTACTCTGCCTTTTGCTAAAAAGAATCCTCCCCTTCTTACCCAGGTACAAGAATGCCTGCATAGTAACTACACTCATCTTGTTAAAAATGGATTACTGCACAACTCCGTATCAGAGCATGCATCTGGCAACTCCTCAATAAATGCAAAACATTTGCTGCCAGATCTGCTAAAAACCTTTGCAAGTTTCACCATATGTCTAATTATCTGAGAAAGCGGTGTTCTCCAGGGGTTGAGAAGACAGTGCAATTCAAATGCATTTGAATGACCCATCCACTGTTTTACTGCTAGAAAATGTTTGAACTCGCCAACATACCACAACCTTATACAATGACTCACTCCCTTCATTCTGAGAGCTTGCACCTCTTTTGTACTTCTTGCACCAAGATTGTTTGCTCCAGGGGGAATTCATTTCATTATCTAGACCTCAGAATCTGAACTATTGATTAATTCAGAATCCTGTGACCTTCCCATAGGGTGATGAAACATGATGAAAGCATTCCTTTTCTGCTAGTATTTGTGAGATCACGGATTTATTAGGTAAATACAGTTTCAATAAGAGGTCCTGCCGTTACTTCTGGTAGTTATTGCGCAAAGCAGTGGGGTTTATTTCAGAGAAATATGTGTAATGTATTTTAACAAAACCACAGGAAAGTCAGAAAAGCAAATAGTAATATTCACAAACCAATATAATATAAAAATAAACTTTTAAGAACAAACTAAGAGGAAATTAACAAAACTTGGATCAACGGATCTGGAAATATAAATGTCTTATATAGACATATAGGAAACAAAGTGGGTGTAAAGGTTAACATTAGTCTGATGAATTTCCAAAAGCGACCACTAGCGGCTTCTTTTGAAACCATAAACAAAAAACAATGTCCAACAAACTGATCTGCCTCTCCAGGTGGCAGGCAAGAGCAGGGCTGGTTACTTTGCAGGTTGGCACATTCAAACCTTCCTGGGTTGCTGGATATTTACCTGCTAGCCACCCCTAAATGTTCCAAACAGCCAAGGACATCTTCACGGATACCAGAGCAGTGGGAGAGAAGCTGAACTGCTTCAGCCTGAAATGCAATATAAGATCCAGTTTCCTTGGTTGACTAGTTCCCCCTCTTCTCATTTATGACAGACCACAGCATGCCATACGTTCTGACCGTCGTGACACAATTTTTAAGATTGGTTACAATTGTGGTATCTGGCCAAAGGAGGTGCTTATGTAATTATTTCCATGTAACTTGGAACATGGGATGTGGGGGAATATTCATGTGACAGAGTGACTGTTGATGTGAGCAGTTGGTGGTTGAGGTGCTCTAATAAAGCCCACTTGCCACATCTTGATTCCGTGTGGTATCTTCTTTGAAATGTTACACTGATGACAAGCGAGGAAGTCTGAAGAAGAGGGCGCCTCAACACTGCGATGCGATCAGCTTGTGTAGATCTTGGACGCAGTGACAACAGTTGATAGATGGAGGCCATCAGCGATAACGGTGATTGACTCAGAGCTGATTAACCTCCTGAAAGCGGGTGAAATTTGACTTATGCTCACACCTAACGATTGTATCTAAAGAGACATACACTAAATGGTTCCAAACAAAAATAAATTACGAAACATGGATGTGCATCCTGGTGGGTATGGAGGACAACCCATAAGTATGTTGGGGTATTTTAATGCATGTATTGAGATAGGAAAACAATTAATGGGGGAAAAGATGTGTTTCCAAAAAGGGGCTGTTTACTTGGATGGTTTCATCAACGATTATTGGGAGTTACGTTGAATCCTAATGTGGAACCACAGGTGCAGTACAGGGGGTGGAGACAGAACCTAATGATTTTGTGTCTGAATTTCCTTTGTTGTTCAAAGAGGGCTTAGGATGTTTGAAAGGTTACAAACATTGAATAAAGATGAACAGAGGAGCAGTGCTATCAATAGCTAAAGTCAGAAGAATTCCAGTTGATTTACAAAGAAAAGTGAAACAAGAATTATATAAGCTTGTGAGCCAACAAATCATGACACCAGTAGAAGCAATAGAATGGTTGGCTCCTATTGTAGTGGCTAACAAGGCTAATGGTGACATCAGATTATGCATGGATCACAGAGTTTAAACAAAGAAGTTGTAGTTGACAGGTTTCCACTTTCAAACATAGATGAGATAGTTTTGTCCTTGGCAGGAGAAACATTTTTAACTACTGTGACCCCACGCAAGCATATCATCAGGTGGAGTTAGCAGAGTGCTCACAAGAATTAACAGCATTTATAACTCTGATGGGTGCATTCAAGTTCAGGAGGATGCTTTTTGGTTTGGTGTCGGCAGCCTCTGTTTTTCAGAGAATAATGGATTCTGTTCTGAAGGGAGTGAAAGGGGTTAAGTGTTATCAGGATGATTTGTTAATATTTGGAGGGTCAGAATGGTATTGGAGAGGTTACTGGAGGCAGGTTTGACATTAAAGAAAGAATAATGCACATTTCCTGCAAATTAAGTTAATTATGTAGGTCATTTAATTACTGGTAGAGGCGTTGCTCCAAAGAAATAATTAGTTGATACTATTATCAAGTTGGCCACCCCAGGTGCAAAAGAGGAAATTGTTTCATTTTTGGTGATGGTAGAATATTATGGGAAATACATTAAGAATTTGGAAGTAAGTCCAACAACCCGAGATCTTTACTTGGCAAAAACAAAGAATTCAAATGGGCTCAAGAGCTTCAAGAAGAATTTGAATTGAGAAATTAGTTGAAACATGCACCTAATTTACAATGTTTTGTCCCTGGTACTGAAAAATTGTAGTAACTGATGCCAGTTCAAAATGTTTGGGGCAATTTTTAAACAAAAGAGGAATGGGAAAGAGCACATTGTATGTGCATCGAGGAGTTTAAGAGGGGCAGGGTTTAACTACTCAGTAGTGGACATAGAGGTGTTAGCAATCTACTGGGCACTAAATAAACCTCAGAATTTTATATGGGGACCTATTTTAAGGTGTGCTCTGAAGGAAATTTTTTAGAAGAAAGGTCTTGATTTCATATTTGGTAGGATAAGACATTGGATGGTTGCTTTACAAGATTTTCATTTTACAGTTGAACATTTGCTAGGAGTAACTAATATGTCAGCAGATTGTTTATCTTGTTCGCCACCTCTTTTTCTATATATGCTTTTTTTATACATGCTTTCTTGTATAAATGTGTTACAAATATATTTTTTATATATATGATTGATTGTCTCTGCTTTTTATGAATATTGAGTTCACATGACTTTGTATTAACTGTTTTTTTAATATGATGATGTATATTTATGAATAAATTCAGCTTGTGTTTTTTAATTGGTTGTGCTTCTCATATTGTTCAGTTTCCCTGGCTATATTATCAATTGTCTTTTCTACACAATGCTTATTTCCCTGTATTACAAATTCAGTACTTAAACAGGGGGTCCTTGTTGTTTGCACTAAAGTAAAGACTATTAAAGACATACAGTAGAAGATATTGTTGTATATGAAGTAATGTTGGGGCTATAATGGAAGAGGAATGGAGGGTATACGTTTTGAAGGATAGTGAGTTATTGGAAATTATAAACTATTTACAACCAGGATTAGCTCATGTGAAGACATTGTCTAAAGTTTTGCAAAGTATATCTGATGAACTAGCAGGTGTTTGAGGCATTTTGTTGAGAGGAACAAAATTAATTCCATCCATCGCACTGAGAAGAATGTTGATGAATGAAGCTCATCAGGTGCATTTGGGAATTGTAAAGACTAATGAGGGACTGAGAGACAGTTTTTGGTGGGCAGGCATGGATTTAGGTATTGAACGAGTGGGTAGAGAATGTATGCAATGCAAGAACAGTGACAACATTTTAACACCATATACCATGACCATAGTTTGTTGACAGCTACCAGATAGTCCATGGCAAGAGGTGGCCATTGATATTGTTGGACCGCTAAGGGATGAGCACAACACTCCATATTTAATTGTGTTGTTGGACTTGTACTCAAGATGGGTGGAGGTTTCTTGTGTGAGAGATGTTACCTCAGATTATGTGATTACATTTTTAAAATAAGTATTTAAAAGATAAAGTTTTCCAAAATCTCTTTTATCTGATAATGGTCCACAGTTTTGTTTAAAAAATGACTGATTATTTAACATCCTGTGGCATTGAACACAAAAAGATTCTGAGACAAATGGAGCTGTAGAATGGTTCAATAGGGTCACGGGAGAAAGTATCCAGTTGTCTACAGTAAATGTCTTAAATGGGAAAGAGCAGTTTCAGAAATGTATCATGGCTCATTGCATGATATCTCATTCTTCAAATGAAACATCACCTTTTGAATTGTTTAAAGGTAGAACGCCAAATACAATGTTATGTCCAGAATGGATGAGTTGGGAAAAAGGCATAATACAATGGGATTTGAGTTTGGAGGAGAAGAGAGGAAAGGTTGCAGAAAAAGAACAAAGAGCATTTTGATGAATGAAGTAGAGCTAAACAGGTGGTAGTGGGTATGGGAGATTGGGTACGAATGAAAGCTCCGGTGGGTGGCATGTCCTGGTCGAAGTATTAGAAACCTACAGAAGTGATAGAAGGCCAGCTGTGCAACCCATTTTTGCAACAGGTTTTTGGAACTCACTAAATAGTCTTTGCAACTTGCTGTTAGGAATGGGCGTTCCGTTCCTAATAGCAATCGCAAAGCCATGTACCAATGTTTTGCAACCACAATTGCAGTCACAAAACACTCGCAAATTACCACCCTCTTCAAGAGGGTGGTAATAGAGTCGCAAATTTGAAGGGGACCCCTCCCCTGTGTAACTGACTCTGAGAATATTTTTTAAGGGCAGGCAGTCGTCCCAGGGACCACTAGCTGCCCTTAAAAAATTAAACGAAAACGTTTTTTTTTTTTAAATGCATCCCGTCACTCTTTATGGGAAACAGGCTGCATTTAAAAAAAACAGCTTTACTTAAAAACAGTCCCAGACATGGAGGTCTACTGAGCCCAGCAGGCCACCATCCCTGGGCGGGCCAGCCATTCCCAATGGGGTCGCAAATTGCGAGTGGCTCATTAATATTTATGAGCGTAGCATTTTGCGACCCCATTGGGTATCGCTAACAGTGTCTCTGACACTGTTGTACATCCCAATTTGCGACTCGCAAATTACGACTCGCAATTGCAATGCAATTTGGGAGGCGCAAATTGGGTGGTCATACATCTGGCCCAAAATGTTTTAAGAATGCCATTAAGGTGAGGGATGGTAGGATTTGGAAAAAGAGTTCTGTTGTTGTACTCAGATGATATATGGAGAAGAATCGGAGTCAGTGTTATGGAAAGAGAGATTAGAGTCCTTTTGAGGATCCCTTAGATCAATACAGGAGAAGAAGTATGCGTAAAAGTATTACTCCATCTTATCTCTAGGACTATGTCAAATAAATCTGGCTTCTTTGTGAATATTTATTATAATTTTTAACATTAATTCTGTGGAATTTCAGTAATA